>NC_064845.1:15420000-16045000 GCF_024166365.1 Elephas maximus indicus | reverse complement strand
CACTGAAATGATTACTTCAGCCTAACAAATATTCTCTGAAAGCTAGAGACCTGGATGGAATCAGAAAATCATTGGTCTTGCAACCCAAATACAAGGAAGCTGGAAATAGTTCCAAGAACTACAAGAGTCAGAGATGAAGGCTCCATCTTTTACTTGCTTTTGCATTGCTACCGTGTGTATGTACTGTGCATCAATACTGTTCTCTGAGTACATCTATTCTTTACTTTTTTGCCTTTTTTGTCTTTTTTTTAATCTATAAATTTTTTCCAGTGAAGAGCAATACCTGTAAGTTTAGAAGCAGGTAAGAGATACAGTCTTAGGCTGGTCTCTGGAGAAGCAAAACCAGCAAGGCGTGTATAGAGAGAGAGAGAGATTTATCTCAAGGAGATGGCTCACGCAGTTGTAGAGGCTGGCAGGTCCCAAGTCTGTGGGTCAGGCATCAGGCTGGAGGCGTCTCCTGACTCACGCAGCTGTAGTGGCTGATGAACCCAAGATTGGCAGGTCAGACAGGTTGTGAATCCCAAGATTGGCAGGCAACACACAAGGCCACAGGCTCAAGTCCTAAGACCTGACCAAGTTAATAAAAATGCCAAGAAGTACATGAGAAAAAGGAACAATTTAGGTAAATGTTATCACATATACAGTTTTGCAACAACAGTAAAAAAATATGTGTGTGGTTACATAGGTAGATAAGAATGCATATATGTGTATAGGAAGCCATATACAAATAAATGTACATGAATATATAGGTGTATCTGGTAGGTACATGTATATACATGTTTGTGTATATACATATGTGTCTTGGCTTCCTAGACATATCCAAACAACTCATGGGATTTGTTTACTGGGTTCAAAGGCTCAGGAGAATAGTCTTAGGGGACAATTCAGTTGATTGGTATTAATAGCTTGCAAAGATAATGTTCTATACCCCAGTTTGGTGAGTAGTGTCTGGGGTCTTAAAAGCTTAAGAGCGGCCATCTAAGATACAACTATTGGTCTCTTATGGAGCAAAAGAGAATGAGAGAAATCAAAGGCTCAAAGAAGAAACTAGTCCACAGAACTAATAGCCCACAGGAACCACAGCCTACTGTAACCTGAGATCAGAAGAACTAGATGATGCCCAACTACCACTAGTGACCGTTCTGACCAAAAACACAATAGAAGGTCCCAGATAAAATGGGAGAAAAACATAGAACAAAGCTCAAATTCATAAAAATGGTCAGACGTACTGGACAGATAGAGATTAGAAGAACCCCTGAGACTATTGCCCTAAGCTACCCTTTGAACTTGGATTTGAGGCTATCTCTGCAGGTTACCTTTCAGCCAAATAGTAGGTTGGCTTATAAAATAAACTATCACCTGTGTGTAATATGCTCCTTGAACTATTAACAATTTTGAGGAAAACCAATGTCCTTAATGCAATTTCGTTTCTTAAGCGATCAATCAAAGTGATTAAGGGACCATAAAAAAAAAATGCTTTATGAACTGCAGTGTCTTATTTGGCAGTGGTGGTAGTATACAGAACAAAACAGTTATGGATCCCAAAAATATCATGCAGATTCAGGATGTAATAAATGACATTTATAATGGTGTTTCAGAAAATAGGGTCAGTGTGACGTCTTACATTGAAATTGACTAAGAAATTCCCACAGCAATGGATGATATAAACCTGCAAGAAATTGTAGACTCTCAGTCTACAGAGGACAACAATGAAGATGAGAATGATGAAGTCCTATCATTAGAAAAGCCTGACCCTTTACGTCAATCACGGGTTTCCAGCTAGATAAAGGCTTTGAAGGAATTTGGAAAAGTTAAAGGAGATCAAGAGTTTTTGGATAAGGCCACAGACTTAAAAAAATTTGTTTCAATAGCTTCATCAAAAAACCAAAACAAACCAAACAGTTGACAATAGGTTTTTTATTAAAAAATGAATTTTGCCCACATCTTTGTTTGAATAGTACAGCATATTCATGTATCTGTACATAATTTGAATAAACATGCAAATCATAAAAAATGATATAGTTTCTTTTCCAGTCCTATAAAATCGAAAAGAAACACTTTCTGGGCATTTATGAGGTAGGATTCTTAACAAATAGCAATAGAAAATGCTAAGCCTGCACCCTGAATTCAGACTTCTGGCCTCCTCAACTGTGAGAAAATAAATTTGTGTTCTGTAGAAGCATCCACTGTGGTATTTCTATCACAACAGCGCTAAGAAACTAAGACACCCTCCAAATAACTTTGGGTAGAAATGGAACACACGTCCTGTCTATGAATTTGATGGAACCCAAGACAAGCGGCAATTTCAAGGCTTTGTGTAGCTGAAAGGCAGCCTTCAAGGGGAGAACGACTTTGTTTTTAATTTATTTTTATCAAAAGCACGTATTTGTTTAGTTTTAAGAGTTAAATAGCACTACAAATAATAAAAAACAGCAGTCTCCTGCCTTGCTCCCTCTATCTTTAAACCCTGCTTCCCAGAGGAAACCACTTTCTAATCTTCCAGCTGTTTCTTCTGGCGTTTATGCTCGTATTTCTACATAATATGTTGATACTGTTATTTCTTGATGTTTCTGCTTTAGACATCATTCATCTCCTTTCTATTACAGAAAATGAGAATGTAGGGCTGTTACACCTCCCCTCCCCATTTCTGGGTGCCGACCCCAATACTTAGGCACAAATGCTCACCTTCCCATCTTCCTAACACAATTTTATCACAAGTTTTGATTGAGTCAACATGTAGCGCTTACATTTTAAAGGTGGTGAAAATCATGTTCACAGCTGAGCCACACAATGAAATCCAGAAGACTCGCTGGAGAGTTCGGATGAAATAACTGAGACGAGAGGCTCTCTGTCCTAGGTCTGCACAGGTTGAGGAAAAGGAGGCAGGGGGAGGGGATGAGCTTTTCCTTGCTAAAGCAGGTGAGAGTGTGGGGATTTTGCAGAGTGGACAATTAAAGAGATGGAAAGAAAGGGAACACAAAAACCACACAAATTAGCCTTAAACTAGCCCACACCGTGTGGGAAACTTCCAGGAGCATTTTATTTTTTCCCCTTTTCTCTTGGACTCTGGGAGCAGTGGTATAAAGCATCCTGTTTAAATGCTTTCCTCCTTTGAGGCAATTCCCTTCAGTTAGTCACAAATTAAGGAGCCCTGGTGGCCCAATGGTTAAGCACTCGGCTGCTAACCAAAAGAGCTCACTTAGCAGTTCGGTAACAAATGGGGTAACAAATGCAAGGGGACATCGAGGCAGACCAAGGCTCACTGTCACCTAGCAGCTCTCAGTTTCTCTGCTGTACGTGTAGGAGGAGCCAGGCCCTGAGATAACCGGTTCCAAGACAAGGTTACTTAGTGGATCCACTTACAGGAGGGACCCACACTTTATAGTAAACAATGAATGAAGTATTTGATTGGAATTTTATCCTTAAAAAAAAAAGGCACCAAAATTATGAAATTAACTTTACCCTCTAACAAAATTTAGGTTATGATTTCAGCTATGTGCTAATTCTGAGAAAAAGAATCTACTTTTCTTCCCCCCTGATAAAATTGTATGCTATCCTCCATCATAGGGCCGCTATGAGTCGGAATCGACTCGATGGCACTGGGCTATCCTCCATTTAGAGCCCTGGTGGAACAGTGGTTAAGAGCTCAGCCTGCTCAAGAGAAAGAAAGGGTCACATAAACCAGAGGCTCTTTCAGCCTGAGACCAGAAGAACTAGACAGTGCCTGGTTACCACCAATGACTGCCCTGACAGGGAACACAACAGAGAACTCCTGATGGGAGCAGGAAAAAAGTGGGATGCAAGCCTCAAATTCTAGTAAAAAGACCAGATTTAATGGTCTGACCGAGGTTGGAGGTACCCCCAGAGATCTCTCTGTCTGTACCCCGGACTCTCTGTTAGCACAAAACTAAAACTATTCCTGAAGCCAACTCTTCAAACAGACTAGACTCGACTATAAGACATGAAATGATACTGGTGAGGAGTGTGCTTCTTAGCTCAAGTAGACACTTGAGACTATGTGGGCAGCTCCTGTCTGGAGTTAAGATGAGAAGGCAGATGGGGACAGGAGCTGGTTGAACAGACACGGAAAATACAGGGTGGAGAGAAGGAGTGTGCTGTCACATTGTAGGGAGAGCAACTAGGGTCATATAACAATGTGTGTATAAGTTTTTGTATAGGAAACTGACTTGAATTATAAACTTTCACTTAAAGCACAATAAAAAAAAAAAGTAAGAAAGAAAACAAATTGGGAGATTCATGAGAGAAAAAAAAGAGCTCAGGCTGCTAACCAAAAGATCGGCAGTTCAAATCCACCAGCTGCTCCTTGGAAAGAATCAACTCAACAGCAATGAGTTCTGGATCCTCCATTTAGGAAAATTGATCGCACACAGGTTAAGCATTTGGCTGCTAACTGAAATGTTGGCAATTCCAACCCACCCAGTGGCTCCAAGGGAGAAAAGGCCTGGCACTCTACACCTGTAAATATTACAGCCTAGGAAACCCTATGAGGTAGTTCTACTCTGCTACATGGTGTCACTATGAGTCGAAATCCACTCAAGGACACCTAACAGCAACAACATTCACAAACTACCTTGTGTTTGTGAGGAGTTGACGTAGGTTATGCAAGGGTTGAGGTAGTAAAGGAAGTCTGGCATCCCCACATCACCGCTCTGCAAGTTTCTGGGTCTTTCCAGAATGTTCTCTGAGACTGCCCTTCTAATCACCTCACCAGGGTGCAGGCCATTTTGCCTATGCTTCCTCCTCTAGGGAGGCCCAGCCTTCGGTGTTGACTCTAACTAGTTAGAGGAGCACTGGGAGGTGCCATTGCCTGAGGGGAAATGGAGGCTTATGTTTGTCTTACCTCACTCAGAAATAATCATCAAGCTGGTTTTGTTTATATGCTGTCCCTGTGCAGTGCAAATGGTTAACGTGCTAGGCAGCTAACTGAAAGGTTGGAGGTTTGAGTCTACCCAGAAGTGCCTCAGAAGACAGGCCTGTCAATCTACTGAAAAAGAAGCCATTGAAAACACTGTGGAGCAGCTGTATTCTGACACACATGAGGTTGCCATAACTCAGAATCGACTTGATGGCAACTGGTTTTTATTTTGTTTTTTAAAATAAATGTTGTCATTATTCCAAGGATTAGGAATTCAAATCTAAACTTAAATTTCTGAAGTTTCTACCAAATACAGTGGAATGGTCTTTAAGAAGCTCCCATTATTAAGTTTCCCTGCATGCATTCGTATGACAGATACTGTCTATGTGTCTATCATTTTCATCTCTGCCCTAGGAAAATTTCCTGAATTTTCAGAACACAGTCCTTTGTTGGGAAATAAAAATCTATAGGGATTTAATTATAAATTATATTTCTGGGGTTATTTTTCAAGATCTATAGAAAGAAGGTGGACCCAGGAAAACCCCACTAACTTTCCCCCCTATTAATGGAAATGTTCAAATTGCTTAAAAATAAAGAGAAAGGCAAACTCCTGAGTGTTCTGAGTTTTCAAATGTTCAGATTTTGTTTCTACTCAATGAAAATTCTCCACCTCTGACACTTTCCCAGGTTCCTTTCCAAGGTGACTTCATTTGACACGGTTCAGTTTTATGGGTCTTTTATGGGCCTGTAAACTTTTGGAGATTCAGTTCTGCAAAACCAAAACCCATTGCCATCAAGTCAATTCCGACTCACAGTGACCATCAAAGGAGGGGGCAAAAGCCAGCACTGGGTGTAGAAACAATCCATGGAGTCATTGTGGCTGTCTTCTGATAAAGCTGACTTTCTTCTTGTCTTCATTAGAGAGTAACATGTTTCCCTTTAGTCCTGATCTGTCAGTTTTAGAGCTTGTCCTTTTCAGTTGAATGGGCTCAGCCAAAACTCAGCCAAAGCTTTGATTTTTAGATACAGTTTTAGGCTGTGTGATAATAACAGCTAATATTTGAGTAGGATTTTTGTAGTCTTCAAAAGGGCTAAAATTTGATCCTCAACCAGCGTGAGAGGGGCGGGGGTCTGGGGACAATGGTTTCAGGGGACATTTAAGTCAATTGGCATAATAAAATCTATTAAGAAAACATTCTGCATCCCACTTTGGAGAGTGGCTTCTGGGGCCTTAAACACTAGTAAGCTGCCATCTAAGATGCATCAAATGGTCTCAACCTACCTGGAGCAAAGGAAAAAAAGGACACCAAAGACACAAGGTAATTATGAGCCCAAGAGACAGAAAGGGCCACATAAACCAGAGACTCCAGAAGACTGAGACCAGAAGAACTAGATGGTGCCCAGCTACAAACAATGACTGCCCTGACAGGGAACACAACAGAGAACCCCTGAGGGAGCAGGAGAGCAGTGGGATGTAGACCCCAAATTCCCATAAAAGGACCAGACTTAATGGTCTGGCTGAGACTAGAAGAACGCTGGAGGTCATGGTCCCCAGACCTTCTGTTAGCCCAAGACAGGAACCATTCCCATAGCCAACTCTTCAGACAGGGATTGGACTGGACTATGGGATAGAAAATGATACTGGTGAAGAATGAGCTTCTTGGATCAAGTAGACACATGAGACTATGTTGGCATCTCCTGTCTGGAGGGGAGATGAGCGGGCAGAGGGGGCCAGAAGCTGACCCAATGGACTTGAAAATGGAGAGTGGAGGGAAGGAGTGTGCTGTCTCATTGAGGGGAGAGCAACTAGGAGTATATAGCAAGGTGTATATAAATTTTTGTGTGAGAGATTGACCTGATTTGTAAACTTTCACTTAAAGCACAATAAAAATTAATTTAAAAAAGTTTTGATCCCTAAAGTGACAGCATGGTGATAGTAACAGTAAACTAAAAAAAAAAAAAAAATCCTGTTGCAACTCAGAGTGGCCCAAAGAGCAGCTGGTGGATTCAAACTGCTGACCTTTGGCTTACAGCCATAGCTCTTAACCTCTACCTCCCCCCACTCCCCGGGCTCCAGACAGTAATGGTAGCTGATGTTTATTGAGTGCTTATGCTGTGTCAGGTCCTGGTTAGGAACCTTATTGGTGTTAACTCCTTTGATCCTCACAATTTGTCCTCTGAAGTAGGTTTTATTGGCATACTCTCTGTAGAGGTAGGAAAACTAAGATCATGTGGTTAATAAGTGGCTTAGCTGGGATTTGAACCTAGGGAACCTAGTTCCAGAGTCTGCACTCTTCACCTCAACATGAGAATTCCACTTCCCCTCCACCCCCATGGGATGGTCATTGTGCCCATTTTATAGATGGGAAAATTGAAACCACAGCCTATCTCACAGAAGGTCACACAGCTGGCGAAGGGGCAGAAAAAGGAGTTAAAACTCAGGTCTCTACTTCCAAGTCCTACACACCTCTACATGTTACACCAGCTTCCTTTCCTAGCCTACTGATCCAGGCAAAACTGGGACAATCAAGCTTGTCTTTTTGGCAGGCCAGGACCAGGACGAGGCAAGTGAGGGACACACCACAGGCACAAAATTTAAGAGGTTGCCAAAAAACACAGCAATCAAAATAAATAATATTTTAAAAAATCAAAATTAATAATATATGTTATATTAATAGAGTAAAAATAATTAATAATAAAAAAATGACAAACAAAATAATAAAAAATCTAAAAGATAGACTCAGTCTGGTCCTGAGTGCCTTTTGAAGACCTTTCCCCAATTCTGGCAATTCTGATTGAGTCGAATTCCTTCACACTTGAGGTACTAGATGCAAATACCCTGGGAATGAATGAGTTACATTGCAAGTTTTTCAAGTAATTCTTCAAGGGAAGTCATGAAGGAATTCGGCTCAATCAGAATTGCCAGAATTGAGGAAAGGGCTCGCAAAAGAATTTGTCGAGACTGAGCCCGTCTCTATTTCGATTTTTTAACATTTTATTCATCATGGATTTTTATGTTAATTTTGACTTTTTTTAAATGTTATTTTGGTTACTGAGTCATTTGGCAACCTCTAAAATTTGGTTTACGTTTAACACAGGACCAAGAAACCAGTGAAGATGAAGTATTGTTAAAACCAGAAGAACAACCCTAATATGAAGTTTCAAATGGTGCCACAGGAAGGTAGGAAGATACCTGAGAGCAACTACCTGAGGTGTGACTGTCTGCTCTGTGGAAGGCTCGCAGAAAGGGCTTTGTACGCCCTTGCAAAATAGTTCTGTGAGGTAATATGTTGGTGTCTCAGAGAAGTTCAGTAAATTGCCCAAGGCCAAACAGCTAGCAAGCCGTGAGCCAGCATTTGAATCTGATTTTTCTATTTATCGCAAAGCCCTGGGCAACAGTCTCTTTCTTGCAGCGAATCAGGGGCAGACAGGAGATAGCACCGAGGTGGTGAATAGACTACTCGATATGTATAATGAAGTTTCATTTTATTGCTTTTAAAAACCAAAGGGAACAAGTGAGTTCTTCAGGAGTAAATAATGGATGAAAGAATTATGCATCAGTATCTTAATTTTTTCGATTTTACTGAGGTATAATTCTAATATGTTAACTGTATATATTTAAGGATAAAATGTGGTCAGTTTTGGCATACGTATACACCCTCGACACGATCATCATATCAAGATAACATTTTCATCACCCCCAAATATTTCCTTGTGCCTTTTGTAATCCATCCTTCCTTCCACCCCTGTCTCCAGGCAACAACCACTCTGCTTTCTGTCACTATGGATTTTTTTTTTTGTCTTTTGCAGTTTCTTAGCCAAACCTGTTGCCACGGAGTTGATTCCAATTCATGCTGACCCCATGTGTGTCCGAGTAGAACTGTGCTCCATAGAGTCCTCAATGGCTGCTTTTTTGGAAGTAGATTGCTCGGTCTTTCTTCTGAGGTACCTCTGGGTGGACTCAAACCTCCAACCTTTCAGGTAGCAGATGAGCATGCTAACAGTTTGCGCCACCCAGAGATTTTGCATTTTCTAGTATTTAATAGAAATGAATAGCATGTACCTCTTTTTGTTTGGTTCCTCTCGCTCAGCATAAACATTTTGAGACTGATCCATGGTGGTCCACGTATCCACAGCTCCTTCTTTTTTTATTGCCGAGTGTGAATTCCATTGTGTGGATCTATCAGAATTTGTTTATCCATTTGCCTCCTGGTGATTACTGGTTCTGGTATCTTCATTTTTTATGTATACATAGCACATTCTTAGGTACTTGCACCAGCTTAAATACAGTGTGTTCTCCCTCAACTCCTGATTATCTTTATATGGCAGAGGCAATGCTTTGGGTCACCAAACCCTGCTTCATGTTCTTCCTTACTGAGAACACAGAAAATGTACTTCTCAGATAGGTAGGCCACATGACTAGATTTGGCCAATACAACATGGACAGAAGTGGTGTCGTTTCTCTGGGGAGGCAGTAGAAAAACACCACTCAGTTCTTCAGTCTCTCTCTTGCCCTTTTGGCAATGAGAGTAGAGGTCGTGATTGAGTCGTTGGAACCACTGGCTCAAAACGAGCAGGGCCACTGAGTCACGGAATGGCAGCAACTGCCTTGCAGAGTCACTTGACTCACTGTTGGGTAACAGCCCAGCGGCAGCTGAACCCAAGGTCAGCCGCATCTCCAAGAGACCGAAGAAAGACTCCAGAACCAGCAATCACGACATACGGTTTATTTGGGAAGCTTACTTACAGGACCATGGCCCAGGGCGGTGGCTGGACCAGTTTAGCGCTCTGCAACCACCTAGCAAGGGACACAAGCTTATATACCATTCCAGCTGGGACCAAAGCTCATTGTTTTCCTCTCACTTCCTTGGGCAGGCAGTGTTCCCAGGGACTTCACGTCTAGGCCCAGATGTTTTCTTTCTTGTTGCTAAGGCATTCCTCGGCCTTGGCCACTGGCCCAGTCATGCCACTCCCAGCATTGTACCTTAGCCTGAGCCCATCCTGAATTCATCCCAGCATGCTTCAGGGAAGAGCAAAACTGATTCCATTAGGGAGGGGATGCATATAGCTGAATAGCATTACCCTATACTCCACCCCTGCATACCTTCCTAATGTCCTTACAATCTTACTACCCCCTCTTCCGCAATAGCCCTCGGACTTGTTATGCAGAGGAGCATTGCAAAACCAGACCACATACTCAGTATAACCAGCAACACAGGAAAAGACATAGTAATAAGAGTCCCAGTATCACCCAGAAGCCTGTCTGCCAGGTGGACCGGAGGGATTGCAGCCAGCTGGAGGCAGGGTCAGTGGTGTCATGTTTGGTAGAAGTGATGTGTTGCTGCCAGTCCTGCAGAGACAAAGACACATTTTTAGAGGCATCAGGGCTATACAGGCAACATTCAGTTTTTATCATGGCCCAGATGCCACCCTGGTGGCAATCAGGATATCAAGGGCCATCCTACTCTGAAGCACAACCTTCAGTATTTATTGAGTCTCCTCATTCAGAAGGGTGATAGCCCACCTGGTGTCGTTAAGTGCAGCTGTGTTGTGTCTGGCTAGCACCTCTACCTGCCACTCCACATCTATAGTGGTGGCCTGGGGCAAGAACAGGGACAAGGGGCAAAACCACCATGATGTATGCTGGTATCTGTGCTGAGCTGTTAGTTTGCCAGTTGCTGGGAATACTGGGGAGGATGGTGTAAATTTTTTTTTTTTTTATGTACAGCCACTCCCAGGTACAGCACCCCACTCAGTTGTAGGGCAGTTACAGCCACCCATGCAAGCCACATGTCCAAAGCCACCCCTTGGTTGATGGGTATACCCTTGCCTATAGGCTTTGCTTTTGCTTCCCCAACCAACTATTGGCAACAACTAGCAGGGTTCTAGTACACTGTTGTAGGGGGTCCAACCCATCACTCGGAGGGGATGAGAGGAATTAGTTCCTTTCCAACGCCCTCAGTGAAGGGGAACTTGGCCCTTGATAAAGACTTGCTTCCACTTGCAGTAGGGCATTATACACTGCGCATGACTGTTTCTCCAACATGCTGTACCTCTCTTTTGCTCCTCGCCACAACTGGACCCAAAATCCCAGTGGCTCTCTCTTGTTGCTTTGCCATTGCCACAGGTCCCACTCACACCCCTTAGAGTAACAGGCTATGTCCAGTTTGCACGGCTGACCCTGGATTCACAATCCTATAGCCTGTATTCGCTTTACAGCAACCTTCACCTGCTGGAAGGCCTCCTCTTCCTTTGTCTTTCAGTCCCACACCTCTCCTTTCTTCATACTCTGTGTGTCTGTCTCTCTTCTCTTATGGGCGCTGTCTTCTTCTCACACCCTCACTGTTCCAGAACTCACCCCAGTTTCACCTGTCTCTCTCTCTTCCGCTTTAGCCCCCCATATCACTTTCTCATCCAATCTTTTTGTTTCTCCTTCAACCTCACTTCTTTTTTCACTAACCTATATAGGGACCATAGGATTTGGGCTAAATGGGGTGTGAAGGGGTGCTAGTACCCCAGGAACCTGACAATTGCCTGTAGTTGCTTCACAGTTTCTGGGCATGGGTAGGCTTGGACTTTATCTATCACCACTTCAGACATGGCTTGTGTCTTACCTGACCAGATAACACCAAAGTACTTGACCAACAGACCAGGCCCCTGCGTTTTTCCCTTGTTCATTGCCCATCCCAGAGACTGGAGGTACGTGACTCACCAGCTACAGTCTGTAAAGAAGCAAATGAGTCAGAGGTCAGCATGACATCATCAGTATAATGGAATCCAGCCCCCTCAGCAGGGGAAATCCACCGCTTGAGGTCAGTGGCAACCATGCCATGGCATATGGTGTGGCTACCCAGGTACCCTTGTGGAAGCATGGTGAAAGTCCACTGCCTCACCTCCCAACTGAAAGCAAACTGATCCTGGCTGTCTGAGTGTAGTGGGATGCTAAAGAAAGCATTAGCCAAGGGGTAAGTGCCCAATGCCTCCCTCATTTGCCCCATCATCTGTGCTATGTTGGGTATAGCTGCAAACAATGGGGGAGTCACCTTATTCAATTCCCAGTAGTTTACTGTCATTCTCCAGGAGCCGTCCGCCTTGTGCATTGGCCAGACAGGACTACTGAAGGGGCTCTTGGCTGGTCTCAGAATCCCCACTGGGTGTAGCTCCTGCACGGCTTCAGTGATTTCTCGGTGCCCACCAGGGAGGCAGTACTGCTTAAGGGCCATGACCCGAGCTGGGGAGTGCAACTGCACAGGGGACCATTTAGCATTACCTTGCACTACAGTTTTTACAGCTCCAGAACTCACCGGGGGTCTGCAGCTCCAGCCCCAACAAGATATCTCTGCCCAGAATGTATTCTGGTGTGGGGGCCATGTACACTTGGTGGGCCTTTGGAGATAGCTTTCCAATCTGCAGCACTAGTTTAATTTGGCACACCCTGATAGCCCCACCCCTATACCCATCAATAGCTGTTAGTGGCCCTTTAAGCCTATTTGGGTTATCATACATCAGGTTGCATTCTGCTCTGCTGTCCACTAAAGTCAAAACATGTTGCTTGTTAATGGGGGTCCAGTGTATGATCATTTCAGCATGTGGCCTTTGATCCCCTGTCACCCAGCAGAGGGCTTTGTGTACCTGCGGTGCACCTTGGCCACACCGCTGGTTGAGGGGTGAGGGAGACTCCCACCCCTCGGTGGGGGAGGCCTTAGGCTTGTCCTCCTCTCGTGGGCTCTGGTCAGTGCCTTTGTGGAACCCAGATCTTTTGTCAGGAACAATTCTAAACCAAAGAAACACATTTTATAAAACAGTTAGTTTGATCAAACATACGGCACAAATAAGAAATGCCCTTGGAGGGAACTGCTGCGTTGAGACCCCAGACTGCTTATCTGAGAGGCGTGGTTCAGCCAGGGGTTGTCTTGTCCCCTCCCATCAGCCATTTAAACCTGTCCATTGAAGTGCTCAATTGCCCCTATGTTTTGGGGTGATAAACAGTGTGAAGAATTCATTCAAGATCCAGTAGAGGTCTCTGTATAGGATAAAAAGCCCAGATACGATTGACCTGCTGAGAACACCCTGGCCTGTTGGCTCGGGAACCTGTCCCTGCACGGGTTTTAGGCTTGGCCAGGGTCTCGTAGTAGGTGGGTCAGCTTTCCTGTGCCATCCAGCGTTTTCTGATGACAGTGGCAGTCTATGCGTGTAGGCCCAGTCTAGGATGGTGTGTGAATCTCCAAGGATGGTCCTCTCTTAAATCCAGGAGGTGGTCGATTGCACATTTCTTTGCTCTGGAGCAGATAATGCTTCAGCCTCTGCAGTCAGCTGGTTAAGACTGGTCTGCTCCTTGACTATATTCCACTCAGCATAGAGGCTTTTCTGATGACTATCCACACACGTAACAAAAGCTTCTCAGGAGCAGAACTGATTTTGTTTTTTTTTTTTTTGTCCAGATGTCTCATCTCTATAGGGGCTTGCATTATACATCAGTCTGAGGGTTGTCAGTGGCCAGACTGAGCAGCCAGGCTGTTAGCTATAGCCCACGTCACAGTTCCCTTGTGCCCCTCTAAAAACGGCCCTAACTGCAGCAATTCCCATCAGGACTTGGAGGCAAAAGTTTACAAAGGTGTGCATTAATACCTCAACATCATCAGTACATGCAATAAGGATTTGTAGGGGCCCCACGGGACTTATCCATAGTCAGGCTGGGGCAAGTGTCTCAATGATAGTGACTTCAGACCCAAAGTATACCTCATTGGACTTTAATTGTAACACAAGGTCTTTGCTCCTCTCTGGTGACAGAGAAGTTAGGCTTGATCCTCAACCTTAATTATTTCTGAAAGAAGATCTGGGAAAAGTTGACAGAGCCCTCATTCGTTTGTGGGGCCATGCCTCCACCACACCAAGTGCAAGCATGGGTCCAGCCCAGTTGCCTAGTAACCTGGAGGTGGGCCCCCCTCTTAGTTTTTCCCTTACCATTTCAGCTGCAGCTAGCTTGCTATTCAGTTAACTTGGCAGAAGCAGCCATCAGAGAATTCTGAGGTCTCTTCAGGGTCGCTCAACACAAGCTACCTTGAAGGGCTTTTTACTCCCTTTTTTTCCCTCTTTCTTCCTTGCTGTTTTAACTCTTGTTTTGCACTGGGGGTTACAGGGTGTTCTCAGAGCTAGGGACCTGTTTAGCCCCTCCAACTAGCTCCAGTCCCATGCTCTACTGATTGAGCTAGCTGAGGTTCGCTGGCCACCCTGGGATTTCTCCCACAGAAAAGCATACGGGCCAGACCTCCCCACATAGAGGTTGCTGTCCACCCCAGGGTTTCCCCCAAAGACGCCTCTTGCTTCTGCAAACGGGGCACTAATGTTTCAGTGGAGGAGGAATGTGCTGCGTGCAAACCCTCCAGTTGCAGCTCTGCTTCCAGCTGCCTAATTAGGGCCCTAGTGGCTGGCCCCACATCGGACGCCCCCTCAGTGCTGCCAGTAGAAGCCACCCCACACAAGCCGCCTCAGCATGGCAATCTGGCTTTCGCTTTGGGGCCTCCGGCTGACACAGCATATCTTCAATGCCCTTAGGCGTTTTGGGGGCATCCCCGTACTAACACGGTGGGCTCCAGCTGTCCAAGATAGCTCCAACCCCCCCTCCACATGGAGGACAGGGGCCACCTAACCCCCCCCCCACGTGGAGGACAGGGGCCATCCCAGGATTCCTCCCACTAAGGTCCCTCTCCCCACCATATGTCCAGAGCTCAGGGAGGTTTCCTCAGTCTCCTGGCTGGCTCACCAATTGTTGGGTAACAACCCAGCAGCAGCTGAACCCAAAGTCAGCCGCATCTCCAAGAGACCAAAGAAAGACTCCAGAACCAGCAATCATGACAAATGGTTTATTTGGGAAGCTTACTTACAAGACCACGGCCCACGGCAGCGGCTGGACCAGTTTAGCACTCCACAACCACCTAGCAAGGGACACAAGCTTATATACCATTCCAGCTGGGGACAAAGCTCATTGTTCTTCTCCCACTTCCTTGGGCAATGTTCCAGGAACTTCATGTCCAGGCCCAGATGTTTTCCTTCCTGTTGCTAAGGCATTCCTCGGCCTTGGCCACTGGCCCAGTCATGCCACTCCCAGCGTAGTACTTTAGCCTGAGTCCATCCTGAATTCATCCCCAGCATGCTTCGGGGAAGAGCAAAGCTGATTCCATTAGGGAGGGGATGCATATAGCTGAATAGCTTTACCCTATACTCACAGTGGAGTTTGTGTCCATTAGAAGTGACCTTTTCTGTGATTTGGGGCTGTTTGTTACTGCAGCACAAGCCTAGCCTCTCCTGACTAACACACTTTAACTTAGCAAACCCTCTTTCTCTCTTTCTCTCTCTCTTTTTTTTTATTGTGCTTTAGGTGAAAGTTTACAGAGCAAATCAGTTTCTTGTTAAACAATTAATACACAAATTGTTTTGTGCCATTGTTTGCCAGTGCCTGGATGTGTCAACACTTTCTCCTTCACCCGAGTTCCCTGTTTCCATTTGTTCAGTTTTCCTGTCCCTTCCTGCCTTCTTGTCTTTTCTTTTGAACAGGTGTGCCCATTTAGTCTCACATACATAATTGAACTGTGAAGCACATTCCTCACACATGTCATTGTTTGTCCTGTTTGTTGTTGTTGTTAGGTGCTGTTGGGTCAGAGCTGACTCATAGCCACCCTATAGGACAGAGTAGAACTGCCCCACAGGGTTTCCAAGGAGCTGCTGGTGAATTTGAACTGCCAACCCTTTCATTAGCAGCCGAGCTCTTAACCACTACGCCACCAGGGCTATTAAAAAAAAAAAAAAAATTTTTTTTTTTTTTTTAGACCTGTCTAATCTTTGGTTGAAAGGTGAATCCTGTCTAATCTTTGGCTGAAAGTTGAATCACGGGAGTAACTTCAGTACCGAGTTAAAACAGTTTCTGGGGGCCATACTCTTGGGGTTTCTCCAGTCTCTGTCAGACAAGGAAGTCTGGTCTTTTTTGTGAATTTAAATTTTGTTCTACATTTTTCTCCTGATCTTTCTGGAACCTTCTATCGTGATCCCTGTCAGAACAGTAGGCGGTGGTAGCCAGACACCATCTAGTTTTTCTGGGCTCAGTCTGGTGTAGGTTGTGGTAATTGTGAGCAAACCCTCTCTTTATAGAAACAAGGAGACATTCCTGGCTGAATTTCTACCAAGGCCGAATGGTGTCCAAATTAATGAGATTTTCATTACTTAGAATTAGCTAAGAAAGCAACTGGTCTTGTATAGTGACAGACCGCCTTTCCCTTTGGCACTTGGAAAAGACGTATAAATATTCAGAAGAGCAACTTGTGGTGGAGATGAAGAAGGAAATGGAAAAAAAATTCATCTGTCCTAATTTAATCCTCACAATGCTGAGGAGGTATTTATAGTCTCATTTTTACAAAGGGAAAAACCTGAGACCCAAAGAGTTTCCCAAGGATACACAGCTGGTAGGTAGCAGTTTAAAATCTAGGTCTGCCTAACTTCCGATTGCCCAACTGCCCATCCCATCAATAGGGAAATGGAGAAAGAGGTGAGAAAAAGAGCTCCTCTCCAGCACCCCCTTTATCCCTGCTACATGCTAAGGCCAGTTAATAACAGGCAAGGGGTGAGTGCTCAAGAAGAAACAGTCCACAGTCCAGGTGAACAGCCCCAGCTATGGACAATTGGCCATAGCACAGAGCCAGAGTCCATCCAACTTTGGCCAAGCTGACTTGTGAGATGAAGAGTGGTGGGGTGGAAAGAGTAGAGGCTTCAGGTCAGAGTTCTGGGTCTGAGACCTAACTCTGTCCCTTAGGGGTTCTGTGACCTAGGGCAAGGTCACTTAACCCGTTCAGACCTTATTTTCCCAAGTTTAAAGTAGGGATAATGCATAGAACCCTCATCCATCTGTCAGTTTGTCGTACTGTGATGGTCTGCATGTCACTATGATGCTAGAAGCTCTGCCAATGGTATTTCAAATACCAGCAGGGTCACCCACGGTAGACAGGTTTCAGGGAAACTTCCAGACTAAGACTAGGAAGAAAGGCCTGATGATCTACTTCCAAAAATTAAAAATTAGCCAATGAAAATGTTATGGATCACAACAGAATATTGTCCGACATAGTGCTGGAAGATGAGCCCCTAGGTTGGAAGGCACTCAAAACACACAATGGCTGCAACAATGGACTCAAACATTCCAATGATTCTGAAGATGGCCTAGGACCCGGCAATGTTTTGTTTTGTTATACATAAGGTCACCATGCCTTGGAGCCAACTCTACAGCAATTAACAATGACAATGTATAGAAAGTAGATGGAAAACACGTAAGTGCTATGTAACTGTAGGCTTGTTCCAGTCTCTTCTGCTTTGACACTCCCCTGGGCGACATTTACAAGCTCAGCCGTGTAAGCCCTGTGGCGTAGATAACATAGACTTGATTCCCAGCTCTGCTCAAAAAGGCTGATTACCATGATAGTGTTGACTGAGCCCTTCTTCTCTGTTCCAATGAGTTTTCAAGTAAACTTTGTACAAACCTTAGGTTTATTACTGTTATTAGTGAGAAAACTTTTGTGAGAAACCTATTGGCTAAAGACTTCATCCTAACTCTTGTCCTCTGGGGAGTTTTATCTCCTCATTAAGCTTCTTCCCCAAAAAATATGGGAATGGCAATTGAGCCATTCTCACATTTTGCAAAATGTGAGCCAATTGAGCCTCACATTTTGCAAGGATTTGTCAATTTCTGCAGATTAGACACTGCCATAGGGGTTGGGAGGGAGCATTCTTTTTATTATTACTATTATTGGGTAAAACACATATAACAAAGCATTTGCCATTTCAACCACGTGTGCATTGTTTTTGTCAGCCGTAAAGAGTGCACAAGTCTTCTGTTCTGTGAGGTTCTCCAGCCCAGAGAAAGGAGCTAAGTTAAACATACTACAATTAGCAATTAACTATCTTGCATTGACAGAAATCAAACCATATCTATATTATATAATATTAAATATATGAAACTGTGGCCTTTGTAGGTTAAAAATTGTTCAACCGAATGTGTTTTGTCACTGGGCAGATTCTAGTAGCTTTTATTATTTCTTTCCCCACTCTTCCCTGTTTTGATGTTTTTTTTCTTTAAGAGCATCAGGTATGAGCGAAAAGAAGAAATAAAAATGTATTCTTGTAAATGCTCATCTCCTTCAACAATAAATAAATATTTTGTACATCGGCTCTATGGAACTCTGCTAAGTGCTTAGAATAGGAAAACGTATACAACCAAAGGACTTAGCCTTTTGCCAGGGAGAAAAGACAAAAAAGTAGGCAACCTGTTGAGTTGCTTATATTAAAAAATTTGAAAAAATTATAGGAAACTAAAATTAAACACCCCCCCCAAAATAAATTATCTGTGTAATAAAACTAAAGATATTTAATTATGTGATAAAGATCCTAGTCTCTGGATTTCATTATTGGGTATCATACCCCATAGAGACAAACCACGGGTCAATTACAAATGTATATTGAAACATACAACACTTTATTAAGGCTGTGATCATTCAAGTGCCGTTGCTGAAGACCCTGGTACTTGATGGGTTCATCTCACTGCTGTTAACTCCAACCTCCACAGCACTTCTAAGTTATGCAAGTAGTTAGCATACCCACCTACTTAGTAACAAACTGTTGAACCTATTATATACTTAAGTCCTTGGCCATGACCATGTAATTAGATACCTGGGTCCTTTAAAGGAGAGGAGCTTCATATAAATAAAGTAATACGACTGTATTCGTTGCCCTGACAGTATGTTTTACATTTATAGCACCCAGGGCTGGTACCCAGTGAGCATTCAAGGACCACTGGTGTTGATGATGAGAATGTTATTGAATTTACCCAGCCTGGCTGTAAGTTAACATAAAAAGGATTTTAAACACGAATTGATGACATCATAAGAATCTCTGAGGTAAAATAAATAACAGGATGATTTTCCACGAGCTGTTATAAAAACCCTAGACATAAACTTCTAGGGGTGAGGAAAAGGGAGTTTAGCCCTAGACTCAGTTACTAAATGAAAAGAAGGAAAAAAGAGAAATTGGGGGAAATCATCAGCTGATAACAAACTATGGGAAGTGAAACGCTTGGCTACCTGGGGTCTTAGTCTCTTTGTGCTGCTGTAACAAAATACCACAAAGTGGATGGCTTCAAAGAACAGAAATTGCTTATGTTCTGGAGGCTGTAAGTCGGAGTTTAGGGCTGGGCTCTCTCTATCCGCTCTAGGGAAAGACCTTTCCCTGTTTCCTTTAGCATCTTGGTGGCTGCAGGCCTTCTTGGTATTTTTAGCTTCTAGATACATCTTCACGTACCTTCTTCCTGTTGCCTGTGACTCTGTTTCTGTATCTGTCCTTCTCTTCCACAAAATAACACTCAGAAGAGATTAGGGTTAGGACCTACCCTACTCCAGTAGGGTGTTTCTGCAAAGTAAATCTATTTCCCCAAACAAGGTCACATTCACTGGTGCAGGGGTTAGGACTTCAACATATCATTTTTTTTTTTTTAGGGTTGGGTGGGGGGACACAATTCAATCCATAGCACCCTGTATATATGAACATTAATTAAGTAAATAAGGCTGTGAGGATTGTACGTCTGTTTGATAGGTTGTTTTTAGCTGCTGCTGAGTCATCCTATGACTCATGCCCAACCTCGTGTACAAGGGAAGGAAATGCTGCCCGGTCCTGCACCATCTCCATGATCAGCTGGGATCAGACCATTGTGCTCTGTAGGGTTTTCACTGGCTGATTTTTGTAAGTAGATCACCAGGCCTTCCTTCCTAGTTTGTCTTAGTCTGGAAGCTCCACTGAAACCTGTTCAGCATGACAGCGACACGTCAGCCTCACTGACAGATGGTGGATGATAGGGGTAGCACGTTGGCCTTTGGGGTCTGAGTCCCCAGCTGTGACATGTTCACTCCCAGTGGTCAGGAGTGTTGGCAGAGTGAGTCCCCCACACCCTAATGCTCCTGATCTGCCTACCCCTCTCCATTCTCTTTCTCCTTTTCTTTTTTTTTTCCCCAGCCAATTTTTTAATCTAAATTTTAAAATCCCATAAGCATCCTAAATTGAATTCCCTCAGGCAAACCTTGAACTTTCTCTTCATTGTTCATTTTCAAAGCTCCATAACTCTAAGAAATGTTTTGTTTGTTTTAAAAAAATATATTTTTTAAACAAAATACAGAGTAAAAACCCAAGCATCCACCACTCAGAATGAACAAATGTTGAGAAGGTGAGTCATGGTGCAGGAAGCATTGAGTTTCTGTTTACTCAATAGTGATGGAAAACTTGGCAATGGATATTGGTGACTGCACAGCATGATTGATGTAATTGGAGTCACTGAAATGTGCACGTGAAAAATGTTGATTTGGCAAATGTGTTACATATATTTTTACAACAACAAGAAAATAATTAAAAAGCAACAGAACATTATAGATAAAAACTAAAGTCCCCTGTACCTCTGACTTAGTCTCATTTCCCTTCCCCCTACTCCATGCCACCATCACTAACGTGGTGAGTCCTTCTAGTTCTTGTTTTAGACTTTTACTGCATGTATATGTATTACAAACAGTACACAGTATTGCTTTGTTATTATTCTATATTTTACACAAAGGTACACATCCTTCTGGAATTTGTTGCTTTCATTGGACATTGAGCTCCAGCCCTGGGAGTACAAACAGACTGTGTTCATTCCTTTAACTGCCCCACAGTATTTCTTCTTCATATGAACATTCTTCAGTGTATCCATTCCCATTTGATAGCTGTATTAGTTCCCTAGAGCTGCTGTAACAAATTACCACAAACTTGGTGGCTTGTCATTGTTGTTAGGTGCTGTTGATTTGGGTCCAACTCACAGCGACTCTGTGTACAACAGAACAAAATGCTGCCTGGTCCTGTGACATCCTCACAATCATTGCTATGTTTGAGCCCATTGTTGCAGCCACTGTGTCAGTTGTCTTAATTATCTGGTGCTGTTATAACAGAACTACCACAAGTGGATGGCTTTAACAAACAGAAATTTTTTCTCACAGTCTAGGAGGATAGAAGTCTGAATTTAGGATGCCAGCTCCAGGGGAAGCCTTTCTCTCTCTGTTGGCTCTGGGGGAAGATCTTTGTCACCAATCTTCCCCTGGCCTAGAAGTTTCTCAGTGCAGGGACCCTGGGTCCAAAGGACAAGTTCCACTCCTGACCCTTCTTGCTTGGTGGTAATGAGAGCCCTCTCCTCTCTGCTGGCTTCTCTCTTTTATAACTTAAAAGAGACTGATTCAAGATACAACCTAATCCTGTAGATTGTGTCTTGCTTCATTAACATAACTGCCTATAACCCTACGTCATCAACATCACAGAGGTTAGGATTTACAACACACAGGATAATTATATCAGATCATAAAATGAATCATAAAATGAACAACCACACAGTACTGGGAATCATAGCCTAGCCAAGTTGACACACATATTTGTGGGATACAATTCAACCCATAGCTAGGGTCTTCCTGTTTTTCACTGACCTTCTACCAAGCATGATGTTCTTTTTCAAGGGCTGGTCCCTCCTGATATCATGTCCAAAGTATATGAGATGAAGTCTTGCCATCCTTGCTTCTAAGGAGCATTCTGGCTGTACTTCTTCCAAGACAGATTTGTTCATTTTTCTCGCAGTCCATGGTATATTCAATATTCTTCACCAACACCATAATTCAAAGGCATTGATTCTTCTTTAGTCTTCCTTATTCATTGTCCAGCTTTCAAACACATATGAGGTGATTGAAAAGACTACGGCCTAAGAAAAAAAAAATAAAATTTTTATTTTTTTAAGTCAGGCAGGTGCACCTTAGTGTTCAAGGTGACATCTTTGCTTTTCAACACTTTAAAGAGGTCTTTTGCAGCAAATTGGCCCAATGCAATACATCATTTGGTTTCTTGACTGCTACTTCCTTGGGCATTGACTGCAGATCCAAGTAAAATGAAATCCTTGAGAACTTCAATATTTCCTCCATTTATTATAACACTGGTTACTGGTCTAGTTGTGAGGATTTTTGTTTTCTTTATGTTGAGGTGTAATTCATACCGAAGGTCGTAGCCTTTGGTCTTCATCAATAAGTGCTTCAAGTCCTCTTCACTTTCAGCAAGCAACGTTGTATCATCTAGGTTGTTAATGAGTCTTCCTCCAATCCCGATGCCACTCCTTCTTCATAAAGTCCAGCTTCTCGGATATTTGCTCAGCATACAGATAGTTGTATTAGTTTTCTAGAGCTTCTGTAACAAATTACCACAAACTTGGCAGCTTAAAACAACAAAAATTTATTCTCTCATAGTTCTGGAAGGCAGAAGTCCAAAATCAAGGTTTCAGCGGGACAGCACTCCCTCCGAAAGTTCTAAGGGAGAATTTCCTTGCCTCTTCCAGCTTCTGGTAGCCCCAGGTGTTTCTTGGTTTTGTGGAGGGATCACTGCAATGTCTGTCTCAGTCTTCACATGGCCGTCTTCGGTGTGTGTCTGTTTCGGTGTCCTCTTCTTATAAGGATACTAGTTATACTGGGCTAGGGCCCACCTCTCCATGACCTCATCTTAACTTGATTACATCTGCAAAGACCCTATTTCCAAATAAAGTCACGTTCACAGCTACTAGGAGTTAGAACTTGGACATAGCTTTTATGAGGACAGTGTTTAACCCACTACAATGACCCTTCCGGTTGTTACCAACTTGTCGCTATTACAAGCAATGGTGCTATTTCATAGAGTGCATGAGGGGTCAGCTTTTCTAGATATTGCCAAATCACTCTGCAAGGTGGCTGTACCAATTTACACCCCCACTAGCAGCACCTGAGAACTCCCATTTTCCCACATCCTTTCAAACCCTTGGCATTGTCAGACATTTTAATTTCTGTCAACCGGATGGGAGCAGCTCTTTGTGGTTTTAACTTTCATATCCCTGATGACTGTGGAGGTTTAGCACATCCAGGTGTCCCTTTATATGTATCGTTTGTCCCCGTCCTTTGCTAGTTTTCTATTGGGCTATTTATCTTTCTCTTATTAACTTGTCGTTCTTGGTATATTCTGAATATAATCCGTTGTCTATTTTATTTGTTGCAGATATCTTAGTCTGTCATCGGTCTTTTAACACTTTCATGGTGCTTTTATAGTACAGATGTTTTTCATTTGGAGGAACTCAGATGTATCCATTTCTGCTTTTTTGTGTCATGTCTAAGAAATTCTTGCCTGTCCCTAAGGTTATAAAAACATTTCAGAGTTTTGTTTTTCACTTATAGGTCTTCAGTCCCATCAAGAATTTATTTTCCATATGACAGGCAAGGTGCAAATCTGATTTTATTTTTTCCATTTGGATAACCAAAACCAAACCAAACCTGCTGCCGTCGAGTCAATTCCGACTCATAGCGACCCTATAGGACAGAGTAGAACTGCCCCATGGTGTTTCCAAGAAGCACCTGGCAGATTCGAACTGCTGACCTCTTGGTTAGCAGAAGTAGCACTTAACCACTATGCCACCAGGGTTTCCCAGCTGTCCCAATATCTCTGATTTGTAGCGCCATTGCTGTCACATCCCAAGTCCCAAATATACCTCGGATGGTTCCTGGGCCTTCTACTCTGTATAATTTTAAGTACCATTGCTTCTGCCCTTTCTATTCAGTTTATCTCTGCATGACTGCCCGGATATGATGTCTGCAAAGTGGTTATTTGATATAATTAAGATTTACAGGGAAAACTTTAATTTATTTGGCTGGAGGAAAGTGTGTTGATGAAGGTGGGGACTATACTTCTCTTTGGATGGGGTTTAATAAATGTTCAATAAAACAAAGAATTCTATGAGGAGGGGTTAGAGCATGGCAGAAAAGAATTCAAGCTTCTTAAAACACCTAAAATGTGCCAGGCATAGTTCTGGGCTTAGTTTATTACCTCATTTACTCTTCTCCATAGCACTTTGAAGTAGGTCTTATTCCCATTTTACAGATGAGAAAAATGGAGACCCTGGAGAGTTAAATAACTAGGTCAAAGTTACTTAGTGAGTGGGTAGCACAATTGGGACTGAGAGTTAAGACTGTCTACAAAGTCCTTGGCCTCTCTACCACAAAAAACAAAGCCTTCAAAGGCCAGCGTAGCAGGGGTGGGAGTTTGAGGACCATGGTTTCAAGGAACACCTAAGTCAATTAGCATAATAAAATCTGTTAAGAAAATATTCTGCATCCCACTTTGGAGAGGGGCATCTGGGGTCTTAAATGCTAGCAAGCGGCCATCTAAGATGCATCAATTGGTCTCAACCTACCTGGAGCAAGGAAGAATGAAGAACACCAAAGCCACAAGGTAATTATGGCCTCAAGAGACAGAAAGGACCACATAAACCAGAGACTCCAGAAGACTGAGACCAGAAGAACCAGATGGTGCCCAGCCACAACTGATGACTGCCCTGACAGAGAACACAACAGAGATCCCCTGAGGGAGCAGGAGAGCAGTGGGACACAGACCCCAAACTCTCATAAAAAGACCAGACTTAATGGTCAGACTGGGACTGGAAGGACCCTGGAGGTCATGGTCCCCAGACCTTCTGTTAGCCCAAGACAGGAACCATTCCCAAAGCCAACTCATCAGACAGTGATTGGACTGGATTATGGGGTGGAAAATGATACTGTTGAAGAATGAGCTTCTTGGCTCAAGTAGACACATGAGACTATGTTGGCATCTCCTGTCTGGAGGGGAGATGAGAGGGCAGAGGGGGCCAGGAGCTACCTGAACGGACACAAAAAGAGAGTGTGGAGAGACGAACTGCGCTCTCATTGGGGGAAGAGCAATTAGGAGCGTATAGCAAGATGTATGTAAATTTTTACATGAGAGACTAACTTGATTTGTAAACTTTCACTTAAAGCACAATAAAAATTAATTAAAAAAAAAAAAAAAAAGCTTGTCCAGCAGGACCAGGCCATCTCATTCAAGAAACTGGTGCTCAGAGACAAGAAGATGGTTTCATCCCAATTCACACAGCCATTGAGTTCGGGACTGGGACTAGCTGTGACCTTCAGCAGAGCTCACATTTGCTAAGTGTCTGTCACTGCGCAGCAGGCAGTTAGCACACATGATCACGTTACCTCTAACACAGCCCTGCAAAGTAGAAACCTGAGCCTTGTAGAGGGTAAGCAGTTTCCCAAAGTCACACTGCCACCAAGATGGACTACCAGGCTGCAGCTAGCTTATATGCCTTCGTGTACATTAGATAGAAAAGACATCTCTACTCCCCTGTTCCCCGTAAGGGGAGACACAGCCCCATGTAAGGGCCCACAGTGTGGCTGGCAGAACACAGGCTATGTTTCTGCCCCCGTGAGGCCCTCTGCCAGAGGCCCTTATGCAAATACAAGCTGACCATTGGTACATGGAGGCCCTGACTGGTTATAGGGCTTGATCCTAGCCTGGTCTGACTCCAAAAACTTGTTCTATTTCTCCTGCATTTCTTTTTTTTTTTTTAATAACTGCCTCCCAATTTTTCTGGTTCTAGCCATTTCATTGAGGCAAAATACTTCTATACCAACTCATTTCAAGCTCCCAATGGAAGAGCAACTAGGTGACAACAAGGAGTTGTTATGGACACGTAAATGTATACAACGTGTTTTGCTGTAGCTATGGTTAACGCATATTTGAACCACAATGGCTACTAGGTCATGTTCTTGTTATTGTTAGTTGCCCCCCAGTCGATTCTGACTCCTGGTGACCCCATGCGTGCAGAGTAGAACTGCTCCATAGGGTTTCCAAGGGTGTGACTTTTTCGAAAGCAGATTGCCAGTTCTGCCTCCCCAGGTGCCTCTAGGTAGGTTTGAACTGCCAACCTTTCAGCTAGTAGTCAAGCACTTAACCATTCATGCCACCCAGGGACTCATAAAATCTATTTATTAAGAAAAAATAAGTTAAAAGTATGTTGGTACAAATGTCCACTGTTAGCCCTACGGCTAACGTACAGACTGATACATTGGTGAGAACGCAGCCATGTCGAGAGTTCCAGCACGTGCAACAGGAGCTTGGCAGTGATGCCAAATGTTGTCAGAGACAGGCCTCTTAAAAAAAAAAAAAACCCACTGCCGTCGAGTCGATTCCGACTCATAGCGACCCAGGTACTCGAGGATTGTGCTAAATTTAAGTTGATAAACGACTAGTACGTGGGCTTAAATGGTACATAAAAATGAAAGCTGATGAAAGAAGTTGCACTTTTGGGTCAGCTCCCAGCCACCGGGGATGTCACTTTGAGAACGACTTCCTGAAACAAAAAGAAAAGTCAGACAGTGTTGGCTTTCTCTGGGTTCCCAATAGAAATTCTAGTATGGAAATACTCAGGCGTGTTTATTACTGACCGCATACCTGAGCTATTCCCCGTTCTTTCCAGATGTCGGAATGCGCTGAACTGTGTCCACATGACAGTAGCTCGTCTAGCACACACACTGCAGATGTTTAAGGCAGAAATGACTGCAGTCCCTTCATGCGTTTAGAAAGAGATGATCAGAATACAAACCAGAAAGTGGCTGTGGGACTAGAATCTAATTATCCTACAAGGAATGATAAAGCAGTTTTATAGCTGTACCAGAAATAGGGAAACCTAGAAGGAGTGGAGACGAAGAACTTGATTGAAGTTCTAGGAAAAAAAAAAAAGTTTCCACATGTCCTAAATCCAGATATTGTTCTCAAAAGAGCTGTTTAATAGCTAAATGGTACAAAGAACAAAATGTTGCCCTTCAGGGAGAAATTGAGACCCTAAAACCAATAACTGCCCGTTCTGCAGTTATGGCTCCTCCTGATCAAGTACCGTATTTTTACACAAATAACGTGTGCATTATACGATTTTTCCAACCATGCAACCCCCTCCTGCATTATTTTCCTAGGTGCACTATACATGTTACATGCAGAGGAAGATACAGTAGCTATTGGCTCAAATTGGACCGAGTTAAAACCTTTACTACCATGGTTTCTTTTTACCTGGCCTCATGTCCACCCCCTTAGTTGATCTCCTGAGCCTGGTTCCCATGCTTCAGGCAATCCTTTAATGAAAAAAGCAGCAGAATGACAAACTCTGCTTAACCCTTCTTGGCAAAGGAGCAGAGATTTCATTTGATTTTTGGAGAGAGGCTGTCGCCCCCTTTCTCTACAGCCCTCACTGTGGCCAAGAGGAGCGCATGAAGCACTTGGGTTTGGTGATTCAGCTGTTTTGTGACGCTCAGTTCGGTCCTCAAAGGTTTCTTTCTGTTCAGACTGAGCACCACAGAGTTCTTTCTCGGTAATAAATGCCTCCTTTTCTAATTATCCTTTTCCTGCTGTTGTCTGTCCTCTGATCACATTTTCCAACTTGGTCTGTGTGCCAGCCGGGTTCTCAGCGATACCTCAACCTGATAGGACTTGGCACTTGTTTCTTTTAGTCACTAGTGTGTTCTGAATAAAGCTCAGAAAAGTCACTTCCTTGGAGATTGTTAACACAGCCTCATTCCACGGGCAAAACTTTCCAGCCCTTTGCTCCCCTAATCTGTAGTTCCTGTCTGAGTCAATTCCAATTCATGGTGACCCCATGTGTGTCAGAGCAGAGCTGTGCTGATTTTTCAGAACTAGATTGCCAGTCCTTTCTTCCAAAGCACCTCTGGGTGGACTCAAACCTCCAGCCTTTCGATGACCAGTCAAGCATGTTAATTGTTTGCACCACCCAGGGACCCCTCATCTGTAGCAGACCAATCCAAATTTCCAAAACGGCTTTAATAAAAGAGCCTGGAATTGGTTCCCAGCAGTGAAGGCTGAAATTTGGCTTTTCTATTTGCCAGAAAACGTGAGAAAATATTTCTTTTTACCTTACCCCTTCTCCTGAATTTCTGTCTCACTAAGGGTAAAAAAGGAGTAAAATCTAATTCATCTCAATTAATGTGAGCTACCAGCATTTTTTACTGTTTTGGCCAAACAAATCCCCCCATTAAATAATCAACAGGCCAAATAAGGAAATGATTTCTCTTGCCAAGTTTATTCACTATGCTTTTATTGGCAAGCCTTATCTGACATGGAGTAACAGAATTTCAGTATTGGAAGAGATCTGACCTCGTCTGATTCAATCATCCAACGGCCGCCTGAACGTCCTCTATGTGGCAGCGGCTCTGAAACCTGGCTGCACATCAGAATAATGGAAGGCACTTGCTAAAGTGAAAAGCGTTTGGCCTCACGTCCTGAGGTTTGATCTGATCGGTCTGGGTGGGACCTAGAATGTTTATTTTGAAGAACACCCTGGAGATCCTGATGCAGCCACTCCACAGATCAGCGCTCAGGAACTATCACACAGCGTCTGTTATGGGTTGAATTGTGTCCCCCAAAATATGCCTTGAAATCCTAACCCCTGTCCCTGTGGATATAATCCCATCGGGGAATAGTGTTTTCTTTGTTATGTTAACGAGGCAATATCAGTGTGAGTTCTGTCCTAAACCTAATCACCTCTGAGTTATAAAAAGGGCAGATCAGACACAGAAGCAAGCACAGATGATGGGGGGAGAGACGCCACATGAAGACTGCCGAGGAACTAAGAGCCAAGGAACACTGGGGCCACAGAAGCTGAAAGAGACGAGAATCTTCCTCAAGAGCCAACAGAGAGCCTGCCTCTAGAGCTGGTACCATGAATTGTGAGAAAATAAATTTCTGTTTTTCACAGCCACCCAACTGGTGATATTTCTGTTACAGTAGCACTAGAAAACTAAGGCAGTGTCATAGTGTTTGGAGAACCTGCCAGATGTCAAAACCCCTTCTTGATCTTCTCCAACATCTGGCCCTCACCACCTTCCAAAGGAGCCAGATTTGAAGAGCTGTGACTATTGGAAAATTCTTCCAGTCTGAGCAGAAATATTTCTTCTGACAACTTCTTCCCACCAGTTCTACTCCTATCCCTTGAAGCTGCCCAGAACCAGTCTAAACACCAGGAAGCCTTCAGATATTGGAAGATGGCGCTCATGTATCTTTCCCGTGGTTTCTTCTCCAAATGAAACATCTCCCACTTCTTTAACAGTTCCTCTGTGTCTTGGTTCTGACTTTCTCCCCGGTGGATCACCCCGCCTGAGAATGACTCACCTTTGGACTTTGAAATTCAATAGACCTAAATTCTAGGGCAAGCTCTTCCTCTCACTAAGCAACTGTATGAATTTCGCCTTTGTGAGACTTGACTTTGTCATCTATAAAATAAAGATGGTACTACTGATTGTATGGTTGGTTGTTGGGGCCAGCATAGAGCCCCTTACACAGCAGGTCTCAAAGTCAGTGCCCTTCCACTTTCTGCTTGTCCTAGCTTTCTCTCAGAGCATAGGGTTTAGACAAACATTGTCCAGTAGAAATGGAATGTAGCCACATGAGTAACTTTTTTCAGAGGTAATTTTAAATTTTCTAGCAACCACATTAAAACAGTAAAAAGAAACAGTTGATATTTATTTTAATAGTATATCTTATTTGACCCAATATAGCTAAAACATGATCATCTCAACATACAATCAATATTTAAAAAATAACTATTAATCAGATGTTTTATATATATATTTTTCACTCTGAATCTTCAAAGTCTAATGTGTATTTTACTCTTCCATCACATCTCAGCTTGAACTCGCCTCATTTCAAGTACTCAAGAGCTGCATGTGGCTACCATATTGGATAGAGCGGGTTTAAAGATATATCTGCTCTTCAACTGGGTGGTACAAAGGGTTAATGTGCTTGGCTGCTAACTGAAAGGTTGGTAGTTCAAGTCCACCTAGAGACTGCTCAGAAGAAAGCCCTGTTGATCTTTCCAAAAATCAGCCATTGAAAACTCTATGGAGCACAGTTTTGCTCTGACCCACATGGGGTCACCATGAGTCGGAGGTGATTCAGTGACAACCGGTATTGGTATTGCTTCCTAAATTTGCTTGTAGCTTTTCCACTGTCAGAAGCCTCAGTTCTTCTGCTTCTGCTCTGAAAAGTTTATCTGTTTCTGCAGATTAATCTCGTGTCTAGAGCACAGTTCCTTCGGAAAAAAGCACCTGTGTTTTTAAATCCTGATGTATGAATTCATTATTCGATAATCATTTATTTATTTTATTGTGCTTTAGGTGAAAGCTTACAGTTCAAATTAATTCCTCATTCAAAAATTTATACACATATTGTTTTGTGACATGAAATGCAATCCTTATAATGTGACAGCACACTCCCCCTTTCCACACCAGGTTCCCTGTGTCCATTCAACCAGTTCCTGTCCCTTCCTGCCTTCTCATCCTGCCTCTGGACAGGAGATGCCCATTTGGTCTCATGTATCTGATTGAATTAAGAAGCACACTCCTCACATGTATTATTTTTTGTTTTATACTCCTGTGTAATCTTTGTCTGAAGAGTGGGCTTCAGGAACGGTTTTAGTTCTGGGTTAACAGAGCATCCAGGGGCCATAGTTCTGGGGGCTCCTCCAGTCTCTGTCAGACCATTAAGTCTGGTCGTTTTACGTGAATTTGAGCTCCGCTCCACGCTTTTCTTCTGCTCCTTCCAGGACTGTCTGTTGCATTCCCTGTCAAGGTGGTCATTGTTGGAGTAGCCAGGCACCATCTAATTCTTCTGGTCTCAGGCTGGTGGAGTCTCTGGTTTATGTGAACCTTTAGTCTCTTGGGTTAATATTTTCCTTGTGTCTTTGGTATTCTTCATTCTCCTTTGCTCCAAGCAGGTTGGGACTAATTGATACATCTTAGATGGCTGCTCACAAGCTCTTAAGATCCCATACGCCACTCACCAAAGTGGGATGCAGAACATTTTCTTAATAAACTTTGCTATGCCAGCTGACATAAATGTCCCCCCAAACTATGGTTTCCAGGGTCCAGTCCCTGTTACTCTGTCCCTCAAAGTGTTTGGATGTATTCAGGAAACTTCTTATCTTTTGTTTTGATCCATTTGTGCTGACTTCCCCGTACTGTATGTTGTCTTTCCCTTCACCGAAAATGGTCCTTGTCTATAGTTAGTGAATCCCCCTCCCTTTTCCCTCCCCACCGTTGTAACTATCAAAGAATGATTTCTTCTGTGTTAAAACTTTTCTTGAGTCCTTATAATAGTGGTCTCATACAATTTGTCCTTTTTCAACTGACTGATTCCACTCAGCATAATGCCTTCCAGATTCATCCATATTATGAGATGTTTCACAGATTCATCATCGTTCTTTATCATTTCATAGTATTCCATTGTGTATGTGTACCATAATTTGTTTATCCATTCATCTGTTGATGTGCACCTAAGTTGTTTCTATCTTTTTGCTATTGTGAACAAAGCTGCAATGAACATGGGTGTGCATGTATCTATTTGTGTGACAGCTCCTATTTCTCTAGGATATATTCCAAGGAGTGGGATTGCTGGATAGTAACTTCTATTTCTAGCTTTTAAGGAAGCGCCAAATCAATTTCCAAAGTGGTTTACCGTCTTACATCCCCACCAGCAGTGCTTAAGTATTACAGGCTCTCTACAACCTTTCGAACATATATTAGTTTGTGTTTTTAGATTAGTGCCAGCCTTGTTGGGGTGACATAGTATCTCATTGTAGTTTTGATTGGCATCTCTTTAATGGCTAAGGATCGTGAGCATTTCCTCGTGTATCTGTTAGCCACCTGAATGCCTTCATGAGTGAAGTACTTGTTCATATCCTTTGCCCATTTTTTAATTGGGTTATTTGTCTTTTTGTTGTTGAGGTGTTGCCGTATCTTGTAGATTTAGAGATTAGACCCTGATCAGATATGTTGTGGTCAAAAATTTTTTCCCAGTCTGTAGGTAATCTTTTTACTCTTTTGTTGAAGTTTTTGGATGAGCATAAATGTTTGATTTTTCGGAGCCCCGGATTATCTAGTTTCTCTTCTGGTGTTTGTGCATTGTTAGTTATGGTTTGTATACTATTTATGCCATGTGTTAGGGCTCCTAGCATTGTTCCTATTTTTCCTTCCATGATCTTTATCGTTTTAGATTTTATATTTAGGTCTTGGATCCATTTTGAGTCAGTTTTTCAGTGATGATTTATTGAGCACCAACTCTAGTCTAAGAACTGGGGGGAACACTGTCATTAACAAGGCACAGTTCCTGCCCTCAGGGAGCTTAAAGTCTAGCTAAAATACATACCCAAAGAACTATAAAACCGAGGCAGAACTATTATATACATGGAATAGCCAATATAACTGGTAGATATTTTATTGTCTTGACCACTGACATCAGAATTGCTCTTGAGGTTGTTTGCATTGCTGCTATGTAAGCTCTTCCTGTGCTTCACCCACATGCCCAGCTCTTTAGACTACTGCACTCATAGATGTTTTGTGGGACTAGACGGTTTTTTTGTCTGTTTTTTGCTGAATGGTTGGAGGGTATGGTGGAGGGATTCTCAAAGAAGTAGCTGGGCTGATGTAGTGTGAACAGTGTGTGCTGTAAGGGAGGAACCTAGAGGAGAAAGGGATGATAACAGTGTGCCTATGTCTCACATCCCCAGCTCCTCCCAAGCCAGAAATCTCATGGAAAGCTTTGGAATTTCGGGGGTGGGGGGTGTAGAACAAGGATTGAGCTGTTCGTACCTAGGTCAGTGGTTCTCAAACTTTGCTACACGTTAAAATCACTTGAGGGAGCTTTCAGAAATCCCATTGTCCAGGCCATACCCCAAAGTAATTAATCAGAACCCCTGTGAGTAGGACCCCAGGCATCAGTATTTTAGAACACCCCAGCAGATTGCAGTGTGCAGCCAAGGTTGAGAACAGGTGATCTTGATCAGGCAGGGCTTCTCAAACTTTAACATTCATACAAATCACCTGGGGATCTTGTTAAAATGCAGGTTCTCATTCAGTAGATCTGGGGTGTAGGGGCAAGAATCTGCATTTTTGACAGGCTCCCAGATGATACCAATGCTGCTGATGTAAAAAGTACTAATGTCTACATTTAACGCGCCAGGAGAGCCCACCTTATAGTTGGGTTACATGAAGTTCTCTTAGTAGTCAGAGGCTGGTCAGCTTACTTCTAGCAGGGAGGACAAGAGCAGGTTTCAGGGAGATGAAAACAATAAAGCTGGAGCATGAAGGGCAGGTGGGATTTCAAAGGATGAGAAGGGCAGGGAGTATTTCAACAGGAAAACAACTCCCACAGAGAGTCGGGAAGAAACAAAAACACAGCATATGTTTGGAGAAGGTAGTCTTGTGTGAAGGGTAGAAACCAGAAGACAACCGGAAGAAAGTAATGAGCCAAGAAAGTAGATGTAAAAACTGAGCTTAAGTTGCCACTGGAAAACTGGGAGGTCTTCTTTTTTTTTTTTTTCTTTGGTTGTGCTTCAGATGAAGGTTTACAAAGCAAATTAGTTTCTCATTAAACAATTAATACACATATTGTTTTGTGACTTCGGTTGACAACTCCATGATGTGTCAACACTCTCCCCTTCTCAAACTTGGGTTCCCTGTTATCAGCTTTCCTGTCCCCTCCTGCCTTCTTGTCCTTGCCACTGGATGGTGTGCCCATCTAACCTCACTTTGTTTTGTGGGCCTGTCTAATCTTTGCCTGAAGGGCAAACCTCAAGAGTGACTTCAGTACTGAGTTAAAATGGTGTCTGTAGGTCATACTCCTGGGGTTTCTTCAGTTTCTGTCAGACCGGTAAGTCTGGTCTTTTTTTATTTTTATTTTTTGAGTTAGAATTTTGTTCTACATTTTTCTTCAGCTCTGTCTGGGCCCCTCTATTGTGATCCCTGTCAGAGTAGTCAGTGGTGATAGCCGGACACCATCTAGTTGTGCTAGTGGAGTCTGTGGTACTTGTGGTCCATTAGTGCTTTGGACTAATCTTTCCCTTGTATCTTTGGTTTTCATCATTCTCCCTTGCTCCTGATGAGGTGAGACCACTCACAAGCTTTTTAGATCCCAGATGCTACTCACCAAAGTAGGATGTAGAACATTTTCTTTATAAACTATGTTATGCCAATTGAACAAGATGTTCCCCAAGACCATGGTCCCCACAGCTCTCAGCCCAGTAATTCGTCCCTCAGGGAGTTTGGATGTGTCTATGGAGCTTCCATGACCTTGCCTTGGACAAGTTGTGCTGGCTTCCCCAGTATCGTATACTGTCTTACCCTTCACCAAAGTTACCACTTATCAATTGCCTAGTTAGTGTTTTTCCCTCCCCACCTATCTGCTCCCTCATAGCCATCAAAGATTATTTCTTTTTGTGTGTAAATCTTTTCACAAATTTTTATAATAGTGGTCTCATACAATATTTGTCCTTTTGTGATTGATTTTGCTCAGCATAATGCCCTCCAGATTCATCCATGTTGTGTTTCACAGATTTATCATTGTTCTTTATCATTGCATAGTATTCCATTGTGTGTATATACCATAGTTTGTCTACCCATTCATCTGTTGATGGGCACTTAGGTTATTTCCATCTTTTTGCTATTGTGAATAATACTGCAATGAACATGGGTGTACATATGTTTATTCTTGTAATGGCTTTTACTTCTCTAGGATATATTCCTAGGAGTGAGATTGCTGGATCGTATGGTATTTCCACTTCTAGCTTTTTAAGGAAGTGCCATACCATTTTCCAAAATGGTTGTACCATTTTGTAATCCCACCAGCAGTGCATAAGAGTTCCAATTGCCAAGCTGGGTGGTTTTTTATTTGAAGTGCCAGTTTCTGAAAACCATCTAGTGACTTATCTCTGCCACTAATAGCAAAAAGAAAGAGACTGTCTTAGACTGAATTTTCTAGAGAAGCAAAATCAGTGAAGTGTATATAGAGAGAAGGCTCTCAATGAAATGGCTCACACGAATGTAGAAGCTGGCAAGTCTTAAGTCCGTGGGTCAGGCATCAGGCTGGAGTCTTCTTCTGATTTACACAGCAGCAAGGACTGACAAGCCCAAGATCAGTAGGAAAGACACCAGGCCTGTGGCTCACAGGCTTCAGAAGCCAACAAATCCCAAGATTGGCAGGTAAGCTGCTAGCTCATGTCCCAAGAACCAGAGGTCAGATGATGACAACCTAAATGCAGGATCCAGAGTGAAACCCTTACTGGAATATCTATATGCTGGAGGCAGGCCGCACCCTCAAGGAAACTGTCTTTTAACTGATTGGCTGCTCATAGCAGATCTTATCATGGAGGTGATAACATCATTACATAGCTGACAAATTACATTATTACATAACTGCCAAACTACATCATAACTCCCAAACCACTGAGAATCATGGCCCTGCCAAGTTGACGCACAACCTTTACCATCATAGTCTAACCCTTATCAACTTGGCACCTGTACACAGGTCCTTTAACCAAACATAATCTTTAAATAAAGACAGTGGTAAAGTCATCCTTGCATGATACAACTAACATGCATACAACCAAAAATGCACTAGCCCTGTTTTCATCTTATATTTTATAAGTGAAGAAAACAAAAATATATTTGATGCACAAATACAAGGAAGGAATACTCATAAAAATTACAGTCCTCATTTCTGCAACTGGTCACTTGGTCATAGCCATTCTGTATTCCCTTTATCCTCAACAAGCACCTCAGCTGGTAATGGTTCTTTGCCTGGGGCGATAACCCAAACCTTCATTCTTGAAGGGTCTGGACCATCAATAGTCATATCAGAATTGGGTTACTGTAATTTTCCATTGACTTTAATCACAGGACATGGTAGTACTAATAGACACCCTCCTGTATCCCAGACATAATCTTCTTTACCTCCATTATGCAATACCGATTCAATTTCCCCTTGGTAGTTAGGATCAATTACACTAGCCAATATGATAACTCCCTTCTTTGCCTATAGATCTAGAGGCATGAGGAGCCCAAAGTGGCCAGGTAGCATTCTTAACATCCAGTTCAATAGAATCTCTGCTATGTTTCCAGGTGGGAGCATTCCTCCCTTTGGAACTAAGACCTCTAGACCTGCAGAGCATGGGGTCACAGGGAAAGGAAGCAAAAATTTTGCAAGTGGGTCAGTAGGGGTAACAGTGAGTGGTTCTACTCCCATTTTCACCCCTTGATTCCTGGAACTGTGAATCCTGGTTATGGGAGAAACAGCACCATATACTGGACACAGGTTTAGAGACCATTATAGCCTCCTAGAGAACATTGCCCCAACCCTGTCAAGTATTACCAGCTAACTGGTGCTATAATTGTGTCTTTGGGAGGCCATTCCATCCTTCTATCAAGCCAGCTGCTTCAGGATGATGGTAAACATAGGGGTAGCAATTAGCCCATGATCATGGAATTCACTGGCCTTACCATGATCATGGGCCAATTGTTGCACTTCATTTGCTGTGAAGCGAGTCCCTTGATCTGAGGCAATACTATATGGGATAACATGATGGTGGATAAGGCATTTTGTAAGTCCACAGGTGGTAGTTTTGGCAGAAGCATTGCATGCAAGGAAGGCAAATCCATACCCAGAGTGTCTATTCCAGTGAGAATGAAACACTGCCCTTTCCATGATGGAAGCTCTCTTAGGCTGGGTTCCCTAGAGAAGCAAAATCAGTAAAGCTTATAAATATATAGAGATTTATATCAAGGAAACAGCTCACATGATTGTAGGGCTTGGAACATCCCAAGGTCTTGGATCAGGATAAAGGTCTTTCCCAATTCACGAAGCTGCAGAAGCTGGTGAACCCAAGATGAGCAGGTAAGAGAGAGCAGGGCTCCTGCTCACAGGCTGTGAAGGTCAAGGAATCCCCAAGGTCAGCAGGCTAGACTGCAAAGTTTCTCCTGATTCATGTAGCTAGAGGGGCTGGCAAACCCAGGATCAGCAGGTCAGGGAGCAGGACTCTTGCTTGCAGGCCGTGAAGACTGACACATCCCAAGATGGATAGGTACGCTACTAGCTCAAGTCCCAAGAACCAGAGGTCAGACAAAAGACAGCTGCTGGATCTAGAGCAAGCCAATAACCTTGGCAAGGTGAGCAGGAAGGAAGTAGGTTGCAGAAGGTGGAGAGACAAAGGCTGAGGGGGCAGTGAGCTGCTGCAGGCCCCACCCCCACCAGTGCAACTCAGCAGATTCCATCATGGCGGTGATCACATATTAAATTTCAATGGGGAAGCAATCACAACATTATACAACTGCCAAAACAGAGAATCATGTCCCAGCCAAGTTGACATACAATCTTAACCATCACAGAATGGTCCAATGTAATCAACCAGCCATCAGGTTGCTGGTTGATTACCTTAAGAATGGTACCATATTGGGGACTGAGTGTTGGTCTCTGCTGCAGGCAGATTAGGCACTCAGGAGTGGCTGTAGCCACGTTGGCCTTGGTGAGTGAAAGCCCATGTTGCTGAGCCAATGCAAAACCTTCATCCCTGCCACCATGGCCACTTTGTTCATGAGCCCGTTGGGCAATGATGGAATTGGCTAGGGAAAGAGGATGACTAGTTCCCACAGAAAGTGTCATCCTAACCACTTGATTGTTAAAGTCTTCCTCTGCCAAGATCACCTTTTGGGGAGCATTTTTTTTTTGTTTTCATTTGAGACATAAATGTCTTCAATTCTTTGGCCCATTTAGATAGGTCTATTTTTTTTTTTATCCACATATCTCTTCCCCATACCTCCTTGTCACTAATCGTCCAATCATGTTCCTTCCAAGTCTCTGACCACGCAGCCAAACAATTGGTCACAGCCCATGAATCAGTATACAATTGCACATCTGGTCTCCTTCCAAGCAAAGTGAACAACCAGGTGCACTGCTCAAAGCTCTGCCCATTGCGAGTATTCCCCTTCAACATTGTTCTTCAGGGAAGTCCCAGAAAGGGCCGCAGTGCTGCCACTGTATACTTTTGAGTGGTGTGTGTATAAATAAGAATCACTTGGGAATCTTGTTAAAAGGTAGAATCTGATTCAGTATATCTGGGGTGGAAAGGCAAATTCTCAGCAGGGGGTTGAACCGGAACAAATTAATTCAAAGCCCTGCCCCAAAGTAGGCTCTCGAGAAATATTTGCTGAATTTAATTAAAATATCATATCATGCAGATTCTGTGACCTCTGTAACACTCAGGGCCCTGAGACTTAACAAAGTTTAATAGCACTAAGGTGCTCTTATTTTAAAAAGTTTATGCAGAAAACCAGCTCAGGGGACTCTGGAAACACCAATCATTTCCCCTTCACTCCCGATACTAAGTTGTCTTCCCCTTCAGAGGCCAGGGCCTGTGGACAGATGGCCCCATGTGACTGAGGCCAGGAACTCTGTGGGGTTGCAGCAGAGAGGGTAGCAGGACTTGCTCCCTTGTGGAGAAACTGAGGGAAGGGAGAACGATGTTGACAGTGGGCATCAACCAAAAGAGGAAAAAGAAAATAATTGGCTGTGATGCCAAATGTTATCACAGCCAGACCTCTTAGGAGAGGACATATTTGGAAGTATAGAAGATTACTTGAAGGAATAAGATTTTTTTCCTGGCTCCATATTAAGTAGAAATTTATCTTGTGGACCTTGAACTAATAGGCACTGGATCGCATAAAAGATAGCATCTTCACCTTCAAGCTGGAGTTCCTTGTATCTGCCCTTCATAGAAGCTGCCCTCTGCAGAATTGTCACCTCTTTATTCTAAGAGTGTAGTTTGCTGGAATGTGTTATTGAGAGAAGCAGGATGTCCTTCTCTAGAGAATTTTAGAATAAAAGACATGAAAATCTGCACGTGTTAAACCCTGAGGAATCCTTGTGAATTAAACGAAATGGAGATGGTATAGGTACCATCTTACTTGGTGATGTGCTGTTGGCCCTGATGGCTTCTCTCAGTGGCTGCCAAGCCTGTTATAACTCTTTCATAGTGACCAATAGGACAATAAAACCTTGTGTTTGTGACCCAGCCTATTTCTTTCCATTCTAGCTATAACTTGGAATTTCTTACTTTTCAGTTTGCTATTCTTTGGAGACAGGGGCCCTGGTGGTACAATGCTTAAGCACTCAACTGCTAACCGAAAGGTCAATGGTTTGACTCACCAGCAGGTCCACCTGGTGCTCTGCTCCCATAAAGATGACAGCTTAGAAGTCCCTATGGGGCAGCTCTACTCTGTCACATGGGGTTGCTATAAATCAAAAAAAGACTTCACGGCACTCAACAACAGCATTCTTTGGAGAAGAGTCTGATTTCGAATACCTTTCTTTTAAGGTGTAATGGTGCCTTTCTGCTGGATGGAGACTTCTGGATTGGAAGGTATCTCTGAAGTTGAGATATCCTGGCTCTGGATTTTCCTTTGTGATGGCTGCGTGTGCAAGAGTTATTGCTAAGCAATTACTGTTCATCTACCCAACTGTGGAAGGGAACCAGGTGTTTGGAATAAATAAGTATTGTGAGGCATAATGGAGCCCCAGTGGTGCAGTGGTTAAAAGCTCGGGTCCTAACCAAAAGGCCAGCAGTTTGAATCCACCAGCCACTCCTTGGAAACTGTATGGGGCAGTTCTGCTCTATCCTATAGAGCTGCAATGAGTCAGAATTGGACTTAAGAGTAATGGTTTGTTTGTTTGTTTTAAATGAGGCATATAAATGGAAAAATGGTCGTGATAAATGGAGAAAAGACTGATGTGAAGGATTTATTTTACTTGGATCAACAATCAATGCCCATGGAAGCAGCAGTGAGGAAATCAAAGGATATATTGCATTGAAGACCTCTTTCAAGTGTTAAAAAAGCAAAGATGTCACTTTGAGGACTAAGGTGCACCTGACGCAAGCCATGATATTTTCAGTCACCTCATACGTAAGTGAAAGCTGGACAATCAACAAGGAAGACTGAAGAAGAATTAATGCTTTTGAATTACGGCATTGGTGAAGAATATTGAATATACCATGGAATGCCAGAAGAACAAACAGAGAAAAAATCAGCCAGAGTAGTCCTTGGAAACAAGGATAGTGAGACTTCTTCTCACCTACTTTGGACACGTTATCAGGAGGGACCAGTCCCTGGAGAAGGACATCACGCTTGGTAAAGTAGAAGGTCAGCAAAAAAGAGGAAGACTCTCGACGAGATGATCAACATGGTGGCTGCAACAATGGGCTCAAACATAACAACAATTATGAGGACAGCACAGCACTGTGCACTGTTTTGTTTGTTGTATATAAGGTCACAAATATGAGTAGGAACCAACTCAATGGCACCTAATAACAACAACAACAATGAGGCATAACTCCTTTACCTGGAATTAGAGGGAGCAAAAAGGTTTTTGATAATATTTCAAGTCAATTCTCTGCAGTGTTGCTAGAAGACAGGAATGCCATGGAAGGAAAGGCAGTGGTCTGACAGGCCTCTTTGTCTATCTCAGAGATGAGATGGAAAGAAACAACTGAGCTGATGCCGCCTTCTTTTTATAAAACTGCTATGCAGAGGGCACTGTCAAAAGGCAGAAAAAAAAAAGCAAAGGGTGTCAGTAGCTGTTTAGATGGAGAGACCCCAATGCTCTTTCCAGAGCGTCCATTTAAGCCAATTTGCTGTGAAACTTTCCAAAGCTAATGAGATATTAAATATGTTTTGTTGAGGGAAGAGGCTGATTAATCTTTGGTTTGATTTTCAATGTAACTGGCAAGACAAGGTACATGGCTTAAGTTTTGGAAGTGATTTTCATTTCGTAGCCCTGCAAAAACATGATTAGACTCATGAAGGGCATGGAGACCTGTGCCCACTTGGCTGGAAATTTAACAGCAGAATAGCGTGTGAAGTGTAACTTCTCTTCTGGATTGGGTTCATCAAATGGCCTTCCTGGTGTCAGTGGGAAGCTCTTCACCCCTCATTTAGATCCCTGAAAAAAAATTTTTTTTCCACTTGGCTGTAATGGTTGTCAAAGGCAGTTCTCGGTCTGGGAAGATTTCTAGAACTTGGGACTTTTCAGATAACTTTTTACACCAGATTAATGCCCAAAACTAAGACCAAACCCATTGCCATGGAATCAATTCTGGCTCATGGCGACCCCACATGTTACAGGGCTTTCTTGCCTATAATCTATACAGAAGCAGATCACCAGGCCTTCTTCTGTGGAGCCAGTGGGTGGGTTTGAACTGCCAACATTTACGTTAGCAGCAAATAGAAAAATGTTTGCACTACCTGGGCACTGAGGATTTATGCCGGTAATCAGTAATTATTGTTGTTGCTAGCTGCCGTCGAGTCTGCCCCGACTCATGGTGACCCTATGCATCATGGGATCAGACCATCGTGATCTATAGAGTTTTCATTGGCTAATTTTCAGAAGTCAATCACCAGGCCTTACTTCCTAGTCTATCTTAGTCTGGAAGCTCCTCTGAAGCCCGTTCAGCGTCATAGCAACACACAAGCTTCTACTGACAAAAGGGTGGCACCTACCCATGAGGTGCATTGACTGAGATTTAAACCCGGGTCTCCCCCATGGAAGGTGAGAATTCTACCACTGAACTACCACTGTCCCCTAATCAATAATTAACCTGTATCAAACCTATCGCTAGCCAATATAGAACCATATGTTATGTAATACACAGGTCACGGGCTAGTTGGTATGTAGAACATTTGGCTTTAGGGAGCCAAGAGCTGTTTACAATCAGGGTGAGTTGTTCCTTTATAGATGGCATCAAACCAAAAAGTATCGGAGGGACAGCTGGAAGAGCCCAAGCTTGCTTCGTGCTGAACAGCCTTGAAAAGACACCTGGATGCGCTTTCCAAAAAGCGGCTTCACATCAGTATCCCGCTATCTTCAACCTTTATTTGGAAGATTACTGCATAAGGTTAAGTATTTTTGTGTATAAAATTTCATTTATGTGGGATACTAGCTTCCTGATACAAACTTAGGGAGGCTAGCTATTTCTCATGTTCCTGTCATCTTCTAAATATAGCTGTTAGATGATCATATGACAGATGAACCAGGTAAAAATAAAAACAGACAATGCACCTGTGAGAAAATTGGAATGACTTCTAATCAGCCGGTGTACCTACCCATCAGAAGGAGTGACTGTTGTAACTGTAGTGATGACAGTTCTCACAAATGTCACTATTCAAGTGGAAACATGTAGAGCTCCACATTCAACAAGATCTTGAAATGCGTAAACAAATGGGGGAAAAAAACAGGAAAGATGTTAAACTACTGGCATTAGAACGTAGGTGCGGATTGAGGTGAAATCGAATGTACTCAGGGGCCAAGCACAAATGGGTGAAGTAACAGGGGCGTATGGAAGCAGGAACTGGGATGAACCGGAAGGTAAAAGCTTGCCGAAATTTATTTGTATTCATTTCCTGAAGCTGCCCTAACAAATTACCACAAACTCAGGTGGCTTACAAGAGAAATTTGTTCTCTCACGGTTCTGGAAGCCAGAAGTCCGAAATCAACATACGGGCGGGGTCATGCCATCTGTGCAGACTCTAGGGAAGAATTCTTTTTTTTTTTTTTAATTTATGTATTGTGCTTTAGGTGAAAGTTTCCAAATCAAGTCAGTCTCTCATACAAAAAGTTATACACATCTTGTGTACTCCTAGCCACTTTCTTCTTAATGAGACGGCACATTCCTCCTCTTCACCCTGTATTCCCCATGTCCATTCAACCAATTCCTGTCCACCTCTTCCTTCTCATCGTGCTACCAGACAGGAGTTGCCCACATAGTCTCATGTGTCTACTTGAGCCACGAAGTTCACTTCTCACCAACACAAGAATTCGTTTTTTGCCTCTGGCCTTCTGGTGGTTCAGGAGTTCCACAGCTTGTGATTGCATGACTCCAATCTCTGTCACCGTATTCACATGACTTGCTCCTCTGTGTCACTCTGTGTCCTTTCCTGTCTCCCACAAGGACACTCTCATTGGATTCAGGGCCCACCCTAATCCAATACTATATCATCTTCATCCCTAATTACATCTCAAAGACCCTATTTCCAAATAAGGTTATGTCCTGATAGAAATGAATGGGGGGCTGGGGTGAGGACACTATTCAACCCCCTACATTACTCAAATTAAAAAAAAAAAAAAATCCACTGCCCAATACTTCTCTGCTGACTGGGTTTGGCCTGTGAGCTACCAGTTGAGACCCTGGCAATATTGAGCTAGGCCTTAAGTCAAATGGTTAAGTCAGGAGTAGAGTCCTCTAGGCCTGTGTTCAAATTCTAAGCCTACCACTCACTAGCTGAGTGATCCACAGCAAATTACTTCTCTTAGTCTCCATTTTCTATCTGTAAATTGGAGCTAATACTGACGCCCAAATCACCGGATCATTGTGAGAATTAAGCTGCTAGCCAAAGGGTCGGCAGTTCAAATCCGCCAGGCCCTCCTTGGAAACCCTAATGGGCAGTTCTACTCTGTCCTATAGGGTCGCTATGAGTCGGAATGAGATAATATGTCAGCGTCGACAACAACAGTAATAAACGAAACTTGGTTTGTCATATGAAAAAGGAAAACTGGATATAAAGAAATAAAAGTTTGGTTTAAACTTAGAAAGATAGGGGTAAATATTAAGGTAACCACAAAGGAGGCTAACAATCCTACACATCAAAATAAAATACGAAAAAACATAAAATAAAATACGAGAAAAACATAAAGACTCAGCAAAAACAAAATCCATAACCATGAAAAAGAGGAAAAGACAACATATAAAAAAAAACTACTCAGCACAAAAAATTAAGTGAAAAGAAACTGTCAACAACACACAAAAAAAGACACCAACATGACAGCACTAAACTCATGAAAAAAAAAAAAAAAAAACTCATACCTATCCATAATTATGCTGAATGTAAATGGACTAAATGCACCAATAAAGAGACAGAGACTGGCAGAATGGATAAAAAAAATACGATGTGTCTATATGCTACCTACAAGAGACACATCTTAGAGACACAAACTAAAACTCAAAAGATGGAAAAAAATAATATCAAGCAAACAACAATCAAAAAGGAGCAGGAGTGGCGATATTTATTTCTGACGAAAAAGGAAAACTATTTTTTTTTTTTTTTCCCCTTGTCAAATTCTTCAAGCTGAAGGAAAAAGAATTTTAAAAAATACATTGACCCTGCTAACTCAGAACTGAAGTGACTCCAGAAGTCCACTTTTCAGTCAAAGATGAGTCAGGCCTATAAAACAATAACACGCTTGAGGAATGTGCTTCTTCTTAGTTCAGTCAAGTATACAAGACCAAATGGGCAACACCTGTCCAAAAACAAAGACAAGAAGGCAGGAACAGGAAAACTAGAGGAATGGACACTGGGAACCCACGATGGAAAGGGAAAGGGGGAGAGTGCTGACACATTGTGGGGATTACAGCCAATGTCACTGAACAATTTGTGTATAAATTCTTAAGTGAAAAACTAATTTACACTGTAAACTTAACACAATATGTATATACATGTATATCAATATTGAAAAACTCCTCTGGTGAATACCTTTGATGGAGGCCATGAGGGAGGGTTTGGAGTGCAGAAAATGTACCAACCAGGTGAACAGCCAAGACGTCCTTCCTTGCTCTCAGAAGGGAAGGAAGCTTTGAGGCATGCTTCGGCTCTTTAACCGGTTTCGAGCCAAGCTGTGGGGTTAACAGCCAACAAGTTGCAGGACTCATTGGCAAAACCTGGTGGCGTGTCACTGAATCACTGGTAATACTAAGGGTTCCCAAACCAGGGGACAGTTTGCTCAGTGACCAACTGAAGTTGCGAAGGTTTTGTTCTAATATTCATAAAAGAAACATTTAACCAAAACACCAATAGCAGCTCTTTTATCAAAAGTATACCTTTTAGCCTTTATTGAGGCAAACGACTTATGTGATGTATTGAGTTCCTAGAATTCACCCAACAGCAACTGGTTTGGTTTTTTGGTTTTGAGTTCCTAAATAATTGTGGGTTTTTTTTTTTTTTTTACATTTCTGAATTATTTTTGGACAATGGTAGATGTATCCCTAAATCTAGAATAAAAAAAAATCTAGAGAGCATCTAAAAAGTTGATGTACTGTATTAAGATTATTTTTGCACTACGTTTTAGCTATTATTTTTAAAAACTGGTTAGCAGTTTTCCAGAACTCTCCTCTTCTCACCCCTCCCTACTACCCAACTGAGAGTTTATGAAATTTATTTTGTTTTGTTTGTTGTTGTTGTGTGCCATGGAATGATTCTGACCCATCCATTGACCCATTGCCGTGAAGTCGATTGCGACTCATAGTGACCCTATAGGACAGAGTAGAACTGCCTCATAGAGTTTCCAAGGAGCGCCTGGTGGATTTGAACTGCTGACCTTTTGGTTAGCAGCCATAGCACTTAATCACTACTCCACCAGGGTTTCCTTAGTGACCCTATGACAGAGTACGACTGCTCCATGGGGTTTCCTAGGCTGTAATCTTTATAAGAGCAGGTCGACAGGTCTTTTCTCCTGTGGAGCCGCTGATGGGTGCAAACCACCACCATTTTGGTTAACAGCAGAATGCTTAACCATTGCGCCACCAGTGCTCATTTGTTTATCTGTGTTTAATTATATAGTCTCTGAAACTATATTTTATCTCAAGTGTAGATACTCAGTGACAGGTAAATGAAAAGGAACTTATGACATCCATCTTCAAATTGCCTTCATTCAACCGTCAAATTTGACTGAAGGTCTACAAAGTGTCAGGCACTGTGCCAGCACTAGAAATGCAAAGATAAAAAGATCAAACAAGGCTCAATCCTTGTCCTCAAAAGATCTCATTCCAGGGCTGAAAACAGACACATAGTCCCAAAGCACTATGAAGAATGTTCCCTGTTAATGCTGAGGCTGCTAGTTAGGGACCACACTTTGAGAACCACTGGTCTAAGAGAGGAAACCCTGGTGGTGTAGGGGTTAAGTGCTACCACTGCTAACCAAAAGGTCGGCGGTTGAAATCCACTAGGCGCTCCTTGGAAACTCTATGGGGCAGTTCTACTCTGTGCTAAAGGGTCACTATGAGTTGGAATCAACTGGATGGCAGTGGGTTTGGTTTTTTGGTTGGATCTAAGAGAATGGTTTTAACATGCTAGGTCAACACAGAGATGGGAGAAAGCATAGATACCAATGAACTCATTGCCTTTGAGTTGATTTCGAATAATAGCAACCCTGTAGGACAGAGTAGAACAGCCCCACAGGGTTTCCAAGGCTCTAATTTTTACCGGGAAACCCTGGTGGTGTAGAGGTAAAGACCTATGGCTGTTATCCAAAAGGCTGGCAGTTCAAATCTACCAGGAGCTCCTTGGAAACCCTATGGGGCAGTTCTGCTCTATCCTATAAGGTCGTTATGAGTCAGAATAGACTCAACAACAATGGGTTTGGTTTTGGGGGTTTAATCTTTACAGAGGAGCCCTGGTGGCACAATGGTTAAAGCACTTAGCTGCTAACCAGTGGCTCTGCAGGAGAAAAGACCTGGTGATCTGCTCCTGTAAAGATTGCAGCCTAGGAAACACTACGGGGCAGTTCTACAGTGTTCTATATGGCCACGATGAGTCAGAATCGACTCGACAGCACACGAAAATAACAATCTACCAAAGCAGACGCCACCTCTTTCTCCCACAGACCGGCTGATGGGTTCAAACTATAGACCTTTTAGTCAGCAGGCAAGCTCTTAACCACGGTGCTACCAGGGCTCCGTATAGACACCAGAGGACTATTACTTAAGTTGTGTCTTGAAGGACAAGGAGGATCATCAGTAGGAATAGGTACAGAGGTTATTTTAAGCAGTAAGAATGGTATGTTCTGAAGGCCCTTGATTTGACCCACGTTCATTCCTCCTCCTCTCCTTGCAAACCCTTTCACAGAGTGAAAATCACTGTTCTGGGCACTGGGGAGCCATTGAGAATTTCTATCAGGGAATGTCATAATCAAGTCTATGATAGCATTGTTGGGAACTGGATTGGGGAAAGGATAGAGGCTGGGAAAAGATTTAGGACATTACTACAGAGGTCCGTGCCTGAAATAAAAGCCCAGGTTAAGAGAGCGGTTGAAGACAATGGGGTAAATTAAAAACGTAGATATAACAGAGATTCAGTGAGACTTGGTGATCCCATTGGAGATGAGCCCTGGATTCCAAAAAGTTCCTTTAAATAATCTGCTTATTCCCCCTAATGCTATATCAGAGCTAAGGAAAAGGACTTACTTCCTTTTAATGAATGAGACCCACTTGAGTCCACCATCCGAGATCTGGCATAGTGATGCCTTAGGTGGATGGTAAAAGGGTCTCCCATCTCTAGCTACATGTGAAATGGAGAGTAGAAATGACCGTGGATTAGAAGAAAATTCCCTTGAAAGCACTAGCCAGATATTAGTAAGTAAGGCTGTCACCACAGTAGCAGAATCTCTGAGTCCTTCAGCTTCTCTGGGTCCAGCTTCTCCTGGTTTTCCTCCTACCTCGCTGGCCATTCCCCCCTCAGCCTTCTTTGCAGCTTCCTCATCCTCTATCCAATCATTAACTTTTGGTGTTCTTCAGGGCTTTCTCTGCTCAGGATATACTTCGTCCCCACGTGACTTTATTTACTACCATGGCTTCAAACCTGCTAACAAATCTCAATCCCCTGTTCACACTTCTCTTCTAAGCTCTCTAGACTTGAATATCCAAGTGTATATTTCCCCTATCCATTTGGGTGTTGTATCAGCTTGCTCTTGCCACAATAATGATGCATAACAAACAACCACAAAACCTCAGTGGCATAGGACAATAAGTATTTATTGCTCAAGTGTCTGGGATGCTTGTCTAGGAAGCCTTGGCTGATCTTGGCTGCATGTTTATGGTCAGCTGGATTTTGACTAATGAACAACTGGGGCAACTCTGTTCCACTTTGGTGTCTCATCCTTCAGCAAGCTAGCCTGGGTATGTTCTTCTGCCAATGGCAAAAGCACAAAAATGCGAGGGAAAACATGCAAGATCTCCTAAGGCTTAGAACTGGCCTACCATCATTTCCACCACATTCTACTGACCAGAGCAAGCCTCAAAGCTGGCCCAGATACTATGGGAAAACAAACAGACTGCCTTCTTTAAAGAGAGGAACTGGCAAAGGTCATGGGTACAGGGAAGAGGAAGAACTACAGCCATCAATACTATCAGTCTACCTCAGATGTTTTGTGGGTAGCACAAACTAAATATTTACAACATTGAATTCGTTCTCTCTCATCCCCCCAATTTGCTTTAATCCAACCTCACTGCCACTCCTGGCTCCAGCCACAAGTTTAGGCATTGAGTTTGCACTTCCCTCCCCTCCCCCTGCAAAGCCCCACACCGGCTATGAGTCCCCTACTTCCCCATGTGCCCTGGAAGCCAGCCTGGACCTTCTCTCAGTCTCTGGGACCTCAGGGCTTGTTCTCATTCTACATACTCTCTTTGCCTGCAGTGTTTTTCCCTTCTCTGTTCACCTGGTGTCACAGCATGAGAATCATGCCCCAGAAAAGCCCTCTGTGGTTTCTGCAACTCAGTCAGGAACCCCTGGCATGATGCCACCCAGCTTCCTGCATTTTTCTTTCTCATCTTTTGTATACTTTTAAAAAAAATGAATCTTTGTCTCTTCAACAAATGATGCTGGGAGAACTGGATCACCACATGAAAAAGAGTGAAGTTTAATCCCTACCTCCCATCATATGTGAAAACTAACTTAAAATGAATCAATGCCCTAAATGTAAGAACTAAAACCATAAACTCTTAGAAGAAAACATAAAGCTTCAGGGCCTTACTTTTGAGAAGAGATTTTTAGATATGATACCAAAAGAACAACAGCAAAAGACAAAAGAGGTAATGGGACTTCATCAAAATTATAAACTTTTGTAGATCAAAAGATTTTAACAAGAAAATGAAGAGACAACCTACAGAATGGGAGAAAATATTTGGGAACCACATACCTAATAAGGGTTTAACATCCAGAATATACAAAGAACCTATGCAACTGATTAAAAAATAAACAACCTAATGGACATAAATAAATATTTCCCCAAAGAAAAAGTACAAATGGTCAATAAACACATGAAAAGATGCTCAACAGCACTAATCGCTGGTGTTACTAGTTGCCATCAAGTCAGTTCTGACTCATAGCAACTCTATGTACAACAGAACAAAACACTGCCCATCCTCACAATTATTGCTACGTTTGAGCCCATTATTGCAGCCACTGTGTCAGTCCATTTCACTGAGGACCCTCTACCTTTTTTTTTTTTTCTGTCCCTCTACCCTACCAACCATGGTGTCCTTCTCCGGGGACTGGTCCCTCCTGATAACATGTCCAAAGTATGTGAGACAAAGTCTCACCATCCTCGCTTCAAAGCAGTGTTCTGGCTGTGCTTCTTCTAAGACAGATTTGTTCGTTCTTCTGGCAGTCCTTGGTATATTCAATATTCTTCACTAACACTGTAAGTCAAAGGCATCAACTGTTCTTTGGTCTTATCCATCGCCCAGCTTTCACATGCATAGGAGGCAATTGAAAATATTATGGCTTGGATCAGGTGTACCTTAGTCCTCAAATGTAAATCAAAACCATAATGAGATACAACTTCCCATAGGGTGGCTATTCTCAGAAAAATGGAAAATAACCACTGTTGTTGAAGATGTGGAGAAATTAGAGCCCTCTTCCATTGCTGGTACCTGTACACCAATGTTCATTGCGGCATTATTCACGGTAGCCAAAAGGTAGAAACAACCTAGTGTCCACCAACAGATGAATGATAAACAAAAGGTGGTATATCCACGCAAAGGAGTATTATTCAGCATTAGAGAGAAACAAGGTTCTGATACAAGCTACGACGCAGATAAACCTTAAACCCATTGCGCTGAGTGAAATAAGTTAAACATACAAAGACAGATATTGTATGATCCCACTTATATGAAATATTTAGAACAGGCAAATGCATAGAGGCAAAAGTTTATTAGTGATTACTAGGGGCTGGGGGGAAGAGGTGAGTGGGGAGTTATTTTTTAAGGGGTACTGAGCTTCTGTTTAGGGTGATGAAAACTTTTGGAAATGGATAATGGTGATGATTGTACAACATGGCGAATGTAATTAATGTCACTGAACTGTACACTTAAAAATGGTTAAAATGGCACAGTTCTTGTCATATACATTCTACCACAATAAAAAGAATTTTTTTAAATGAATCTGTGTACTTAATTGCTTCATGTCTTCCCTGTTGGACTAGAAGCTCCTCATGGTATCCCTAGTGTTCTCACAGTGTAGGCACATAGTAGGTGCTCAGGACAACCTTGTGGGTGTAGAAAACTGGAAGGATTCCCAGAGAGCCTTATGTATAGGTGAGAAGTCTGAGGCTCAGAGAGGTTAGGGAACCTCACATAGGGTCAAACAGCAGGATTTGGACCCGGGTTTCGGACACCAAGTCAGCTAACCTCCTTCCTGCACCTGTGGCTTCCAGGGTCCCTCTCCAGTTTCAGGGCAGAACACCAAATGTCCTATTCTAAGTTGGCTGACTTGCTCTGCCTCACTAAGAAAGTCAGAGATCCTCTCTTACCTTCAGTCTCCAAATTCAAAAAATAAAATCCAGTGAGGCAAGAGCTACTTCTTACCAATTAATAGGGTGAAACCAATGAATTGAAGGTGGATACGAACAGCACATCTCATGCCTTTATATCCCCCACTTCCTCCCTGCCTGCCTCTTGAGCTTATGAGAGATTCTTAACTTCTAAGAATAGATCATAATGAAGGCAAAGATGTGTTGAATGCTTACTGTGCACCAGACACTCTTCTGTGTGCTTTGATCGTGTTTTCTTATTTAAGCTTCATTTACTTATGTCCTAGTGTAATGGATTGAATTTTGTCCCCTCAAAATGTGTGTCAGCTTGGCTAGGCTATGATTCCCAGTATTGTGTGGTTGTCCACAATTTTGTGATCTGATGTGATTATCCTCTGTGTTGTAAATCCTAACCTCTATGATGTTAATGAGGCAGAATTAGAGGCAGTTATATTAATGAGGCAGGAGACAATCTACAGGATTAGGTTGTATCTTGAGTCAATTTCTTTTGAGATATAAAAAAGAGTCAAGCAGAGAGGAGAGGGACCTCATTGTCACCAAGTAAGAAGAGCCAGGAGTGGAGCATGTCCTTCGGACCTAGGGTCTCTGTGCTGAGAAGGTCCTAGGCCAGGGGAAAATTGGTGACAAGGACCTTCCTCCAGGGCCAACAGAGAGGGAAAGACTTCCCCTGGAGCTGCTGCCCTGAATTCAGGCTTCTAGCCTCCTAAAATGTGAGAGAATAAACTTTTTTATTAAAGCCTTCCACTTGTAGTATCTCTATTATAGCAACACTAGATAACTAAGGGAAACCCCAGTGGTGTAGTAGTTAAGTGCTATGGCTGCTAACCAAAAGGTGGCCGGTTCAAATCCACTAGGTGCTCCTTGGAAACTCTATGGAGCAGCTCTACTCTGTCCTATAGGGTCGCTATGAGTCAGAATCGACTCAAGTGCAGTGAGTTTGGTTTTTTTGGTTTTAGATAACTAAGACAACTAGTATTACCTCCATTTTAAACATGGGGAAACTGAGACCTGGAGAGCTTAAGTAACTTGACCAAATCTTACAGTCAACCTAAAGTCTGGACCCAGAGCCTACGTTCTTAATCACTCTGCCTCAGGACGGTTGTGTGTTGAATGAGTTTAAAGCAATACCCTCCAATGCAACGAAATGTGAGTCACAGATGGGAATCATACAGGTAGTTTAATTTTTCTAGTAGCCACATTTTTTAAAAAGAGGAAAAAACACTAGTGAAATTAATTTTAATAATCCTTTTATTTAACCCAAATATACCCAGAATTTTATCCTTTCAAATGTAATTGATATTAATTATGAGATAGATGGAACCCTGATGGTGTAGTGGTTAAGTGCTACGGCTGCTAACCAAAGGGTCGGCAGTTCAAATCTGCCAGGGGCTCGTTGGAAACTCTATGCGGCAGTTCTACTCTGTCCTATAGGGTCACTATGAGTCAGAATCGATTCAACGGCACTGGGTTTGGTTTTTTATGAGATAGATGGTTTACATTTTTTTCATACTAAGCCTTTGAAATCCGGCGTGTATTTTACATCTCGATTTAGACTAGCCACATTTCAAGTGCTCAATAGCCCTTGTGGCCAATGGGTACAGTATTAGACAGCACCAGTCTCAGTATCTCTCACTGTCACCCCTAGGCACCCAAATAGCCAGGCTTCTCTCATTTCCTACTCACAATAAACACCTACTGTCCCAATTAGGATCGGTCCCTGGGTGGCACAACCTTTGGTGGTCCCTGGATGAGCTTGGCTAACCTAAATGTCAGCAGTTCAAAGCCACCCAACAGCGCCACAAAAGAAATGCCTGCTTCCATAAAGATTATAGCCAAGAAAACCCTAATGGAGCAGTTCTACTCTGGAACACATGGGGTTGCCATGAGTCAGAAGCAACTCAAGGGCAACATTTTGGTTTTTTGGTCCCCTTGTGAATCCCAATCAGTTACGGGAATGTCTGGGCCTCCTTCACAACTCAGCCTTGGGGAGCTGTGGGGAAGGGGTGATTACCAACCTCCATAAACTGCAAATATCTTTTGCCCCAGGGATTGAAGAAAAATTCAGATTCATAGTTCCTGTCGACTAGATTGGGATCTTGGTTTGCCACTGGCTGGGCGGCTGGTCCTCTGAACTCAGCCTCAGCTCCCCACCCCCTCTCAGAATGGTGAGTCAGGGCTCCAGTTATGAATAACCCAGAGGTCCTGGAACAGTTGTCTTCCTGATTAGCGTTTGAATCACTTGATTCTCCAGGGATCAGATCAAGTTTGGGCCGGGGAAGGGGGATTGGTTCTGCCCAACAGACCAGGGCTCCCTGCCCAGATTTCTCTTCTGGCCTCTCTGTTCCTTCTTGGCTCCCAGACAGCCCAGGCATTTGGCAGAGGGGAGCTCGAATTTTCTGGAATTGCTTTTGCAGGGAATTTGGCATAAGTTAATCAGGCCCTTCGTGAGGCTTCCATTCGCTCAAGGTTTAGTTCATCGGTCTCTCTCTCTCTCTCTCTTTCGTTTAAAAAAGCTCTCACCATGAAAACAAAGTCTAACTCAGGAAGCTGACGGGTAGTTTAAATAAAATGAAAAATCAAAAGGAGATACTGGTTACTGTGTGTTGTCAACTTCTCACTTGACTAAGACCAATCTCTCCACCTGAATCTTTACCCAGAAAATCCTGCGGGTTCTACTTCCAGGTCTCTCTGGCCATGGTACTGGCAGAGACTTTTATCCACTGGTGCAAAATTTAAAATTCTTGCCAAAGAAAGAAGGACTCCAACCCTAGAGGGACTCTGATGTTGAAAACGAAATATAACAGTGGAGTTAATTAGCATCGCATGGCTCACAAAACCCCTTGAGGGGCTCCTTCTCAAATTTAAATCAGGCCTTGCGTGCAAGATGGAGCAGCTCCCACGGAGACCCCTTCCACCAACTCCAACAGCTCTGGCCACCGTTTTTCATCCTTCTCCTCTGGCTCCGGGAAGAGGAACAGCTGAGGCTGGATCCCAGGCAGCATTTACCAGCTGCATGCTAATAGTGCTGGGCCCTTCCCCAGCCCACTTCCTCCTTCCCCTGAGCCCTATGCTTCTTCCAGACCTTCTTAACCCTTTAGCCTCACACTCAGCTCAGACTTGGGGTGGCTTCAGGCATATCCCCCGCAGCTTTTAGGCGAGCTTGGACTTTTCAAAGTTGGGAAGGAAGTCAAAGAGGCCTTGACTCAAGCTCTTGTCCCAGCTCAGAGTAAGAGGGGGCATTTCTGAATAGTCTTGGCCATTTTTTGCACAGGAGCCATGAGCTTCACAGATTACCTGCATGCTTACAACAACCCTATCTAGCAGGTATTATAATCCTCATTTAACAGATGAGGAAACTGGGACTCCAGGAGATTAAGTGATATTTCTAAGGTTGATTGATATAGGAGGTAGTCCTGAGATTCCAACCAAATCTGTCTTGCTCCAAAACCCTGTGCCTGATACACTGTTCCTTATCCCTCTCCAGGCCAACTGCTGCAAACTTTACTACTACTAATGATAAAAAAATGATAGTAATGGTAATAAAACCAAACCAAACCCATTGCCACTGAGTCAATTCCAACTCATAGTGACCCTATAGGACAGAGTTGAACATCCCCATAGGGTTTCCAAGGAGCAGCTGGTGGACTTGAACTGATGGCCTTTTGGTTAGTAGATGAGCTCTTAACCACTAAGCCACCAGAGCTCCAGTAATGATAATAACGGTAGCTAATACTCTGTGAAAGAGCCCTAGTGGTGCAATGGTTAAGCGCTTGGCGGTTCAAACCCACCCAGAGGCTCTGCGGGAGAAAAGATGTGGTAATTTGCTGCTATAAAGATTACAGCCTAGGAAACCCTATGGGGCAGTTCTACCCTTGTCCTATAGGGTCATTATGAGTTGGAATTGGCTGGGCAGCACACAACAACAACAAATGCTCTGTGACAGATTGTATTTCCCAAAACCCCACTGCCGTCGAGTTGATTCTGACGCATAGTGACCCTACAGGACAGAGTAGAACTGCCCTATAGAGTTTCCAAGGAGCATCTGGCGGATTCGAGCTGCTGACCTCTTGGTAAGCAGCCGTAGCACTTAACCACTACGCCACCAGGGTTTCCTTGTATTTCCCAAAGATGGATAAATAGCTAAATATAACACAGAAGGCCCTGGTCAGAGCTATTAAGAGTTGGTAGAAGAGGCCTGTTCTGTGGGCACTGTTCCATCTCACACACAAACCTTTGATTAAATCTGAGGAATTCCTTGAGGGAGTTTCATGAGCCAAGCCAAGAGGGAAACAAGCAAAATATACATACTAAAAAATACATAATAATATACATAATTAATACATAAAAATACATACATTTCCAGAGCCCTGGTGGCACAGCGGTCAAGTGTTTGGCTGCTAATCAAAAGGCCGGCAATTGCAATCCATCAAGCGCTCTTTGGAAACCCTAAGGGGCAATTCTGCTCTGTCCTATAGGGTCGCTGTGAGTTAGAATCAACTCTATGTCAATGGGTTTAGTTTCTTTTTTTTTTTTTTTTTTGGTTTGAACCTGGGTGGGTTATGACTGCGCCGAGCAACAGAAGACAATAGAAGTGATGCTATATAACTTTTGAGGTATTAAAAATAAAATTTTCAAGGTATTAAATTTACGTATGAGGTCATTAGTCTTAACTTCTGAGCTGGAGAATGTCTGGTCTGGAAGTCAGACAAGAGTTCTAAAGAGATGTACAAAGCTATACTGAGCAAATTTCGGATTGGCTGGAGGGCATTTTTTTTTTTTTTTCCTTCCTTATTTGGGGTTAAGGGTAAATTCTGAACTAGGTTTAAATGAGCAGGCACGTCCTGATTGGCTAGCTTAGGTTTCCGTTTCCGGGAGAGTCAATTGATTGGCTTGAATTTCAACTCCTGCGAAGGTTAGGCGTTTACAAGAAATACACAGTTAGGCTTCGGTTTGCTGACATGGAGTTCAGCAAACTAGGTTGGAACTAGTACAGTCAGGATGACAGATGTTAGGTCATAAAAAGGACTCCGGGTCTCTCAAAGGGCTGCTTTTATCCCAAGGCTCGACTTCCTGGCCTCATTGCTTTGAACTGGCCCCCTGCTCTCCAATTTGCAACATGTTAATGTCACTGAATTGCACACGTAAAAAATGTTGAAATGGCAAATGTTTTCTTATTTATATTTTTTATAATATATATATTTACCCACAATAAAATAGTTAAAAAAAGAAAAAGGCTTTTCCTAAAATGTAAAATCAAATTACACTCTTGCTTAAACCCTTCAGTGATTTCCTGTTGCTTTCAGGATAAATTCCCAAGTCTTCAGAACATTCCAGCCCACCTCTTTCCTTCCGCAGTTATCTGATCCTCCTTTACTTTTACAGCCACGGGATTTGGTGCAGTCCCAGAACCTGCTCAGCTGCCCTGGCCTTTGCCCTGCTCCTCCCTCTGCCTCTCAGGCCAACTCCTTCTGTAAGACTCAGCTCAACTGAACTGGCCCCTCCTCAGGAAGCTTCCTTGATCCTCCCCCAACTCAGAAGTCTGAGTGAGAACACCCTAGACGGCAAGTCTCTTGCCCCACTAACCTGGCTTATTGTGATGACAGCTCACCTAGCATAGTAACTATTCAAAAAATGCTTGAGAGGGAAGGAAAGGGGAGAGGGAAAGAGAGATGGAGGGGAGGAGGAAGGGAAGAGAAGGAGGGGGGTGGAAGGAAGGAAGGAGATTAGGTAGGGAGGAAATAAATTAGGTGCTTGAATGATGGATGGGGGGAAATTACCGAAGAAAGAAAACAAGGAAGGAGCTTGGTTGGATCATTCCATCCTGGGTCTTCAGGGTTACAATTCCTTCATTGCGAAATAACCTATATCAAGGACCCAATAGATGAATGTTGATCAGAAGGAGGAAAAGTGTGAAACAGAACTTCAATCTTATGAAAACCAGACTTACTAGATACATTGAGACTGGAGGAACCCCCAAATCTATTGTATGAAAACAATTTTTAAAATGTGATCCGAAACTATCCCATGAAGTCATCTTTAAAGTAAACAACAGATTAATTCAATTAATAAAGAATGTTTGCTTTGAGCATTGTGCTCTTTTAAAGATTATCTATATGAGATCAAATCAACAACAGTAACTCTAAAGCACAGACAAGAACCTTAAGGGGCAGAGAATCTAGGTGTTAATGGTGGTGAAACAATATGGACAAAGAGAGTGAGAATGGCTACACAATTGAAGTACGCAACCATTGTCACTGAACTGTACACATAAAAATTGTTGAACGGTCGTATGTTTTGTTGTGCATATTTTCACCAAAAATTAAAAAGCAAAACAAAAGAGAAAATCCTACAATAGACAGTAGCTCCAGTCTACGCTCCAGAGGTTTTCTTGAAAGTTCACTACAACATGAAATGACAGTTCAACAAACTTTCTTGCCAAACACACTCTGTCAGTCTGGTAACACCCAAAAGACCTCAGCTTATTCAAAAACTAATGCCTCAGCTTCAAAAAGTAAAGATTGGAAACATTTTTCATTAGAAATGAAAATGTAAGTACCTCACGATGATGGGAAGACAACTGAACCCTTCCTTACCTTTGGGGAGAGGGGACCTGTATCTCTAGAAGCCAGCCTTTCTTCCAAGTTGGAGTTAAAATCCCAAAGGAAGATGAAGCAAGCATGATTTCCACTGTGACTTTCTCTCCCCTCCTCCCAAGCTCTCCCCACTTTCCATTTTTTCTCTGCCTGTCCCAGACTGACAATGGCCCTTTCTGTCTCCATACTGCTGGCTTCTTTTTTAACGTCTCTTGATGTAACTTGATTAAATCAGATCTTTTGCTTTGTTTTACAAATGACCACACGTCCAACTTTGAGAATCCCAGCCTGGGACACACACCTGTCCCACCTAAGTCAGGTGCCCTTGGCCTGTTTTTCTGCCAAATAATCTCCATGATGACATAATGAATGAGAGACTCCTTCTTGCCACCCTTCCAGAAGCACAACAAGAACAGGGCCCTGGGCTGTTCCCCGTGGGCACATCGCAGTGCAAATGAAGGAGAGACACTGAATCCCCTCTAATATGTAAAAAATGAAAGCCAATCATTTTGACACCTATGACACTAAGTGGAGAAGTAGAAGACTACTTCTGACCTAAAAATGAATCAAAATACATCATGTATTCTAAACCAGAACAGCACTGGTGGTCCAGTGGTTAAGAGCTCAGCTGCTAACCAAAAAAGCAGTTTAAATCCACCAGCTGCTCCTTGGAAACCCCATGGGACAGTTCTACTCTGTCCTATAGGGTCGCTATGAGTCAGAATTGACTCGATGGCCACGAGATATTCTAAACCAGAGGTCTCTTAAACATTAACGTACAGGTGGAACACCTTTGAAAATGTACCTTAACAAATGCTGTGTTCTCCTCGGCGAAGATGTTTAGGGACTTGATTGGGATTGACATGCTTTTAAAAATACAAAATCGCCTCAAGATTTTAATATAAGTTGAGTAGATGGTATGTTTACTTATCAGAGGGCAAGACGTAGAACATACCAAGTGCTCACTAACAATGTGTTCAATAAAATAATTCAGAAATGGGGGGTGTTTTTTGCAGTTTTTGTTAGTTGCCATTGAGTCAGCTCATACCAACCTTATGCGTAACAGAGCAAAACGTTGCCCCGTCCTGCACCATCCTCACAATTGTTGCTATGCTTGAGAATATCGTTGCAACCACTGTGTCAATCCATCTCACTGAGGGTCTCTCACTTTTTTCTGACCCTTTACTTTTCCAAGCATCAGGTTCTTCTCCAGTGAATGAGGGGGAAATTCACATCACTGTAATTTGTTGGGGACCTGTCTCCCCTGTGAGCTCCTTGTGCCACAGAGGTATAGCGCTGACACACAGTAGGAGCTCAATAAATGTTAACTGAACTGAGCTGCTTGTCAGAGGGCTGAGTCAGTCAAGCAGATGTAAAAAGAAACAGCCCGACTCCGAAAACTCTCTCTGGATTGTAGCCACAACTTTATTTCAGCAAATACTCTTAGGATTAAAGATATACTTATTTGCAGGAAAAAATGAAATGGAAAATCGGTCTCTTTTTTTTTTTTTATTGTGTTTTAAAAAATCTTTTGCAATTATCCACTGCCATTTCTTATCCATCAGGACTACATTAACGTGGCGTGTTGCTGTGAAAAGGCCTCCCTTAGACACATCGGATGGATTAACGCTGGCACTTGATCAGGTACAATTTTTGTTTCCAGAAAACATCTTTAGATACATAAAAACTACTTAAATGAGAAGCAGAAAATCCATCCTTTCTCCCGTCATCCAGCCAACCCTGGAAAAACTGACACTTCTAGAGGCTCCAGCTTTGTTCCCGCAGGAGCTGTTAACTTTGTGAAGGGGCCAACTCATGCGCTGTGAATTCCTCGCCACCTAAGCACTATAACAGCCGGGAGCAAAGCCGGCTGACTAACCCTGGCTTTAGCCACCACGCACCAGGGGGAGGAGGGACAGAAGGTACAAAAGGAGGGGCCGCAGGAGCTGAGCAGGGTTAACCAAAATCAAACCAAACCCATTGTCTATTTCAACTCATAGCGACCCTATAGGACAGAGTAGAACTGGCCCATAGATTTCAAAGGAGCGCTTGGTGAATTTGAACTGCCCACCTTTTGGTTAGCAGCTGTAGCTCTTAACCACTACACTACCAGGGTTTCCTGAGCAGGGTTAAAAAAAAAAAAAAAAATTGCTTGGAAAATATTCCTTGTCCCTGTCCTTGGAAATAGGATAGAAGAAGCTAACTTGGGGGTCATCCACTAGACACCCTAGAAATGCAGCTCTGCACACCCGTGTAAGCCATTATTTCCTGGGGCTTGCCCTGTCCTCCCTCCCCACCCCCCCACCTCCGTGTTGTTAATTCTTAGCTTAGGATGCACTAGTATAAAGTAGAGGGTCAACGAAAAAGAGGGAGACCCTCAATAAGATGGATTGACACAATGGCTGCAACAATAGGCTTGACACTAGGCTAAAATCTGTTTTGCCCTCAAGTCGATTCTGACTCATAGTGACCCTATAGGGCATGATAGAACTACCCCATAAGGTTTCCAAGGAGCAGCTGACAAATTTGAACTGCTGACCTTTTGGTTAGCAGCCAAGCTCTCAACCACTTTGCCACGGGGGCTCCGAACAGTGGGCTAGTGGTTCTCAAAGTGTGGTCCCTGGGCCAGCAGCAACCTGGGAACTTGTTAGAAATGCTTATTCACAGGCACACCCCAGGGCTACTGAATCCTCAGTCTGGTTAACAAGCCCTTCAAGGAATTCTGATGCACATTCAAGTTTGAGAACCATTGCACTAAACAAGTCCTAGGAAGAAAAATTCTTCCCTCCCCTCTTCAGCTGGCAAGGATTCCCACCAATTTTTCAAATCCCTCCTTGTGGTCCCCACCAGGGTCATCATTTGTTACGGCTCTGAAGGGTTGGTTGTAAGGGTTCAGAACAAGTGAAAGAAAATAGCATTTATTGAACGCTTGATGTGGTCAGACACTATCACAGACCTGTCACATGCCTCGTTTTCTTTGATCCTCAAAACAATCTTTTTAGGTAGATATTACACCATTAAAAAAAAATCCATACAGTAAAGATAGCTGTACCCGATGCTTATCCAATACTCACTGTTGTTGATGTTGTTTTTAGGTGCTATCGAGTCGGTTCTGACTCATAGTGACCCTGTGTACAACAACAGAATGAAACACTGCCCAGTCCTGTGCCATCTTCATTGCTGTTTGAGCCCATTGTTGCAGTGCTGATCCGTCTTGTTGAGGGTCTTCCTCTTTTTCGCTGACCCTCTGCTTTACCACATACTCACTAGGCTCTAGTTATGTTACAGGTATATCTCGTTTAACTGTCTTAATACTGCTATCATGTAGGTTCGATCAAAAAGTCCCATTTTACCGATGAGGCACTAAGGTTTATTAGAGAGAGGAGAAATGATTTGCCTAACTTGGCCAAGCTGGTAAATGGTAAATGAGGGTTTTGAAGCCAAACAGACCCCAGCGGGGCTATGTGTTAGCCCCATTTCTCCATCACCTCCCTGCTCCCGGCTCTGTGCTAGGAACTTTATGTGCATTATTTAATGTTTGCAGCAAGTCACAGGGCATTAACGGCACTCTTAGTATTCCTCTTTTATAGACGAGAAAACTGAGGCTTAGTGAAGATGAAGGGACTCCCCCAAGGCTACCTAGCTAGCAAGTTGCTGAGCTGAGAATTCAGCCCAGAACCCCTTTCCTTTCACTGAACTGACTTCTACCCAGAAGTCTTATTTTTCCCAGATGTATCTGTTTCCAAAGCCTTCAAGACATAACAGAATACATCTTTGATGGAAGAATCTAACAGGAGGCAGGAGAATGTGTGCCAGAAATAATATAATAATAGTACGTAAAATATATCATGTATAAAAACTCAAAAACCCACCGCTGTTGAGTCAATTCTGACTCATAGCAACCCTTTACAAGAGAGTAGAACTGCCCCATAGGATTTCCAAGGAGCAGCTGGCGGATTTGAACTGCCGTCCTTTTGGTTGGCAGCCCAGCTCTTAACCACCGTGCTACCAGGGCTCCCCTATCATATATAATATATAGTAATATAATAATTTAAAATTATCAAATTGGATTTTAATATAATAATTGTGAGAAAGCACCAAGTGCCTACTGGGTACCCAGCACTGTGGCTAGATTCACTATCATGCACAATGTTACTTACACATTTGCCCTCCTCCTACAGTCTCTGCCACAGCAGAGAGGAGCAGTTAGATATAAAGGAGCCAGACCACCCAGCGATCCCTGGCCTCTTGACTCACTAGCTGGAAGACCTTGAACAAGTTACCGAACCTCTATGTGCCTCAGTCTCCTCATCTGAGGTACATGGGGATGATTGTGATAATATCTCCCGTCTCCTGGGTTTGTTCTGAAAAGCAATTGGGTTAATACGCCCAAAGCACTTAAAATCGTGCCTGGCACATGACGGTAAAAGAGTTTGTAAACATTTCCTGTTATTATTATTAGAAAAAAAAAATTATTATTAGACAGGCTGAAAAAGGCCTTTAGTCCGTGGTCAGACAAGTTCTCAGGGTCTTCAGTTCAGCCTCAGGTTGCGAAGGAGAACTGCTCCAGTAACTAGGGATGAGTTATATGCAAGCCCAGGTAAGCGAGTTCCTAAGAGCAATGAGGAAGGGAGGTGGAGAGAAATTGGCTTTAAAATCTGCGTGATGTGTTCCTAATTATCTCCTGCCAAACCCAGCCTTTACAATTAATAAACAGTGTTCTCTCAAAATTAAACTACAATTGTTATCGGAATAAGGTTCTTGCCTCTCACTGGTCAAGAATGAACAGGCAAGGCACATAGAGCTTTCCACATGAGCAAAGCTTTATCGAAGAGGCTTGCAACTGGAGACAAGGAGGGCCTAAAGCAACGCTTACCCTTGTCTCACAGAACAAAAGATGGGCCTGGGTTTTTAAAAGTTCTTGGGTGGGAAAAGATTCATGTTTATTCACAGGCGTAGGCAGGGATATGTTAACTATGGTGCGTGCACAGCGGCATTCTAAGATGGCTCCTGTCCCAGAGGCTTCTGGGATTTGTAGCAGGACTTATTATGGGGTGTTGCACCTATGCAGTCTCCCAGCTGCTACTGCAGCCCCTCGCTGCCCCTGGTGGAGGGTCACACAGAGGTCACAGGTGGATGTTCTGTGCATGTCCCTGGGGCTGGTTTTCTCCAGCTGCTTCTGAAAGACAACTTTAAAGAAGTTTGTGGGCTATTTTCTGATACCCTGCCCCATTGTTCTGGGGAATGGCTTTGTTTCTGTGCCCTGCCCCATTTCCTGTTACTTTGTAGATTTGGGGACCCTCTCCCTGTCTTACAAAGATCCCTCAAATTGTCCCTGTCCCTTTCCTGCACAGTGCTTGGTCTCATTAACAATAACTGATAATGATGATAAGAATGCGTGAGTTCCACCATGAGCTAACAACAACAGAAAAATGAATTTTGCAAGCATCACATACATGTTGGTTTGTTAGTGACATTGTTATTGACAATAACTGAGGAACCCACCCCGGCTCCCAGTGGAGGGAAAGGGCTTGTGAAGCAGGAAGAGAAATTTCAGAGAAATACTTGGACATCCGCCAAGACCTACTATTCATTACAACACAGGCAGCAGCCTCAATGTCCATCAATATAGGACTGAATAAATAAAACTAAGGTACAGCCATGGAAACCCTGGTGGCGTAGTGGTTAAGAGTTACGGCTGCCAATCAAAAGGTCAGCAGTTCAAATCCACCAGGCGTTTCTTGGAAACCCTATGGGGCAGTTCTACTCTGTCCTACAGGGTTGCTATGAGTTGGAATCGACGTAACAGCAACAGGCTTGGGTGTTTGGGTATGGTACATCCATACAGTGAAATGAGATGCAGCTGTAAAAAAGAGACAAGTGTTTCCATGCTCATATGGAACTATCTGAGATAAATGATACATAAAAAAGTGAGACACACTTTAAATGGGTGAATCGTATGGTCTGTGAATTATATCTCAATAAAGCTGTTCTAGCACAAAAATAAAGGAAGGCACAGAAGTGCGTCGTGTGCTACCGTTTGTCTTTTCCAAAGTGCATATATAAAAATACAAATGTATATTTATATTCGGAGCCCTGGTGGTACAGCGGTTCGAATCCACCAGCCACTCCTTGGAAACTGTGGGGTAATTCTACTTTGTCCTATAGGGTCTCTCTGAGTCGGTATCGACTCAAAGGCCACAGGTTTGGGTTTGGTTTATTGTATCTGTATTCACTATTTGGACAGTTACACAGGAAACATGTTCTGGGCGGGGAAATGGGGGTGGATGTAAGGAATAGGAGGGAGAGTTTATTTTCACGACTTGGAAGCTTGATTTTTAAAAATTATGTTCATGTCTTTCCTATTCAATCAGTGAAGATAGTCATTTTATAAAACAGAAGAAGGGTAAGTGGAGCATTTATTGAGTGATACTGTGTGCCAGGCACTGTTTTAAGTGCTTTACGTATACATTAAGTCATTCAATACGCATTATACAGCCATGAGATGCATAGTATTATTATTCTTCCATTTTACAGAGGGGTTAAATAAGGTTTTACAGGTAGGAGGCTCAACCAATGAAATCTGCTGAAATCTACCTCTTCCCTCCCCAGCTTCCTTTGATCTCTGAAATCCTAGAGAGAATTTGAGATCCCCCTAGGGAGTCCTGCTGGCGTGTTCTCAAGATGAAAAGGACTAAACTATTTCAAAAGGAGAAAAAAAAAAAATCCCTCAAATAATCCTAAAGCCTTGGGCTGAAAGGTGACCTGCTGTATCTAAATTGTGTTTGTTCAGGAAACCGCACTCATGGTCTCCCATCAGGCTATCCAGCCACATTCTTGCAACCATGAAGCAGCTCGTGTCTCCCTTGAGCCCCCCAAGAACAATGTGTGGTAGGCCACCTGGACTGCTCGGGGAGCCTTCCCTCTAGGCCCACAAAGAAAATTTGTTGGAAAACTTACTGTTGCATATAGTATAGCTCCCCAGTCTCTCCTCTGGGACTGTAAGTGGGGGTTTCATTACAAAGCAGGTGGAAAACCTTTAAAATAAGGGGTCAGGCCTTCCATTGTTTGCTTAACTTCTTTACATGAGAACCACCAGATTACACCGCAGATTGGCTGTTTCCCGGACAATTTACATTTCCTCTGCATGAGCTGAGTTGCCAGGCTGTTGAGAAAAAAAGGGACATTTTCTTGAGAAAGAGGAAATGCCAGGGGCCAAAGCTGGCAGTAATTCTGAGAAAGTGTAGTTTTTCACTCTGCAATTCCTGCAAGAAAAACGTGGGTGTTGGGCTAGGATTATGGAGCCTCAACTTAATTTTTAGAACTAGCATTCGTTTGGGGCCTACTATGTGTCACGTCGCTATGAGTTGGAATCGACTCAACAGCAACGGGTTTGGTTTGGTTTATGCGTGAGGTGACCCAGTGGTTAAGAGCTGTATCTGCTCACCAAAAGGTCAGCATCTTGAATCCACAAATTTCTCCTTGGAAATCCTATGGGGCAGTTCTACTCTGCCCTGTAGGGTCCCTGTGAGTCGGAATCAACTCGATGGCAGGAGGGTTTTTTTTTTTTTAAATGTGTCAAGTGTAAGGAAACTTGGCGACACAACGGTTAAGCGCCTGGCTGCTAACTAAAGGTCAGCGGTTCCAACCCACCAGCCACTGCATGGGAGAAAAGACCTGGAAAGCTTCTCCCCTAAAGACTACCAAAAGACCCAGTGCCGTCGAGTCGACTCTGACTCATAGCGACCCTACAGGACAGAGTAGGACTGCCCCATAGAGTTTCCAAGGAGTGCCTGGCGGATTCGAACTGCCGACCTTTTCGTTAGCAGCCATAGCACTTAACCACTATGCCACCAAGGTTTCCCCCTAAAGATTACAGCTTAGGAAACCCTATGGAGCAGTTCAACTCTGTCCTTTAGAGTTGCTGAGTTGGAATTGACGCTACAGCACACAAACAACAACAACGTGTATCAGGTGAAGCAACATTGGTGGTTCGGAGGTAGAAGTTGTGCCCTTCATGCGGGTGACCCAGATTTGATTCCTGGCCGATGCCCCTCATGCGTGAGAGTCACTGATGCTGAACAGCTTTCAGCGGAGCTTCTAGACTAAGACGGACTAGGAAAAAGGCCTGGTGATCTACTTCCAAAAACCAGCCAATGAAAACCCTACAGGAACAACAGTGTGAGTCATAACCGATCATGGGTTGGCGCAGGACCAAGCAGCATTTTGTTCTTTTGTGCATGGGGTCACCATGAGGTAGGGACTGACTGGACAGCAGTAATTAACAACTATGACAGTATCATGTCAAGTGGTTTTATGTACACCATTGGTCATTTAATCCTCACAACCCGTAAGGAGGTGTCAAGGAAATGGCTGCTTTCTGCAAGTTAATTAAAACCCGGGAGCTTCTGAGTTGGTTCCAGACAGAGGGGCACTGGGATTCCTGACTCACCAGCCCAGCTATTGTTGTCACCAACACACTGGCTTCCTGGCGGGGGGTGGTGTGGGGGGGATGCTCCCCAACCTTTCTCTGGTTACTCTGTAGCACTGCTGAGACACACGGGGATGTTTCAACAAGGGTTGCTGGTGTCAAAGGATGACAAAGGGAAAAACAGAAAAACACAAGCCTAGAAAATGTGGTTTAGAGGATGCAGCCTATTTCCTGGGGTTCGTAAGTCACTTTCCATCCACATAGGACCCCAAGAAAAGAGGATCCCCATTATATTCCCTTCTGTTTCTAACTTGGGACCCTATTTATTCATTCATTCATGAATTCATTTATTCAGTGAATTTTTATTAAGCAGCTATTATGCCCCAAGCACTGAAAATACAGCTTTGAATAAGACAGGTAAATCCTTAACCTCCTAGAACTTTGGCAGGGACACAGATAAACAAGCATAAAAATACGCATAAAATAATTTCAGATGGCAACAAGAGCTATGCAGAAAATAAAAGAAGGTGATGTGAAAACCAATCACTAAAAAGCTTTCTTAATCAGCCATTTAAAGCAATGTCCTCACAAATATGTACATTACTATTCCCATTTTATAGGTGAGGAGACTGAGGCTCAGATAGGCTAAGTGTCTTACTCAACGTTCTCTCTGGAGCCCCAGTTGTCCTCCCTATACCCTGCTGCCCAGACTGTCTTGTCAAAGGTGTGTTTGGCCCCCTCCAGCTCTGTGGGGCACAGTGAGCTGGATTAGCACTGAGCCTGTGGCATCCGGTTTACCTAGTCACAGTGACATAAAGCTTCCTGGTAGTGGCAACACGTGCAGGCCTTTCAGAACTCACTCATGCCATCCAAAAATCAAAAGACTGGCAGGGGACAGAAAAAGACAGATTCATAGGTAAGCTAGTGCTGCTTAGCCCAGAGCCTTATATAAAATCCATGTTTAGTAAAAGCTGGTGATGCTGTCCCATCCCATTCAGAGCAAAGGAGAATGAAGAAAACCAAAGACACAAGGAAAATACCAGCCCAAAGGACTAAGGGACCAAATGAACCAGAGACTCCACCGGCCTGAGACCAGAAGAACTAGATGGTACCTGGCTACTACCAATGACCACCTTGACAGGGAACAGAACAGAGAGTCCCAGACAGAGCAGGAGAAAAATATAGAACAGAACTCAAATTCACGTAAAAAGACCAGACTTAATGGTCTGACAGAGATTGAAGGAACCCCCAAAACTATGGCCCCTGGATGCTCTGTTAACCCAGAACTGAAACCATTCCCAAAGCTCACTCTTCAGACAAAGATTAGACAGGCCTATAAAACAAAAAATAATACATGTGAGGAAAGTGCTTCTTAGTTCAATCAAATATGTGAGACCAAATGGGAAGCTTCTGTCCAAAAGCAGGATGAGAAGGCAGGAAGGGACAGGAACTGGCCGAATGGACACAGTGAACCCTGGGTGGAAAGAGGCAGTGTGCTGTCACATTGTGGGGACTGCAACCAATGTCATAAAAAATATGTGTATAAATTTTTGAATGAGAAATTAGGTTGAGCTATAAACTTTCACCTAAAGCTCTCTATATATAAAGTCTTGAAAAAAAAAAAAAAAAGCTGGTGATGCTCATATAGTCCCTGCTCGGAACCATCCACCTCCACCCCTACCTCCCTTCTGATAACAAAATAACGGATTGTTCTTTCTTGACCTCAGGCTGGGCGCATCACTGGAACTCTTCCACCTGGTCACTGTGATGTCCACGGGTGGAAACTCAACCCAACCTGACCTATCAGTTTCTCTCTCCCAGGGATTTCTAAAGAGGCTGGAATTATGAGAGAAGGTCTGAAAATTCCTACAGAATTCGTTATTCCTGTCCTTGCTGAGACTCTGGGGTGCTTTTTTTCTTTGATTCCCACAAGCTACCCCCTCTTTTTAAGCAAGCCAGAGGGGTTTTCTGTTGCTTTCAACCAAAAGTGTATTGAATAATAGATAAAGCTATAGACTCGTAGTCAAGCAAGCAGATGAAGAAATCAATATATAATTACACAATGTGATAAAGTACCATGACAAAAAGAACAAGGAAGTTTGAGAGACTAACAAGGGGAGACCAACTTGAGATTGGGTGGTGAGGAAAAAGAGTCTTTGGGGAGACTATATTTAAGTTGAAACCTTAAAGAAGAACAGTCAACCTCTTGAAGAGTAGGCAAAGGATCTTTTAGGCAGAGGGAAACGTGAAAATTCTCTAGGACGGGAAAGAGCTTGGTGCACTCCAGAGACTTAAAGGCAATTAGTGTGGATGAAGCAAGTGGAGAGAGAGATTTATTTTTTGAGTCTAGTCCAGTGCAGTCTTCCTCCTCTTGGTTAGAGTGGGAAATGTCTGTAGTTTTTTTCCCTTGAAAATAGGCAAAATACAGCTTCGTGTTTAGTATACCATAGTGGAGTGCATGTGTGGGTATGTATGTTGCACAATCATGCTAATCCCATTTGGGAATGGGCAAATTTATTCTCCATATCACATGATTTTAGCACTTACCTGCAGGAATCTCTGCTAGACTGAGAACTTGGTTTCTTCAGGATTAACTCTGATAAATCAGATAATTGAACACGTGTCTTGGGTTTTGGTAGATCCCTTCCAGTCTAGGGAGATAGCGGTGTGTATGTGTGAGTGATGGAGGATGGTGGTGATGCATAGAGGCAGGACAGTGGAGAAAGCTCTGTTATACCTGTGATTGCCCTGCGCACCCACTCCAGTCCAGCTCAATAACTGGGGATATCTACTAGTTTTCTATTACTATGTTAACAAATTACCCCAAACTTAGTGACTTCATGCAGCACCCAGTGTCATGGACTGAAATGTGTTCCCAAAAAATGTGTGTCAGCTTGGCTAGGCCATGATTCCTTATAGTGTGTGGTTGTCTTCTAGTTTGTGACTTGATGTAATTATCCTCCATTTTATGATGTGTTGTAATTCCTAGCCTCCATGCCTATGGTTATGATCTCATTATTGAGTGAGTTGTCTGTTTTGTTATTGAGGCAGGATTAGGGTGGGCTGTATCTTGAGTCACCACCTTACTAGAGGGTATGACTCCGGTCACTGCCAATATGCCAGTCACTACCCTTACCACCCTTATTCAAGTCATGCCCTTACTTGAGTCACACCTTTTATGTTACAAGAGATAAAAGGAGAGACCAGAAGAACTAGACGGTGCCCAGCTACCACCAATGGCTGCCCCGACAGAGAACAAAACAGAGAGTCCATGACAGAGCAAGAGAAAAGTGGGGTGCAGAACTCAAATTCTAAAAAAAAAAAAAAAAAGACCAGACTTAATGGTTTGACTGAGACTGGAGGAACCAGAGAAGACATGACCCAGGACTCTAAAACCATTCCTGAAGCCAACTCTTCAGACAAAGAATAGACTGGACTATAAGACATAAAATGATATTCGTGAAGAGTGTGCTTCTTAGTTCAAGTAGATACACAACACTAAATCAGCAGCTCCTGTCCAGAGACCAGATGAGAAGGCGAAAAGGGATAGGAGCTGGTTGAATGGACACGGAAAATCCAGAGTAGAAAGGAGGAAGTTGTGGTCACGTTATAGGGATAGCAACTAGGGTCACATAACAATGTGTGTATACATTTTTGTATGAAAAACTAACTTGAGCTGTAAACTCTCACCTAAAGCACAATAAAATAAACAAAAAGAGAGAGGGAGAGAAAGGGAACTCCTACCACCAAGAAAGAAGAGCCAGGAGCAGAGCAAGTCCTTTGGACTTGGGATCCCTGTACTGAGAAACTCCTAGACCCAGGGGAAAATTGATGATGGGGACCTTCTCCCAGAGCTGAGAGGGAGAAAAAGCCTTCCCCTGGAGCTGCTGCCCTGAATTTGGACTTGTAGCTTTCTAAACTGTGAGAGAATATATTTCTGTTTGTTAAAGCCATCCACTTGTGGTATTTCTGTTACGGCAGCATTAGATGACTAAGACACTCAGTTAGGTTACTGTTCTATAGGTCAGAAATTAGGCACGATGTGAGTGGGTTCTTTCTCCCAGTATCACAAGGCTGAAATCAAGGTATTGGCTCTGGTTATGTTTCTAATTTGAGCCTCACAGTCCTCTTCCAAGTTTAATGATTGTTGGCAGAATCCATTTCCTTGCGGCTGCTGGACTAAGGTCTTCTTTTTCCTGCTAGCTATTGACCAGGAATTGTTCACAGTTGCTAGTGGCCATCCTTCTCCATCAGCACTTCATAACGTGGGTGTTTGCTTTCTGCCAAGTCAGCTGGAGGGCATCTCTTAGGCTTCTTCTTTTGTAACAAATCGGAGAAAACTCTGCTTTTAAAATTGTGATTAGGTTAGGGCCACCCAGATAATCTCCCTACTTAAGATCAACTTATTAGTAATATTAATTACATCTGTAAAATCTCTTCACCATGTAACAGAACATAATCATAGGAGTAACACCTGGGGGTTGAGATTATGGGGACCAGTCTTAGAATTCTGCTACCACAGGATGTCATTGCTGCCTGCCAGTTCCCAGAAGCTTTGCACAGTGACTTCTAGTAAAGGAGGACAGGGAAGGAAAGGAACTAGCCTCCTTGGGTACACAAACCAAAAAAAAAACCAAACCTGTTGTCATCAAGTTGATTCCAATTCATAGTGACCCCCTATAGGACAGAGTAGAACTGCCCCATAGGGTTTCCAGGGAGCACCTGGTGGATTCAAACCTTTCGGTTGGCAGCTGTAACTCTTAACCTTTACGCCACCAAGGTTTCCTCCTTGGGTATATAGCTAAAAAAAAAGCTAATTTCATTTTCTCCTTATCTCTCCCCACACCCATTACCCAGTTTAATAGTTTCCTACATCTGCTATAACAAATGACCACAAACATGGTGGCTTAAAACAACAGAAATGTATTCTCTTACAGTTCTGGAGATCAGAAGTCCAAAATCACGGTGCTGTCAGGACTGTGCTCCTTCTGCAGGCTCTAGGGAAGAATCTCTTTGTTGCCTCTTCCAGCATCTGGTGGCTGTTGGCATTCCTTGGCTTGTGGCGGCATCACTCCAATATCTGCCTTTGTCTTCACATTGCCATCTCCTCTGTGTGTGTCTGCATCAAAACTTCCTGTGCCTCTCTTATAAGGATAAACCAAAAAACCCAAATCCGTGGCCATCGAGTTGATTCTGACTCACGGCTACCCTATAGGACACGTGGTAATATTCACAGGTTCTGGGGATTAGGACATGAACAGATCTTTGAGAAGCCATTTTTCAACCTACCACACCCACTGTTCCAATTCCAATTCCCGAGACCTTGGTACCGAGTATTCAATTGTCAGATGACAGGTGTTCATGACATATTTACCCATTACTCCCTCTGGGATGCTGAAGGTGCTCTGTTCCTTTCTTTCCCATGAAAAAGAAATGTTAAAGTTGTTTAATACCAAATGTGATGTCCATATTCACTTCTGCAATCATCCGATCCTGTTGGCAACTCCTGAGGACCTCACCTCAGGTTCCAAAGTTCTCCTCCTCTGGAGGGCTTCGTGCTCCTCCATCACGTCTCCTTCGGACAAGTGATCATGGTGAGCAAACATCTGCATGGACCATGAGAGGTCTTTACCAGGTCTCTAGATATTGTAAGACTTGGGAACTGGGTCCTTCTGCTTTTGAGGGCTCTTTTTTTTTTTTTTTTTTTCTTGATGCTTTTTTATTTAAAAGACCTGTTGTGGTTTAAACCCAATTTCTTATTTTTGAAATGCAAAACAGTTAGCTACATGTCTAGCCTGCCTTTTTCCCCATTTCTTTTTAGTTTTCTGTGTAAAAGATCTATTGTGGTTTAATTTAAAACCTATTTCTTTTCTTTTCTTTTTTTAAATTGTGCTTTAGATGAAAGTTTACAGCTTAAGTTAATTTCTTGTACAAAAATTTATACACATATTGTTATGTGGCCCAAGTTGCAATCTCTGTAATGTGACAGGACACTCCCCCGTTCCACCTTGGGTTTCCCATGTCCATTCAACCAGCTCCTGTCCCTTTCTGCCTTCCCATCCAGCCTTGTGTATCTACTTGAACTAAGAAGCACACTCTTCATGAGTATTAATGTTTTGCAACCCAGTCTAATCTCCATCTGAAGAGTTGGCTTCAGGAATGGTTTTAATAAAACCTATTTCTTAAGGGACAAAAAAAAAAAGGCCTAAATGATGTGTACAGATTACTTTTCAACTCATTTCACAAATGTGTGATTTGTGAGTATTCTTAAAATGTGATGATTCCTGGTTAAATTTTGGGTCTGATTACCCTTATCTCCCACTTGGCAAGCTTCTAGATGAACTACAAGAATAATGACAGAAATGAGTTCACGTTGATTAATCACCACGTTCTGCAAAGAGCAACAAACTCCCTTTGTAAAAGTGATCCTTGCAAAGAATTCTGAAAAGGATAAGGCATTGTATGAAATGAGAGCAAAATGGTCTCCAGAAAGAATATTCTCTGCCAGCAGCAACCAGGGCTTCAAACCAGTTTGTTCTGGAATGAACTCCTGCTGAGAATTTGAATTTCTAACAAGTTCCCTGCTGAGAACTCAAATTTCTAACAAGGTCTCAGGAAGTCAAACGTAAGAATCACCTGGGAGGTCTTATTACACTGTAGATTCTGCTTCAGTATATCTGGGGTGGAAATGCAAATTCTCAGCGGGGATTTGAACCAGAACGAACTGATTCAAAGCCCTGGTAACAACTACCTGTTAGATTTCACCTGACATGGTATCGTTTTTTGATGCCCCAGGCGTAGTTATTTTTTTGACAGAGTTTAAAATATTATTTGAGAAACATATACAAAAAGAGTATATATGTATATATACAGCTTGAGATTAATAATAAAATGAACATAAAGCATTTTTCAAAGAAAGCAGCAGTAAGCATGTACAGGCTCAGTGTAACTGGGGAAAGAAATATTTGACATTCTATTGTGGAAATGCTAACACACAAATTATCCTTGTTCGTTTTTTATTGCTGTAGGTCTACATTTCCCCAAATAATGCTGTGCAAACATTTTATCAAAAATAGTGGAGGAAAGAAAACTCATTGGAAACCACACCTGGTAATTTGGTTACTGATATAACAGCTTTTGTACCTGGATGGGTATATTGTTTTCTGTATTCAACAGAGAGCAAGAATAACATATTGAGCATAGTTATAAAAAGGCCGAATGGAAGTTAAAAAGGCAATATGCCATAATATTCTCACCTCCCTGGTTTCTTCCATTCTGAAGCCCATTATGGAAATATAACAGTGGCCCATCTCACTGATGATGTGGACTTTAGCACAGTCTGCAAGGTGCTATCACCACCTGCCTGTCAGTGTGTAGTACTGTGGTGGCTTGCACGTTGCTGTGATGCTGTAAGCCACGCCACCAGTATTTCAAGTATCAAAATGGTCACCCACGGTGGACAGGTTTCAGTGGAGCTTCCAGGCTAAGACAGACTAGGAAGAAAAAGGCCTAGAGATCTACTTCTAAAAATTAGCGAAGGAAAACATTATGGATCACAACTGAGCATCACCTGACTCGCTTGCCTCGGGCACATTGTCAGGAGGGATCAATCGCTGAAGGAGGATATTGTGTTTGGTGAAGGAGACAGCAGTGAAGGTGAGGGAGACCCTCCAGGAGATGGACGGCATAATAGCCACAGAGATGCACTTGAACATGTTGGCAGCTGTGTGAGAATGATGCAGTACCAGGCGACATTTTGTCCTGTGGCACGTAAGGTCGCCATGAGTCGGTGTTGACGCTGAGGGCAGCTACCTACCTGTCTAATGAGCTGCTGGGATCTGCTGGGTCTTGAGCAGGCAAGTCAAGCAGGGAGGCTAGTGGCAGGTTTGGCCCAAATATGAATCAGATTGTGGAATCCGTCTTCTTAAAACCTGACGTGGTTTGGGCAGTTGTTAACTGACTGCCTCTGAAGACCCACCAGTGATCTGGAAGCCTGACTTTCTGTCACTTATGGCTAGGTGAACATCAGAGAGTTCTCATGGCTCCTTTCTTCATCTGTAACCAGGGGAGGATAATGATATGAGCCTGCCTTTGTTGTATGGATAAAGTGAATTAACATATACAAGACTCCTACTGGAGTATGTGAGCCACAGAGAGTGCTAGCATGGGTTTGCTGTATTAACATTGCTACAGAATTTCAACTCCTTACTACTCGGGTTTGTGTGGAACTCTTCTGTCTCTCACACCAACATCCCTGGCCTTTCTTCTTTACCTCTGACTTGTGCGGTTTGTCCCACTTTCAGCCGTATTCCCTCAACCTACAACACTTCTCCCTGGCTCTTCAGGCCTCAGTTCCAGTGTTGCCTCCTCAGAGAGGCCCTTCTAGACCATCTACCAACAAAAGCCTCCTCCCCATCTCCCTGGTGGCGCAGTGGTTAAGAGCTCAGCTGCTAACCAAAAGATCAGCAGCTCGAATCCACCAGGTGCTCCTTGGAAATTCTATGGGGCAGTTCTACTCTGTCCTATAGGGTCGCTGTGAGTAGGAATCGACTCGACGGCAATGGGTTTTGTTTTATTTTGTTTGTTTGTGTTATTTCCTTCATTGCATTTATCACTATAATTATTATATTTATTTGTATACTGGGTAATGGTCTGTCTCCCCTTGTGGGATAGGATGACCTATTTGTCCCGGTTTGCCCAGGACTTTCCCAGTTTTAGCTCTGAAAGCCCAGGTCCTGCGACCCCCTTTAGTCCCAGACAAATTGGATAGTTGGCCACTCTGCTAGAGTGTAAGCTTTCTGTGGACAGGGAATTGGCCTTAGTCACCTTTGTATCTCTGGTGCCTAAACAGTGCCTAACACATAGTAAAATCAAAACCAAACCAAACCCATCACCACTGAGTCGATTCCATCTCATAGCAACCTATTAGGACAAAGTAGAACTGCCCAATAGGGCTTCCAAGGAGCGAGCAGCTGGTGGATTCAAACTGCTGACCTTGTGGTTAGCAGCTAAGCTCTTAACCACTGTGCCGCCAGGGCTTGAACACAACCCCTCAATAAATATTTGTGGAAAAATGGATGAATGACTAGGCAGTTGGATGAAAATGAAGGCATACCAGAGGGAAGCTTACTATAAAGCTTACAGTCATCCCACTTGATAAAGGCCCGGGAATCCTGCTTTTATCATTTACAACACATAACAATGATGCCAAATCGATCCCACTGATATTTTCATTCCTAGAACCGGCTGCCTGCTTCCTGACATGTTCACTGATGTTTATATTCGCCTCCTGTCTCCACAGTTACCAAGATACCTCAGAAGCCAGCAGCTGTTTCGCATTCCAAGATCAACACACACAAGTGTCTGGGGACCCTGGGTGATCAAGGCCAGGTAAGAGTTTTGGAAGCTGCCACGGTTGTACATGTCATTCCCTCATGGACCAAATGCCTGGAGCCATCTCGTCACAGTATCAGACTTAGCTTGTCAGGGCTCTGCAAGCTGTAGACACAGAAGGGATTTACAAAGAATTATTCTAAATAAGAACGAGAGGTTAGAAGGAAGGACTGTCAGGGGAAGAAAGCAGAGGATGCCAGATGTTTGGGCATCTATGGGAAAAAAGTGCAAAACTAGGTGTCTCTTTCTTTACGATGATAAAAAAGCCTTGGCATTTGGCTTTCTGGTTAAGGGAAATACACACACGTATTTGAGAAGAGACGCAATGGAAGATGGGAGTTAATCCTATACCAAAAGAGATCCTTCTTAGAAATTATGTATTAAGATGATCTGGTGAACACATTATTAGGCCAGAAATTAGGACCTCTCTTGTGTGACTGTGAAACTTGTACTTAATTTTCTCCATTTATTAAGTCGGAATGGTAATTTCTACCCTGACTTACTCAAGAGGATGTTACGTTATTATGTGATAATCAGTCTGATCCGATGGGCTGAGAGAAGTAAACGGTTCCCTCTCCCGGGATGTGTTAAGTGGGTCGGGTCATTCCAGTTGAGTGAATAAATCAATTTCAGTTGACAGGTTGGTTTCCTGCTTCTCCAGAAGTTTTCGCAACAGGGAGAATTTACTTTCTCTTTATCAACAGAGACAGCTGGCATGCAGAACTATTAAGGTCTTCTAAAGAACTATTGGCTTGCGGAACTATCTGAGGAACCACGATAAACTTACAGATACATATAAGATTTGTCCTTCAAACTATTAAAACCAACCAGTTGCTATCACGTCGAATCTGAGTCATGGCGACCCCGTGTGTGTCAGGCTAGAACTGTACTCCATAGGGTTTTCAGTGGCTGATTTTTCAAAAGTGGATCTCCACGCCTTTCTTCTGAGGTGCCTCTGATGGACTCGAACCACCAAACTTCTGGGTAGCAGTTGAGTGCATTAGCCACTTGCACCCCCCAGGGATACCCTTAAATTATTAGGGTGAAATATTTTAGAGTCTAGCAAGCAAGGGATAAGGAGCAGGCATTGAACTGTGCATTGAGGGATGGAGACCCCACTAGCACCTGGGGCCCATTTGGGGACACAAAGTTCCTCCAAGGAAGTGCTTCTGAGGCTCCAACTCCTTATACTAAAACCTGACCTTCTCTCTTCTTCCCCTACAAACCCTATGCTTTGGGGTAACCCTTCCTCCAAATGTTTGCTCATCCAGATTCCTACACTCCACTGACCACCCAGAAGTCATTGCTGAAGGCCTTTACGGCCCAGCTCAAATGCTGCCTTTTCCATGGAACCTCTTCAGGCCTCCCTGACTGAGGTGCTTTTCTCCATAGCCCCTCCTTCAGTTGTCGCCTCTACCTTGCCAGGCCTTTTTGGTGCCTTCTCACATTATAACAATTTACAGATCTTCCTCTCTTCTAGATAGCAAACTTCCTAAAGCCAGACCCTGTGCATTATTTATTATTGTAGCCCCCTGGAGCCTATGACAGTGTGAAGAGCCCCAAGGGGCGCTCATCTACAAGAGACACGTGAATGGGCCCTGGGTCAGGGAGAGCAGAGGACTGTTAGCGGTCAAGACCAGAGTTCTCGTTGGTTAGGTCAGCCTTGGTCCTCGGAGGGGCGGGTTGTGGTTTTATGCTGCGACTGCTTTGCATCTGGTGGCCACGTCGTGCACATTTGGGTTTCATGGCGTCATTTATTTGGAGGTGCAGAGTTTTAGCTAGCCAGTGTCCCTTTCAGGAATCTGTCTTTGTACCCAGGCCAGGACTAGAACAGCTGGGTGCCTGGTCCTGAGAAGTGCCAAGGAGCAAGGCCTGCTTAATGTTAGAGGAAAGGGAACCAGGATTGAATGTAAATCAAGACCTACAGGGATTTGTTTGATCATGAGAACACAGGTGGGAGAAAAACTCTCCTATCTCCATGGAAAAATTTACACTCTTCTCCAGTCAGCTGTGGAGGAAAGCCGGGACATTTGTAATAATTTGCAAGTTTGCCCAAAAGGATGGAGCTGTGTCATTTTTCCTGCAACAGTCTGTGTTGCTGGCTGACAGCATGGAATTTCTTCCTGAATTGAGTTGGTGATTACTCATGAAAACAGCCAATTAGGCTGTGCAAAGCCAAAAACAGTGGCTTGCCTAATTCTGTAATAGAGGGAGAGGAGGCAGAGGGTGGACTGAGGTCCTGCAACGTGACTGTTCTGCATTTGGACCTCCCGTGGCATCGGGTGTCTTCTCTCTGATACCATCAGCCCCCTGGTTTCACTGGCCAGTCTCTGGCTGGCCTGACCTCTTGCCAAAGCTTCCTTGGACAGCTTTTCCTGGGCCCAGGACTGCAGCTCTTCTCTCCCCTCCCCCATGGCGCCTTTTGCTTACAGGCACCTCAAAGACAGATGGTGCAGTAACCCGGGAAACGCTCCCTAGATTCAAGCAAAAGAGATGCTGGCTTTAGCTTGTTCAGAGGATTGCTCTCTGTGGTACCACAGGCTGCTGAAGCCAGGAAAGCCACGGCCTCCCTGATCTTAGAGTCGTCGAATAGTAAGGTGAAAGACATCTCTTCCAACCACAGCAAAGCTACCCTTTGGCCACCACACTGCCCACCTTACCACCCCACTCTTAATGTTCTAGACAGCCTTTTCTTGGACTTAATCCCTTTAGGAAAGGCTACCTGAGAGATTTAAAGCCTGACTGTCTTAGACATCTAGTGCTGCTATAACAGAAATACTACAAGTGGATGGCTTTAACAAAGAGAAGTTTATTTTCTTACAGTCTAGTAGGGTTAAGTCCAAATTCAGGGCAACAGCTCCAGAGGAAGGCTTTCTCTCTCTGTGGGCTCTGGAGGAAGGTCCTTGTGATGCCTCAGCCTTCTCTTCGTCTGGGAGCATCTCGGCACAGAAACCTCAGGTCCAAACGATGCGCTCTGCTCCCAGTGCTGCTTTCTTGGTGCTATGAGGTGCCCCACTCTCTGCTTCCTTCCCTTTCCTTTTGTTTCTTGAGAGAGAAACAGTGGTGCGGGCCACACCCCAAGGAAACTCCCTTTACACTGGATCAGGGAGGTGACCTGAGTAAGAGTGGTGCTACAATTTCACCCTAATCCTCTTAACGTAAAATTACAATCACAAAATGGAGGACAACTACGCAATACTGGGAATCATAGCCTAACCAAGCTGATACACACATTTTTGGGGGGATATAATTCAATCTATGACCCTTTTTTTTTTTTTATGACCCTGCCCTATACACTTATTACCTGATAGAGAGCAGAGGAAATGACTACTTGTTTTTTCTCATTTCTTTTGTTTTCTAGTCTGGGTTGACTTTTACACAGGTGTTTTCTGCATAGTTTTCCTCTTGCCAATCTGCCACAGTAGGGTTGCCAGATAAAATACAGGACACACAGTTAAATGTGAATTTCAAGTAAACAATGAATAATTTTTTTTAGTATAAGTATAAGTATATCCCAGCTATTTCATGGGCTATACTTATACTAAAAAAATCACTTGTTTACCTGAAATTTATCTGGGGGTCCTGTATTGCTACTTGCTAAATCTGGCAACCCCTAAGCCATTTCATTACTCTGAATTGTCACTCGTGTTTGTTTATCTTGATGGCAGGAGCTTCTGTGGCATGGTGTATCATTTAGCTATTGTCACAAAAATGTTGCTTAACCAACATCCCAAAACTCAGTGACTGCTGGGAGTCTCTTGATCTAGGCTGGTGCAGCTGGGGCGAGTCTGCTCCATGTGTCTCCTTTCCGCCTCCTGAGACCTGTGGGCTAACCTAGGCATGTGTTTGTTGTAGGGATGGCAAAGGAGCAAGATCCAACACACTTTTCAAGCCTCTGGCCACGTCTCACATGCAAACGTTCCATTAGCCAAAGCAGATCACACAGTCAAACACATGGAATTGTAAAGGATGTGGATACAAGAAAAGGTGAAGAATTGAACCAAACGACTTCTCATACTTGGAAATGCAGTTAAAAATGAGGTAGGCCTAGGGTCTGACCCCACTTTCTCACCTACCAGGTGTGAAACCTTGGTAATGTTACATAATCTCTCTGTACCACCATTTCCTCGTCCATATGGGGCTGTGGCGAGGGTTAGGGCGGTTTGACAGAGCCACCACTAAATATTAGCTATTATTAAGGTCAAGAACAGATTTCATTTGGGGAAGTCATTCATAAACATGACTTCCAGCCTCTAACCCCTAATCTTCTGATTCTGCTATAAACTTCCGTAAAAAATATGGCCGACAGGATACACTGAGGAACTGAGGGAAGTAGATCCAACTGCGAAGCCAGTGAGGCGTGTGCCACCGTTCTGGGTCTGTGTTTCTGCTCCTCAGCCCTGGATGCTTTCTCTCCATTATGGTAGGACCCCAAGGTGTCTCACTAAGGACCATGGGCTGTACCCTGACCCTGTTACAAGGTACAGCTGAGTGTCTAGCACTTTAATCTGCTATTATCATTATTCTTTCCTTCTCTATGAAAGGTTATGTTTATAGGATCTGTAGACCTTTTTTTTAAAAATTGCACTTTAAATGAAAGTTTATGGAACAAACTAGCCTCTCATTAAACAATTAGTACATGTATAGTTTTGCGACATTGGTTACCAACCCCGTGACATGTCAACACCTGCCCTTCTCAACCTTGGGTTCCCTATTACCAGCTTTCCTGTCCCTTCCTGCCTTCTAGTCCTCGCTTCTGGGCCAGTGTGCCCCTTTAGACTCATTTTGTTTTATGAGCCTGTCTAATCTTTGGCTGAAGGGTGAACCTCAGGAATGACTTCATTGCTGAGCTCAAAGGGAGTCCAGGGGCCATACTCTGGGGGTTCCTCCCATCTCCCATCTCCGTCAGTAAGTCTGGTCTTTTTTTGTGAGTTAGAATTTTGTTCTACATTTTTCTCCAGCTCTGCCCGGGTCCCTCTATTGTGATCCCTTTCAGAGCTGTCGGTGGTGGTAGCCAGGCACCATCTAGTTGTGCTGGACTCAGTCTGGTGAGTAGCAGTTGTGGTCCATTAGTCCTTTGGACTAATTTTTCCCTTGTGTCTTTGGTTTTCTTAATTCTCCCTTGCTCCAGGCAGGGTGAGACCAGTGGATTATCTTAGATGGCCACTCACAGACTTTTAAGACCCCAGATGCTACTCATCAAAGTAGAATGTAGGACATTTTCTTTATAAACTATTTTATGCCAGTTGAGCTAGATGTTCCCTGAGACCATGGTCCCCACAGCCCTCAGCCCAGTAATTTGGTCCCTTAGGGAGTTTGGATGTGTCTGTGGAGCTTCCACAGAAACCCTGGTGGTGTAGTGGTTAAGTGCTACAGCTGCTAACCAAAAGGTTGGCAGTTCACATCCACCAGGTGCTTCTTGGAAACTCTATGGGGCAGTTCTATTCTGTCCTATAGGGTCGCTATGAGTTGGAACCAACTCGACAGCAACGGGTTTGGGTTTTTTTTGAATGGAGCCTCCATGACCTTGTCTTGGACAAATTGTGCTGGCTTCCCTAGTATTGTGTACTGTCTTACCCTTAACCGAAGTTACCCTTTATCTATTGTCTATTTAGTGTTTTTCCCTCTCCTCCCTTACCCTCCCTCATAACCATCAAAGATTGTTTATTTTTGTATGGAAACCTTTTCATGAGTTTTCATAGTAGTGGTCTCATACAATATTTGTCCTTTTGGGACTGACTTATATCCCTCAGCATAATGCCCTCCAGATTCGTCCATGTCGTGAGATGCTTCACAGATTCATCATTGTTTTTTATTGCTGCATAGTACTCCATTGTGTGTATGTGCCATAGTTTGTTTATCCATTCATCTGTTGATGGGCATCTAGGTTGTTTCCATCTTTTTGCTGTCGTGAACAATGCTGCAATGAACATGGGCGTGCATATGTCTATTCATGTGATGACTCTTATTTCTCTATGGTATATTCCTAAGAGTGGAATTGCTGGATCATATGGTATTTCTTTTTTTTTGTAAGGAAGCACCATATCATTTTCCAAAATGGTTGTACCGTTTTGTGTTCCCATAAGCAGTACATAAAAGTTCCAATCTCCCCACAGCTTCTCCAACATTTTCTACTTTTTTAATTCATGCCAGTAATGCCAGGGTAAGATGTTAGCTCATTGTGGTTTTGATTTCCATTTCTCTAATGGCTAGTGATCTCAGGCATTTCCTCATATGTCTCTTGGCCACTTTAACGTCTTCTATGGTGAAGTGTCTGTTCATTTCCTTTGCCCGTTTTTTAATTGAATTATTTGTCTTTTTGTTGCAGAGGTGTTGGATTTTCCTGTGGATTTTAGATATTAGACCTTAGTTAGTTTTGTCATAGTCAAAAAATTTTCCCGGTCTGTAGGTTCTCTTTTTACTCTTTTGGTGAAGGCTTTTGATGAGCAAAAGTGTTTAATTTTTAGAAGAACCCAGTTATCTAGCTTATCTTCTGGGGTTTGTGTGTTTTTAGTTATGGTTTGTATCCTGTTAATGCTGTGTATTAGGGCCTATAGCATTGATCCTGTTTTTTCTTCTATCATCTTTACAGTTTTGGGTTTTATTTTTAGGTCTTTGATCTATTTTGAGTTAAGTTTTTGTGGACATTGTGAGGTATGGGTCCTGTTTCATTTTTTTACAGATGGACGTCCAGTTTCGCCAGCACCATTTGTGAAAAGACTGTCTTTTCCCCAAATGATGGACTTTGGGCCCTTGTCAAAGATCAGGTGACCATAGGTGGATGGGCTTACATCTGAGTTCTCAATTCTGTTCCATTGGTCAATGTATCTGTCATTGTACCAGTACCGGGCTGTTTTGACTACTGTAGCTGTATAGTAGATTCTGAGGTCAAGTAGTTCAAGTCCTTCTACTTGTTTCTTCTTCTTCAGTAGTGTTTTACTTATCCAGCGCCTCTTCCCTTTCCATATAAAGTTAATAATTAGTTTTTCTATCTCTTTAAAGAATGCTGTTAGTATTTGAATTGGGATTGCATTGTATTTGTGGATTGGTTTGGGTAGAATCGACATGTTTGCAATGTCAAATCTGTAGAAAAACATATCCAGAAGCATGGTATGTTTTTCCATTTATGTATATCTCTTTTGGTTTCTTGCAGTAGTGTTTTGTAGTTTTCTTTGTATAGGTCTTTTACAACCGTAGTTAGATTTATTCCTAAGTTGTTTTTTTTTTTTTTTTTTAGGGGCTATTATTAATGGTATTGCTTTCCTGGTTTCCTTTGCATCCTTGTCTTTATTGGTGTATAGGAATCCAGTAGATTTTTGTATGTTTATCTTATATCCTGCTACTTTGCTGGATCTTTCTATTAGTTCCAGTAGTTTTCTCGTGGAGTCTTTTGGGTTTTCTACGTATAGTATCATATCATTCACAGATAGGGACAGTTTTACTTCTTCATTACCAATTTAGATGCCCTTTGTTTCTTTTTCTTGCCTCACTGCTCTAGCTAGGACTTTCAGCACAATGTTAAATAGGAGTGTTGATAAAGGGCATCCTTATCTTGTTCCTGTTCTCAAGGGGAATGTTTTCAGCCTCTCTCCAATAAGATTGATATTGTCTGTTTGTTTTATATAGATGCCTTTTATTATGTTGAGGATTTTCCCTTCTCTACCTATTTTGTTGAGAGATTTTATCAGGATTGGGTGTTGGGCTCTGTCGACTGCTTTTGCTGCTGCATCGATTGATGTGATCATTTGATTCTTTTATTTTATTTATATGATGGATTACATTGATTGCTTTTCTAATGTTGAACCATCCTTGCATACCTGGTATGAATCCCACTTGTATAGATTTGCTTGGCAGAACTCTAGAAAGTCTCAGGATTTGGAGGATCAGGTACTTCTAAATGCTATGGGTTATAGGCCTCTAGATGGCACAAATCGTTTTCGCTCAACTGCAAACCCACCCCGAGGTACCAAACTTTAGGTTAGCAGTCGAAATCCTGAGACTTTCTGGAGTTCTGCCAAACAAATCTGCATCCCTATCTGCAGGAAGTGAGTTTTATTTTCTCTGTGCTGCTAAGTCAATTATCTTTCTTCCATCTGATTTCCCTTTTCCAAAATTTTGTTGATAGTGCTCATCTGCTGCTTACTCCTCTTGTTCTTCTTGTGGGTTTATGTCATTGTTTTTAATTTACTGACTTTTTCAGTAGAATTTCAGTAGGGACCAGAGATAATGGGTGTTCAATCTGCCATATTTAATCAGAAGTCAGAGATGGTCATGCGCCATTTGGAAATCCTCTCGGCTTCCAGAGACCATGGCTATAGCCATTCAATTTTTGGAAGGTTGGCTGTGTGGGAAAACAGTGTGAGAAAGTGTTTGAAGAACTGGCCGACCCCAGGGACATCTGTATGCCCTTGGTGCTTCAGTGCAGGTTGTGACTTAGAGAAGGAAGAGGAGATAGAGATCTATTCCAGTCCTTTGAGGAGGAACCATTTAAGATGAATAAAAAGAGATAGGTAGGCAGAAGCTAAGAACAAAGACCAGGTGCTCAGATATGGGTTGAGACTTGAAGTGTAGGCAGAGCACATGGAATAAGGACATGCATGTGATAAAACCCAGATCAGTCCCATCTTCAGGATAAAAAAAAATCAGGATAGCTGATGTTAAAGACACATCCATGGCTTCAGACAGCACTGTGCTCTACTACTACAAAGATGAGGAAGAAAAGTTAACAACTATATATGTAAGACATTTTGAGAGTTTGTGCAAAAGTGTATTAACTAAAGCATCATCTATATTTAACTTACCTACACTAGCAGCTCTAACTAGGTTTCCTGGACCAAGTCATTTTTTTTCTTTTTTGTGAGGAGGAGAGAGTTGCCCTCCATTCCCACATTCCTAAAAATTAAGCAATAGAAGCAATAATTAATCAATGTGCACTGCATCTGGTTATTTGGAAATAAAACCCATTCTACTGTGGGATACCATGAAGCAATTAAAAGGAACGAGGTGGAACTATGCGGACTGGCATGGAAAGGGGTCTAAGAAAAATTACTCGGTGTAAAAAAAAAACAAAAAACTGAAGATGCAAACTAATGTGACCAGTGAGCTACAGTTTATATAAACACAAGTGCCAATCAATACCATGTATTTTCTACAGGTATGTATATTAATTAGATCAAATAATATGAAATTCACGCAAAATTCCTGATGTTCAACCATCTTTGACCAAAATAGCAATTTCCTGCGATTGCACAGGCCGAATTCTGTAAGGATGTGTACCCAACCATGAACAGTGTTTCCTTCTAGGAAGTACTGAGGTTTGGGGTGGTGGTTGAAACGAATTTTAACTGTAATGTTGTAATGTTTACAAAGAGAATGTATTCATGCATTGCATATATTATTTCTGTAAAATAACAGCCAAACAAACAAAAAACAATGAATGAAATTTTTTAAAAGCAATAAAGGGCAGAAGGTGAGTTCGTGGGGAGGACCCTGTCTGCCTGGGAGGTGACAGGAGCCCTGTGGTCATTGCCAACAGCTCTTTCACTCACTGTGCCAGCCTTGCTAATCCAGTGAGGGCTGGTGGCCATGGCCACCCCAGGCCTGGACCCACTGTGCTGACCACTCAGTGGAGAAGGGCTGAGGGATGGCCTTGAGCTGGAAAGAGGTTGGTAGCATTGAGTCTGTGAAACTGTCCCAAATTCAAGTACAAATTACTGGTGACTGATGACTGAAGCCCGACCAAACCTGCTCAACGTAATTATAATAAAAGCCACGGAGTTTACATGCAGGCTCTGAGCTTGTTTATTTGATTACGCAATTGAAGGCTTACTTCGTATTCGCCTTGTGTTTTTGGCTGAACCCTAACCATGCCAGCTCTCAGAACCAAAGGTACTAGAGAAAAAAAAAAAACTATATTTCCAGCCTTCCTAGGCAACCGTTATTGAACATATAACCTTTCTTTGAGGCTTTTAATTTGTTAAACCACTCCCTCTTTTCTATAAGAGATGGGCTATATGGAATGTCAAGTTCAAGAGGAAACCACATCAACAAAAAGTGTCTAGTAAATGCGTTCAGAGAGTTGAATGTAAATAACTTAATGTTATTTTAAGTGGTTCTACCGGACATTCTGTCAAAAGTTCTTTCCTTTGCCCCTTTCTCTATGATAACTCTCATTCTTCAAATGGAAAAAGTGCACTTGTAAGGAGAGATTCGGTGGACGATTAAGTTAAAGAGGAAGGTGCTGGAGAAGGCTGCAGCACTATATTCCAATTGTTAATATGCTCATCCGATTTACCAAGACACTCAAAAGTAGTTTCTGGATACCACTCACGGAGAAGCTCAATTTTACAAATATAGCAAGCATGAGAGTTTAAATTTAAAACAAACAAATGGGGCAAGAAACAAGGGCATCTATGTTTACAAAAACTAAAACAAACCTTACTGCTGTTGAGTACTCATAGCGACCCTATAGGACAGAATAGAACCACTCCACACGGTTTCCAAGGAGTGCCTGGTGGATTTGAACTTCTGACCTTTTGGTTAGCAGCCAGTAGCTCTTAACCACTGTGCCACCAGGGTTTCCCATATATGTTTGCACCCATATAATTCTAGAGAATTGTGATAAAATTTCCATTGTCTTATGCGTACATGGTTACCAGTGAATTAGATATTATTCCTCAATAATTAATTTTTTAAGGTTGGACTACTGTAAAACCTATTTTAGCCCAATATTAAACTAACTGTGAGAGTGAGAGATTATGTGTGTGTATTTATCTTTTGCTTTGGAAATGTGTCAGTTTAATACGGAGACAATGATATCATTAGTAAGGGCAAAGCTGTAAAAATTCAATTTATGTCCTTGTTTGAAATAAACTCATAGCTCATGGGGAACAAAAAAAGTTTAATGAATCTGCCACCATGCCCACATGTTGTATAGCAATTGCAGTGTTTGAGGCAATGAATGCTTTGGTTACGTGACACTTCTCAGTGAATAAATTTCTCTAATTAGTTGTAAATTTTCGAACTGTCAACTTCGGTACTCAAAAGGAATTTCTGTACTAACCACAAAGCGTTCAATTGTTCTCAGAGAAGAGGACAAACTTGTATGTAATTGTTCTGGAGAAGACAACATTTCTTTAAAGGGGGAATAGTTGTTTTGGGAACCTGCAAATACATGTTAGAGATTATAATTTCTCTTTGAAAATGTTTTCCTAAACCTGTGGAAAATTAACTTGCATAATGTCTCCCTCCAGCAAGTCATTAATTTATGGCCTCTCCAACCACATGTTTGCCTGGACCTTAAAACTAGTTACTTAACTTTTATTTTTCTTCTCATAACTGTGGCCAAGTCTCTATACTCGGCTGCCAAAAGCTGCTCTTTACAGTCCCTACCAGTGTATACATCTACACAGAAAAGTTGCAGGGCTCCAAATTTCACATCCACTTGGCACCACAAGGCTTCTTTTAGGGGAAAGTATTGCTTTTCCAGGTGAGGTTCTTGTAAAATGCAAATATGCCTTCGAGAAAGTTTGATCAGATTGCTGTCCTGTCAGCTTGCTTGCCTCATGACTTCGGGGATGAAGGACGGATAGGGTGGAGCTGCTGCATGGACAATTGTCAGTGAAAGAAGAAGAAAAGGGAAACTTCGGCTTATGTATCAGGGTTAGATTTGGCTGCATGAGACAGAAAAATCTAAAATAAGAATGGCTTAAACATGATGGAAATCTATTTCTTCCTTACATAAAGGTAGTACAGAAGCAGGCATCTAGAGTTATTGGGACCTACGCTCCATCTATCTTTCTGCTGCTCCATCCTAGCATGTGGCTTCCGTCCTCAAAGTTGCCTGATGGTCCAAGAGGGGCTGTGGAGTTGCAGGCCAGAAAAGAAGTCAAGACAAAAAGAGGCCCCACCTGCTGAGCCAGCTCCCTTTTAACTGCCTTCCTACAAGACACACAGACGTCATCTTTACCAGCCAGAAGCAAGTCACATGGATGTATTTAACAGCAAGGGAACTAGGAAATCAATATTTTATCCTTGATCACTTGGGGAGAGTAGAGAGGAGATAAGAAGAAAGTAAGGGGAAGTAGAGAAGAGATCCTGGGGGTGGCAACTAGCCATCTGTGCACTAAGCAGGACATGAGGGTCAGGGCCAGCCTTGGAACACCACCTGGGGCTAAGCTGTTCTAGGATCTCAAGAGAATGGCGCACTTCACTGCTTCATCCAGGCCTGGAGGACAATCATAAAGGCTGGGGGACAATTGCATTGATTTGTCCAGAGGCGTCACGCCTAAAAAAATACAACTATACAAGGATTCAATGAGCATGCTCCGTGTGGGTCGCACTGAAGCAGCAATAACCTACTGGGCCTCAGATGGTGGGTTGCTCTTCACTGAGTGGTTTGTAAGATGAGAAGGCAGCTTAGGACATTTTGTTTCTCAAACTACTTTTTTTCTAATCTACAGCTTAATCAATGTGTGGTCCTACTATGATGACCACAGGAGTTCAACAATACCCAACCTATTCTGTTCTTTGTTCAAGAAGATGAGTCCACTGATCACACACTTGGACATTACAGCAATGTCAACCTGCTATGAAAGCGTCCTAAATGCTTGTTGACATTTATTATTAAATGTCAACTTGGCATTTGGTAGTTTTTCAGACACTGGACTGGTTGCTCTTCTGTAATGTAATACTGTGAAACCTATGAGATGCAGAACTTGCTGGGACTGCTTTATTTGTCCAGGTCACATAAGTTTTCCACCTTTGACAGGGTGCAGTCTTACCACTTTTCTATTGCTTGTTTTAGTGGAAAATATTTTAGTTCTCCTTCTCTAACAGGTTTCTGCCTCACCCATGTTCCAGCTCTTGCAGATTTTACTATATAAACAATGTAATCACCTTCCATTTTGTTCCCTGATGTGATCATCCATTCAGTTGAAAAGAGTGTTTCCTTGGGAGTGTGGTCTGTCTCCAATATATAAATGGACATTCTGGCAAAACTCTCTCTCTCTCTCTCTCTCTCGGTCCTGCACTCTTCTTGTTGCCTGACCTCTGGCTCTTTCTTGGGACATAAGCCAGCAGAGGTCTCTAGCCTGCTACCTGACCCACAGATTTGGGACTTTCCAGGCCCATTTCCTTCAAGTAAATCTGTCTCTCTATATATTTATATATGTCTCACTGGTTTTGCTCCTCTGGAGAACTCAGTGTGAGGCACTTGCTCTCCTTTTCTCTTCTTACTGCATTGTGACCAGGACCAAGCATGGGCCAGCACTAGCCCTCAGACCACACTGTAAGTAGTATTGGTTGGATGAGATCTTCCTGCTGATGCAGCCAAATCCATTAAGCAAACTCCTCAGACTTTTCTGATTTTTTATTTGTGGTTTCAAACGATGTTTGAAACGTGAATGTTGGGTGGAACCAGAAATAAATTCGTTATATAGATATTTCTTCTTATAAGCATATTGGTGACAGAGACTGGGAAGGCCCTGTGCATCAAATGATTAGAAAAACATCACATCTGAAAAATATTTCTGTTGAGGTATAAAATACATATACAAAAATGCATAGCTTTCGAATGTAGAGTCCGATGAGTCTACCCTTGAGTACTTAAGATACAGAACACTTGCATCACCCCCAAAATGTTCCCTTAGGCCCCTTCCCAGGCAATCCTCCTGGACCAAGAGTTCCTGCCCCGGTGGCAACTACTGTTCTCATTTTTATCACCATAGCCCAGATTTTTCTAGAACTTCCTATAAGTGGAATCATACAGTATGTATATATACCCCTTTGTTTCTGATTTCTTTCATTTAGCCCAACGTTTTGGGGAATCATGCATGTTATTGTATCAGTATTTTATTCCTTTTCATTGATAAATAGAATTCCGTTGTATGAATATACTACAATTTTTTATCCATCGATAGTGGCTTCTCTCCAGTGAGCATTCACTATTGTCAAATGCTCTGCTAAGCACCTCCCAGAAGGGAGTAGGTGTGATGGCCATTTGTGCGGAATTTTTGTTTGTGATTTTGTCTTTTGCTGCCCGGTATCAGCTCTCTGCTCTGTTAGGACCTGTGTCTCTCATTCTGGCCTTGGTGGGAAGTGAAGTGTAGGAGACCAGATCCTTCTTCTTCTTGATGAGGCTGCCGTGGTAGCAGGAGCTGGGACTTTGGCCTGGCCCACAGATACTCTCTTCAGGGACTCTGGGGACCTGCGTGAGTGATGTGAGGACCCAGATATGGTAGGAGAAATCATTAAACACAGGGAGGACCTGCAGCATGCAGAGGAGATCCTTCCTGCCGTGTGGCCTCCGTGGGGACTCCCACCTGAGTATCTTCAACATTCTAGCTTCCTGTCTGTTTCCACACCTCCGCAATTCCATCAATTCCAGTAACTCCATTTTTGCATAATTCAGACAGATTTGGTTTGTTACTTGCAGACAAGACCATTACTGATACACTATTATCCCCATTGCACAGATAAGGACACCAAGGCCCAAGTTCAGTGACTGTCCTGGGGTCACACAGGCCACCACATGGCAGGATGAGGATTAGAAGGCAGTCAATCTCACTCTATGCAAAGGGGGTGGCAAAATCAAAACTGACTTTTGTAACACTTCACACCAGTCCTGTGACTTCATCTTTATCCTTTTGTACCTAGGCAAGTAACCATGGGGGGACTGTCACTAGGAGGAATCCTACTTCTCTCAATAAAGCCATCCAGAGAGCTTGAGGTTGTTCCATCTCAAACCTATCCTCTCTCCATCCCCCCGAATCTGCTCATTTACCATTTCTCTGTTCTTCAGACCAGAAATAAAAACCCAGAGTGGAAGACGGTACAATCTTCCACGCCTTTCTGTAGCTTTAGCAGAGCATTACTTTAAAACCCTTATTCTGATCTTTGTTTCACGTTTACAAAAGTGGATTCCTTTTATTCCTTTCCCCTGACAGGAATAATCCCTTTGGAATTTAAGCTTTTAAAGAGTACCTCCTTGGGTTTTTGAAAGGTAGGGCTTGAGGCCGTTGGTTTGCACACCCTCCCCTTCCTGCCAAGGGGGGAGTCTGTGGCCGGTCCTGGCTGTGCGGGGGCCACAGGCCTTGATGAATTGTGAAGTGTGGCAAGCTCAAGCAGCCCTCCGGAAGGGGAGGTGGGGCTGGAGCACTCATTTCGCAGCTTCTCAGCTTCCCCAGTTTACCCTCCCCATTTCTGCACTAGTCAGCCACAGGGCGACCTTGAAAAGCAAGAGGCAGGGGCTGGGGGGAGGCTGTCAGCAGGAGGGGGATGGGTGAGCGGAAGACGATGACACTGAAATGTCACCCGCAGCCAGGGAGCGGCACAGTGATGCCACAGTGAGCTCACCCTAAGGCAGTGCTTCTCATTTTTCAAGGCTCCCTTGTTATTGAAACATGAAGACATAAAGACATGATGACATGGAGGATTAGAGTGGTGGACACTGTGATGCACCACTCAGACCCCCCTCAATGAAGGACTTGTCTCCCAGCTGCTGGGTGGATGATGGGTGGACAGCCTTCAGCTGTCAGTTCCCTCAGGAACTGCCTCCGTGTAGAGAGCCTCCTGGCCTAGGGTAACAACTTCCCAGGGTGGCCCACTTCCAGGGGTCACTCTGAAAGGCCATAGAGAGCTCACCCCAGGGTCAGCTGCCAGTGGGCCACATCACAGCTCCATCTCCAGCTCTGCTGTCTCCTGCTGCCGCTTCTCTCCCCCAGGTGTCTGTGCCAAAGAGACACTCGCCCCCTAATAAAAATGCTGAACCCTAGCTCCATCCCACAGTTGGCCTTGCGGGAGCCCAATCTGTGACACAGAGATTGTTTACATACAAGTTAGCACTCCTTCCATGTACAAACACAAGGCAATGTCATGCTTTCACATGATGATTGTAAGATTACTTTTTTTAAATATTAACAACTTGCCTGAGGTGACACAAGGTATGACGGAGCCCAGATTTGAACCTAGACAGGCTGGTTCCAGAATCTCTGCTCTTTAGGCACTAGTTTCACCTGTGTCTCATCACTTGGCACGTTTCTGGATAGTTCGCCCTACAGGGCTACATCTGGAGGTCAGGGATGATGTCTCAATCTTAAATATCATCCTAGTCAGGAAGGTAGAAAAACTGTGTAAGAATGTGAGAGAAAAGAATAACACAAACTTGAATATAAATGGCAACTCTCAAAGTAAAAAAAAAAATTTAATTAAAAACCTGACTCTTACAGAAAAGTAAAATGAGCCCTTGACAAATATTTATTTAGCTGTATTAGTTTCCTTTGACTGCTGTGGCAAATTACCACAGACTTGGTGGCTTCAAACAGAAATATATTCTCTCACAGTTGTGGAAGCCAGAAGTCCGAAACCAAGGTATCAGCTCCAAAGCTCTCAGGGAGAATTCTTCCTTGTTCTTTCCAGTTTCCAGTGGCTGTTGGCCTTCCGTGGCTTCCTTACCATCTGGTCACATTTCTCTCTTTCTGCCTCCATCTTTATATCACCTTCTTCTCTGTGTCTTCTGTTTTTCTGCCTCTTATAAGGACACTTGTCATTGGATTTAGGGCCTACCTGGGTAATCCAGGATGATCTCATGTCAAGGTCCTTAGCTTAATTACATCTGCAGATATCCTTTTTCCAAATAAGGTCACATGACGGGGATTTGGCCATGGACAAGTCTTTTTCGAGGCCAACATTCAATCTACTACATTCATTAATGAGGGAACCAGCAGAACAGTAAAGTTCATTCCAAGGAGATTTTGAGGAACTGAGGCTTATCTAGTCAGCCAGCAAAGGTGGGCTGAAATAAGTTTGCTAATTTAGAAACTAACTGGTTAGTATCTCACAAAGCAATGAAAGGGTACCCTTTGGGGTAATCTTTTCCCGCCAACAGAAATCTATTCAGATGAAAACTTGTAAGTTAACCTGTGGCTTCGCGGAGTCTGGACCTTAACCAACAGTAAATAGTAAGTCAAACAAAAGCACACCCCTAGAGCACTGCTGTCCAATAGAACTTTCTACAATGATAGAAATATTCTGTCTATATTCTACATTAGGTTGCTATGAGTCAGAAATGACTCGACGGCAACAGATTTGGTTTTGGTTTTTTGTATTTTACATTAGTCACTAGTCATACATGCTTAGTGAGCACTTGAAATATGGCTAATGAGACTAAGAAACTGGATTTATTTTATTTTAATTAATTTAAAAATAAAATAAATAGCTAGAGGTGGCTAATGGGTATCCTACTAGGATGAACAGCTCTAGAGAATTAAATAATCCCCAGCAGGGCCTGATAGACAGTGTTCTCATATGACACTGAAAGGACATATGGTTGCCTTATTTCGAAGTTTTTGTAATTTTTCTTAACACAGTAACAGCAGACCTCAGACTGGGTGACAATGCGGAGTGGTGTGGACTGTGGAGAATTGGCAACTGCATGTCTATGACATCAGGAAGGCACCTCCATTTAGTTCCAACCAGTTGCTGCCCTGTTGCCAGAGCTATTGATTTTTCAGAAGAAGCCACACACATGAGTTTTTATGCAAAGTCTCCTAATATTTTGATATTAGCCAATTGGTGATCTCTGCTCTAAAGGAAATGTGTGCATACTAATTACCGTCTCATATCCTGCTTTATTTCTCATTATTCTTGCTAATATGTGACACCATCAACACTATGCCTGGCACATATTAGATCCCTCAATAGTACAGTTCATTTCAGTTCAACAAACATTTATGGAAGCTTAGGAGGCAGTGAGTTTATATTAATGAGGTAGGAAAAATTCAGGAAAAGATGGTGGGAATGGTTGCACAACTTGAAGAATGTACTCAATGTCAATGAATTGTGCGTGTGGACATTGTTGGACTTGTATACCTTCTGTTGTGTATATTTTCAATAACAACAAAAAATAAAATAAATTATTATTTTTTAATTTATTGAGTGCCTACTGTATGCCAGAGACTGGCCAAAGAGAAGGTCATTATAAAGATAAATGACATTGCCCTTGCTTTCAGTCTGACAGAGACACAACACTGCAAAGTCCTTTGTAAAGTGTGATGATGGAGGTGAGCACCAGGTATCCAGAGAGTCAGTCAGCATGACCAGAGCTTAAAATTTGAAGCTGGAAGTGGCAGAAGTAAAGGTAAGGAGGTAGCAAGAGTCAGGTTAATTACAGTATTATAGTCTATAATAAACCAAAAACCAAACCCATTGCCGTCGAGTCAATTCTGATTCATAGCAACCCTATAGGACACAATAGAACTCCCCTAAAGAGTTTCCAAGGAGCACCTGGTGGATTCAAACTGCTGACCTTTTGGTTAGCAGACGTAGCTCCTAACAATTACGCCACCAGGAAAGGCATTTCATCCCTAGCTTATCAAGATCATGAACTGAATGAATGGATGAATAAATTTATTTCACAAATATTCTCCAGTGCTTGGCGCTGAAGACTCTGAGGAGATAGGTGACTAAAATAATGAGGCCTCTCCTCTCATGGAGCTTACATTCTAGCTGGGTGACATAAATCTTAAAAAAGTAAACAAAAACATAAATACTTCCAGATAGAATCCTTCAGCCTCAAAGAAAAGGAAACTGGAATAATAAAAAAAAAAAAAACCCGTTGCCATCGAGTTGATTCCGACTCATTGCAACTCTATAGGATAGAGTGGAACTGCCCCATAGAGTTTCCAAGGAGCACCTGGTGGATCTGAACTGCCAACCTTTTGGTTAGCAGCCGTAGCTCTTAACCACTTTGCCACCAGGGTTTCCAAATAAGATGCTTCCGGATAGAATCTTTCAGCCTTGAAGAAAAGGAAACTGGAATGTGGGGGAGAAAGATTGGGTACTGGAGAGGGTGCTACTCAGGAAAGGTGGTAAAATTGAGATTGGACCTGAATGTCAAAAAGCAACTACCCAGATAGTGACCTCGGTTCTAGACGAACAGCATTCCATGTTCTTAACAATAAACTCATTTAGTAAAAATTTTTTAGTAGCCGAGCTTAAAAAAAAAAAAAAAAAAAAATTAAATGACAATTACAGAATGTTTGAAAACAGGAGAAAGAATAATCACCTGTAATTTTATTACCTTAACATCATGTCTATTTTTAGTCAGAGTGTATTCCCTTCAATCTGGGCCCACAAACATATGTTCTGGATATAATTGATCTTAATCAACGGTCTATACAATCTTGTAGTCAGCTCTCTTCACTTAAGATGATAAACATTTTCTGTGATAATACATAGTCCTAACATTATAATTCTCAATTTCTGCATATATCCCATCCAGTGGGCCTAAAGTATATAATATTTAACATTTCCCCTGTTGCAGATTTAGAGTGTTTCACAAATTTTCATTCTTATGAATAGAAACATCTTGGCACAGCTGTGTTTTTCCTCTTCTCCTCTTGAATAACTTCCTTCAGATAAATTCCCTTTAAGGGCAGAAAACCTTGACAAAGGGAACACTTAAACCTAGAGCTTTGGATACCAGTTGTCAAATTGTTTTTCAAGGAGATAGTGTTAGGTTGTGTGTGTATGCGTGCGTGTGTGTGCGTGTGTGTGTGTAAGAATGTGAGCAGGCAAAAATACCAGCCATCATACTCTGTGAGGGTGGGGAGCTGGCCTGTTTTGTTCATTACTGTATAGGCAGTGCCTGGCACGCAATAAGAGCTCAATAATGGAGTGAATGACTGACTCCCAAGCTCAAGTTTTACAGCTCAGAAATTTGCAGCTGCATTTGTTGTTGTTCTCCAAAGGTCAGAAATTTACCGGTCAGGAGTGAATATTTTGCATCACTCTACTTTTGTAGCTTTGACTTTTGATTTAAAAAAAACTAGATGTTTAGAAAGACTGTGTTATAAACGTAGTCTGAGCACATGTTCCAGCTCCTTGGCAATCCCTCCAAATCCCTAGAAAAGACTTAAAAGATATGTATGTCTTATGTTATATACCCATTTGTATATGTGTGTTTATGTATCCACTCAGCCTCCTCCTTCCTGCCCCCACCCCCCATCACTGGATCCAGGCTGAGGTAATCAAACACTGTATTCACAGAGAGCCTAGTAGGAGCCTGGACTTAAAGACGAGTACTGTTTGACAGTGGGTTCTGAGGTGAAAATGTGTTAGAAGTTGGTTTACTGGGAAGTATTTCCATGAAGAACACATATGGGAGTGGGAAAATGGGACCAGGAAGGGCAGGAAGCCCCCCAAGTGTGAGAGCAAACAGAGTTCCTCAGAGCGTAATTTGGCTTAATCTGGGGAGCTCTGGAGACAGTGCGGGTCAACCTCGGAGGTGTCCTCATCAAGGAGTGAGAGAGCTGAAGGACTCACATCTCCTGTTCCCATTAGTCAATACATAAACTCCCAGGCACTTCTGGCTCTTGGTGTGCCCTGGCAAGGTGCAGTCTGGCAGCCTGAGGGTGGTCCTACAACAGGGACACAGGTGCTGGTTGTTGGGAATGAAAGCATGCAGGGGAACACCCTTATAGTCTAAAATAGTAAATGGATTTGAGGGCAGGTGGATGGAGCCCTGACAGCTCCTGCTTCACGCTCATAAGAACAATCATGAAGGATAATCTCCTGAAAGAAGACATCAAATTTAACAAATGTAAGAACAAACACTGAGAAACTGTAGTTAACTGAAGAAAACAATATGACTGTAGAATATTACATCCATAAAAATGAATCAACTGGAGATCTTAAAAATTAAGTGTTTGTTCACTAACATTAAGAGGAGAAAAGTTGGACTAAAGAGCTGAAGAACAAATTAGTGAGCGAGAAGTTTGAGCTGAGGAATTCCCCTACAAAGAGATGAAAAGTACGATGAGGAAGTTAGTAACATGGAAAATAATTTTGTAAGTTTCCATATCCAACTGATAACATTCTCAGAATGAGAGGACAAAGAGAAGAGATGGGAAGAAGAAATACTTAAAGAGATAACAGAAGAAAAATGTCCAAAATTTTAAAAAATTGCATAAGTCCTCAGAACAAAAGTACCCAAAAAGATCCAAAAAAAAAAAAAAAAACTATGCACATAGGGGTGACATCATGGTGAAATTCCAGAACACTAAGGACAAAGAGAAAGTCTAAATTTTCCCCAAGAGAAAAGCCAAATGATACATAAGAAAAATGTATATATATCACATTGACCTCATACTGCTCATCAGTGATGGTTGATGAAAGAACACAGTGAAAGTATACCTTTAAAATTCTGATGGAAAAGTTTGTGAATGTAGAATTTAAGTGAAAATATCATTCACGTGGGGAACATGTTCAGACAAGCAAGAACACAGAAACTATATCATCTACAAAACTTGTCTGAAAAGATTGTTAGAGAAGGTACTCTACAAAACAACAAAAATTAATTTATGAAGAGCAGAAGGATAGAGAAACAATAGAAAACACTGGTGAGAATGGGAACAGGTAACACGAATGTTAAGAAAAACACACGTACTATGCAAGCACTCACTGAACTTTGTAAAGTGTGCGGCAGATGATAGTAGCTTTGCTTATGACAGATAGTAGCTTTGCTTATGACAGATAGTAGCTTTGCTTATGACAGATAGTAGCTTTGCTTATGATCATCTTCAAAGAAAATGTCAACCAATGAACATTTTCAAACAGATAGCTTCTGCAACATTTAATGAATTCCGCTGAAAATTAGTAAATACAGGCACAGGTCCACCATGGTCTTGACTTGATGCGGTGAATGTATATAGTGGTGTCAAATTAGCATCTGGGAGGAGCCGCATACCCCAAGTGTTTGTCTTCCACTGGACCCAACAGTCTTTACCCATTGAAAAGGACATCCTGGACTAATACACACACCTGCTGGTATATATTCTGTCTTCCCAAACCACAGGTTCCTTATTTTGTAAAACTTTTGGTTGACTCAGAATGAATTTGTATAACTTGCCCTTCTGTTCTTTCTATTAGCGCACTGAAATTATTCCACAGAAACCTGTCAAAAGCTTTCAGACCTTTGCGTTGACTGGGAAGTGAAACTGAATTACAAATGACCTGGAGTCAGAGGGGAGAAACCCTTGTTTAAAGAGAAAGGAAGGAGCTGCTTCTAAACAGTTTTACTTCACTCCCCCTCTTAGAAGTTTAAAAATATTTGCTTTTCTCTGAGGGATTTGATCCTTTGGAATTGAGCTGCCTTCTTTTAGGGCAGGCGTTGGAATGTGGATGGCTGTTTTTGTTTCAGGGCCCCATCCACCGGCTAAAACACCCCATCTTTGTTTCCGGATCAGGGATTTCCATGAGCTGGTCTCCTTGGGGATTACAGGTTGTTAATTACTTTGCTTAAAAGAGGGAGCCCGGAGCACTACAGCTGGGCAGGTTCGCTAAAAATAGAGGCTCTAGGTTATTTTTAAAAAACCTCATCCAGGGATCATGACCGCGAGTCACATTTATCTCGGGAGTTTGCCTGCTGAAGGAAAAACCACAGGGCTCCTGCCTGAAAGGTGGTCACCTCTGCAGCACAAGCAGTCACCTCAGCCCACCAGTGAGGAAATGGAGAGTGTTGTGTGTGTGGAATTGTAAGACCCACTTTGGCTTAAAATAGATATTCCGTGTCCAAAGAACAGGAAGAATTTTCTCAGCACTGGCTGCTTGCAGGGCTCTTTTTACTTATCGTTAGCTTTGGTTTCCTTTTCCAGGCATATTCGTAATCTAATGAAGAAGTATTGGCTGAGGAGGACTCCCGTCCCATAAAAGGTATCAGTCTTCTCAGAGACATCCATTTCACTTGCTTACAGAACATTAAAGAGAAATTGGAAGTGATAAATGCATTAATCTGCAGCTACTTATGATTAGGCTGTTCGGGCTAAAATGGAATACATTATCTGGAAGACATCTTTTATACTCCCCAGGCACTTTAAAATAATGAAAACATATAAAATAATATCTAAGTAATTAAAGTAATGGCAAATAAAAACTTGGCATTATATGGAATTGCCTATTGGAGTAATAGATCTCTTTTGATAAGCCCTTTGTGATATTGCTATTAATTTTTAAGTAACAAAATATTGCTCTTGAACCAAAAATGGGATATTAACTAACACATACACTATTAATTGCTTTGCAAATGCAAAGTGCTAAATTCTGGTTGGTAAAAATAAGGACAAGAAGTTATCTAATAAAATCTATACACAGTGCACAGTTATGAATCACCTAAGCAGTGGAGGAGGCTCCATTATGAAGCCGTAAAATCAACGGTAAGATCACGCCCACAAGTTGATTTTGTACATCAGGAAGTCTGGTCTTGTCTACCCTTTTCCTCATGTCACATAGTCATTCTTTCCTTTAGCCCAGCCCCTTCCTTGATGACTCAGATATTTATTCTCCCATCCCCTTTCAGCTAATGGGTTCTCTGAGCCACAAAATAAGACAATTGCTTAAAAAAAAAAAAAAAAAAAAATCCAGTTGCAATCCAGTTGACTTCCAGTCATGACAACCCCGACTCATAGCGACCCCTTGTGTGACAGAGTAGAGGTGTGCAGTGTGCCCCATAGGGTTTTCAACTGCTGATTTTTTGGAAGTAGATCGCCAGTTCTTTCTCGCAAGGTGCAGCTGGGTAGACTCAAACCACCAACCTTTCAGCTAGCAGCCAAGCACCATAACCATTTGCACGACTCAATGACCATACTAGCACTTCTTAAGACAATGTCACCATCTTCTAGACGACACTCTGTCTCTAGACCAGCCAGTTCTCTCAGCAGTTTCCTATCATCATGAGGTCTCTGATCCCAGATAATGTCCTGCAGAACTGTCCTGACAGACTGCTTTGTCTTTATTCGTAGGCAGTGGGGGGGAACAGGGGGTTGTGGACCACACCAAGTGGCACTGTGGGGGTGACACCAAAATGATTGTCTATAAAATTTTTGTGTAGTGTTTCAGCACACATTTATTATTTTTTATAAAAATATTCCTATAGTTGATTATAACAAAAAATTTTTTTTCATAAGCCCAGTTTACATGTATCAACATACCTGTTGTTAGGTGCCATTGAGTCAGCTCCAACTCACAGGGACCGTATGTACAACAGAACGAAACACAGCCCGGTCCTGCACCATCCTCACAATCACTGCTATGCTTGAGCCCTTGGTTGAAGCCACTGTGTCAATCCATCTCGTCGAGGGTCTTCTTCTTTTTCTCTGACCCTCTACCCTACCAAGCATGATGTCCTTCTCCAGGAACTGGTCCCTCCTGATAACATGTCCAAAGTAATCAAGACAAAGTCTCACCATTTTCCCTTCCAAGGAGTACTCTGGCTGTACATCTTCCAAGACAGATTTGTTTGTTCTTTGGGAAGTCCATGGTATATTCAATATTCTCTACCAACACCATAATTCAAAGGCATCAATTCTTCAGTCTTCCTTATTCGTTGTCCAGCTTTCGCGTGCATATGAGGCAATTGAAAGTACCATGACTTGGATCAGGCACACTTTAGTCCTCAAGGTGAATCTTTGCTTTTCAACATTTTAGAGGTCTTTTGCAGCAGATTTACCCAATACAATATGTCATTTAATTTCTTGACTGCTGCTTCCATGGGCTATGATTGTGGATCCAAGTAAAATGAAATCCTTGACAATTTCAATCTTTCCTCCATAAATCATGATGTTGGTTATTGATCCAGTTGTGAGGATTTTTGTTTTCTTTATGTTGAGGTGTAATCCATACTGAAGGCTGTAGTCTTTGATCTTCATCAGTAAGTGCTTCAAGTTCTCTTCACTTTCAGCAAGAAAGGTTATGTTATCTGCATATCGCAGGCTGTTGATGAGTCTTCCTCCAATCCTGATGCTGCATTCTTCTTCATATAGTCCAGCTTCTCAGATTATTTGCTCAAGACACAGATTCAATAAGTGTGGTGAAAGGATACAACCCTGATGTACATCTTTCCTGATTTTAAACCACGCAGTGTCCCCTTGCTCTGTTCGAACAACTGCCTCTTGGTCTATGTACAGGGACCATATGAGCACAGTGAAGTGTTCTGGAATTTCCATTCTTTGCAATGTTATCCATAGTTTGTTATGATCCACACAGTTGAATGCCTTTGCATAGTCAATAAAACACAGGTAAACATCTTTCTGGTATTCTCTGCTTTCAGCCAGGATCCATTGGACATCACCAATGATATCCCTGATTCCATGTCCTCTTCTAAATCCAGCTTGAATTTCTGGCAGTTTTCTGTCAATGTACTGCTGCAACCATTTTTGAATGATCTTCAGCAAAATTTTACTTGTGTATGATGTTGAAGATATTGTTCAATAATTTCCACATTCTGTTGGATCACCTTTCTTTGAAATGGGTACAAATACAGATCTCTCCCAGTTGGTTGGCCAGGTAGCCATCTTCCAAGTTTCTTGACATAGATGGGTAAGCACCTCTAGAGCTGCATCTGTTTGTTGAAATGTCTCAGTTGGTATTCCATCAATTCCTGAGGCCTTTCTTTTCGACAATGCCTTCAGTGCAGTTTGGACTTCTTCCTTCAATACCATCAGTTCTTGATCATATGCTACCTCCTGAAATGGTTGAATGTCAACTAATTCTTTTTGGTACAGTGACTTTGTGTACTCCTTCCATCTTCCGTTAATGTACTTTGCTAACTTACTTTTTGAACCTTTTAATGCTCTCCAGTCAGAGCTGTCATTATTACCCAATTACAATGATGCTTTGAATCACATGCTTTTGTCTGGAAGTGCTACAAGCATGTGCTGTTGTTTTTGTTGTTGCTGGTATTTTCGTGGTCATTGATTTTGTGAAATTTTCTGGTGTTTTAGCTACAATATTGTGATAATTAGCATGGGGGGTGATACCATGAGTTACCACACTGGGTTACACCAACCCTAGTGACACCGCTGTTCATAGGAGTATAATTGATTTAGCATATCCTAAGTTTTTTTTTTTTTTTTTTAAGTTACCCCTTGAAGCTCATTTCAGAGCCTGAGCTAGGGTGAGGAGAGGGAGCCCACTAGGGCATATAATTTAAGGAGGCAATCACCCTCCAACTCATGCAAGTGTAGGGTTGGCATTTGCCCAACACTGAGAGCTCGTGCCTCCTTAAATTTTGCAAGAGGACACCTCACTCTCCTCACGTAGGCCCAAGTATTTCGTACAGTCCTACTCTTCCAGCTCCCAAGTTGCAGGTAGATTTCACTGAAAATAGATTGTGTTTTTAACTTCATAGCAATTAATAAACAGATTTCTTGTTAGCTGCTATTGAGCAGCCCCCGACTCATGATGACCACATGTACAGTGAATGAAATGCTGCCCAGTGGTGCACCATCCCCATGATCGGTGGTAGATCAGACCGTTTTGATCCCTAGTGTTTTCACTGGCTAATTTTCGAAAGTAGATAGCCGAGTTCTTCTTCCTAGAATCTTAGTCTGGAAGCGTCAGTGAAAACTGTTCAGCATCATAGCAACGCACAAGCCTTCACTGAAGATGAGGCCGCACACGCGGTGCACTGGCTGAGAATCGAACCCGGGTCTCGAGCATGGAAGGAGAGAATGCTACCACTGAACTGCTATTGTGCCCAGTAGGTAGAGAAAAAAAAAAAAAAGGTAGAGAGGGGAGTCTAAATGGAAGGGTACTTAGAACTGGGTACAAGGCCCCCTTTCCTTGTCTTGCCATGCTACCATCCCTTTCTCTGTGAGGAACTCTTCTTGTATTTTGTGAAAATTGAATCCCTGGAACCAATAGAATGGACTTCTCAGCTTCTGAAACAAGTTTGTTTTTAACATAATGAATCCTTTCTACCAGTGCTTCTATAAACTATTTAGAGGGAAACCAGATGCTATGTAGGTGCAAAACCATGAAATCTAATATTTTTTGAAGGTTACCTCTTTTTCTTCTTGGAGGCTTTGCTTGTATATTTACATATTAAAGGTTCTGAGAAACCCTGGAGAAGAAAAAAGCAGCTTGTTTAAATTTGTTTTAACCAGGATTTGACCACAGAACTCCCTTTTTGGTGGCGGGGGGCGGGTAAGGTAGAGGAAGCACCCTTACTATCATATGAGGAACTCAGTTTAGGACACCCTATTGGAGTCAATAGGACTTTGAACTTAGGACAGGAAACCTGGCTTCTAAGACTGCTCAGGAGTAATGTGACTCTTTTTCATCCTACTCTCAGATTTGTGGAAGCCCTGGTGGCATAGTGGTTAGGAGCTACAGCTGCTATCCAAAAGGTCAGCAGTTCAAATCCACCAGGCGCTCCTTGGAAACCATATGGTGCAGTTCTACTCTGTCCTGTAGAGTTGCTATGAGTCAAAATCAACTCAACAGCAATGGGTTTGGTTTTTTAGTTTGGTCTCAGGTTTGTAAACTGAGGGGTGGACCAGATCAAGGCTAAGGATTCTTGTGGCTGTAAGATGAAAGTGCCCTTTGACTCATCTCTTCCTTCCTTTACTGGCAATGACTCTCTCCTGATGGGTGGGTGGTGGGAGGCTGCAGGGGAAGGGAGACGGAGGGGTGAATATATAAAAATGCGTGGGCCCCAAGTTGGTGCTCTTGTATGTGGCTGCAGTTCGTGAACAAACTTTGATGTTTCATTTAAGGAGAATCCAAGGAAGGAATCTCAGTCAGGAGATTTGCTCTTCTTAAATATATCAGAAACCCATTTAGGTAAATCAAACTATGAAGTAACAGAGTAGTGCCATCCCCTCAGCTAGCTCAGAGACTGAGGAGTTTCTTAGGGGCTCCCGGGTGTAGAAACCCAGTACCAGGAAAATCTACCAATACTGCAACCCCCTAAGCCTTAAAATACTTTTGATAAGATTCAGGGTTTTTTTTTTTTTTTTTTAATTGTGGTAAATATGTAGATAGGACCCATTGCCAGCGAGTCAACTCCAAGTCATAGCGACCTTATAGGGAAAACCCTGGTGGCATAGTGGTTAAGATATATGGTGCTAACCAAAAGGTCAGCAGTTCGAATCCACCAGGTGCACCTTGGAAACCAAATGGGGCAGTTCTACTCTGTCCTATAGGGTTGCTATGAGTTGGAATCAACTCGACGGCAGTGGGTTTGGTTTTTCTTATATAGATAGGTAACAAGACATTTGCCATTTCAATAATCTTCACATGTATAGTTCAGTGACATTAAATACGTTCATCAAGCTGTGCAACCATCACCATTAACCGTTCCCAAATTTTTCCATCACACTAACAGAAGCTCAGTGACCTCTTAGCTTTGTGCCTTCCTTCCCCTCTCCCTCCCATCTGCTTCTAGTAACCACTAATAACCTTTGACCTCTATACAGGAAGGCTCAGGCTTTTGATTCTGCACCAAATTTTAGTGACTTCAGTTGATTTCAGCTTCAAGCAAACCTCGGATGTTAACACTGATTAATTGTCAACCTGATCTTTCTTCAAATCCATCAATACTTTTCAGGCCAGCAGAAAGAGGCAAATATTTGCCTCTAGTGCTAAAGTAGCCAACTTTTAAACAATAGACTTGGCCTGAATCCCTACTGACTATTCTTTACCATTTTCATCCACGTTTTGAGAGATCTTGTCTTGCAAACTGTACTTATTAAGTCATCGCTCATTGGTTTTCCCTTAAAAAAAAAAAATCCAAAACACTTATCATTTGGCCATCTTCCCAGCCAAAAGCAAAGGCGCTCGTTGTCTGATTTATATCGTTATCTGAGTTATATTTATTTCTTCAGCTTTAAGTTTTTAAAATTTCTTTTGTTGTAGTTTGTAGCTAAGTGAATGTACAGAGCTTTTATGACTCTGTTTAACAAAGTACCTAATGGATGCTAATAAATGCTTGTGCTGTTCTCAGGGCTGAAGAAAAGGAATTCACACACGTATTAATTCATTAATCATTTGGTTTCCAGTGGACTACTGTGGGAGCTTTCCTCAGACGAGCTTGTGTCACACTGAAATTTCCTATCCTTGGTGTAATAAACCTGTCACCAAGATCCTAAAAAATTGGAAAGGAGCACTTATTAAATGCAGACCTGTGATGCTGCACGGCAGTTCCAGCCCCACGCTCCAAGCACCTGTTTGCCCAGGGCTCCCTGCACCCTCCAGCCTCTGGTGGGAATACCTTGCACCCAGCCGCGGAGAGTGGTAGTTGGGTTGGCCATTCCTCAGAGATGGGGGATCTCCCTCTGGGACTGTGAGGTTACATTTATGAGCTCTCTGGGATTTGGGGTTTTTCCTCTATAAGGAACTAGACCTTACCATGTCTGGCTTAGTTCATCCCTGAATGTATTCATTCATCTGCTCAAAAAGCAGTTAGCTGGAAGTACCAAACCGCTGACATTAATGACAGATGGCCCCTCTTTCTTCGTTACCCCATCTAGTTGGGGAAAGAGATGTATCAAACATCACATTTCCACCACTATTGAAGTGGGTAAATAGTCTGAGAAGTAGCCATCCCCTCCCCACCAGTTGCTTTTTCCCCCATCGCACCCCCACCACCAGTTCAAGCTGTGAGTTCATTGCTTCAGATGAGGGATGTGCCTAGGCAGAGAGAAACAAAGACGTCTTCCTGCTTAAACTCCAGGAGCTGACAAAAATATCTGCAGAAGCAAAATGTTAGAGAGGATTAATGTTTGAGGGAAGAATTTTTCCCTGTGGGCTGCAGAGAGAAGAGACATGGGTGGGTCTAGGGAGAGAAGCCCTGTGTCCTGCTTTGTGGCAGAACCCCAGGGAGGCAGCAAAATCCCTAAAAGGTATGTGAAATCCAAGAGCTGGGGGCACCTGTACTTTGTTTCCACTAGAGCCCCACATAGGTGACAAGACCCTAGAGAGGAAACAGTTCTGTGGTGTGTCCAGGCAGAGGGATGTCAGTGACTCAGAGATTTCTGTCCCACAGGAAGGAACAGAACAGTGAAATGAGGTCCCCCCTTCATTACAGGGCCCAGTTAGTGTCTTTAGGTGACCTGAGTAGAGGGCTGACAGAGAACCCAAAGGACCCTGCCACCCATTGCTCTGACAGTACCTAAGCACAGTGGGGAAAGGGATAAACTTATTTAGGCTGAGGTGTCACCAGCCTAAAAAGAATGGAGACTTAAAATAGAAATCTGTGAGTTTTAAAGATTAAGTAATGTTTACTGTCTATCAGAGTTATGAGCTGAGAGTTCTATCCATCTCTGAAGCATGCATCTGGACTTCCAGCATTCCCTTGACCTTCTCAACACCCCCTTCCACCTGCCTCCCTGCTATCTTCCCAAACTGGTGAAATCCTTGCCCTCAGAGAAGTCAAATACTTGCCTCCCTAAAAGCCAAGAGCCTACCTCTCAAATGGTCAATGGGAATCTAAACCTGGGGCTTTGGATAAAGACAGGGCTAATGCCAAGGACTTAATTCCAAAGACCAACAATAATTGACCATGAGGAGGACCAAAAAGGGAAGATTATGATTCTCCAAGCCTGGACCAGGCTGACTGTTTAGTTGCAAGTGTATCTGGGGTGACTGGAGAGAAAGAAAGGCAAAGGGGGAAATCATCTGCCTTTTTCTGTTAATTGAGATTCCTAGTCTTTTTTTTTTTTTTTCTTCAAGTTTCCAGTGGCAACAAATTTGAGGGTGGGGTGGGAGAGAAAGGTTTAATTTGTCTTATCCTTGAACATATTATTCCTCCTTTGCCCCACAAGAATGATAAAAATCATGCACACCCATCCACACCCTAACAAAATATCAGATTTAAGCAGACCAAGCTCCTCTTTTTATAAAAATGTGAAACAAAATCCCATAATTCATCATATAATTTCACTGAAACCCGGTACCATACAAATATGTTTTGGTAGACTGCTTTTCTTTGGAAAGGAAAGAATGCTTTAATACTCAAAGGTTAAGATTTTGCCTGGGTAATTCTCCATTGGCTATAAATCCCCTAGCCTTCCACTCTGTCTGTCCATCTTGTTAAAAAATGAATGGCAACAAGTGAAGAAAATGTAGTAAAATGTGATAGCTCTGGTGGGAATCTGTCCAGAATTGTCAAACTGACCCATCTCCTGGTAGTGGAGGTTCATTGGAAGGTCCTAAGATCAATTCCTGTTCTTTGCCTTTTCACCTGCTAAGCCAGCCTCCTCTTAACTAGATCTCACTTTCATCAGGTAATTTAAAATATGGAATCTTTCTCCATAAAAGCCAACTCTCAATAGCTCACCCTGCTAATTAAAAAAAAAAAAAAGTATATGTGGAAACCCGAGATAATCCAGGTAACTAATTCTAGCCATTAATTTTGACCTTCTGCCTCACTGGGAGATTCACGAGCTGCTGAACCACCAAGAAATAAATGACTGAATTGGGTTTCACTTCTCATGTCCTACCATCTGGTGAAGGCGCTAATGAGCAATGACGTGCCCCACAGGAAGGAAGAAATTAGGGGAAGTAGGAGTGGGACGTGAATACCACATGGACGGGTAATCAAATCCTTGGTGACTCAAAGTTGCCAGGACTGTTAACCAAATCTGGCTTGGGTTCTACTTCTCCAGGTTTCATTAGCCATTAGAGATGAAAACTAGCTAGGCTCCTCCAGAAAACATTTCCCTTCTTCCGCTTGCCTTCCTTTCCTTTTCTCTTCCTTCCCCCACTCCCTTCCTTCCTTCTTTCCTTTCCAGAAGCATTGTTGAGCATATACAGAGTGCTTGGCTCACCATCAGTCTTACACTGGAATGCCAGGAGTCTGGAAGCAAACATGGAACCGCCAACCTTTCCAAAGTTGCTGCCAAGTCATAGTGCTCTGGGCTCTAACTAAATTCCAGGAGGAAAAGACGACTCAAAGGTGGGCTAATTTGTCTTTGTAGCTATTATTAATATCTGTTTTTTTTAAGCAACCGGAATGCCTATATTGTCTCCCTTTGAAAGCTTAACTTTGTCTCTTTCAATGTGGTCGCTGAAGAATGAACAAAAACCAAAGTTCAGTGAGTGAGGGGGGAAAGAGAGAGAGGGAATATTAAATAAAGATTTCTTCAGATGACTTAGTTGAAGGGCCCTCAAGCCAGGGTAAGTTAGAAAGTGCGGAACCATGTAATATATGCAAATCAGGAGATACTTGGCAATTTTGCTCCAAAGTTAACATGTGGGAATAATGAGAGGAGATTTTCCTCACTATAGAAAAATCTATATTTTGCATTTCCACTTATCTATTTTGATTTCCACCTTCACATTTTATTATCAGTGGCTGTAACTCTAAAAATGTGTTAAAACGAGTTTTTGCTTAAATAGAATAAAAGACATTGCTTCACCAGAGCATGAGGAAAAAAATAGTAATTCTGTCCAGTTGTATAAGCTGAAGCTATATTATAGTGATCCATTACTACTCTGTGTGTCTTTTTCTGGGCTTCTGTTAACCCTCATAACATTTAAACCATTAACTATAATTGCCTTCTAAAAGGGAAGGACAATGTGGGGAGTGTTTTCCCGTCTTCTTCAGTTCAGTAGCAAATACTAGTATTGGAACCAGATTCTGGGAACTTCAGCCTACACTATGTTTTATACACATATCACTTAGAAATCAGGTAAAGAAGATCTAATTCTGGTAGAATGTGAGAGCAGAGAGAAATACAGGGCTAGCGTTAGTCAAAACCAGGAGATTTGTACCTTCATCTCTCATTTTCAGCTGATTCCGTTTGGGTCTCCACCTTCCCTCCCAATTTGCTATAAAGTTCTAAATGTGGTGAAAGCATAAAATATCAGCAAATTTGATAAACACAGAAAAATCAAGGAAGGAAGGAAGGAAAGAAAGAAAAGAGGAACGGGAGAAAAGAATCAGGTGTTAGAGCAGAAAAGACACCGCTTAGAGTCAATGAAAGTGTGTGAGAATCCGAGCTCCACAATTCATTAGCTGTACGGCCCTGGACAAGTCGCTTATTCTCTCTGAGTCTCAGTTTCCTCATCTGAAAAATGGGATAGTAATACTTACCCCGCTGGGTTTGCTAACGGAATTTAAAAAGATAATGCACATGGAACTCGAGGTTAGCGCTCAGTGGTTTTCCCCGATGAACCTGCGTAAATTAAGGTTTAATAGCTCAACGTGTTGTCACTTCTCAGAGATAATTTTTTGCTTTCACATTTTTATAAGAGTCTCTGATGCTTTAACTCAAAAAAGGAAGCCCTGTGGGCATTTCCCACATTGTGGCAGATCAATTGAGAAAGATATGTTTGAGACATCAGGGCCTTTGGGGAGTTTATCCAATTACGCCACTAAGCTTTTTTTTTTTCCCCCTGGTATTTCAATTCAGATCCACCCTGAACCCAGGGCTGTATGGGTCACCAAAGAAAACCTGGCCTCTTTGTTTCTGTTGGTGGTATCATTATTTGTCCTGTCATTACGGCGGATGCTGGCCTGGGGCATGGCACTCAGATAGACATCTAGAGATGAGGTATCTCTGTGATGACTGACACACTCCTCTCAACAGTCTCAAGAGTCAGAGTTAGGGTGATCCTACATCCATGTTAGCCGGCGGCAGTGCCAGCTTACACCTGTTGTCCCTGAGTAATCATTAATAGCATCCCGCCTTCAGTCCTAAAGTTTTCTCAGTTTGAATAATAAATTATGTAATTAATCAGGGTGAAGTTTAAATGAACAAGGACCAGAAGTCACAAAAGGGAAAATGATCAAGTACCTGAATTCATGGAATCTAAAACACTCAGATTGCATCAATTGTAAGATGTACCACCGTGTTATGTACCATTAAGGAAGAAAAAAACCCACCAATTAAACTCTGACGTGCCATGGGTTGGCAGACGTAGCCTGATGTCAGAGATATTAAAATGTGAAAAACTGTGCATCTGAGAACTGATAACATGTGGTAGGTTTGGAAAGGGGAGAACTACGTCCATTCCATGTGGTAATGGTGAGGATGGCAGTTTATAAACCTCTTTGTCACTTTGTCCTGTCACCCTCCTGAGGGACCTGGGAAAGGAAGGGAAAGCAAAGCCACCCAGATAGTCATCTTGATTGCTTCCCCTCCCTGGTGCCTCACTTCCTGCTGGTTCTTCTTTTGTAATAATGCCTGTGACTGCCCCTTCCATTCTCCCTACCCACACCCGCATCCAGCCCTTAGCTCATTACTGAACAGTTTCCACAGTTTCTGAACCAGCCTTTCCACATCCATTCCCTTCTCCCTCCTAATCCACCCTGACACGAGCACGGATCTGCAATATGACTCTCAAATCTGCAGCCTTGATGCAAGCAGCCATCCAAGGTACAACAATTGGTCTGTGTTCACCTTGAGCAACAGAAGAAGAAGGAGAGTCAGGAACAGGAGGAGGAAATGGAATGTGTGGCTAATTGCCTCCATACACAACTGTGTCCATTGCCATGAGACCAGAACTGGATGGTGTGTGGCTACCACTACTGAATATTTGATCAAAAATTCTATAGAAGAATCCTGATCAAAGGGGGAAAAATTCAGAACATAATTTCAAATTCTCATATACTCCAGACTTCCTGGAGCATGAAAGTTGGGTGAACCCCTGAAACTATTGTTCTAATCTTTAAACCTTAAACCAAAACTATCCCCTGAGTTCTTCTTAAAACCAAATAATAGTTTAGATTAACTAGTAAAGAATGTCTGCCTTGAGTATTATGCTCTTTAAAGATCTATCTATATAGGATCAAATAGACAACAGCAACTCTAAATATTAGATAGGAAACTTAGGAGGCAGTGAATTTATATTCATGGTGGAAGAACAACCCAGAAAAGGAGGGTAAGAATGGTTGCACAACTCAAAGAATGTAATCAATGTCATTGAATTGTACATGTAGAAATTGTTGAATTGGTGTACGTTCTGTTGTGGATATTCTCAATGACAATAACAAAAATGAAATAAATTATTTTTAAAAAACTGCAGCCTTATATCACACCACGCCATTGATTGAAAGTCTTAGTGGCTCTTCATTCCTAAAGAATAAAACCAAAATGTGTCTTAGCCTACCAGTCAGGTCCTCCGGCATCAATCTGGCCCTTGGCCTCCTCATCCAGCTGTATCCCCTTCCACCAACCATAGCCAGGATTCCCACCTCAGGGCATTTGCATATTCCATGCCCTTAGCCTGACTGGTCCCTTCTCTGAGCCTGCTGAATGACATCATGTAATCATTACATGTAGTTATTGTTGAAGAGGAAAATTAATAACAGGCATGTTACTTAGGTTGTTAAAGTTTGTCTTATCCATGAAACCCAATATTAACCATAAAAAGTGTGACTCGTACTGCAAACCCTGCCAGAAGCTGCTCTATAGCAACGTACATTTGTCTCATCCTGCTAGAAAAGGATAGTTGTCAAACCATTGCCTCCTAATTTAAATCTCAAAAAGCCTCATGGCTGCAGGTGGGTGGAGGGCCACATTATTAGCAACCAGGCCAGAAGTAAACTTGCATCAGTTGATCTCAGTAAACGGGGAAGGAAGAGTTCAATCAATCATGTTAACATTAGCCAATGGCCGATCTTGCATATTTCTTCCTTTTCTCTTTATAAGCCCCATTGTACCTAGCTTCTTTGAGCCATTTGCTTTTTCTGGAGTCAAAATGGCCTCCCAATATGCATATAGAATAACTGCTCAGAATAAACCTTATGTTCAAATTTCGATGATTTTTAGTTATTTTTAACATTTGGTGTCGAAAGTGGGATCCAGAGACCATCGGGGATCCATCCAGAGAAGATCGCCAGGCTGAGTGCAACATTTTGTGGTGAGAGATCAAACACGTGATACTAAACATGGACCTCTTGCATCTAATTGCTCCCTCACCACAGCTAAGGAACTTGGTAAAAATCTGGGTTTGAGTTCTACTCCTTGTGTTGAACTCTCTTTATATTTGAGCAGTTATGGACTTCCCTTTTCCTTTGTAAATTACTCTCTTTTGTTGTTTGTTTGGGGAACTGGGTTCCCATCTGCTCTGTCCTTTTTTTTCCACTTTGGGGTATTTCTGTTTGATGTTAGGGGCTTATAGGGAATTTTTTCATTTGCGTTATCTGAATTCTCTCCTTGGACTGATTTCAAGGGATATCAAACTGAGTTCAATAAAAAATACCAGATTTGATTTGGAAGAGGCCTCAGGAAATACCTGGTCTGGTTTCGATGCAAAGGTTACCTGTCCAGTTTGGCTACAAGGGTTACTTGTCCAGTTTTGGGGCAAGGATTCTTGGTCTGGATCCAAGGGAGAGCTCCAGTAATTTTAAGATGGGTTGACCTGACTGAAACAGTTTGGAATTACATAGCTCCTTGTGTGCGTGTGTTGCCTTGTTTTGTGTTATGGTGTTTTAAGAGTGTTATGCTGTTGCTGATCATCATAAAATGGAAAATCATAAGGCTGAACAGAGGCATAGACCCTACAAGCCTGTTGTTTGAGCTGGCTGCAGACACCCAGTGAAATCATGATTCTCACCCAAGATGATATCCGCTTGGATGAAATCTGTGATGGGTCACCTAGAAAGGTGGCTGAGATCCTGTCTTTTTTTTTTTTTTTTAACTGAAAGCATTTTTTTTTTTTAATTGTACTTTAGATGATGGTTTACAGAACAAATTGGTTTCTCATCAGTTAGTACACACGTTCTGTGACACTGGTTAACAACCCCACAACATGTCAACACTCTCCCTTCTTAACCTTGAGTTCCCTATTACCAGCTTCCTTGTTCCCTCCTGCCTTCCAGTCCCTGCCCCAGGGCTGGTGTGCCACTGAGTCTTGTTTTGTTCCATGGATCTGTTCAATCTTTGGCTGAAGGGTAAACCTCAGGAGTGACCTCATTACTGAGCTGAAAACGTGTCCTGGGGCCATACCCTTAGGGTTTCTCTAGTCTTTGTCAGGCCAGCAAGTCTGGTCTTTCTTTTCTGAGTTAGAATTTTGTTCTACATTTTTCTGGATGAGATTCTGTCTTAAAGACGTCAGTTTTGATCTAGAGAGAGCACCAGTCCAGGTTTCTTTGGGGTCTTCTTGATACTGGTTTGTGGGATATCTATCTGTGAAACTTGTTATTCTTGTTGGGTATTTACTTTCTTCTCTTCTTTGTTTCTGTAGTCACAGTGAGACTATTTGCTGTACCTTCGATGGCTGTTCGCAAGCCTTAAGACCCCAGATACTAAGCAGCTTAGTAGCTTAATATGAAAGATTAAAATGAGGAAAATGCATAAGCCAATGGTCTGAAAGCTTATCTAGTCCCTGAAGCCAAATTTCTTACCTATGACCACAAATAGCAAGAAGACGCCCTGTTAACAAGGGGGACAGAGTCTTACGAACTTATATAGATACCTATTTTCTTAGTCATCTAGTACTGCTATAACAGAAATAGCACAAGTAGATGGCTTTAACAAAGAGAAATTTATTTTCTCACAGTCTAGTAGATTACAAGTCCAAATTCCGGGTGTCGGCTCCAGGGGAAGGCTTTTTCTCTCTGTCTGCTCTGGAGGAAGGTCCTTGTCTTCAGTGTTACCCTGGTCGAGGAGCTTCTCAGGCACAGGGACCCCGTGTCCAAAGGACGTGCTCTGCTCCCGGTGCTGCTTTCTTGGTGGTATGACGCCCCCAGCTTTCTGCTTGCTTCCCTTTACTTTAATCTCTTGAGAGATAAAAGGTGGTACAGGCCACACCACAGGGAAACTCCATTTACCTTGGATCAGGGAGGTGACCTGAGTGAGGGTGATGTTACATTCCCACCCTAATCCTCTTAACATAAAATTACAATCGCAAAATGGAGGATAACCACAGAATACTGGGAATCATGGCCTAACCAAGTTGATACACACATTTTTGGGGGGACAAAATTCAAGCCATGACACCTGTGTAGCCATAAAAAATAAGAACACTCATTAATAGTTTTCCAGTTCTGGAGGGATTAGGAAAAGAGAAATGTTTCATCTTTGTTTGCATAAATGTAGTCAATTAAATTGTTATAAGTTATAGATAGTTTAGGAGAAAAGAGAAAATGATTTCTTATATCCAGAAGACAGAAGATTAAAGATTAATAATCCTTTAGTCCACTCAGTCTTGTAATTAATTTCAGTTCCATTTATGCTGTATCAGCAGTTGTGAACCCATCCACTTTTTCACAGAATTCTGGAAACCTTGATTCAGTCTAGTGGTATAAGAAGCGCCATTTAGAAGTTCATATCCAAATACCCGGCGTAGTCCTCTTTGTGGAAAAAAAAATCCAGACCTGTGGTTTATGGCAGGCACCTTCAGGACATCAAAGTAAGAGCTATCTGTAGGTGATTAGACTTAAACAAATAACCATGGTTAATTTATTACTGACAATAATTCATACCACCTACATCATTTTATTACCTGCTTCTTCTTGTAAGCATCTGAATTTTCAACCCCTGCTTAGACCCACCAACAAGAAGGCATTAATTGGAGGCATTACAGGGAAACGAGATGGTGGCCATGAGCTTCAAGAGTGAAAGAGGGCATGACCACTCCATGGGTCTTTAGAACCTAGGCCTACCCTACCGTACCTTCCTGAGGGGCCAAGATCCGGACAGACATGTCTGGGTGGGTGCCTGTGAGGACTGGACTATAAGCGTTTGGGAAGCTTCAGGGAAAATCCTTGTGGCTGAGCTGGGCCTAGAGGAACTGGAGCCATCCTCAGAGGTGACCACACAGATACATACCTTTATGGGCAAGGAGCAGCAGCATCGGGGACCACAAAAATCGAAGACTTGGGCCTACCTCCATTTTTCTGCCTAGCATAAATCTCATAGTTCTTGTACAATCCAAGTGGGGTGCAGGGCATTACACTGCATTACAGCAACTCCAGAAGGGGCCATTCCTATCTTGTCTATGGTATACTCCCCCTTCACTTGTGCAGTGTACAATTTGAGTGACCATAGATACAGTGGCCCTGGCTAGGAACAGTGTTTGTGTGTGTGTGTGTGGGTGTGTATGTGTATGTGTGTGTGAAGCCTCTCAAATGGACTGATGTTGGACTTCTCACCAACCTTGAGAGTAGGAGCCTAGAACCTTAATTTTATTTTTAAAAATAAATGTGGTACATCTTGCTCTCCAAGTGTGGTTTAGTGATCTAATCCTGTAACAAAAATATACGCTTCTCAAGGACAGAAAGCATGTTTTGTTCTACACTCCTCCCCAGTGCTTTGTAAAATAAACACATGTTGACTCTGAATATAAGTCTGAGCACAGAATCTCTCTCTCTGGTAAAAATTAAATTTGCATTTTCCTGGGGTGATCAGTCCTAGGCAATACTGGCTTATGCCACTCCAACTCACTTGAGGCTAAAGGTCACTTTAATGTTTTGTAATGAAAAGTTTAATTGGCAAATGAGTTTCCATTCATATAGGTCAGTCTGTATGTGATCTTTCCAGGAGAGAATTCAAACAAAACTCTCTGCCATTGATATGTTTCCACACCCTTAAAACTTCAAGTCCCTTTGATCCAGAAATTCTACTTCTAGGAATTTATCCTGAGAAATTAGCAGGGAATGTGAACTAAGATTGATGCACATAGATGTTCATTGTAACATGTTAATTACAGCAGCAATAAAAGAATGCAACCTAAATATCTAACTGATGAAATGCGTTATGATACATTTGTATGATGAAGTACCATGCAGTCTTTCGAAATGATGTCTTACGGGTATTGAATGGGATGGGGGAAATGACCACCATATATATGTAATATTTCTAACCAAAAACCTGTTGCCGTTGAGTTGATTCCGACTCATAGTGACCCTACATGACAGAGTAGAACTGCCCCATAGAGCTTCCAAGGAGTACCTGGTATATTTGAACTGCTGACCTTTTGGTTAGCAGACGTTGTTCTTAACTACTACACCACCAGGGTTTCCATAATGCTTCTAAACATGTCATTAATATTGGAAAGTGGTGTGGTACATTAGATTATTGTTTAAAATATTCACTCTTCCCCATTCCTTGACTCTGGGTTCAGCCATGAAGCTTGCTTTGACCACGGAGATGTAAAAAGATATGAAAAAGAGGACTGAAAACAATTTGCATGATTTGGTTTGTTCTCTTGAGCTTTTGCCATTGCCATAAGAAGAATATGTCCAGGCTAGGCCATTGGTTCTGGAGAAGGATGACAGACATATGCAGCCAAACCAAACCACCCCAGCTGAGAACAGCCTGGTTCAGCCACCCTCCAGCAAACCCACAGATCCAAGAGAATAAATTACTGCAAACCCCACTGATGGTTTTTGTTGGTTGGTTTGTTTTAGTACACTTTATTTTTTAGAGAAGTTTTAGGTTTATTGAAAAATTGTGGAGAAAATACAAAGAGTTCCCCTACACCACTTAACCTCCTGTACCATTTCTTCTATTACTAACACCTTGCCTTAGTGGGGTACATTTGTTACAGTTGATAAACCTTTGTGTTGCTGTTGTTAGGTACCACTGAGTCGATTCCAACTCATAGTGATACTACAGGACAAAGTAGAACTGCCCCATAGAGTTTCCAAGGAGTGACTGGTGGATTTGACCTGCCAAATGACTGCATCCCTGGCCAACATCTTAACAACAACCTTATGAAATACTCGGAGCAGGACATCCCAGCTAAGTTACTCCCAGATAACTGACCCTCAAAAACTGAATGAGGTAATAAATGTTTATTGTTTTAAACTGCTAAATATTGGACTGTTTGTTATACGACAGTGCATAATTAATTTTTTTTAATTGCCGTTGAGTTGATTCCTACTCATACAGACCCTATAGGACAGAGTAGAACTGCCCCATAGGGTTTCCAAGGAGCACGTGGTGGATTTGAACTGCCAACCTTTTGATTAGCTGCCTTAGAAAATTAATACATCACCATAAATGAGAAACAAGTGTTACTTACCATAAATATGAGCTATCCTGAAAATAAATAAAACCAAAACAATGTCATTAAATTTTAATTAGATACCTAACCAAGATTCTAAACCTGGACCAATCCTCTTTCTTAAAAATGCATCTTAAACAAACAAAAAAACCCACTGCTGTCAAGTCAATTCCGACTCATAGCGACCCTATAGGATAGACTAGAACTGCTCCATAGAGTTTCCAAGGAGCAGCTGGTGGATTCGAACTGCCAACCCTATGGCTAGCAGCCCAGCTCTTAACCACTGCACCACCAGGGCTCCTAAAGACAATAGGAACTCTAAATCCATCAGCACTTTCCTGTATCCAGGGGATGTCAGAAAGTGGTCCTTCCCCATGGTCTCGGGGAACATCTAGCTCAATTGACATAACATAGTTTATAAAGAAAATGTTCTACATTCTACTTGGGTAAGTAGTGTCTGGGGTCTTAAAAACTCGGGAGCGGCCATCTAAGATACTCCACTGGTCTCACCCCATCTGGAGCAAGGGAGAATGAAGAAAACCAAAGATGCAAGGGAAAGATTAGTCCAAAGGACTAATGGACCACAACTACCACATCCTCCACCAGACTGAGTCCAGCACAACTAGATGGTGCCTGGCTACCACCACCAACTGCTCTGACAGGGATCACAATAGAGAGTCCCAGACAGAGCTGGAATAAAATGTAGAACAAAATTCTAACTCACACACACACAAAAAAAAGACCAGATTTACTAGTCTGACAGAGACTGAAGAATACTCGAGAGTATGACTCCCAGGCACCCTTTTAGCTCAGTACTGAAGTCACTCCTGAGGTTCACCCTTCAGCCAAAGATTAGACGGGCCCATACAACAAAACGAGAAAAAATGGGCACACCAGCCCAGGGGCAAGGACAAGAAAGTAAGAGGGGACAGGAAATCTGGTAATGGAGAACCCAAGGTCAAGAAAGGGGAGAATGATGACACGTTGTGGGCTTGGCAACCAATGTCAAAAAAAAAAATGTGTAATAATTGTTTAATGAGAAACTAGTTTGGTCTGTAAATCTTCTTCTAAAGGACAATAAAAAATTTTAAAAAACAAAAGTGGTCCTCCCTAGTCCTTCCTAGTCTAGTCCTCCCTAGTCCTTCCTAGTCTAACCCTCCCTAGTTCTTCCTAGTCTGGTCCTCCCTAGTCCTTCCTAGTTTAGTCCTCCCTAGTCCTTCCTAGCCTAGTCCTCCCTAGTCCAGCAGAACATCTACAAGGTAAACAAACACACCTTTCTTTTACTAACATTGACCAATCTTTATAGCATGACTATTATATTCATTTGCTAACAGCCTAAGTCTTTTCTCCAACTTGCTGAAGATTGTTCAGCAGAAGATTGTATTATTCTTCTAGCTTGAAATGGACCAAGTCTCTAAGAGAAGAATGAGTAATAGGAGTACCAAATACCCATCCTGCCACAGGTTATTAAGTTTTATAAGCAGATTTTCAAACAATATGCACAGCATAATTCTATTAACATATACACTTATTAACGCTTAGGAAAAAGACTGGAAGATATCCACTCAAACTTTAACAGTGGTTAAAGATTAGCCCCATAGGGCTTCCAAGGAGTGCCTGGTAGATTCGAATTGCCAACCTTTTGGTTAGCAGCCTTAGCTCTTAAATGCTACGCCACCAGGGTTTCCAAGAAGAGTATGCAGGGTGGGAAATACTTTATGGCCTTATCTGGAAAGTATAATCTGCCACATAAAACTCCCAGAATGTTGCTTTATAAAAAAAAAAATTCCAAAAATCCATTGCCGTTGAGTCTATTCCGACTCATAGCAACCCTATAGGACGGAATAGAACTGCCCTACAGGGGTTTCCAAGGAGTGCCTGGTGGATTCGAACTGCCAACCTTTTGGTTAGCAGCTACAGCTCTTAACTACTACGCTACCAGGATTTCCAAGAACAATATGCAGGGTGGGAAGTATTTTATAGCCTTATCTGGAAATATATAAACATTACATTACATATGCTATTTTCATTCAACAAATACTTAACTGAACACCTACTACGTGCTGGTTACTATGCTAGGACCTGGAGATACAGCAGTGAACATCACAGAACTGGTCCCTGCCTTCATGGGCTAACCAAACACTTCAGCTTAAAACACAAGAACCCCCTAGTAACTGACCAGATGAGCTATTGGGCTGGATGGTAATTTTCTAGTGAGTAGACCAGCCCCAGAGGACCAGAAGGTAATTCTGGCTATAGATTGTGTGTCGCTGCGATTGTGGCTGTGGTGATAGAGGCTTTCTTGGCAGCTTCTCTGAGTGGAAGAAGACGAGGCCAGAGCTCTCAAAGGGCTTAGAGTCCAATTCCATTTCATCCAAGCAGTTACTGAGGCTTTAACGCAAAGCAGCTGTTGGGCTCGTTAAACAGAAACTGAAGGAACCTGGCTGTACTATCTAGGCTCTTGCAACTCAGAAGGCAATCCTTGGCAAAAAGTAAGGTTGGAATTGCATAGGCATCACTGGGGATTTTGATAGAAATGCAGTATCTCAGGCCCATGCCAGAACCACTGAATCAGAATCTGCATTTCAACAAGATCTTCAGGTTACATGTACATGTGCCTCAAAGCCTGAGAAATCGATTAGAATCGATTAGATTATTGGGAACTAATACAAGGGAGGAAATGAAGTCCAAGAGGACAGTCCTAGCAAGGATTCAGGCTTTCCTTATTCCTCCTAGAGCTACCTGCCTTGTGTGGGAGCAATTCTGGATTCCTCAAATCCATCCCTTGGACTCTGATCTACCCCCGCATGGATAGCTAGCTAGCCTGTCCCCTGGGCGTGGAAGGTTTGAGGAATTCAGGAAAGTCTTGTGAAAGTGTAACTAGTACATCATCCCTTTAATAGCGATGACATTGAGATACCTGTGGCTGGACTACATGGAGTTAGCACCCCATTTAATATTAAAATTTCAAGGTAATTGGGTTCAGATTCTTTTAACAAAACTCATACACTTATACAGTGCCAGCTGTTGGCCCAAGTAGTTATCAAATATGAATATCTTTAACTCTCATGACAATGCTAGGAGTAAGAACTATTATTATTCCCATTTTACACATGGGAAAACTGAGGCACAGAGAGGTGAAGTTGCTCACAATTGTCATATGGCTGGTGAGTGGTAGAGCTAGGATTTGAACCCAGAATTAAGGCTCCAGGCTCTTAATAACTATACTGTACCTGTCTCCTGTAATTGCTTGTTAGTGTATTCTGTGGAAACTGAAAAAGACGAAATCATGCAGATTGTGGGTATGTTTGTGGAGAGGGGTCTACTTCAAAACTTAAACCCATTGCCATCGAGCAGATTCTGACTCATAGCAACCCTATAGGACAGCACAGAACTGCCCCATAGTGTTTCCAAGGAGCGGATGGTGGATTCGAACCATTGACCTCTTCGCGGCTGAGCTCTTAACCACTGAGCCACGCAAGGCTCCACTTTTAAACCTAGGGGTTAGTTTAATAAGAACAAAAACCCAGAAGCTAGAAGGTCAGAAAGTAACTAGGAACCCTTTGTGATCTGGTATATATTTTCTCAGTAGGGTAGAAGCAAAGATTTGTGTCCATGTCCACATTACTGAATAGCCAGATGGACTGGTTTCTCTTCCACCACCTCCCTAGCCAATCCTCCTCTGTCTCCTTAATAGGCTCCTCCCCTCAACCTTCTGCAGAGCCTCTCTTCTCTCCCTTGCTTGCTCTCAGTAATCTCAGCTGTTCTCTTGGCTTCCAAACACATATCCCCCAGATCCAAGTCTCCTGTGTGATCTTTCTTCCTGATTCTGGATCGTATTTAATTGCTTCCTGTTGTCTTAGTGAGGATGTCACAGCAACATCTGAAATTCCACATCTGGGAGGATGAGCCACATAGGTTGAAAGGACATCTGGGAAGATGACCCACATTGGTTGATACAGGGGAGATCAGCTGGGAGCCCAAAGTCATAGCACACTGGTCTCACATTCAGTTCACCCCAAAGAGCGTTCATCATCTCCCTGCCCAAGCCCACTTCCCTGTATCCCTGTGTCATTCCTGGCTCCCTGTCATCCTCTCTGTGAAGACTTGAAACCGTCATCATTTTGTCCTCCTCCCTTTCTCCAAATTCTAAGGAGACTCTGTCTTAGTCATCTAGTGCTGCCATAACAGAAATACCACAAGCGGATGACTTTAACAAAGAGAAATTTATTTTCTCACAGTCTAGTAGGTTACAAGTCCAAATTCAGGGCGTTGGATCCAGAGGAAGTCTTTCTATCTCTGTAGGCTCTGGAGGAAGGTCCTTGTCCTCAATCTTTCCCTGGCCAAGCAGCTTCTCAGGCACAGGGACCCCATGTCCAAAGGACGTGCTCTGCTCCTGGTGCTGCTTTCTTGGTGGTATGAGGTCCCCAACTCTCTGCTTGCTTCCCTTTCCTTCTATCTCTTGAGAGAGAAAAGGTGGTACAGGGCCCACCCCAGGGAATCTCCCTTTACATTGGATCAGGAATGTGACCTGGTAAGCGTGTTACAATCCCACCCTAATCCTCTCTAACATAAAATTACAATTACAAAATGGAGGACAACCACAGAATACTGGGAATCATGGTCTAACCAAGTTTATACACACATTTTTGGGGGGATATGATTCAATCCATAACAGTCTCCCTCTTCCAAAAACCAAACCCAAACCCACTGCCATCAAGTCGATTCCAACTCATAGCAACCCTACAGGACAGAGTAGAACTGCCCCCATAGAGTTTCCAAGGAGAGCCTAATGGATTCAAACTGCCAGCCTCTTGGTTAGCAGCCATAGCACTTAACCCCTGTGCCACCAGGATTTCAGGTCTCCCTCTTCAGCGAGTCTCAAATCCATTATCACCTGCCCTCCAGTTTTCCTAGCTGCTTCCCTGCCTTCCTCCCCAGCACTCCTACACACAGCTACAAAGCCCAGATCAGCTTGTGTCTCTCCCCGGCACTGCCCTTGACCTCCACCCATGCAAATCTAGAATAGATTTGCCATTCAGTGACCTCCTTCCTTGGTCTTTTTTTCGAAAAACAATCTCAAAGTTACAGAAAGTGGCAAGTATAGTACAAAAAAATTATTGTTCCTGAGCCATTTGAGAGCAAAAGTTGCTGACCGGGTGCCCTGAAAACTTTAGTATGTATTTTCTACAAATGAGTACAGTACAAACATTTTTTAAATCAGGAAGTTAACGACGACACGTTACTGCCATCTAAACCTCAGAATCCGCTCAAGCTTTGCCAGCTATCTCCATACGTCAATTTACAGCCAAAGGATCCAGTTAAGAATTATGTACTGTGTCCAGTTTTCACTTCTCTTTGGGCTCCTTCAATCTAAAACAGCTTCACATTATTTCCTTGGTTTTTATGGCTTGACTTTTTTGAAGACTATAGCTTACACTACAGGGTCACTATGAGTCAGAATTGACTCGATGGCAGTGGGTTATAGCTTACACTTCTTGGAGAATGCCCCTCAATTTTAGTTTGCCTTGATGCTGCCTCTTGACTGGATTCAGGAAGGAACTTGGCATCTTTGGCAGGAATATCGGCAGAAGTGAGACTGAGTTCCCCTCGGTGCATCCTATCGTCTAGTCATCACTCTCGTTTGTCTCATTCCTGATGCTATTTGTCTGGATCCCTTGATTAGAGTGTTGTCTGCCAGGCTTCTCATCTGTATTGTGACTCTGTCCCCTAAGCGTTTTGAAACTACATAAATATCCCGTTCCTCATAAGACTTTCAATTGAGTCGTGCATTTATTTATATCAGAACAGACTCGTGGTTTCCTATTTTACTCCATGTGTTATATATAGTCTGTGACTTTCATGACTTCTTGCTCTCTCTGACATCTCAGTCATCCCACAGCAATTGCCAACAGAGAGAAGTTTTCAGCCACCTTTTTCTTGGCCATGGAGCCCTGTGTTTATCAAAACCTTGGCTGTGTTCCTATACAGAGGATATTTGTTATCTGAGTATTGGTTACCCAGGTGCCTACAGTTAGGGCTTGCTTATGAGGCAAAAGTTGTCATAGCATGAAACTCTTTGCTGATGGACCATAGCACAGCCCACCCTCAAATAACGTCTGTTTCACACCAGCAAGCCGTCCCCACCGGTTACATCCACACCTTTGCAGTTTCTAGCAACATTCGAAATTACAATTCAAATTCCATGCAAATTGGTTCACAAGGTGAAACTGCAAATCTTGCAAAGGGTTTCATGAAGTTTATGAAAGTCACAGAGCAAGACTGCTCAAAGCCTTGAGAGAGACCCGAGGAGAAAACAGACAAGGAGGGTGAGAAGACAAAGGATCCAGAAAGTGCCTTCAAAATGGATAAGACCATCAAGTATTTTTGTAGAAAAAAAAAGACTGTCTTTATGAATGTAATGTAAAAGTCAGAAATGAAGTGCAGGATAGCATACAATCCTATCAGAAAAAAAAATAATAATAATTAGATTCTTGTTCTCAGAATTAGCACATAATTGAATTTTGTTAGAGGGTAAAGGTACTTTAAAGGTGGCGCAAGAGTTAAGCATTCAGCGGCTAACAGAAAAGGTTGGTGATTCAGACCTACCCAGTGGTTCCTTGAGACAAAGACCTGGTGACCTGCTTTGGTAAAGATTACAGCCAAGAAAACCCTATGGGGCAGTTCTGCCCTGTCGCGTAGGGTTGCTGAGTTGGAATCGACTTGAGGGCGCCTAACAACAAAGTTACTTTTATAATGTTGTTGTCTTTTTTTGTGTGTTTTTTTTTTTCCCCTAGGATAAAATCCCAATCGAATGCTTCACTTATCGTTTACTGTAAAGTGGGGGTCCCTCCTGTAAGTGGACCCACGAAGTAGCCTCATCTTGGAATGAGTTATCTAAGGGCTGGGCTCCTCCTGTATGTATCGCAGAAAACTCAAAGCTTCTGGGTGAAAGTGAGCCTCGATCTGCCTTGATGTCCCCTTGCATTTGTTACCCCATCTCCCAATTTCAAGCACATCTCCTCTTTCTCATCCCTCTAAACTCCCCAACCCCTGTGCTTATTATTTACTTTCTGATCTCACTTTCCTCATTTACCAAAGGAGAAAGATATCTCAGCCCAACTACTTCACAAAGGGTTGTTCAAATGAGTTCGTGGATAGTAATAATAGCTAATAAGAACTGAACCTTTACATTCAACCATGTGCTAAGAGTTTATGGTGGATTATCAAAGTGAATTCTCCCCAAATTTGTGAAGGTAGAAGCTATTATTATCTCGCATTTTACAGATGAGCAAACCGAGGTTGCCGGAGGTGAAGTAATTAACTGAAGTCCCTTAGTCATTGGAGAAGTCAAGATTTCAATCCAATAGTTCAAGCACCTAACCACTTAGTGCTTTGAAGCCTGTATGACGCTCTAAGATAGGCATTAATATTACTGTGCTTCCTTATATAAGCTCTGAACTCCCAAAGACCCTGAATGATAAGAGGAGAAATTATTAAAAGACATTCCTTGTGTGTGTGGCTGATTGTTTGGGCCCCATCATACTCCACTACTGGCACCCAGTGGCACCCACAGGCATTACTTAACCCCACTCAGACCAATGACCCTAATCTATGGGCCTTGGAAGTCCAATTTGGCAAAAGAAAAAAAAAAAAGGGTAGTAAAATAGGAGATCACTTCACCCCTGGCAAGGGCTCCTCACACAGTCCAGCCCTCCCCCAGCAGCTCTGGCAGAGGCTAAACTGGGTCACTCTGCCGTAGCTTTCCCAGGCCTAGGAGGGCGGGACTGTCCACTACCTAAGAGGAAGTTTTGGTTTCTGTTAGATAACAGAGGAGTAAGATATTTTTGAGGTTCTGTGGTGGAGGCCTGGTGCATAGTGGTTAAGAGCTATAGCCACTAACCAAAGGTCAGCAGTTTGAATCCACCAGCTGCTCCTTGGAAACCCTGTGGGGCAGTTCTACTCCGTCCTGTAGGGTCACTATGAGTTGGAATCAACTCAACGGCAAAGGGTTTTGGTGGTGTGAGCTAGAATTTACTGTTGACAAATGTAAATAGGGATGTTCAAAGGCTCACGTACAAATTGATTAAGAATCCATCCACACTTGCGAGTTTGTTCTCAACACTCTGGTTGGCTCCCTGGGACAAGCAGGAGAAGCTGGGTTTATACTGCCAAGGTCCCTTCCTTCTCTACAAACCATCCACATTTAAAGGGATCTTCTTTGCTCAGCCTGTGAGTGCCTAATCCCCACAGGACAGCCATTGCTGTACTTTGCATATTTAGTCCTTCAGACACATCGCTTGTGCCCCTAGCCAGATTCTGTAGGGGCCCAGGTTGGTGAGTGGGCGCTAATTTGCCTCACTGGCATAAAGAGTGTGTGTGGGACGACCAGCGACTTATGGGAGGGAAATTACAAGATGAGGACAACCTGGGGATGTTTGGATCTCAACTGAGGGCAGTAAGAACACCAGTTACACACATCTGAGGAGACAGTCAGGGAAGGAGGTGGGGGAGGGGGGTAGGAGAATTCTATTTGTAGATATAAGTAGTGGGAGGCTGGGAGAAAGAAAGACCCTAAACTATCAGACCTCTTCCCCATCTAGACTTTTGGTGGGAGGGCAGTGTTCATGAAAGAATCCTCCTGTCCTATAGACAAGGAAACTGAGACCCAAAAAAGCATCAAGGCTAGGACAAGTAGACCTAGATGGTAAAGAGTAGAGCTGGCGATCAACCCGGACCTCTTGAGCCCCAGGTCTGGGCTCTTCCACCCCATGCACCCCCTACCAGTGAGCAGCATTGAAAAAGAGCTAATGTGTATGCAAGGGATCTATTTTAAGATGGTTTTGGGTGGGTGTCAAGGACATCTGCTGTTTTTGCCCACTCACCACTGCTGCCACTTACAGTTGTTCAGGTGTCACACTGCACAAGTGTGCCCTGCTGAGGAAGCAAGTGGGCCAATATCCAGCTTTAGCTTTGCTCACTCAACTGTGCGTCCTGGGTGTGAAGCTGCTTCTGCCCAGAGTAAGGCCTGCCCTCACTAACTGATCACAAGGCTGCATCAGCCTGGAGGGGGCACCTTTTTCTAACTCATAAGGGCCTCATAAGGAGCGGTGGTGGCACAGTGGTTAAGCTCTTGGCTGCTAACTGAAAGGTCGGTGGTTTGACGGGTCACTCCTCAGGAGAAAGATGTGGCAGTCTGCTTCCGTAAGGATTACAGCTTTGGAAACGCTGTGGGGCAGTTCTACCCTGTCCTAGAAGGTCGCTATGAGTGGGAATAGACTTGACGGCAATGAGTTTGGTATGAACCAATTCATTGTCTTTTTTTGCATAGGCCAGCTTGTGTTGGGAGCCCTGGTGGCACAGTGGTTAAGAGCTACGGCTGCTAACCAAAGGGCTGGCAGTTCGAATCCACCGGCCGCTCCTTAGAAATCCTATGGGGCAGTTCTATTCTATCTATAGGGTTGCTATCAGTCCGAATTGACTTGACAGCAATGGGTGTGTGTGTGAAAAGCTTGTGTTGAGTTCTGCCCCTTGCAGTCAAGAGTCCTCACCAAAACAGTGAGAGAGTGAAAAAAAAAAAAAAAACTCACCCACTGCCTACTCATAGCAGCCCCACAGGGTTTCCAAGACCATAAATCTCTACGGAAGCAAACTGCCGCTGCTGGTTTCAAACTGCCAACCTTTCGGTTAGAAGTTGGTCACTTTAACCACTGCACCACCAGGGCTCCATCGAGAGAGTGAAAGTGTCACCTTACACGAAAACTCCTCTGGCCTCCTCTAGCAGATTCGTCAAGTGATCTTCCCAAATTTGAACTGATGCAGGTGTGTGCTAATAACACATCACACGCACCTGCCCCTACCCACACCCCCACCGCCACCCCTCTGGCTTGTTAGAAAGATCGGGTAGTATGGGCCTGTCCCACATGCATGTAAGTTATGTTGAGGTTTATTAGCACACACCTGTCCATCTCTTCTCCTGGTTCTGGAAGATGCTGGAGCTCTTATCCCTCAGGTCACAAACAGTACTGCCAAGCAAAGACCTGCATTTTAAATTCCACTGAAGCTCTTTCTGCAGAGCTGGGTAACCAAATGAGACAGCCATGGAAAATATATGACTTTCATTATTATGACATGGAAAGCAGAGCTGTCTAATTGCTTTTGTCCACTGGTGTATAAAGATTGAGACCAGATGTGTTCTTTAAAAAAAAAAAAAAAGGAAAGAAGAAGCTTGCATTGACCATTGCAGTTACTTTGAACAAAGCACCCTGATTCCCCCATCCCACCCCACCGCCCCCCCCACCCTCTTTCTTTCTCTCTCTGTCTCTCTCTAAAGGAAAAAAATGTGTTTAACGGCTTGTAATTTTTCAGAGCCTTGTTGATTTTGCTTTTCACAGAAGATGCGATCATGAAATTGGCCTTGAAAACTTTTATTTTTGCTTTTCTCAATTCAAATGGACATTTGTGGGACTACAGAACTGAGCTGCATGTCAGACAGACGCCCTTCTTTTTCTCTGGTCGGCTGCTACATTGCAGAGGGCCATGGCAGGAGGTGAGCCCCAATGCTCATCAGACCCTCCTTCTCTCTGCCGCCTGGCCCTGCCCAAGGAATGACGTTTTCGTGAGGACATCCACAGGAAAGAATGAAAAGATGCTCTTCTTTAAATAGAACCTCCTGGGGACTAGCTTCTGGGTTTCACTTTCCAGAAGAACCCTCAATCTGCTTCAACAATTTTGTTTTTATTTCTCCAGTTATTTTTAGCACACCCAGCCAATAGAGGCCAGCAGGCCATTAAAAACCAGTTGTCATGGAGTCAGTTCCAACTCCCGGTGACCCCATGTGTATCAGAGCAGAACTGTGCTCCATAGGGTTTTCAATGGCTGACTTTCCAGAGGTTGAACGCCAGGCTTGTCTTCCCAGATGCATCTGGGTATACTCGAACCTCCAACATTTTGGTTAGCAGCCAAACGTTTTAACTGCACCACCCAGGGATTCCCACAGTCTCCCTTAAAAGGAGGATATTTGAGCACACGTCTCTTGCACAGGGCCTTAGAAGAGAATGTGGTGTGACCCTGGGTTCTAAATTGTACCCGAGCCTGTGTTCCATTTATTGAAGTGCCAAACTCCTCCTTATAAGACAGTCACACTTCCGGGGGACATGCAGCATGAATCCTGGGGTCACATTACATGTATGCTCTGATAATGATAAACAGTTGGCCCTCTGTATCCGTGGATTCAACTAATCACGGATCTAAAATATTGATTGGGAAAAAAGGAAAGTTCCAAAAAGCAAAACTTGAGTTTGCCGAGTGCAGAGCACTGCACTGAATCCACACGAATGAAGGGATGTGTAGGCTTACCCTTCTGCAGCCTCCCGTCATCTCGCGACCCTCAGCCTCTCTCCAGCACTCATGGCTTGAGCATTGTTCACCTCCCGTCTTGTCATTATTCCCTAGGCAATACAGTATAATAACTATTTTCATAGCATTTACATTGCATCAGGTATTATAAGGAATCTAAAGATGATTTAAAGTGTGGTTTTTTTTAGGAGGATGTGGGTAGGTTATTTGGAAATACTATGTCATTTTATATAAGGAGCTTGAGCATCCTTGGATTTTGGTATCCTCAGGGGTCCTGGAATCAATCCCCTCTCGGAAACCAAGGGATAACTGTAATCATGTATCAGTTCCATTTTCTGAGCACCAGACACTTTCATTTTCTCATTTCATCTTTATAGCAATGCTGCAAGGGCCTCCTTAGCGTCCAGTCGCTGCCATCTCCGGGGGAAGAAATCAAGGCTTAGAGAGAGGCTAAATAATTTGCCCAAGGTTACGTGGCCCCTAGGCAGAGCGCTAGAACGTGTCCGCAGCCTTCCCCACAGCAAGGTCTCTGTAATGCCTGTTCTCCTTAATGCTATGTACCGATCATTCCCTTTGGAAATCACGTTGGAATTAATTTAAAGCAAAGGGCACTACGTTAGAAAGAGGGGGCCTGAATTTTGTGTCACTCTGAGTTGGAATGATTAGATATATATGAGCATGGAAACAGTGGGAGTGTGAAAATAAGGGCTGGGGAAAGTTGCCCGTTCCAGCAAACTATTTACAATTCTCCTATTCTTTCACACAATCATTTTTCCTTTCTCTAGGTGTTATCACAAAGGGCTGGCTGGCTGACTATAAAATATGTGAGGGTAATTAATGAAAGTCATTTCTTTTCCTCAAATCAGAGATAACCTGTGGGGGGCTCAAGGGGGGAGTGGACAGGACCACCACAAAGCTATGAGATCCCTGCAAATATTCTGAGATGCAACGGCATAGCTTCGGACCCAGGAATGAGAAAGAAACTTCAGCCTTAGAGCAGCAGTGAATTCTTAACCCTCCCCTCCCCCAGAAAGGTGATAGTGATGCCTTCAGCTGCTATCCAAAAGGTTGGCAGTTCGAGTCCATCCAGAGGTGCCTTGGAAGAAAGGCCTGGAGATCTATTTTGAAAAATCAGCCATCAAAGACTCTAAGGAGCACAGTTCTACTCTGATACATGTGGGTTCGCCGTGAATTGGAGTCAGCTTGATGGTAACTGTTGGTTTTTAAGGGAGACTCTTGTTCCACTAGCCCCACTAGAGAGAGACCTGAAGAAGCCCGCCTGGGAGGCCATGTTTTGAATAATATGGCTCCGTACATCTCTATATACCTCCATCTCCCCAAGTGATTGGAGTAGGGAAAGGCACCTGACACAGGACCAGTCCATCCCCAGGCTGGCCAGCAACCTTTGAATGTTCGGGAATTTGAATTGGGAAACCTGGAAGGACCGAGGCAGTAGTAGGGTAACATCTGAAGCTGAGGGGCGTGAAGGTGGGAGAAAGGGGATACTCTGGGAAGCAAGAACGCTTGAGGAAGCACAAGGGAGCAGCTCTGTTCTCCTTACCACGAACCTCCTTTTTTCCGGTGTGGGAGAAACGAGGGACACTTCATGCCTTGTGTATGGGTTGAATTGTGGTCCCAAAATGATATGTCCACATCTCAGCCCCCAGAATTGTGACGGTGACTTTATTTAGAAAATGGGTCTTCAGAGATGTTACTAAAGATCTCAAAATGAGATTATCTTGGACTATCTGGGCAGGCCTTAAATCCAGCGACAAGTTTCCTTATAACAGAGGAGGAGAAAGCTACACAGAGAAGAAGACTGGGTGAAGATAGAGGCAAGATTGCAGTTATGCAGCCACAAGCCTGGGAAAGCCTGGAGCCACCAGAGCTGGAGGAGGTAAGGAAGGTTTCTCCGCTAGAGCCTTCGGAGGAAACGTGGCCCTGCTGGCACCTTGATTTCAGATTTCTGGCCTCCACAACTATAAGAAAAAAAAGTTCTGTTTTAAGCCATCAAGTTTGTAATATTCTTTTTACGGCAGTCATAGGAAACTAACACAGTTTACATATCAAAATTGCCTGACTGCAACCAACACGTCTAAGTTAAGGGAATGCTTCCCTTTGAAAGATTTGCCTACTTTAAAAAAGGAGCCCTGGTGGCACAGTGGTAAAGCAATCGACCGCTAACCAAAAGTTTGGCGGTTTGAATCCACCAGCCACTCCAAGGGAGAAAGATGTGGCAGTCTGCTTCCAAGGAGATTTAAGCCTTGGAAACCCTATGCGGTCGCTGTCAGTCAGAATCAACTTGACAGCACACAAACAACAGCAACAAATAAGTAGCTACCGTGAACTAACATCTGTTTAGTTTCACCTCTAATTTATTTTACCTCTGCGGTTCCATTAAAAAATAACAGAAATAGCTACCATTTATTGATCACATACGAGGTACCAGGACCACCCCTAGCTGTCAGTTTGTTGTACTGTGGTGGCTTGTGGGATGCTATCATGCTGGGAGCTGTGCCACTGGTATTTCAAATACCAGCAGGGTCACCCATGCTAGACAGGTTTCAGCAGAGGTTCAAGGCTAAGACAGACTAGGAGGAAAGGCCTGGCAATCTACTTCCAAAAATTAGCCAATAATAATCCTATGTGGATCACAACAAAGTATTGTCTGATATAGTCCTGGAAGATAAGTCCCCTAGGTTGGAAGGCACTCAAAATACACAGTGGCTGTAACAATGGACTCAAGCAAACCAACAATCATGAAGGTGGCTCAGGACTGTGCAACGTTGTGTTGTGTGGTATATGGAGTCGCCATGAGTTGGCACAACACGATGACAACAATGTACCAGGAACTTTAATAATTGTTTTACACTTTTTTTTTTTTAACCCTCATAATCCTCTGAATCAAATGATAAGGTCATTTCCATTTTACAGTTAGGGACACTGGAGCTTAGAGAGGTGAGGTAACCACAGCTAGAAAGCAAGCAAAACCCTCCAGTCCAAGGGAGGGGGAATGTTCTCTGCTTCCACGTTCTGAGTGGTAGAGGCAGCAGAAAAGAAGGAAAGGTCTAAGGAAGCCAGGTAGGAGAGGCTCAGCAGGTTCACGCTGCCACACTGGACCAGGCACTTACGTGTGATGGAGCCAGGCTGTTTGGCATCACTTCAGGTAGAAAGAAGTTGGTCTCAATCCAGGTCCCAATGCTACTTACTGGCTGAGTGACCTTGGGCCCATTACATACCCTCTCTGAGCCTCAGTTTCCTCTTCTGAGTGACATGGATTATAGTGCTCCAGGTCTCATGTTAGGATTAAAATATACCTGCTCCTCACTTATCAACTATCTCTTTATCCGACATTTCCCATTTATGACAATAATAAAAAAATCTACTATCCGACTATTTTTCCTGTTAATGACGTACATCTGGCATTAATGAACGCCGAGGTGCAAGGTGAGAGAAACACTGGCTGTGATAGGTAAGGTTATGTGTCAGCTTGGCTGGGCAATGATTCTCAGTGGTTTGGCAGTTACGTAAGGATGTAATTTGGCAGTTATGTAAGGATGTAGTCATCCTCCACTTTGTGATCTGATGTGGTCATCCTCCATTTTCACATAATGCCAATTTCTGTGTAATGACCTGGTCTTTGAAACCTTGTTTTTGTTGCTAGGTGCCGTCAGGTCAGATCCAACTCATAGTGATGCCATGAACAACAGAACGAAACGTTGCCCAGTCCAGCACCGTCCTCACAATTGTTGCTATTCTTGAGCCCTTTGTTGCAGCCACTGTGTCAATCTATCTCACTGAGGGTCTTCCTCTTTTTCGCTGACCCTGTACTAAGCATAATGTCCTTCTCCAGGGACTGGTCCCTCCTGATAACATGTCAAAAGTAAGTGAGACAAAGACTCACTATTCTTGCTTCTAAGGAACATCCTGGCTATACTTCTTCCAAGACAGATTTGTTCATTCTTCTGGCAGTCCATAGTATATTCAATATTCTTCACTAACGCCATAATTCAAAAGGCGTCAATTCTTCTTAAAAAAAAAAAAAAATAGGTCTCCCTTATTCATTGTCCAGTTTTCACATGCATATGAGGCAACTGAAAATACCTTGGCTTGGGTCAGGCACACCTTAGTCCTCAAGGTGACATCTCTACTTTTTAACATTTTAAAGAGGTCTTTCGCAGCAGATTTGCCCAGTGCAATTCATCCTTTGATTTCTTGACAGCTGCTTCCATGGGTGTTGATTGTGAATCCAAGTGAAATGAAATCCTTAACAACTTCAGTATTTTCTCTATTTACCATGCTGTTGCTTATTGGTCCAGTTGTGAGGATTTTTGTTAAGGTATAATCCATACTGAAAGCTGTAGTCTTTGATCTTCATCAGTAAGTTCTTCAAGCCCTCTTCACTTTCAGCAAGCAAGACTGTGTCATCTGCATAAAGCAGGTTGTTAATGAGTCTTCCTCTAATCCTGATGCCATGTTCTTCTTCATACAGTCCTGCTTCTCAAATTATTTTCTCAGCATACAGATTGAATAGGTATGGTGAAAGGATACAACCCTGGTGCACGCCTTTCTTGATTTTAAACCACGCAGTATCCCCTTGTTCTGTCTGAACAACTGCCTCTTGGTCCATGTATAGGTTCCGGATTAGCACAATTAAGTGTTCCGGAATTCCCATTCTTCACAATGTTATCCATAATTTGTTATAATCCATGCTGTGTGGATCTTTGGAACCTAACCTTATCAATAAGTGAAGAGTGGGTGTAGACAGATACTGTGTTTGGCATGGAACAGAGGCTTTACAATGCTTGGTCTGAGGTGGGAGAAACAGCAGACCCTGAGGCTGGCAGTCCCTCCTGAAACCCCAAGGCATTTCAGAAACCCTTAAGATAACAGTCACTCACTGAAAAAAAAAAAAAAAAGCTTATAATTTTTCTCTTCAGGACACAAGCCAGTTGCCTTTGAGTCCGTTCTGACTCATGGCGACCCTCTGTGTGTCAGAGTAAAACTATACCCATAGGGCTTTCAGTGTTTGATTTTTCAGAAGTGGATCCCTAGGTCTTTCTTCTATAGGCCTTTCTTCCAGGTACCTTTGAGTGGACTCAACCTCTAACTTTTTGGCTAGCAGCCAAGCTAATTGTTTGCACCAGGATTTCAAATTGGTTCCCTCTGGTTTGAAGCCCTGCTGAGTATTTGCGTTTCTAACAAGTTCCCAGGCAGTGCCACATGCTGCTGGTTAGGGTCTAATTCTGAGAGCCACCAGTAGAGCAGTAGTTCTCAAAATTTATTATACATAAGGATCACCTGGGGATCTTGTTAAAATGTAGATGCTGATTTAGTATATCTGGTGGAAATGCAAATTCTCAGCAGGGGTTCTAAGCAGAACAAAGCAGTTTGAAGACCCTGTTTGCACTGCCCAGGAACTCCCTCCAGGGCATAGATTTCCCCTTTGTTTTCAAAATTAGCTTTTGAAGTATTGTTTACCAAACTTCTGTGATCAGAAGACTCACCTACAGCCTTGTTAAAAATGCACATTCCAAGGCCTCACCCTAGATAATTTGAATTATAGGCTACCAGGAAACCAGAGCCATACACCAACAAACAACAATTTTTTTTGTTTGTTGGTGTATGGCTCTGGTTTCCTGGTAGCCTAGTGGTTAAGTGCTACAGCTGCTCTCCAAAAGGCTGGCAAATCGAATCCACCAGGCACTCCTTGGAAGCTCTATGGGGCTGTTCTACTCTGTCCTATAGGGCTACTATGAGTCATAATTGACTGGACGGCAACAGTTTTTTTTTTTTTTTATGGCTCCGGTGGGCATAGTGGTTAAGCGCTCAGCTGCTAACAAAAAGGTAGAAGTTCAAACCCACCAGCTGCTCCTGGAGAAAGATGTGGCAGTCTGCTTTTATAAAGATTACAGCCTTGGAAACCCTATAGGGCAGTTCAACTCTGTCATAGAGGGTCGCTGTGAGTAGGAATCAACTCAATGGCAACGGGCTTAGTTTTAGTTTGGTATCTTAGAGGAGCCCTGGTAACGTAGCAGTTAAAGCACTCGGCTGCTAACTGAGAGGTCAGAGGTTGGAACCCATCAAAACATCAGCGGTTCGAATCCACCAGGTACTCCATAGGAGAAAGATGTGGCAGTCTGCTTCCGTAAAGATTACAGCCTTGGAAACCCTATGGGGCAGTTCTACTCTGTCCTATGAGGTCACTATGAGTCAATATCAACTTGATGTCAACAGGTTAGGTTTGGGTTTTAGAATGGCTTGTAGGAAACAGCCCCAGTGGTTCTAACCGAAAGATCGGCAGTTTGAACCCACTGGTGGCTCCACGGGAGAAAAGACTTGATGATACACTCCCATAAAGATTTCAGCCGAGGAAACCCTACGGGGCAATTCTACCCTACTACATAGGGTCACTGTGAGTCAGAATTGACTTAAGAGCACACAACGACAGCATGGGTCATGGGTACATGAATTCTTTAATAAGCAGTCACAGATGATTGTTACAACTAGAAAGGTTTGGGAGTCTCTCCATCAAAGCGGTGCTTCTCAAGCTTTACTGTGCACGCCAATTCCATGGGGATCTTGTTGAAATGCAGGTTATGGTCCAGTGTCTAGGCTAGTCTGGGGTAGGGTGGGCCTGACAGCCTGCATTTCTATCAAGCGTCTAGGGGATCCCGATGCCTGGTTAGGGGACAGCACTCCGAGTAGCTGGAGTAACTAACAAACACTGGTGTGAACTAAACATAGATGTCTTGGGTGTAACCCTCAGTCTACCGCTGCTCTCCAGCCTTTGCAGGACTTTCACATTTATGTTCTCACTTAACCATCAAAACAATCATGTGGGTGATCCCAGCACAGTGGTAGCCGAGCAGATTTTTTAAGGGAAATTGCAGCTTCCTATGGAGGTCCATTTATAAAAGCAACTTCCCTGCCCATGCTCACTCAGGCATTCAGTTACCAAATGGGTTGAGCTCCATCAGAGGTGCTGCTGCTCCCTAAGGAGAAGGAAGACAAAGGCTGGTGTGGGCTGGGCACACCAGTGTTCTCTCTGCTTGCCCCGGGCCGGGTTTCTGATCATGGAAGTGCTTTCGTAGCACTTTCAGAATGCGTCACCCCTTACAGAAATTTCCACCCTGGAATCTCCCCTCAGCTGCCCTGCCTGTCACTCTCACCACCTCAGTTCACCCCATGGCTCCCCTGTTGGGTGAGGCTTCTTCATCACTCCCCCAGGTATGTGAACATAGGTTTCTGCTTCCTTCTGCCTGGGCGTGCACACTACTCCCCCCGCCCCCTTAACTTCTTATTTAGAAATACTTTGAAACGTCCAGAAGAGTTGCACAAAAAGTACAAACAGTAAAATGATGTGGCCACTTTGGAAAACAATTTGGCAATTACTTTAAAAGTTACCATAAACTCAGCTTGTGCAAGGCAAGGTCATGGAAGCTCCACAGACACATTCAAAGCCCCTGAGGGACCGAATTGCTGGACTGAGGTCTGTGGGGACCACGGTCTCGGGGAACATCTAGCTCGATTGGCATAACATAGTTTATAAAGAAAATGTTCTACATTCTACTTTGGTGAGTGAGTGGCCATCTAGGTTACTCCACTGGTCTCACCCCTTTGGGAAAATGAAGAAAAGCAAAGATACAAGGGAAAGATTAGGACTAATGGACCACAACTGAGGCAGCCTCCACCAGACTAAGCCCAGTATAGCTAGATGGTGCCCAGCTCCCACCACTGACTCCTCTGACAGGGATCACAATAGAGGGTCCTAGGCAGAGCTGGAGAAAAACGTAGAACAAATTTCTAACTCATAAAAAAAGACCAGACTTACAGGCCTAACAGAGACTGGAGAAACCCAGAGACTGTGGCCCTTGGACACCCTTTTAACTCAGTAATGAAGTCACTCCTGAGGTTCACCCTTTAGCCAAAGACTAGACAGGCCCGTAAAACAAACGAGACTAAAGGGGCACACCAGCCCAGGGGCAAGGACTAGAAAGCAGGCGGGGACAGAAAACCTAGTAATAGGGAACCCAAGGTCAAGAAGGGTGAGTGTTGACATGCCGTGGGGCTGTTAACCAGTCATAAAACAATACGTGTACTAACTGTTTAATGAAAGCTATTCTGTTCTGTAAACCTTCATCTAAAGTACAATTAAAAAAAAAAAGTTACCATAAACCAAACCTGTTGCCATGGAGTCGATTCCGATTCACAGCAACTCTAGAGACAGAGCAGAACTGTCCCATAGAGTTTCCTATCTTTACGGAAGCCGACTGCCACATCTTTCTCCCACAGAGCAGCTTGTGGGTTCAAATCGCTGACCCTTAATCACTATAACCACTTAAAGAGTGCTTGAACACACTCTGCCACCAGGACTCATTAAAAGTGACCCAGCAATTCTTCCTAAGTATACCCCAAGGGAAACAAAAACATACGTCCACCTAAACGTACAGAGCAGCATGGTTCACAATAGCCGGAGTGGAAACAACCCAAATGCCCATCAATTGCTGAAGGAATAAACAATGTAGTATATCCATACAATGGAATAGTATTTGACTATAAAAAAGGAATGAAGTACTGATACATGCTACACCATGGGCGAACCTTGAAAACATTCGGGATTTCCTTTTAGGGTGATGAAAATGTTTTGGAACTCAACAGAGGTGGCAATTGCACCACGTCATGAAGGTACTAAACGCCACTGGATCGTACACTTCAACATGGCTAATTTCATGTCATGTGAATCGTAGCTCAATTGAAAAAAGCCCTGCACTAAGATTCGTGGGAAAATATATATATAGAAACCCTGGTGGCATAGCGGTTAAGTGCTAAGGTTGCTAACCAAGAGGTTGGCAGTTCAATTTCCACCAGGTGCTCCCAAAACCCACTGCTTGTTGAGTTGATTCTGACTCATAGAGACCCTATAGGACAGAGTAGAACTGCCCTATAGAGTTTCCAAGGAGCGCCTGGAGGATTCAAACTTCTGACCTTTGATTAGCAGCCGTAGTATTTAACCACTAAGCCACCAGGGTTTCCATATATAGGTATATGTATACGTATATGCGTATGTATACACACACACACATTTTCTGAACCATTCATGCCAACCAAATATTTAAGCATGTATCCTCTAAGAACAACGACATTCTCTTACATAACACCAGTAAAATTACCCAATTTAGGAAACTTAACATGAATGCAATACTATTATCTAAGCTACAGTCCCTATGTATATTTTGTCCACTGTGCCAATGATGTCATTTGTAGCAATTTCCACCCCCCCCCACCCCAGTTCAGGATCCAGAGTCATGCAACGTGTTTAGTTATCAAGGCTCTTTTACTTTAATATTTGTAATGGACTGATTCCTTGAATTGTTGGAATAAGACGCAAATTAAAAGGAATACTGAGAGAGTAAGACAAATAAGTACCCAACCAGGAGGTATAGTGAAACTGCTGTTTTGTGAAAAAAAATGTACTTGTTTTCACTTATTCATTTTCCCTTATGTGACCAACCTTTATTGTCCCCAGTGTGAGTTGTCAAAAAGGTGGAGTGGGGAGCATACTGAAAAAAATTCATTTCTTGTACAACTTCCAAGTATTTATCATACTGGGTGGCTTTATTAATTTTGAGTGCTGGAAGAATGGTAAGACAATAGTGTTGAATTAAAGAATAATACATGTATATGGCTCAGGTATTTGAAAAAGAGAGTTTCCATTCTATTATGTGCTTAATTTGGATAATTTCACATTGATTTTACTATTAAGATGATCCTTTTTACTGGGAAAAAAATGCTGATTTTTAAAAATCATCCAACGGACCATCACAGGTTCAGTTTGTCACAGTTTCCCTACAGCCTTGGACCAAACGCCCTGGACCAGTCATGTTTTCGTGTTTCCAGGTCTTTCCTAGAAGAGACCTGCATCATTGTCTGACAAAAGCAACACAGATAACCCAGAGGAGGGTGGTCGATGGGTATTTTAGGCCACTGCTTTTCAATTAAAAAAAAAAAACATTGCTCTCAGTCTGCCTTCTCTTGGGTCCTGTTACATTTCTTGGTCTGTCAGTTGTGAGATAGTTTTTAAAACAGTCATCATTTTCTGTTATTTAAGTAATACATGCTCACCACAGAAGAGGTAGAATGTGGCACGTAAAAAGAAAAAACAAGTCATAATGCTCACCCAGAAATTAAAGGAGCCAAACCAAACCTGTAGCCATTGAGCCAATTCTAACTCAAGTCAACCCCATGTGTTACGGAGTAGAACTGCTCCACAGGGTTTTCTTGACTATCCTCTTTATGGAAGCAGATTGCCAGGGCTTTCCTCCATGATGCCACTGGGTGAGTTTAAACCGCCAGCCTTTAGGGTAGTAATCCAGTGCAAACCATTTGCACCACCCAGGGACCTCATCCATAAACAGTTATATGTAAATAATTGTATATATATATAAATATTTAGGCATATTGACTTCTCTTTCACATACAAATATATATATACTACACACAAACACATACTCTGTATTTAAGCATAAAAAACCTTTGCTGTCAAGTCGATTCTGACTCATAGTGACCCTATAGGACAGAGTAGAACTGCCCCATAGGGTTTCCAAGGAGCAGCTGGTGGATTCGAACCGCTGACCTTTTAGTTAGCAGCTGTAGCTCTTAACCAAGGCTTCTTAAACTGTGCTGCAAAAAAACTAGCCATACATTCCACAGCAAATGTAAAGCCCACCTCTATCCCACCCCTGGCCAAACCTTCCTGCAGGTTCTCTGATACCCAACCGGTGACACACCCGTTTGAAAGCAAGGACAGCTTTTTCTACCCTTTGATTTCCTGGTGTATATATAAGGGAGAGCCCTGGTGGCACAGAGTTTAAGAGTTTGACTGCTAACTAGCCGCTCCTTGGAAACCCTATGAGGGCAGTTCTACCCTGTCCTATAGGGTCACTATGGGTGAGAATAGACTAGACGGCAACGTTTTTTTTTTTGTTTTTATACATAAGGACCTATTCCCACTCACCCCTAAGTAGCACTACCACCCCAACCTGACTGCTGGGCAAGCAAAAGGGGTACCAGGTAGAAGCCACCTCTTGCTGTTAGCTACCTGCACTTTCGCTTTGCTGCATCTCAGTTCAACGAAGTGACAGGAATATCTTCGAAATTTTTTCGACCAACAAAAATGAGGCAATTTTTAAAAATTACATTAGTGGGTGCATTGTGCCTATTGGAAGATAAAAATATTTTTGACTCATATATATTAAAAAAAAAAAAAGTCATGGGCCTCTTCCTTCAGACACGCATGTGTATGCTGAGGTGCAAGGCTGGAGGACTCCTGACAAAATAAAAGAAATGGTGGAGCTGCGAACAGAAATCCTAGGGTAAACACTGCTAAGCTAAGTAGTCCTCCTAATAATAGCCAATATTTAGCAAGCGTTGCTACTGGGCCGCATGTTACGCTAAGCACCTAACAGGCCTTATTGTATTTCCTCCTTCTTATAAGAATTACGGTTATTCTCCCTTGTCAAACTAATACAGGAGGCTTTGAGAGCATAGCCAATGTTGCTAGTAGTCTGTCCCTAGCCCTTACTATTTTGATGCGCCCAGGCCTGACTCCCAAAGGCCAGCCCCCACCTCTTTCTGAGAGCTGCCTTGGGCTGTGGGAACCCACTTTCCCATGAACATGACAGGTTGGAGATGCCCCTCAGGAAGCCCTTAACATAAGCCTGACAGGAATGGGAGTATAAATACCCGCAACTCCCTCACCTTGAGGCTGGGATGATTCTGAGCTGTGTGTTCCACACCATATCTGGAGTTTCCCCACTGGTTTAGGCTACAGTTGCCCACTATGGTAGCTGGCTTAGTAATGTACCCTTCTTCCTCCCCTTCCCCTGGCTGGTGTCCCTGCACCTCCCAAATAACGGACCGCACTTAATCGTCATCCTAGGGTCGGCTTCTGTGGAGGTACTCAACTAAAAGAAAGGCTGAATAACTTGCCAAAAGCTGCACAAGCAGTAAATAACAGAGCCAAGATTGGATCTGGAAAGTTTCTCTCCAGAGCCAACTCTCAGAGCCTCTAAGACATATTGCCTCCCCAACGTGGGTCTACCATGGCGACCCTGAACTCTGGGCTGGCAGAGACTCAAAGGGGTGGGGGAGAAGGAGGTACTTTATATGGTGCGTTTATAAGGCCCTGCAGTTCAGCCCCTAACTCACCACAACCTTCATGGCTACCCCAGCAAAGGAGACATCCCTTGTCAGCCCATGTCCCACCCTTGAAGGGCCGTGCACTCTCCTCTGTCTGTCAAACTAAGCTACCTGTGCCGGCCCTTTTAACCTCACTGTACTGTGCAGCATGCTGAGGGTCAGGCGGTGAGAAGGGCATTTGGGGGCCTGAGGCTCATACCTGGGCAGCTCGCCCACTGCTTGGGAGAGAGGCAATGGCGGCCTTTGTTCCAGAACCACGTTCCCGTCGCCTCGGTCTGGCAGAAGCCGGGGCTTTGCCCTCCCTGTGGCAGATGGGTGGAAAGTTTGGGCAGTCTGCAAGGCTGGCACAAAGCCCCAGAAGGACACACAAATGTCTTTGTGGCAGACGCCAGAGCTGAGTCGTGCCACAGAAAGCCTTGTTATATCCTTTAAAAAGGACAAGGCATCTTTCCTTTCAAGGGAAAACCCATGTTGCAGAACCACTAGGGAGTAAGTAGTCAAACAACATGAAATCATTATCCTTTGTTCCTCAGGGACTGAGTGTGAGGTTGCAAATTTCCCAAGAAAAGCATGTGATTCCTTTCTGTGAGGAATGATTCATTCCAGAAAAGCCTACTTTGTTCTCCTAGTGACAAGGAATTAGAATCAGTATCTTCAAAGTATAAACCAGAGCAACCTGCCTATTATCACGTAGCAGAAAGAATTCAGTTCTGTAAGACTTATTAAAATAAACCCATTGCCATCAAGCCGCTTCTGACTCATAGCGACCCTGTGGGACAGAGTAGAACTGCCCCGTAGGGTTTCCAAGGCTGTAATCTTTATGGGAGCAGATTCCCACATCTTTCTTCCTCGGACTGGCTGGTGGGCTTGAATCTCCAACCTTTTGGTTAGTAGCCGAGTGCTTAACCGTTGTGGCACCAGAGCTCTTAGTAAAATAGGGGGGATAATGATATGCAGAGTTTTCTGATACAGAATAGTTTAAATATTTTAATGTTGCTTTAATGTAATGCCAACTTGATGCTTACAAAACAGATTTATCATTCTAAAGTGGCAATGGTGCAAATGGCTAATGTGCTCAGCTGCTAACCCAAAGGTTAGAGGTTCGAGTCTACACAGAAGTGCCTTGGAAGAAAGGCCTGGCAATTTTTCTTCTGAAAAAATCAGCCATTGAAAACCATCTGGAGCAGAATTCTATTCTGACGCCCATGGGGTTGCCATGAGTTGGAATAGACTTGAAAGCAACTGGTTAACTGATTAAAAGTGGCAAAATATTTCTTCTGTTTCAACATTGCTTTCTCGTGTGTTTTTTTGCTACAGTCCCCTTTTTAGGTTAAACTGTACTTTAGCCCTCATTACGAACCTTCAGGTCATTACCTGAAATCTGTGGCATTCTGGGGTGAGCAGGAGGTGGCCACACCTGGATTTGCAGGGAGGAGGCAGGTCTGCATGGAGCCATAGGCCGCCCTCCACTCAAAGGCCACAGTGGTACCAGGGCAGCTCTGAGACCAACCATCCTCAGGATACCCTTTAGCTTATGGGTGCCCAGGCCGTCCTCTTGGAAAAGGCTCTCTCTCCCTTACCTTGCCTCCAGGTCCCCACAACTAAGACCACTTTGCCTCCCTCTCTCCCCGAGCACCTTCCTCTCCAGGTCTTGAGGGCTCCCCTCCTGGCAAGCCTAGTGCAGTCTTTCCTGCTTCCCTTTCCTATTGCCCTTGAAGAAAAGCCCACGAGCCCTTTTCACTTAAGGCTTTTACTACTAATAACAGGAAGACTGCTGGGGAGAAAGAAAATCAACAAACATGACAGAGAAGATTTTTTTAAACAATCATAAAATTGCCTAATGATTATTGTGAGAATTAAATGAGGTCATATAGAAAAAAATGTCCAACCAAAGGAGATAAAGAAATGGTAGAATTGCAAAGTCCTGGCATGGGACTTGCTAAGCTGAGCTGTCTCAGTAGTAACAGTCTTTCAATGTTCACAGGAGTCCCTGGGTGGTGCAAAGAGTTAACATGCTCGGCTGCTAATTAAAAGGTTGGAGGTTTGAGCACGCCTAGAGGTGCCTTGGAAGAAAGATCTGACAATCTACTTCCAAAAAATCAGCCACTGAAAACGCTATTGGAGCACAGTTCTACTCTGACACACATGGGATTGCCATAAATCACAGTCGACTAGACAGTAGCTGGTTTGTTTTGTTTTTTTAACGTTCACACGTTAAGGATCTAACCCAGCACTATCCAACAGAACTATAATGCGAACCACATATATAATTTAAAATTTTCTAGTGGCCACATTAAAAAAAGAAACAGGTAAAAATTGTTTTAAAAACCTATTTTATTTAACCAAATATTATTATTTGAACATATAATCCATATAAAAAATTATTGATTATTTTTTCATACTAAGTCTTAGAGACCTGTGTGTATTTTACGTGTAGAACCCATCTCAATGGGACCAGCCACATTTCAAGTGCTCTATAATCACATGTGGAGCCCTGGTGGCACAATGGTTAAGAGCTATGGCAGCTACTAAGCAAAAGGTTGACAGTTCGAATCCACCAGCCACCACTTGGAAACCCTATTGGGGCAGTTCTACTCTGTCCTTTAGGGTCACTATGAGTCAGGATAACCAGACGGAAATGGGTTTGGATTTTTTGGTATAACCACCTGTAGATAGTGGCTACCGTGTTGGGCAGTACAGGTCCTCCCTGCAAGATGAGAACCATTACTCTTCCTCTTTTACAAATGGGAAAACTGGGGCTAAAAGAGATTAAGTAACCTGCCAAGGTGATCAGTAGGGAATGGTGGTTTTAATATTAAACAGAATCCAGTTTGAATCCTGATTTTGCAATTCCTACTTCTGTGACCTCTGGCAGGTTGCTTAACAACTCCTAGCCTCAGATTCCAGAGGTGTAAAAGAGAAAAAATAATACCTACTAATAGAACAGTTGCAAAGATTAGAGGTCATGTATGTGGAGGCCCAGCAAGGGGTTGGCATGGTCAAAGAGCTAACAAAGGTTGGCCGTTTTGATAGAAAGGATTCAGTGAACCTTCCCCGTTAGGTTAAGTGAATAACTGGTTCCCGGGTCTATGAATCTGAACTGTGCACCTTTTCCTCTTGTCCACAATCCTTCCCCTGTGCCCAGCACCCTCCTGCATCCCTTTGGCTGCCCCCAGACCCATGTTGTCCAACCCACCTGTTCCTGCCTTCTAGGGTAGCTCCACATGCTCCAATCTGACCCAAGAATCTCTCCCTCATCGCTGTCTTATTCCCTGTGAGTCTTGCCTTTGGATGGGCAAACTGGTAAAACTAATGGGATCATAATATGTCTATTCTAGTTTTTTATTACTGCATAAAAATGACCCTAAAACTTAGGGGGTTAATACCAATAATATTTATTTTGCTCATGAACCTGCAACTTGGGCATTAACCCAACTACCAAATTTGAGAGGTATTTTTTGTGAACCTACTCAGTGCCAGGAACTATGAAGAAATCCGTGGACATAGAAATGAATACGATTTAGACTCTCTGTTTTTTTTTTTCTCAGAGAGCCAAGAATCTGGTAGGAATTCTCCACAGCAGTGCCTGCCTCCTCGTCCTACATCAGCCATTATGCTCCTCAGGGAGGTCACACCTCAGGAATTCCTTGCTGGTTTGTGGGTAGAGTTTCCACTCCAGGCAGCATCAGGGTCTGCACTTCTAGGGACTTGAGAACCCATGGTGGGTCAGGGAGGACTATAATGTGGATAAGGCTTCCTGTAAGGTATCCATTTGGAAATGCACTAAAGGAGATCCCCATTAAGTAATTCCATTTTATTCCTGAAGCTAGATTTTTTTTCACTTAAAAAACTTCACGGCAGTTAGACTTCCCCATAATCATACTTGTAAATATTCTCCTATTCTAGTTTAAGTACAAATGATTAAATTTTAAAAGTTCAACATCTTCTAAAAGCCCTTTCTGGGGTTTTTGGTTCAAGATGGCTGATGAAACATGTGCGCTTCTATCTCTTCACTGCCTAAATACCTAAGCGGCCAAAGAAATATAAGAATCTCATAAGCCTGTGGCAGTGTTGGGAGCTGAGTGGAATGCCATCAGGAGAGGAGACCAGTGAGGAATTTTGAGGTTACATGAGCAGCAGAGTCTCATGAAGCTGAAGGACTCAGCCCAATATATCCCAGAGAGAGTCTTTCTCTCAAAAGTGAAATTTCCCGGCAGAATTATGGAAAAAGCACAAGCAAGAAAAGAGGCAACAAGAACAGGGAAAAGGAGGGAGCAATGGGTGGTCGACTGGATAATTAATTAAAGGGCAGCGAAACTAGGCCATGCTCCTCAGGGGCTGACTTGAATTTGTCCCTGAGGAAAAGCTGTGAGAACCTGGTTATAAAAAGGAAGTTCCTCCTCAGAAAACTCCCTGATTGGGTACTGGGCCCACTATTCCCTGGGTAGTGCCACAGGTAACTTTCGCTACCATAAGGAATAGGTAACTCCTCATCTAGAAGATATCCAAAGGACACCTGGGTATATTCACCACCTCCCTTCCCTCTCACAATTACTGGAGCTAGGGCTGGGTCATCAGAACATGCATGGCTAACAGGAGTACAAGGAGTGGACACTCCAGCTATCAGTACTATTCATTCTAGATCATCGTCTACAAATATATGCAGACAACCCAACTTTACCAGATACTTGAGAAAAATCAACAGAATGAAAGTCATCTAAATTAATCAAGAAAAAGAAGAAAGCTTTAAGTTACATATTAAAGTGTTCTCAGATGTAGTCAAAGTTGGAAGACCAATAATAAAAAAAATAATAGACCAGGAGAAAATATTTGCAAACTATATGACAAAGGATTATTATCCATAATGTATAAAGAGATTCTACAAATCACTAAATGAAAGACAAGCATCCCAACAGAAAAATGGACAGAGGATATGAATAGGCAATCCAGTGAAAAAAATACAAGTAGCCAATAAGCAGAAATGCTCAATTTCATTGGTAATTAGGGAAATGCAAGTTAACTGAGATATATTTTTGCTCATCAAATTGGCAAATTTCAAAGGCTGATAAAATACGGTTTTGGCAAAAATGTGAGTAAGCAGGCAATTTGTCAATATCTATCAAGATTTTAAATTCTCATAGCCTGTGACCTAGCAGTTACACTTCAAGAAATCGAGACTACAGATATATTTGCATGTATGCACAAAAACATATGCAGAAAGAAGTTTATTGTGTCAGTCTAGTAGTAAAAACAAGATCAAAATTGGAAACAACTAAATGTCCCTCAATACAGATATGAATTAAGTACATGTGATACGTGTATAATATATGATGTACATGTGCAATGTAGTCATGGACAAAAAGTGGCAAATGTATGTATTCTGGCATGAAAAGATCTCTAAGTCATATTTGGTAAAAACAAAAAAGTCACAGAAAAATACTTACGGTATGATCCCATTTCTTTCATTCATTCAACACGTGTATTGGCCAATGACTATGTGGTAGAGCTTAGGATAGAGACTGAGGATTTAGCACTCGAGTCGGTGTTCCAGTGAGAGAGTTAGACAATAAACAAACAGATGAATCCATAACAATTAGATTGTGAGAAATGCAATGAAAGAAAACACCAGGTGATGAAAGAGAGGGTATTAGTTTCTAAGAGCTGCCATAACAAAGTATTATAAACTGAGGGGCCTAAAACAACAAAAATTTATTGTCTTGAAGTTCTGGAGTCTAGAAGTCTGAATTTATAGTGTCAGTAGGGCCATGCTCTCTCTAGGGGAGGATCTTCCCTTGTCTCTTCTAGTTTCTGATAGCCCCAGGCATTCCTTGTCTTATGCCAGCATAACTCCAACCTCTACCTCTGTGGTTGCATGGTTTCTTCCTTGTGTGTCTCTCTCCTGTGTCTCTCTCCTTACAAGGATATCAGTCATAAAGAGATTACGGCCCACCCTAATGACCTCATCTTAACTAATTACATCCTCAGTGACCCTATTTCCAAATAACGTATGGCCCATGTACTCTCTTTTAACTCAGTACTGAAGTCACTCCTGAGGTTCACCCTTCAGCCAAAGATTAGACAGGCTAAAACAAAACGAGGGGCAAAGACAAGAAGGCAGGAGGAGACAGGAACCTGGTAATGAGGAGCCCAAGGTCGAGAAGGGGAGAGTGTTGACATGTTGGGGGGGTGGCAACCAATGTCACAAAACAATATGTGTACTGACTGTTTAATGAGAAGCTAGTTTGCTCTGTAAATCCTTGTCTAAAATACAATTGAAAAAAAGAAAAGAAAAAAAAAAACATTGAGTCCATTCCAACTCATAGCAAACATTTTTTGGTCTTGACTTCATAGGCAACAGGTTCTTGGTCTTGAACACATATTTTTGGGGGGACCCAATTCAACTCATAACAAAGAGTAACTGGGGAAACCACTTTAGAGTGCGCTGAAAAAGCTTCTGTGAATGGGGTGACATTTTTTAAAGACCTTGAAGAATGAGAATAAAGCAGCTAAGTGAGGAGCTGAATGAAGACCTTCCTGGGCAGATGGGGAAATAAGTGCAAAAGCCTGAAAGAGGGAAAGGGCTTGGCGCATCCAAGGAAGAGAATGGGGCAACACAGTGAAAGGAAGCTTTGTGAGAGGAGGCTGGAGAGGACAGGAGATGTTGGTCCAAGGACAGAATGTTTGAAACGGACATTTTGGACATGATGCAATCACTGGTGCTGGCAGTCAGAGATGGGAGGTGGGGAGTGGGAACTGAGGGGTGGCGGGACATGTTACTGACAGGCTGAGGTACCAAGGTACCACATCCCTGATGTGAGTGTCGACATTACCTAGACCTAGAGCAGAAATCAAATGGAGAGAAAGATGGTGAGCCGGGGGATTAAATACTCAAAAAATAAAGTGAAGGGAGAGGGTTGATGACTTCATGGAATGACGCCCGGGGGTACAGTGAGTTGTCATGACCTTCCACAGTCATTTAGGTCTTTGAAAGAGGAAGAAGAGGGAATGGTTTGGCAATAGCTCTGAGGAGCAGAGTGAACATCTATTTCCCCTCCTGGCCCTGACGAACATGGTGTATATATATATATATACACACACACACGCATATGTACATATATATGTACATATATATACACACACATATATATAATTGTATTTATTTTGTTGTTGGTGAGAATATAAACAGCAAAACATACACCAATTCAACAGTTTCCACATGTACCATTGAACAATATTGATTATATTCTTCCATTTGTGTAACCATTCTCATCCTCCTTTTCTCAGTTGTTCCTCCTCCATTAACATAAATTCACTGACCCTGAGGTTCCTAGCTAATATTTTGAGTTGCTGTTGTTAATTTGATCTCATATAGATAGTTCTTAAAAGAGCATAATGCTCAAAAAAAAAAAAAAAAAACCAAATCCAGTGCCGTCGAGTCAATTCCGACTCATAACGACCCTATAATGCTCAAGGCAGATCTTTTTTACTAGTTAAGCTAAACTGTTGTTTGGTTTTAAGAAGACTTCAGGGGATATTTTTGGCTTCAAGTTTAAAGATTATCTCCTGGCAATAGTTTCAAGGGTTCATCCAACCTTCATGGCTCCAGGGAGCCTGGAGTCCATGAGAATTTGAAATTTGTTCTGTATTTTCCCCCTTTTGATCAGCGTTCTTCTATAGAATCTTTGATCGAAATGTTACTTAAAGATAGCCAGGCACCATCCAGTTCTTCTGGTCTCGTGACAAAGAAAGCAGTTGTTCATAGAGATAATTTTTAGCCACACATTCCATTTCCTCCTCCTATTCCTGACTTTCCTTCTTCTTCTGTTGTTGCAGGCAAATAGAGACCAATTGTTGTGTCTTGAATGGCCACTTGCAAACTTCTAAGACCCCAGGTACTACAGATTGAACTAGGAGGTAGAACAGAGGCACTAAACACATTATTAGGCCAATTAACTGGGATGCCTGAACATAGTTTTTTTAATGCATAGAAAATGGTCTGAAATGATATGTACCAAATGAGTAACCATGGATATTTTGTGGTGGAACTAGATTTGGGAAGGGGATTGGAGGGGATTTTCTCTTTTGACTCATATACTTCTATTTTGTTTGATTGTTGTTGTTGCTGTTTTTAACAATGAGTGTATATTCATGGTTTGTGCATTTTAAAACAATAAAAATGGAGGATGGGATTACTGTACACACACACACACACACACACAAAGGCAATACAATATTACACCATGCCCATCGCAACTATTAACAGAATAATTTCCACAGACAGTAACAAGTCTTGGGATATACAGGTTGGCATTACTGGATTCCCCTGTAGATTCTATGAAATGAGCAACTCGACAGGAGTTATGCTCATCTTTCTAGTCACTGTTCTAATACCAGAAATGAGCAGTAAAGAAACCATAATGGGTCCAGAGGAGCCATTATAATTGATTGGGTAGGCCAAGACAAGACATTCTTGAATTTTAAAAGGAAGCATCATTATGAATCTATCATCTTAACAGTTGCCTTGATAAGATTAACAAGAATTTTCATTTGAAGGTAATAATCAAAAGAGGACGACATCAGTTTCCTACCACTGTCATAGCAGAGCACCACAAACTGGGTGGCTTCAAACATGAGAAATTTACTCTCTCACAGTTCTGGAGGCTACAAGTCAGAATTCAGGGTGCCGGCAGGGACATGCTTTCTCTGAAGGCTCTAGGGGAAGAACCTTCCTTGTCTCTTCCAGTTTCTAGTAGCCCCAGGCATTCCTTGGCTTGCAGCGGCTTAACTCCAATTTCTGCCTCTGTCTTCACGTCGCCATCTTCCCTCTGTGTCTCTCTGTGTCTGGATCTCTTCTCTTTTTTATAAGGATACCAGTCACATTGAATTAAGGTCCATCAAACTCCAGTATGACCTCATATGAACTAATTCCATCTGCAAAGACCTTATTTCCATGAAATTATGTGTTTCCAAACATTTTTTTAAGTCAAGTTTTAAAAAAGCTTATTCCTCAAATGCCTGAAGCTCTCTACCCTGGCATTTAATCTTTAAACCCTTGTACCCTGTTGCAAGGACCAATGGCTAGGTATGAAATGATAATGCCAGATGTCCCCCTCATACACACGTGCATGATATTTTGCCCTTTATAAAATATACCAGGAAACTCAGGCACATGAGACAGAATCAGATCCTATCTATTACGTAGCCTTGTTTGTGGCACAAATGAAAAAAATCATCATATGTTTTATTACCCTTCTGAATCTATTTACAACCACCTGGACAAGTTATCAAGAAAGACCAGTCCTGGAGAAGGAGGACATCATGCTTAGTAAAGTAGAGGGTCAGCGAAAGAGAGGAAGACCTTCAACAAGGTGGATTGATACAGTGTCTGCAACAATGGGCTTAAGCATAACAACAATTATGAGGATGGCGCAGGACCAGGCAGTGTTTTGTTCTGCTGTACAGAGGGTCACTATGAGTTGGAACTGGCTCAATGGTGCCCAACAACAAGTCATTCTAAGTTTGAATTTTCCTTTAAAATGAAAAGTCCTATAATAAAAAAATAATAGAAAGGGATACTGTATTGGAAAAATGGTAATGGAACTATAAAAGGAATAAAAATGTATTATACTATTGCTGTTCTTTAAGATTTATTCAATGTGCATATATTAAAAAATACATTAGGATCCAGCCAACTTCCTAGACACACAGCAGCAGCAGTGAATCAAACTAAACAACCACCCTTGTTCTCACAGAGCTTTTATTCTAGTTGGGAAGGAGATCAATAAATATATGGAATGTCATGTGGCAAGAGCATGTCGTAAAAAAAAATTAACAAGGGTAGGGGATGGAGAGTGGCAGTAGTTTTTTTGGGGGGGGGAAGGTATCACTATTGTAGGTGAGCTGGTCAAGAAAGGCCTATCTGCTAAGGTGACATTTGATCAGAGACCTGAAGGAAGTGAGGGACTTATTCAAGCAGGTAAATAGGGGGGGAGTGGGGGGGGGGAATGTTTCTGACAGAGGGATCAGCAAGGCCCTGAGGTAAGAGAGTGCTTGGTGCATTTAAGAAGAGCTACAAGGCCAGTAAGGTCCTGGGTGGGGCAAAAGGTTTGTGCTCAACTACCAGCCTAAATGTTGGTGGTTTGAACCAGCCCACCGGTGCCACGAAAAAAAGGCCTGGTGATTTGCTTCAGTAAAGATTACAGCCAAGAAAATCTAATGCAGCAGCTCTAGTCTGTAACACACAGAGTCACCATGAGTCATAATCAACTCAACAACAGATTTCCTTTAGGAGGCCAAAGTGGCTGGAGTGGAGTAGCAACAGTAAAGGTAATAGAAAAGGAAATGGGGCAGGTGGTGGGGAACACCAGATCATGCAAGACCTCGTAGATGTAGGTTCAGATTTTGCTCAGAGTGAGGCGGAAAGCCACTGGAGGGTTTTGAGCAGAGAAGTAAAATGATCTGACTTACGATTTGTGGATAAAGGACAGCCAAAGGCCACAGTGGAACAGAGAGGCCGATTATAAGGCCATGGCAGGAATCCAAGAGAAAGGTGATGACAGTTTGGACTAGGAAGGTAGCTGTGAAGGTGGTAAGAAGTGCTGGGCCCCTCTTTTACTTCCTCTTGGTTGTCAATATGATTAAGATATAACTTCTCTACCAAGACATGCCTGGAGCAAGCCCAAGGTTACTGAGCCACCTTTCTGTTCGGGTGTGCCTTCTGCTTTGCTGTTGTAGCCATCTAGTGCTGCTATAACAGAAATACCACAAGTGGATGGCTTAACAAAAAGTTTATTCTCTCACAGTCTAGTAGGCTAGAAGTCCGAATTCAGGGTGTCTGCTCCAGAGGAGGCTTTCTCTCTCTGTCAGCTCTGGAGGAAGGTCCTTGTCATCCATCTTCCTTTGGTCAAGGAGCTTCTCAGAGCAGGAACCTTGGGTCCAAATGACACATTCTGCTCCCGGCGTTGCCTTCGTGGTGGTATGAGATCCCCCTGTCTCTGCTCACTTCTCTCTTTTATATCTCAAAAGGGATTGATGAAGATGCTATCTAATCCTGTAGATCTCGTCAATATAACTGCCTCTAATCGATCTCATTACATCCTAGCAATAGGATTTACCACACATAGGAAAATCACATCAGATGATAAAATGGTAGATACTCATACAATACTGGGAATCATGACCCAGCCAAGTTGACAGATATTTGGCGGGGGTGGGGGGGGAGCACAATTCAATCCTAGACCCTTGCTCAACTCTATTTCTCACTAGTCCTTCTGGAAGAAGTCTCCAAGTTGTGGGAGTCACTTTCTTTCTCATCCCAGATCAGAGTCCTTGCCAGGAAGAACAATATCACCCCCATAAAGCTTGCATCGAGAAGATTCCTTTGACCTCTCTGCCCTCTACTCCTTGAGCTTTAATGGCAAAGTCTCCTTACTCCTGGGGAAGACACTCCTGAAGGGTATACGATTTATGAATATTCAAAAGGACAGCTCAGGAAACACCATGGTTTACCCAGCAAGTTGTTGGACTATGCCAAACTACGGGAAAACCCTTTCCTAAAATCCCAGCATCAACACATTTGCAATTGAAACAGGTACCCCCCCACCCCAGGGATGCTTGCTTTTGAAAATAGGCCCCCCAAAGAGTGGTGCAAAGAAATACTGTTACGGTGCAACCTGAGGTATAGAGAGGAGATGTTTGGGGCCAAGGTGGTAGTCAGGGGAGATGTCTAATCCATGGCATTAGACAGCTGCCCACCTTCTCCGCTTCTATTCATTCAGTCATTCATTAACTCATTTACTAATCTATTCATCAGTTCATTTGGGAAATTTCTTGTTGGATACCTACTATGTTCCCAAGGATCCCTGGTGGTACAATGGTTAAGCACTCGGCTGCTAAAATAAAGGTTTGTGGTTCAAATCTACCCAGCAGCTCCGAGGGAGAAGACCTGGCAATCTGCTTCTGAAAAGATTGCAGCCTAGAAAACCCTGTGGGGCAGTTCTATTCTGTTGTGTGGGGTCACTATGAGTTGGAATCAACTCAACAGCACCTAACAACAACTGTGTGCCCAGCACAGATCTGAGCCCTGAGGTACCCATTGGAACCCCTTGCTGCTGAGTCAATTCCGACTCATAGCAACCCTAAAGGACAGAGCAGAACTGCCCCCATAGCGTTTCCAAGGAGCAGCTGGTGGATTGGAGCTGCCGACCTTCTGGTTAGCAGCCATAGTTCTTAACCACTGCACCACCAGGGCTCCCTGAGGTACAGAGATTTAAAAACAAAAACAAAAAATGCAGACAATTTCTGCTTAGAAGGAGCTTATACAGTTGAAATGCCACCTTTTATTCTGGATCCCAAAGGTCAAAAACACCAGAAAAAGGGGGCTGCAATGCCCAGAACAGACATGAGACCCCTGCAGGTCCTTTGAACCCTAAATTCCGGTGGTCTCCTGGGTCTGCCTTTAATCCCACCCCTGGTGCTGTTTTCTCTCTGAACACCTGGGGTCTACTCCTGAAATGCTCAAGTACAGGGCAGTTCCAATCTTAATTTCTAAATTGCAGCTAAAAGAAAATTAGATGAAAGGAAAAAAAACTCAAGCTCAGAGTATGAGCCGTGAGAAGCAGTTTGTATATTCACTGGTGTCTTAGTTATGTATATAACTAAGAAATATCACAAATAGATAGCTTTAACAAACAAAAGTTTATTCGCTCATAGTTTAGGAGGCTAGAAGTCCAAATTCAGGGTGCTAGCTCCCGGGGAAGGCTTTCTCTCTCTATCAGTTCTCAGAGAAGGTCCTGGTCATCAATCTTCCCTGTTCCAGGAGATTCTCAGCTCCCAGCGCCTCTTTCTTCGTGGTATGAGGTCCCCTCCTCTCTGCTTGATTCTCTCTTTAATATCTCAAAAGAAATTAACTCAAGATGCAACCTAATCCTGTAGACTGAGTCTTGCCTCATTAACACAACTGCCTCTAATCTTATGTCATTACTGTCATAGAGATTGGAATTTACAGCACACAGGATCATCACATCAGATCACAAAATGGTGGACAATCACACAATACTGGGAATCATGGCCTAGCCAAGTTGACACATATTTTGGGGAGACATAATTCAATCCATGACAACTGGTTTAAATTATTTCAAAAATATTCATCATGAAAATGCAAAGCGAAAAAATTTAGGATGCAAATGTATGAGACAGAATGATTCCAATTTGGTTAAAAAAAATGATATATTTATACACACATATAGAGAAAATTTAGAAAAGAAACACAACTAAGTGTGCCCAAGGTTATCTCAGAATGATGGATTTTCTTGAAATTTTTGTTTTCTTTATCTTTTCATTTTCCAGATTACTTACAGAGTTGTGTATTACTTTTATTATCATTAAAAAGCTACTCTCTGTACACCAGTGTTCATTGTAGCACTTTTCACAAGAGCCAAAAGGTGGAAACAACAGAAATGCCTATCAACAAACGAATGGATAAAAAAATGTGGTACACACATACAATGGAATATTACGCAGCCACAAAGAGAGAAAGGAAGTTCTGATGCATGCCACAACATGGATGGACCTTGCAAACATTAGGCTGAGTGAATTAAGTCAGTTGCAAAAGGATAAATACTGTACAATTTCACTTACATGAAGTAAGCAAATATACAGAAAGCAAAGATTAAAATGGTTACCGGGGTGAGAGCGAGGGGAAAAAGGGGAGTTTTTGTTTGGAGGGCAATGAGTTTATGTTAATGGTGGTGGAATATTTTGAAAAAGGATAGTGATAATTGTGACATGACATGAAAAATGTCATCAATGTCATTGAATTATATAAATGGGGACTTTTTGTGCTGGCCAATGTTTTGGTGTGTATTATCTTCACCACAATAATATATATTTTTAAAGCTATTCTTTGAAAACAAATTTCAATTATTGCTATCGTTTATGTAGTACCCTTTACTCAAATTTTAAGATGCCCTATAGATACGTGGGAGCTCTGGTGGCACAGCGGTTAAGAACTTGGCTGCTAACTGAAAGTTTGGAGGTTCAAACCCCCCAGCTGCTCTGCAGGAGAAAGATGTGGCAGTCTGCTTCCATAAAGACTGCAAACAGCCTCAGAAACGCCATGGAGCAGTTCTCCTCTGTCCTAGAGGATCGCTATGAGTCAGAATCAACTTGATGGCAACAATTTCGGTTTATACAGACATTTAGAAAGCTGCCGCTAAGCTCCAAGCACCTTACACATTTTAGCTCATTGAATTCTGAACAACAACCTTGAGCCTGTCTTCATTTTGCAGATGAGCAACTGAGCCTCAGAAAAGTAAGAAATATGGTCTTCTAAGTGTCTGGATAAGAAGATGTGCTCAGAGAGGCAGTACACTTAGTGATAGGGAGCACCACTGGCATGCGTACGTCTATTGCCTGGGGATCTTGTTAAAATGCAGATTCTGACTCAGCAGGTCTGGGGTGGGGCCTGAAATTCTGCATTTCTACCAAGCTCCCAGGTGATGTCAATGCTATTGGTCCATGGACCACCCAAGAGTGGCAAGGGTCTGGAGTCAAGGCTGCCTGTGTTAGAAACTCAGTTCTCAGACTTTAGATCCCTTAAATCTCAGTTTTCTCATCTGTAAATCAGCGATATTAGTTTCTACCTCGAGGGGTGGTTATGATTAAATGAGAAGATGATATAGGTAGCACATTTAGCACACTGCCTATCCTCTTGAGTGCTGAATAAATGTTAGACGCCTTTCCCAAACCCAGAGCTCGCTCTGTGTTTTGCACCATGCTTACTCCTCAATATCTGCCAGCCTTACTGGAATCTCTCAATGCCTCTCTTATTCCAGTGCCCCAAGCACAGACCCAACTCACCCACACATAGATGTAAATATTGTCTATGGGGCCTCTGTTTGCAAGAAGGCCCAGGAAAATACTAGGTCTTTCTTTGCTGGAGAAATTTACTTTGCACTTTTTAAAACAGGTATGGGATCTTTGGTTGAAATATTCGCTTGGGGGCTGAGAATTAAATTTTATGTTCCAGAACCCACCAAACAATTTTCTGGAAACGTTTAAGTTTTAAAAAATTAGTGCCAAAAACCTAGGAGGAAGGAAAGAGGCAAGTTTTTTGTCTCAGAGATACTTCAAAGGGTTTCCTCTTACAGAGATTGAAGGAGAGGGTGTTGACAGGGAGAAAGGGGGAGGAAAGAAGAGAGGAAATAGAGAGCATGAGAGACCCATGAGAGAAGCAGCATTTATTCACCAGGTCTCTGGCTCACTTTGTCATTTCTCTAAGGTCCAACTGTTGGAGGAACAGGCCTTCCTGAGGGAGTGTTAATTGTCCCTCTTGCTCAGATAAACCCCAACCAGGGCGAGGAAACAAGTTTGGATGGATTCTGGATGAAAGTCAATGCACCCTGAGTTTTGTTTTCCCTTCTTTGCCCCAGTGGAGGCTGGGTGAAGAGGGAAAGGTAGGCCGTAGCCTCGTGATGATTGGTGGAACATGCCCACCTACGCAGGTGCTATGGCTCAAGCCCAGCCTTTCAGATGACTGTCTCAGGGTGATTGCATAGCTTAATTACACAATCAGGTGGCTGTCTGTCAGTCTAGACAGAGCCCTGACTGCAGACGGGTTAGGGTTGAGACTGAGACAAGGACATGCCAGGCCATTCCAAAGGGGCCTTCAGGGGCCTTTCCTTGAATTCCCTCAGGTGTGGCCTGGCGGCTGGACTTCCTTACTCCGAGGATCCGACTCCAGTAGCCTGGTCTCATGAAAGTCCTAGTTGTGGTTTGTTTATTCCAGCGAGTGGCATCAGGACCCTGGAATTCTCTCCACAACACCACCCTTCTTGAGCAATACCTTCAGGTTCCCCAACTGGATGTACAAAGAGTACAAATAGCAGGGGGCCAATAAATGCACCACAGTGACAGCATTAGAAGGCACTATATAGTTTACAGAGCACCACCACACGGGGCTTTATTTGATCCTTATGTCAACCTGAGAGGTATGACTTAATAGCATCTTTTTATAGCTGAGAAAACAAGGATCAGAAAGATCAAGTGGCTGGAGCCAACTGCCCAGAAAGTGAAGTGTTAAATAATACTGAGGCAATGAAGCACGAAATGTGCAGTAAATAACATGATATCTAATCTAGTACAGAATAAATATTCCCTAACTGCACGTGAAGTTTGGTGGAATTTACATACTGGTCAGGCTGGGGCTATTTTAGGCAAACAGCTGGCTATTTATGCACCTCTGCATACGTCTTCATCTGTGGCTGGTTGACTGTTGTTTGTTCATTCACTTATGCGTTCATTTATTCATTCAACAAACACTTGTTGATTCACCTAAGGGGATATGAAAGAAGACACACTGCTCACCAGAGCTTCGAGGGGGAGGCAGAAAGGGAAGGGGTACTGGGGCAGCTGAAGACACTCAGGTATTTGTGAAGGTCTATATGAAGAGCTTCCTGCAGGCAGTTCAGAAAGGTGGGACACCAGGGAATGGTGAGAAGCCTTTTCTGTTGCTGGTACATGAAAGGTAAGTCTGAGTCTCAGCTTCTAAAACTGCATTTACAATCAGCTTCTTCTGTTGAGTTGTTCCTAAACTCTGCACAAAGCATTCTATTAAGTTTTGAAGTTGCACATTGTTAAGATTTGAGATTCCGTTGATGAAAATTATAAACAGCCAAGCCAATCAACTCATTGCCATCAAGTCAATTCCGACTCATAGTGACCCTATAGGACAGAGTAGTGCTGCCCCATAGGGTTTCCAAGAAGCAGCTGGTAGAATCGAACTGCCGACCTTTTGGTTAGCAGCTGAGCTCTTAACCACTGTGCTACCAGAGCTCTGATGAAAATTATAGTCATTATTTATTATCTACGGGCAACTGGGGAACTTAGGCTCTGGAGTCAGACAGTCCTGGATTTGAACTCTGGCTCTCCCACCTAACAGTTGTATGATCGTTCAAGTTACTTAAACACTCAAAGCATCAGTTATGTTATCTGTAAACTGGGGATGATAAAAGCAGTTACCTTAAATTTAAGTTGTAAAGATTAAATGAAACAATGCAGGCAAAGTGCTTAAGGCATAGAGAGCAATCAATGCATATCTGCTAGTATTGATAACACTGTACAATCTTTGGAGCTCCTGGGTAGTGCAAATGGTTAAGTGCTTTGTTGCTAACCAAAAGGTCAAAGGTTCAAGTCCACCGAGAGGTGCCTCAGAACAAAGGCCTGGTAAGCTACTTCCAAAAAATCAGCCATTGAAAACCCTACGAAGTATAGCTCTACTCTGATACACATGGGGTCACCACGAGTCAGAGTCAACTCAGAGAGCAACTGGTTTGGTACAACCCCCAAAAAGATAATTTTTAGGAGCCTTAGAGTGGAAAATGGTTATATGAAATTTTCATTAAACTATTTTTTATAACCATCCAGGCATGAAAAAAGATAATTATAATTTTTCAGTTTTGTGATATAGTAACCTTACCACAGCTTGCTGAGGTTTTTTTTTCTCCTCATTGGGTTGATATATGTTTTTAAATCTGTGTCCAAGGTCTTACTGGCCTTCATGTAAAATTACAACAAATATTTCCAGAGTAGGACTATTACAGCTACCAAATTAAACATTTCGTGTTTCTTATATTTGAAACAGAATGGAAAGAAACCTCCTAGTGGCTTCAGTGATCAAGATCTTAAGAAACGCATACAGTTTTCACAGCCATCTATCCCGTGTGTGGACATAAAATACCTGATGGCTTTGGCTGAGGGTTCTGGGGCACAGATGCTGTTGCCAAGTATGATTTCACACCTTGGAGAAGACAGATGCTCATCTGAGAGGTTTAACATAGATAATCCACTGGTGGCCATGCTTCTTTGGATAATTTTAACCTCGGCCTTTAAAAAAGAAGTCACATGGTCACCATGTTTGGGTATAATTGACCAGCTGATTTTCTTGATGCAAAAATCCTGGCAGAAAAAAAGGAAAAAGCAAGGAAACTTTTTTTTTTTTTTTTTTACAGAAACAGCAGATCTTTCCAGAAACCACATGGTCTGTTAATATTATTTTAGAACCAAGTAAAGCTATTTGGAAAGCAATATTTAAACATTTTTATGAAGTAAGCCAGATGTCAAACTAAACAGGACAAAAGGACTAGCACTATGAAGAAGAAAATACAGAATATCTGTTTATGGTGTCACTTCGTCTGTCTATCTCCCTCTAGGCAAAGCTTTTTTATTATTGTTCATGTGATTCCCTTTATTCTCCTGTCAGTAGCACTATAGCAGGCACTTAATAAAAGGTTTCTGATTGTTATTTTGCGTCCATATTGTATGTCTTATTCTGTAAGCACCTACTCATTCCGTGGTTATTAAAGTAATAGAATTACATCAGCAAACATCTGAAAAAGAGAAAAAGCAAAACAACATCATCTTGATCCCCTAACATAGCAACTGATATTTCTGTGTCCATACATCACTGTTGTTTGGTACTTACATTGGTTTTCTGCATAGGCTTTGTAGACCAAATGGTTGGTTGGTTTACATCCCATCTCCCTCTCTTTGACCTCAGCCACACGAATTAAACTCTCTGTGCCTCAGTTTCCTCCCTTGTACAATGGAGATAATGATATACTATAATGATAGCACCAATCTCTTACGGTGATTGCAAGGATTAACTGAAAGAGTGAATGGGAAGCTCACAAATAGTGCTTGATATAGTGATTGCTCAATGGTAGTTATTGTTGTCGTGGCTGTTATCACTGTTTATTTTCCCCTGTGGTTCTTACCACAACCCTTCGAGGTTACAGAGGCTAGTACTGGTTTTGTTTCTCACAAAAAAACTGAGGATCAGAGAAGTGTCATGGTATTGACAGTTCTGGCTTCAGGTTTCGTTGTGTTTTTTAAGACAAGTGAGAAACGCTGCATGTTTCAGCTTCTCAAAAGACGCCTTTTAAGGGACAACTGGCCATCGCACACTTCCTGATGTGATGCAGCGGAAATACACAGCGCCGCCTACCATTTGACTGTCTTGACAAGAATGTTCAACTGTAGTTCAATCACTCTTTTCTATAAAAACTCAAATTTATAGAATGTTGAAGGGGTTACATTAAACGGTACCACAAGGAAAAACAAGAAAATCCAGAAAATTCTCCAATACAAACTGGCTGGGTTGTTTCGACAAGACAATGCTACAATTAAAAGAAAGGGGGGAGGGAGGAAATTGGAGGATTGTTCTAGGTTAAAAGAGACGTTAACAAAGGCAATGTACCCGGTCTTTGATAGGATTCGAACCAAAGAAAAAATGAGGGAATTAAATATGAACAGACTATTTAGATAATACTAGGACTTTTTGGGTTAGGAAACTATTGCTAGTTTTGTTGGGTGTGATAATGGTATGTAGTTATATTTTGGAGAGGCATGCTGAGAAATTTAGGGGTAAATTTTCTTAAAGTCTGTAATTTCCTTAAAGTGATTTAGCAAAAATATAAATAAATAGAGCAAATTTGACAAAATATTATCAATTCTTGGATCTGGGTGGTAGGGTGAATATATGAGGATCTTTGTATTAATGTTTATAAATTTATGAATGCTTGAAAATTTTCATAATAAAAAGTAAACATATAAAGAAACAAACATAAACCAACCAAATAAAGACCTTTCTAGAAATCAGAAGCTGTGTGTTAAATTGTTCCAGACATGGCCCAGCATAGCTCCTTGTCCAAATGTCCATTCAGTGATGGTGACTCACAGCACAGCTCCACTTTCCATGTTTTACACCATTAGGACTTTCATGTATACTTCATAAGAAGAGGATGTAAAAGTCCCATATTGAAAAAGAAAAAACACCCTATACTCCTAAGCAAAACCTCTCTAACCATTCCTATGAAGGGCCAAAGCCTAAATGGTCTAGTTAGGGGGCTGCACCCCATTTAGATGATCAATAAGTACCTAATGGAATGGTATCAATAACAGTGTGTGTTTATAGTGTAAACACATTGGAGTTTTAACTGTTTTTTTATTTTAAGTAAGAGGATGGTTGATGATTTTGCTAAAGATTGATCTATAAGTAGGGACAGAGCTAAGAAAAGTTTATAGAATTTGAATTCCCAACTCTGGGCTCTGCTCTAAACTACTCATTTAGAAGTGAGAATATTTGAGAAGAGTAAATGTGTTCACCTTCCAGTTCATAAAATGTTTATTTTACTTTCCAGCCAAGTTCTAAGAAAATTACAAGTTTTCATTTCATTCTCTAGCAGTCTCCAAAAATAACATCTTAAATATATACCTCTTAGACCAATCCACCAACCCAAGGATTTATTTATTTTATTGTTGTCGTTGAGAATATACATAGCAAAATGTATGCCAATTCAACAGTTTCTACATGTACCATTTAATGACACTGATTACATTCTTCGAGTTGTGTGACCATTCTCACCCTCCTTTACTGAATTGTTCCTCTCCCATTAACATAAATTCATTGTCCCCTAAGATTCCTACCTAATCATTCGGGTTGCTGTTGTCAATTTGATCTCATATAGATAGTTCTTAAAAGAGCTTATGCACAAGGCAGATCTTTTTTACTATTTAAGCTAAACTATTATTTGGTCTTAAGAAGACTTCAGGGGACATTTTGGGTTTAAGGTTTAAAGGTTATCTCAGAGCACAAGTTTCAAGGGTTCCTCCAATCTTCATGGCTCCAGAAAGCCTAGAGTCCATGAGAATTTGAAATTCTGTTCTGTATTTTTTCCCCTTTTGATCGGGATTCTTCTACGGAATCTTTGATCAAAATGTTCAGTAATGATAGCTGGGCACCATCCAGTTCTTCTGGTCTCATGGAAAAGGAGGAAGTTGTTCATGGAGTCAATTAGCTACATATTTCACATCTTTCTCATATTCTTTTTATGTGTTTTTGTGTGTGTGTGCTTTAAGTGAAAGTTTACAAATCAAGTCAGTCTCTCATACAAAAATTTATATACACCTTGCTATGTACTCCTAGTTCCTCTCCCCCTAATGAGACAGCACACTCCCTCTCTCCACCGTGTATTCCCCCTGTCCATTCAGCCAGCTTCTGTCCCCCTCTGCCTTCTCATCTCCCCACCAGACAGGAGCTGCTCATGTAGCCTCAAGTGTCTACTTGAGCCAAGAAGCTCACTCCTCACCAGCATCATTTTCTATCTTATAGTCCAGTCCAATCTCTGTCTGAAAAGTTGACTTTGGGAATGGTTCCAGTCTTGGGCTAAGAGAAGGTCTGGGGACCATGACCTCCGCGGTCCTTCTAGTCTCAGTTAGACCATTAAGTCTGGTCTTTTTAATGAGAATTTGAGGTCTGCATCCCACGGATCTCCTGCTCCATCAGGGATTGTCTGTTGTGTTCCCTGTCAGGGCAGTCATTGGTTGTAGCTGGGTGCCATCTAGTTCCTCTGGTCTCAGGCTGATGTAGTCTCTGATTTATGTGGCTCTTCCTGTCTCTTGGGCTCATAATTACCTTCTGTCTTTGGTGTTCTTCATTCTCCTTTGCTCCAAGTGGGTTGAAACCAATTGATGTATCTTAGATGTCCGCTTGCTAGCATTTAAGACCCCGATGCCACTCACCAAAGTGGAATGCAGAATGTTTTCTTAATAGATTTTATTATACCAATTGACCTAGATGTCGCCTGAAACCATAGTCCCCAGACCCCCGCCCCTGCTACTCTGGACTTCGAAGCATTCAGTTTACTCAGGAAACTTCCTTGCTTTTGGTTTAGTCCAGTTGTGCTGACCTCTCCTCCTTCTCATATTCTTGACTCTCCTTCCTCTGTCATTCAGGCAAACAGAGGCTAATTGTTGCCTTAAATGGCCACTTGCAAGCTTTTAAGACCCCAGGCATTGCACAATGAACTGGGAGGTAGAAATGAAGCACTAAACATTTTATTCGGCCAGTTGACTGGGATATCCCGTGTAACCATGACCCTAAACTTCCTTAGCAGCTACTCTTTTGTTTATCCACTCATCTGTTTTCAAAACATACTATATAGCTACAGTAATCAAAACAGCCTGGCACTGGTAAAACAATAGACAAATAGACCCATGGAATAGAATTGAGAGTCCAGAAATAAACTCATATGTCTATGGTCAACTGATTTTTGATAAGGGTGCAAAGTCCACTGAATGGGGAAAGAAGAGCCTCTTCAATAAATGATGCTGGGAAAATTGGATTTACACATGCAGAAAAATAAAACAAGATCCATGCCTCACATCACACACAAAGATAAATTCAAAACGGATTAAGGACCTAAATGTGCAAGCTAAAACCATAAAATTCTTAGAAGAAAAAGCACGAGCAATGCTGTCAGGCCTAGGTTTTAACAATGGATTCAAACCAAACCAAACCCAGTGCCGTCGAGTCAATTCCGACTCATAGCGATTATCTAATGTAAAAACAGCAAAAAACAAAATGGGACCTCATAAAAATGAAAAACTGTTGTTCACCAAAAGACTACCAAAAAAGTGAAAAGACAAGCTACCGACTGGGAAAAAGTCTTCAGAAACTCTATACCCGACAAGAATCTAATAACGAAAATATGTATAAAACTTTGACAGCTTAACAACAAAAAGACAAATAACCCAATCATAAAATGGACAAAGGACTTGAACAGACATTTCACCAAAGAAGACTTTCAAATGGCCACCAAACACATGAAAAAATGCTCGGCGTAATTAGCCATCAGAGAGATGCAAGTCAAAACCACAATGAGATACCATACCACTCCCACTATTACGGCTAAGGTTAAAAAAAAAACTGAAAATAACAAATGTTCAAGAGGATGTGGGGAAATTGAAACCCTTACCCATTGTTGATGGGAATGCAAAATGGTACAGCTGTTGTGGAAAACAGTCTGGTGATTCCCCAAAAAACTAAAAATAGAACTACCATAAGCTCCAGCAATTCCCACTCCTAGGTATATACCCAAAAGACTTCAAAGCAGAGGCTCCAATAGAGACTTGCACACCAATGTTTCTTGCAGCACCATTCACAATAGCCAAAAGGGGGAAACAACCTAAATGCCCATCATCAGATGAATTGATAAGCCAAGGCTTTCTTTTAAGCTAAGACACAACTGGAACTAAATAAATTCTAAACATTGGAACATAAATGTCAGTGTTGGAAAGGATCCTTCTGATCCACCCACTGACAGAACTCAAGGCCACAATAGTGCCAAAGAGAAATCAAGGGTTGTGGATAACTGGCTTTTTCAGTATTCCAGAGTTTCAGGATATAAATTTTTACTTTTCATAATTATAGGGAAAAAATCTCTTTTCAAAGGGCCCTCAACCCCTTAAAAAAATAAAAATGTGGAATTTCAAGAAGAAGACAAACGTTCCCCCAAATTATCCAGTTCTAAATTTCTCTCCTATTGGCGACCCTATAGGACACAGTAGAACTACCCCACAGGGTTTCCAAGGAACATCTGGGGATTCAAACTGCCAAGATTTGGCTAGCAGCTATAGCTCACTGTAGCTCTTAACCACTGTGCCACCAGGGCTCCAGAGTGGGTACAAGCATCTGGAGTGCTCATAGATGTTGCAAAAAATGATCTTTTCAAACAAGAAGTCCAATAATAATAACTGTATTGCCCTCAGGAAACCAGTGGGCAAATCTTATTAGCGGACAAGAAGCATGTTAAGGAATTAAAAAATTTTCGCCAACATTTTTCACACTTGCTCAGGTTGTGATTGACAAACTTCCCAGAGAAGTCCCTCGTGTTTTAACATTCCTTGAAAATTCTAACTTGCCCAGTCAGTTTTCTTTTACATCTCTTGATTTAATACTTTTAAGAGGCTGGACTAACTTTCCATCTAAAGAGAAAGAGAATTAATTCCATGTAAAAAAAAAAAATTTTTTTTTTTTTTTTTAATGGACACAAATCCTCTAAAACAATCCTTCACCAGATAGTTTTCCAAACAATTTAAGCGGAAACGTCACTCACATACTTGGGCCGTTCTGACTCACTCTTGGAGCGGAACATTAGTGGGCAAAACACAGATGTTTTCTGGCTTACCTGCTTCTTCGTGCTCTTTCAGAGGCTCTTGTCAGCAATCAATCAACAGGTGGTTACTCAGCTCCTAGCATGAGCTTGGCATTGGCCTGAGCTAGGATAAGGCAGGGACCCTCCTCTCCTTTTGCTTACAATTTTTCGACCAACCGGAAATAACACAAAATCATATATAAGTTCAGATGGCTGCCTGTGCTATTCTAATTTGTTAATTTCGGAATAGCCAAGAAATCTGAGGACACTGAATTGAGCCATGAAAATAAATTAAGTCAGGATATGTGTTAGACTCAACTGAAAATAGCTATCATTGATTGGGCCTTTAGGTTATGCCAGGCACCGGGCTAAGCACTTTGCAGACATTTCTTGTTTAGTCTCCAAAAAATCCTACGAAGCGACTATTACGATCCCAGTTTTACATATGCAGCAACAGAGATACAGTGAGTTTAAGAACTTTCCTGAGGTCATGCAGTTAGTAAGTGGCAGTGCTGGGATGGACATTCAGGTCTGTTCATGCTCCTAACAGCCCTGAACTGTTCTTCTCTCTGGGGAGGAGGAGTGGGGAAGAAAGAGGAAATGGGAAAAGAGGGCAAGGAGAATCCCAAAGTCTTAGCCCCTCACAACCTGCAGGAAGCCCCACAATGATGTTTTTAACCTCAGCCACCAAGCCAAAGTGATCATGCCTGTAAAATACTGGTCACCTAGGGCTGCCATAACAAAATACTACAAGCTAGGTGGCTTGTAAGAACAGGAATTTGTTGTCTCACAGTTCTGGAGTCCAGGAGTTTGAATTCAAGGTGTTAGCATGGCCATGTTTTCTCAGTCTGCTCTAGGGGAAGGACCTTCCTTGTCTCTTCTAGCTTCTGGTTGTTATTGTTATGTGCCATTGAGTAGATTCCAACTCACAGTGACCCTATAGGACAGAGTAGGACTGCACCATAGAGTTTCCCAGGCTGAAATCTTTAGGGGAGAAGATTGCCAGGTCTTTTCTTCATTACACCACCAAAGCTTCCTCCAGCTTCTGGTAGTCCCAGGCATTTCTTAGGTCTTTAGTTTGTAGTTGCATCTTCTCATGGCTGTCTTTACTCTGTCTTTCTGTGGCTCTTCTTCTTTATAAGGACACCACTTAGATGGGATTAGAAACCCTGGTGGTGTAGTGGTTAAGAGCCACCAGGGTTTGGCAGTTTGAATCCACCAGGCACTCCTTGGAAACTCTATGGGGCAGTTCTATTCTGTCCTGTCCGCTGTGAGTTGGAATCAACTTGATAACAATGGGTTTGGTTTTCGGTCTGGCTACTCCAACATGACCTCACGTTAAATAATCTTAACATCTTCAAATACTCAGTTTCCAAACAAGGTCACATTCACAGGTGGGAGGAGGGAGCATTTCAGAACTTCAATGTATCTTTTTTGGAGGACTAGAATAATCCATAACAATCCCCCACCATTTTCCTGTTTTATACTTTACAGAGACCTAAAAAGACCTCTTAAAGTGATTAAAGTCAGGGATGAAGAAGGAGACCTAGGAATCTTCATTCCTACCCTGGCAGCCACGCAGTCAGGTTGGACAAATGTCTGTTCTGCTTAACCGTGAGATTTAGGGTTGCTTTAGGAAATAAGGTATGTGGGTATGTTTGAGTATTGAATTTGTGCCCACCCCAGTGCCCACTGCTAAGGGGATACCAAAGACTATGACATAGTCCAGCTCCACAGAAAGTGGTGCTGGGTAGAACAAGAGCGTGCTTGCCTCCATGGAGGTTAACTCTGGCTGTGTGCTAGTTGGCCACTGTTCTGTGTTTGAGGCATAAAGGTGCGGATTTCACAAATCCCCATAACCCGCCTTGACGCCCACAAGGGAAAGGTTGTGGCTTTGCTGCTAACTAGTTGTCTGACCTCAGAAAAGTTATCTTCCGTCTCTGGATCTCAGCTTCCCCCTCTGTTAATTGAATAAGGTACATTTGATGATCCCTAGAGTGCTTCCCAGGGAGCGCTGCTGGCACAGTGGTTAAAGCGCTCGGCTGCTAACTGAAAGGTCGGTGGTTTGAACCCACACTGTGGGAGAAAGATATGGCAGTTTGCTTCTGTAAAGATTACAGCCTTGGAAACCCTATCCTATAGGGTCACTGAGTCAGAATCGACTCGATGACAATGGGGTTTAGAGTGCTTCCAGCTTGTAATTCTGTGACTCTAATATCATCCTTTCCACGATGGGGGCTGGGGGTCACTTCAGGCCTTACCCTGTGGTCACCCATGCTCCTTCAGGGAGCAACAACACACATCCTACACGATTCTTGTTAACCACTAGATGGTGTAATCATTTATGGGTGAATGATGGAAAGGTGACAATAATACTACCATACTAAAGAGGAGGAAGGTTGTTATTCCCTTCCTTTGTAAATTTTTATTGAGTGCCTACTAAGCACCACACACTACCCTAAAAGCAGCTTAAACAGACAAATTCTCTGCTGTCATGGGATTTTAATTCCCAGAGCTTCAGCATTAAACATTGATGAATTAAAATAAGCATGAAGAATTAGGACTTAGGAGCTGCTTCCCAGGCTTCTTCGATAGTTTCCTCCCTGGTTTCCTTGCCTCCTCTCTCTTCTATTTGGCTTTTCAATTTGTGCTATCAAACTAATTTCAAAATACTTCTTAGGCCAAAATGCCTTTATTGTCCTTCCGGTGTACCTTTTATCCTGTAATGAAATCCAGGCTTCTTAGTTCACCATTGAGCCCTCCGACAATCTCCTGTTATCTACAATTTCATCCTTCTAGCCAACCACTCCTTTTCTTAGTCCTTCAACCAAATTAATCTATTCGTGGTCTCCCCAGTCACTTTCTGAATCATTCTTCTTTCATATCTTTTTGTTGTTGTTCCTTAAAGATTTAGTGGTTGGATTTTAAAAACTTACTGAAGTCGTACACACTCATTTTAACAAGTAAAACAATACAGGATTATTTAAGGAGTCAGTAATCTCTCCCCTACCTCCTTCCATTTTCATTCTTTTTTTATTTCAAACCTACAAGAAAGTCACAAGACTAATACAGAGAATATCCTTTTATCCAAATTCACCGTTGTTAACATTTAGTCATATTTGTTGTATTTTTTTTTCTCTCTCTCTCCCCACATAACAGAACCCGTTGCCATTGAGTCGATTCCGACTCATAGAAGCCCTATAGGAGAGAGTAGGACTCCCCATAGAGTTCCCAAGGAGCGCCTGGTGGATTCGAACTGCTGACCTTTTGGTTAGCAGCCGTTAGCACTTAACCACTCTGCAACCAGGGTTTCCCGCTCCCCACCTATACATTAACATTGTTATCTATTTTTCTGATTCCTTGGAGAATAGTTTGCAGAAATCATGCCCCTTTCTCCCACAATATTTCAGTGTGTCTTTCCTAAGAAAAAAGATATCCTCAGTATAGTTATTAAATTCAAGAAATTTAACATTGATATATTTTATCTAATCTAGCTTCCATATTCTAATTTTTTCAATTGACTCAGTTATGTCCTTTATCACTTTTTTTTTTTTCCTGTACAGTATGGTATTCAGTCCAGGATCACACATTACATTTAGTTCTCATGCCTCTTGACTCCCAGTTTTTCTTTGTTTTTCATGTCATTGACATTTTTAAAGATTAAAGGCCAGTTTCTTCTTCCCTTTTTTTTTTTTTTAAGTAATAAGATGTTCTTCATTTCGGATCTCTCTGGCATTTTTCCATATCTTTTTAAATGTAGTTTCAATACTCTGTGTTACCTCAAACCTTACTTGTCCTTCTAGGCTCAGTTATAATCCCTTCTGCCTTAGCCCTTGCTGAAGGCCAGAGAATACCTTTTAAACCCGTTGAACCAAACCCATTGCTGCCGAGTCCATTCTGACTCATAGCAACCCTATAAGACAGAGTAGAACTGCCCCACATGGTTTCCAAGGAGCACCTGGTGGATTCGAACTGCCGACCTCTTGGTGAGCAGCTGTAGCTTTTAACCACTACGCTACCAGGGTTGCCAGAATACCTCTTAGACTCCTTTATATCTGCCGCAGCACCCAGTACTGTGATTAGTACACACCCAAAACCAAACCTGTTGCCCTCGAATCAATTCCGACTCATAGCAACTCTATAGGACAGAGTAGAACTGCCCCATAGAGTTTCCAAGGAGCATCTGGTGGATTCAAACTGCTGACCTTAACCACCACACCACCAGGGTTTCCTTAGTACACACGGGGCAACTAGTAATTATTTCTTGATCAGTTGATTTGAGGCTCAGACATGAGTACTCTCTCCCACAAAGACAGCACTTGTCATGTAGGCTTACCAAGTCAAGATTGATTGATACCTTTGCTATCTATTGCTTCTGGGGTTTGCAATTATTGAGATAAATTTTGGGAAAAACAACTTACTTTATATGTTCAAAACTGGATCCTTGTGGGGAAGTTGAGATATATACATATAATTTTTTAAATGTTTCACAACAGATAATTAAGAGTGTGAAATAAAACTAATTTTTCTCCTACTCTTTCATTCCTCCAAATTTCAGTAAGCTAAAAAGGTGTTAAGTTCAGGAAAAGGTTTCAGAGACTAATGAACCGAACTGTTCAAACTGCAATACAATATATTCCAATATAATCTGTCCTTGTGTTATCAATGTACAGAAGGTTGAAAGAGGTTAGCTTGTTTAGAGAATAGGCCTCACAGAGGCAACCCTAAATTATAAATTGAGACAATTGCTTTAATATTAACCATTATCCATTTGTGGACATCAAACAAACCTTTTTGCCCTTGCTTGATTTTTTCTCTGAAAAAAAGCATTTGATTCTTAATCAAGTGATGGTAAATTTTGAAAATCACATGGTGTTCAATGCCTCCATGTGGTAGAAAAAATAATTTAGTTCTGTCCTAGCTTCCTGTAATAGTCATATTCAGGCCCAATAAAGTCAGACAATGTTTAGGGTCCTTCAAAGGTATATCAGTGTTTCTTTTTTTTTTTTTTTAATAAGTCCATGGAAAAATGACCTGTATTAAAGATAAAAGCCCCAGATCTAAGGCCTCATGGAACAGGCCCTTCTTTGCAGAACTTTCTTATTTTTCTGTATAAGGAATGAATATTTTCAGCCAAAGGAGTATAATAAAATGAAACAGATGTCCTGAAATCTGCAGTGAATCCATCCTTCCAGAAATTCTTTATAGAAATTCTTAATTTCAAATCAATTTTTTTTTTTTTGCAGAAAAAGGAAATCCTTTCTACCAGCTATAAAGTAAGATTAAATATATATATATATTAGCAAATGCTAATTTACTTGACAACTGTTTGGATATGAAATTGGCCAAACAGAATGGTCATCTTTATGAAATACTGTTTGTCATAAGCAACTGGCCAAAAATAAGAGTGCTGGAAAGTTAAACTGGGTCTCTTTTAAATCAACTGTAGCCGTGTCCTCCCAAGGGTGGGAATTCTTGTTCTTTCACCTTCTAGGGATCAGCCTATGACTGTAAGCACCTTGATCTTCAAGTACTTTACTTAAAAGCACTTGATACTCTAAAGATGACTTGAAGAAGAGAGCTGGATCATTCTGAGAACCAGGAATAGGTACTAGCAAACACTGGAGCCCCCTTTCTCAAAGCCCGTGGATGTTGCAGTGCTGCCCCACTTGGGCTTCTGTGATTGGACGCATCTTTTAAATGTCAGTTGAGCATTTCTGTTGATGAATTCAGTGTATGTACACGCGTTTGCTTGCACATGCGTAGATTATACGAGCAAGGATACGCAGAAAACTGCCCTGAAGAGGGAAATAAGAGGGATTGGAAGGAAGAGCTGAGGGCTCTTCCCTGACATATCCTTTGGTATCTTTTGAATCATAAAGCATGAGAATGGATTGCCTGTTCAAAATATGTTCATAAATGTAAAACAAATAACCAAGGAGGCTTACTCTCCGGATGGCAAGCAAGGAACTTCAATGGCAGTCATCCATTGGTTCAAGTGAATGTTAAAAATTCAGGTGATTCCCTCCCATTTTTTCCCCTTTCCCAACTATGTCTTGATAATATATTCTTGGAAATATTACCAAAGTTCTTTCATGTATAATATTTGCCTCCAGTGTAATGGATTTTCCAGGACTGACAAAATCATCTGTGGGCAGCAGGGGCCATAGCCACAGTTCTGCCACCGACTCACTGCATGACCTTGGCTTTCTTTGCCTTATTTTCTTCATTTGTAACATGAGGAGTTTGAACTAGAAGATTTCTCAGGTCCTGTCTAGTACTGGAGCCCTGGTGGTGCAGTGGTGAGGGACTCGGCTGCTAACCCAAAGACTGGCAGTTCAAATCCACTAGCCACTCCTTGGAAACCCTATGGGGCAGTTCTATTCTGTCCTATAGGGTTGCTATGAGTTGGAATAGATTTGACAGCACCGGGTTTGGTTTTTGATTTTATTGTAGTGGTAAAATCCTATGATTCCTTGACTATCTTTCACTTCAGAGGGTTTCTTAAGTTCTCACCATACACTCTTTAGGTGCCCTAACAGCATTCTGGAGAAGTAGGACCTAGGTGGGATTATTAATAATTTACTTTGTGTAACAGTTAATAAGCCACCTTCATTACAGACACACACTGATCCTTACAATAGCTTTGCCGGGCCACATAGTGCAGGTATCCCAGCCCTTTAGAGATGAGGAAACTGAGGCTCAGAGAGGTGACTTCAGGTCTTAGGCCTTGTAGTTAATATGTAGAAGAGCTAGAGGGTTGCAAACAAATTTTTTTTTTTTCTCTATGAGACAACAGTGTATTTAAAATAACATGACCTAAAGATTAGACTTTCAAGAACAGTGAATTCTTTTCTAAGCATTTTGAGGTTTTTATACCCGACTCAGTAGGTCATTCCAAAACCATAAAGCACTAACCGGGGGTTAGTGTGTGTTAGAGATAAGAGGGAATGGTACACAAGGGAGGGCTGGTATCCTTCCAGACCTGTGCTTGGGAAAGCACTCCCTATGTAGGAGGAGCCCTTAGATTACATGGTTTATTTCCCCGGGGACCAATCCAACCCAGGCATCAACAATGAAACAGAAAATACCATGCTCAGTTAAAAAAAAAAATTATCATAGTATCTGTTATAGATTGAATTGTGTCCCCCAAAAGTATGTTTTGTAAATCCTGACCTCTATGCCTGTGGTTATAATCCCATTTGGGAACGGGTCGTCTTTGTTATGTTAATGAGAGAGGATTAGTATAGGGTGTGTCTTAAATCAATCTCTTTTAATGTATAAAAGAGATTAAAAGAACAAGGGAAAGAAGCAAGGATGGGGGAAGAGAAATGCCAAGCCACAAGAAGATGGCCCAGGAGCAGGAGCTCAAAGAGACAGCTGAAAAAGAAAGAAAGCCTTCCCCTAGAGCCGGCTCCCTGAATTCGGCCTTCTAGCCCCCTAAACTGTGAGAAAATAAATTTCTGTTTGTTAAAGCCACACATTTGTGGTATTTCTGTTATAGCAGCACTCATAGATAACTAAGACAGTATTCAGGTATACGATTTATAGAAATCAAACTTAAAGAAAAAATATACCACCATCCCAGTCACTTCAGCAAATCAAATTTTTTATTTTCCTGTGATCCTACCAGGTCTTGTCTTTATATATACATATACATATAATTGGCTTTTTTTAATATATATAATTACATATACAATTTTTTTTACTAGTTGTAATCATAGTGCAGGATTGGATTTTAAAGCATCAGAAATCCAAATTTTCGTAAGATTATTTTCTTCACCCCCAACTAAGTTTATTTCATCTGTTTGCTTATTGTTTTCTGTTGAACTTTTTCGTCAGATGTACACAAAGTCTACAACCTGTTTTCTAGGAGATTTTTTGTTTTTAAGGACCATACAGCAGGGAATGTCATTATTTTTGTATGGTCTACCAGGACTCCTGAAACCAAACACTAAGAAAAGTTGTCCGGGGATCTTTTCAAAATCGATATGCATTTTGGTGGTTAAGGGATAGCTCTGACTGGGCAGGAGGCTGAAGTGATGACTACGAGGTTTCCTCCACCTTTTGGACTCCTTGATTCTATGGCAATACCTGGTAGATACAGGTTTCCTAGTAGGGACTGAACAAGAATCATACGCTATTATTGCTTTATGAGTCTTGATGAAGTTGGAGTTTCAGGATGAAGAGTAGAAGGGGTTAAGCTGGGCGGTGAGAATCCTTGTTTTCCTGGTTACTGGATATGTCATGGGCTTTATATCTTGTGTATATGGTGACTGAAACCACTGTTGCCACGGGAAATGATGGTAATTTGAATGAGATAATTTAGAGTGACCCATGGAACTCTGACTAGGCTGTCTCCTTAATGTAAAGATCCTGTGAGTGTGTCACTTGTATTTGGATGGTATATATCTCTTCATTTCCCTTCAACTGAAATGACAAATAGGTGAGAAACTGAAGAGTAATTTGGTGGCTTAATAATAGAAAGTCAATCTTATTTAAAATGCTAAACGAGGAACAATTTAGAAGAATTACTGATTATTCTAAAAATATTATTATTTGAATAGCATTTATGTTGTAGCTGAAGTAGGTACAGGGGTCCCCAGAACTTCCTAGCGAATTTCCAAAAATCAAACTTTATATCCAATGCTGACGCCCAAAAACGCTAAATCTAGTCTAATTCAGTATATGATTTATTCCCAGTGATTTCTCACATTCATAAACCTGTAACCCTCTGCTCTTACCTGTCATGAAATCATTTGTATCACTTTCAAAAACCCACATCACTTTCTATAAAATGTGACGTGAAGAATCTAAAATTTAGAATTGTACATGCCTCATGCCCTGGAGCAGAAAAGTCCCAGTTTGGGATTTTCTCAGAGGCGTGTCTAACTAAACTGACCTCTGCTCCTACCAGGTAAATTGCCAGAGAGAGAAGCAAGTGTCAGCCCAAAGGGAAATCCCTTTTGTGGGATTTCTTTTTTCCCCTTAAACTGATCACTTTTTAGGAGTTTCCATTGCACTCTCTAGTCCCAAGTCTTAGGCATGAGATTACCGTCTTATTCACCAATTTGCCAAACGCCTTTTCCAAAAGCCCTCTGTGGAAAGAACTTCTTCTCTAGTGACCCCCCGCACCTCTATTCCAGCTAGTACCAGCCGCTCCCAGCGCCCCCCGTCTCGGACCAGCTCCCCGTCTCCTACCCAGGATCCAGATCCCAAACCCCGTAAGAGAAAATTCACACCCCTCGCCCCTTCCCGGGCGTCCGAAGGAGGCGCCCGGTGGGGGTGCAGGTGTGGATGGGGAGGGGGACAGGGTTTCCCGGGGTCCCCCGTGTCCTCCCCGTCCCCCCGCTCCCGGAGGTGCAGGGGGAGGGAGCGCGGGTGGGTGGGACCGGGCGGGTGGGGGAGGGGTGAGGAGGAGGAGGAGTGTGTGTGCGAGCGTGTGTGGCTGGGGGAAGCCATTGCCTGTTTAATAGTTGCTGTTGCTGCACTTCCGCTTCTCTCCCAGCGAGAGAGAGACACGAGTGGCCAGGCCCAGCCGCAGCCGCAGCAGCAGCCGCCGCGGCGGCACGGAGGAGCCAGACACAAAGAGAGGTACGGGGATCCCCCCGTCGCCCGCCGCCCCCCGGCCGCGCCGCCGGGCCTCGGGGACACCCCTTGCCGCCTCCCCCAAGCCGCGCCGCCCGGGCCGCCGGGCACGGGGCTGAGGAGGGGCGAGGGGCCGGGGAGCCCCAGGGGTCCGGGGCCCGCCCGCGGGGGATGGGCAGGGACCCCGGGCCGCGTGGGGTGCGGGGGCCGCCGCGTCGGGGGCGAGGGGGGCATTGTGGCTTGAACTGTCAGCGCCGTCCCGGGAGCCCCCCACTGGCCACTGAGGGGGCCGGGAGCGGGGGGTGGGGGAGTTGGGGGAGCCTCGTTTTCCCCCCGGGCGGGGGCCCGCGGGGATTAACCCCTCCGGGGCGGACGAGCTCATTGTTATTCCTTCTCTGCGGAGGCCAACCCCCCCACACACCCGAACCCCCCACCTCCTAGAGGTGGCGATCGGGCGTGGGCTCAGGACCCCCGCCCTGGCCGCGGAGCCCGGAGCCGGGCGGCTGAGGGGCAGGCCGACAGGGAGGGGCGTCGGGCGCGGCGTGGGGGGCCTCGGGCCTCGTCGCCCCTGTCCCCGCCGGCCTCTCCCTTCCCCCACCCGGGCACCCGTTCCCCGCCTCCGTCCCCCGGTTTCGGCTTCCTCTCTTACTCCTCCCGCCCCTCCTCTCTTCCCGACCTCGCCAAACTCCGCTCCCGGCCCCGCAGCCTTGCCGGGGCCACAGGCCCCCGCGACCCCCAGGAAGCGCACAGAACAGTCCGAAGGCCACCCGGCCGCCCGGGTCTTTCCTCCTCGCCTCGTCGAGGCGCCCCGCGCCCCTGCCCTGCCCTCCTCCTCCGCCCCCTCGGCCTCCCCCCTCCGTGCCCAGAGGGGAGCCCCGGGGGGCGAGGGAGGGGCTGCCCTCGTAGCTCCGGACCGTTTCCCCCGGCGTCCTCTACTTGGGGCCCAAAATAAACAAACAAGCCGCGTCCGATTTGCCGAAGCCTTAATGGGCCTAGAGACTTTGAAAGCAATAAGAGGGAGGTGGGCGGCTGGGTGCACCCCTGCCCCGTGCCTTCCTGACAGCACCCGAGTTCCCTATTCACACTGCCTGCCTGGTTTACGTGTGTCTGTTTTGTTTCCCTCCTCCTCCAGGGGCTGTTTGCGGGGTGGGGTGGGGGGTTCGCTATGTCGGATGACGATTCGAGGGCCAGCACCAGCTCCTCCTCATCTTCTTCCTCCAACCAGCAAACCGAGAAAGAAACAAACACCCCCAAGAAGAAGGAGAGTAAAGTCAGCATGAGTAAAAACTCCAAGCTCCTCTCCACCAGCGCCAAGAGGTACCGTACGCTTTTCCACCGGCTTCCTATTTTTCTGAACGCCTCTGCTGCATTCGGTTTAGCTCCCAAAGAGGGTAGCTAAAGTGCCCCTCCTGGTTTGTGTGTCCTTACAAATGAAAAAGGGGCCTGGGAGGCCCTAATTATTCTCTCCGTTGCTTGTTCTGTTTTTCTTTTAATCATTGCCCACATGCAGCCGCTGTGGCTTGCCTCTCGCGTTTCTTGTTGAAGTTTGTAAGAATCCTCATTGCTTTTAATAGTGACCCCCAAACCCCATTTCAGGTTACTGGTTTTATTAATCGCTAATCTGTAACTCTCCTCACGGCTGCCGTCCCACTTCTTAATCACTAATACCTGCCCAGATAACTCCCTATCAAAATGTCTTACTTCCTTCTCACCTGTTGCACGCCTGATCTTTGTTGAATAGTAATTTATCCAAAAATTGCATAAAGAATAAATACATCAGTGGGGTAGAAATTTTAGAAGTTGAAGACAGGATTCCTGATGGAATTTAAAGGGATTTTTCTGGTTTGGAGAGTTGACGCAAATGAATGAAGCAATAAATGATTGTAAGCTGGTGTATTGTAGGTTATTTCTGGGATCCTTAATTTTTTTTCTCTTTAAGAACTTCACGTTACCAATTGTAGGAAAACGCAGTTTTTTCGTGCTGTCTTATGCTGTAAAAATGCTACTATTTTTTTCCAAGTTGAATTAAAGCAGTGGCTCTTTTTCCTTACTTTTTTCCTCTTACATCTCTGGAGAAAGCCACTTTTTACCTCTGTCATCCTTTAGTAATATCCTCGGATTCCTGTGACCCTTAAAATAATCTATAGCAGATTTCTGGGAACCCCCAGACACCTTTTCATAAATCCTTCTGCTCTCTGGTAAACAGTTATTAAACGTTAAAGTGGCATACTAGGAAAACAGTGGCACCCTGGTGGCGCAGTGGTTAAGAGCTCAGCTGCTAACCAAAAGATCGGCAGTTTGAATCCACCAGTCGCTCCTTGGAAACCCTATGGGGCAGCTCTACTCTGTCCTGTAGGGTTGCTATGAGTCAGAATTGACTTGCTGGCAACAGGTTTGGTTTTGGTTTTAGTTTAGGAAGATAGTAAGGAATCTGAATGGTGGGTTAGATAGGGATGTCTTTCTTAAAGGAATTTAAAATAAAATGGAACCTGAGACTTAGGTCTCTCCGTTGAGTAGTAAGCCAGAACTCAAGAGTTCAAGAGTTTGTTTTGTCATTTTCCCTGACTTGAAATTTGAAAAGTTGGTAAAGTGCTGATGAAGGGAATGACTTTTTATTTTAAATAGTGTAGAGATTTAAGTGCTAAGGTGTTTTTTGCAAGGTATTTCCCCTTTTCAGAGGGTTGGTTTGATTGCATCTCAGCTTCCCAGGAGTCCTCATTGATTAACCCAGTGCTAGCTAGTTCTTTAGTTCTTTCAGAACCCTGGTATCTAACCCTGCCCGCTTTGGATGAGGCCTTCCTTAAGCTCCCCAGGGCAGCCTCTGGACTCCCTGATCCTCATTCAGACAGCCTTTGGCCTGACCTGCCCAAGGCAGGGTATTTGGCTTAGGTCATTAGATAATTTTGTAATTTGCTGGTTATCTCTGGTGTACATGAATATATTGGAGTGAAGACACAGGTGGCAAACATAAAATAGTCTGCTTCGTGTCAGCAAATTACAGAGGGGGATTTTTTACTAGACACAATTCGTCCATTTATGCTAAGGAAGCTAAAAACTTTTTCTTTGGAAATGGCTGGGAAAGAGATGGTAGGTGTAGAAAATGAAAGGTAGGAAGCTACAAATAGTAATTTTACCTAAAAAGTTAACATTTTTTTTTGGCGGTAAGTTTAGTTTTCTGCATATCTTGCTGAAAGAGTGGGTATTAGTGTTAAGGCAGAGCTAAGGTTAATAGCAGGGGCCCCTGGGTGACCCCTACTAAGTGTTCCACTATTAGTTAAGAGGTTGGCAGTTCCAATCCACCCAGAGATGCCACGGGAGACAGGGCTGACAATCTGCTTCTGAAAGGTCACAGCTTGAAAACCCTATGGAGCACACACAGTTCTACTGTCGCACGATTTCGCCTCGGGTCAGGATCAACTCAGCAGCAGCTAACAACAGGTTAATAGTAAAGGTCAAAGTGGAGAGGGATGGTGGCGTATCCAGGAATGAGCTAAAAGAAAATTGATGTTAGTAGGACTCTGTAGAGGCTGCTCTGTGAAAATACCATATATTGGTTTGGAAATTAGATGTTGCCCGCAGAATTGGAAGTGGCACCAAGTCCAGAAGATAGGGTTTACAAGAAGCCTGAATTGGTAGACAGGTTACTAACTGCACATTGGAAAGTGGTTTCTAGTCCATGAGCCGAGGAAAGCCCCTACTGAGAGTAGTGTGGATAAGAATTACTCTGCGAATTCTTATGAATGAGTTCGTTTTGCAGATCTTTTGCCAGTACCATGGAAATGATGCAAATGCTTGTTTTAGAGATAAAGCGGATAAGGCTGTCTGGTATTACACTTTTTTGGCATTAAAGAAACAGTGACTATTTTACAGAAGTTGGGTTGGCAAGGAGAAGCCAAGTCAGTATGTATTTTCATGTGTCTTGTGCTCAGGGGGAAGACATTTTTGCCTATGTACGTAAGTCTTAACATGCAGTCACTCTAAGAGATACCAGGTAAAGAATCAGGAGCCCAGGGTTCCGAACTTTCAATCCATAACAATAAGGAGTCAAACAGCAGGGATGGGAGTGTTTCAGATCTGAAATTCTTACTGGTAGAATTTAGCAGAATGACACAGTACAAATAAATAGATCTCAGTAGAGATGGTGAACAAACCCCTCTCTGGAGTTGACCAGATTTGTAGGGGACAGGAAATGGCCTCAACTTTCCCAGTGGAGACCCTTAATTTATTTTGTATGTGAGAAAAACAATGCCTTTAAAAACCTATTTCCTCCTCTCACATCCAGCCAGCCACTCTTTCTACCCTCAGAAAACCTTTGGAAATAGAAAAGCATCCGTTGTGACTCAAATTGCAGAGTTTTGTGTGTGTGTTTAGTTTTTTACTACAGAGCTGCCTCTGAGATTTTTAAGTTGTACCATAGCCCTTAGGGCGTTATATGGTAGGAGGAGGAAAGGTTATAAAAATAGAAGGCACTGTTTGGAAGGTGGAAGAAGCTTCAAGGGCCCCAACTTTGTTGTATGTCTGGATGCTCTAGCACCTAGGTTAGCAGAAGACAAAGGCCAGGGGGCCAGGGCTTGGTGTCAGCTGCGTGGAGGCTTCGGCCTAGGAGTGGGGGGTGGACCTCTTTGTGAAATGCAAGGTTGGTGTGGAGGGAGAAAACTGGGCCTGGGGGGCTGTCCAGTGTGGGATGGAGGGGAAACCGTGGAGGATGGGGGCCGACTCAAGGGAAACTGAGGACGCCTGGGAAAAAGCAGGTCCGGAAAGGTGGGTGAGGAGTCAGAGCAAACGTGTAGGGCGGAGGCCGCGGCCCGGTGCACCTGTGCGGGCCGGTACTGGGGACCGGCCTTGCTGGAGGGGCGGATGGGGAAGTTCGCGTCCCGGCCTCGCGCTCGGCCTCGGGGCTGGGCGTCCCGGGGCGCGATGGACAGCGAGCTTGGAGGTTGCAGGGCGGCCCTCGGCGGGCACCCGCTCCCCGGCCCGCAACTTCACCCGCGCGGCCCCGTGCGCGCGGCCCGAACCGTCGGGCGCGCGCGGGGCGGGCGGGGAGGCGGCCGCGGAAGCCGGCAGAGTGGCCGCCTGGGAGGGTCCCCCTGTGTGCTAGGCCCACCCGGCCCCCCGCGACGGTGGGCAGGTCAGTCAGGGCCCGAGGGGCCGCGCGGGGAGCGGCCATGTTGGCTTCCTCACCGAGGACGCGGAGGGGCCGGTCTTGGGACCCTCAGCCTGGGACCGTTCCGCCGGGGTGGGAGTGGGGCATCCGGGGCTGCAAGCCTGGCCCCCGCGGGCCCCGAGGGGCAGGGAGAGGCCGGAAGCAGTCGCGTCCGCCCCCCGCCCCGGCTCTGACCCCTCCGTCCAGGGGTGCAGGGGAAGGATGAACGTGCCGCGACACCTAATACAGTTCAGGAAATCAGTCCTCAAGTGAGAAACTTTAGTTATTCCCCAAATGGCGAACCCCAAGGAATAGACGGCCTCAGTGTGCCAGGCAGGATTCGAACCCAAACATGCAGATAATAACAAGAAACTCAGCCCGCCTGCTCACTGCCTCTGTGAAAAAGTGTTTCTCTGCAGGGGTTAAGTTTCTCTGCCAGACCTATACGTTAGAGGTGGGAGGCTCCCAACGTCCTAATGCTTCCCTGTCTCTCTCTCCCAACTCCAGGATTCAGAAGGAACTGGCGGACATCACTTTAGACCCTCCACCTAACTGCAGGTGAGCTTCTTTTACAATTTTCTCTTTTTAAAGTTCCTCTAACCTTTATCTTCGGTTTTTTTTTTTTTTTTTTACTGTAAACCTTTGCTTTTGTTCTTTTGGTTGATACTTGTTTTGGTGCTAACATCAAGTTAACAGTTGAAGTTATTAACCCAAGTATGTTTTGATGAATCTCTGGCAAGCTCAGTACTACGGTGAAGTAACGGATTTGTTTGGAGTGGCCACTTAGATATGTATGAATCAAAATTGTAAAATAAATTTAAAGGTGTACTTTTTTCTAATTGTGGATCTTTAACTTATTGAGGATGGTATAAAAGCTTTTAGAGGCTCTGGTACATTTTGGTTTGGAAAACTGCTTTGCCGTATTAATCTCTAACTCCAGCTCTTCTAGAGTTAGAGTTGAATCAGACGCTGGATCTTTAAACTTATTCCAATGTATATAAATTTGTGTTGAGTTTTTGGCAGACTAAAGTAGGGAATAATTTGTGGCTTGGATAGAAAGGTTTTGTTTTAAATTATTTTACAGATTTAAGCTCTTCCATGGGTGTGTTTTTCATCCAAATTGTATATGTCTGTGTGTTTCAGTTTCAAAGCAATTTGAAAACAGCTTTTAAAGGGTTTGTTGGTCATCTGATTTATTTAGAATAGCCATTTTGCTACCAATGAGCCAAGGTGGATGACTCGATCACTTTACAAAATCAATGGTCGGTGGAGGAAGGAGCTATCTATTTAAGGGAGATTGTGCAATTCCGTAGTTCCCATAATTTAAAAATTACATAGAACATTTAATTCTTAGCGTATAGGATTGGCATTGGAATGGTCCGTGAGATTTCAGAAGTGTTTTAAATTTATAGCTTAAGGTAGAGGTTACAGACAAAATATTGAGTGGTCATACACAATTGAAGATAAACATGAAAATATTTGGGTCGACAAGCTAAATGAAATATTTTGCTCATTAACACTCAACTTTCCAAACTACAGTTAGTGGATCAAATGCAAACTTTAAAATGACGATTTTGGTTACATATGTTTTAAAGGGGTTAATTGGGGGCAGGATACTTTTTGGTGAAACTTTGCCCTGTTTTTTAAGGAAAGACATTGTGAGTTTGAAACATACTGTTTGTAATCATTCTTGAAGCTATCTTTCTTGGGTAATGCAAATCTTTTCAGATTGTTGAGAAAGTGGGTTAGGCTTTGGTCTATGATATTTTTTATTTTAATGGAACAGTTGTTCCCTTGGAAGCCTGGTAACCTATAGTTTCTCTTGGTTGTTTGTGTTGAATCCACGGACATTCCCCTTGGTAGATCTGTGCTGTGTAGTTATTGCCCCTGTTTGGTATTGTGTCTCTCTTCCATGTGTCTCTTGTGAGTTCAGATGGACTTGGCTGACCAGATTATAAAGGTTTTAAAGCACAGTTTCAAAACCAATAACATTTATTAAAATGTATAATGGCGTTCTTGTGAATGAGTGTAATCGGATTTAAAGTTGTAAACAATTTTGGAAGGTTTTCACGGGGTTAATGATTTTGAAAAAATAGGATGAGTACCATTTTATCTCAGCTCATATGTTAGAGACGTGAGCTGCTGAGCCCGTGTCTTAGTTACCCCATCAAGGTGAAACCCTTGAACGTTATCTGTGGTCTGGGGAAGCACCAACCTTGATGGCTGTTGGGGAGGAGAGCACAGTAAAACCTTGATGTACATAAGCATTTTGAGAAAAATCTCTTCCATTAAAAAAATCCCAATATGTTTGGCATCTTTATTTTACAAGAATGTATATTATGTTGTCTTTTAAAAATACCGATTTATTTTCTGAAGGCATTTTCCAGTCAGGCTGTTTAAGTAATGCAAATTAGAGTTTCTGCTTTTGGTTGGCTTACCAGTGTTACTGTCTCCGTGTTATGTAGTAGCCCCAATATGTTTTGTGTTGGTATCTTATGGGATTGAATTATTTAATTTTTGTATGTTCTTTATTGTTCGCGATGGAAGTGGATAGCTTAGTTTGGAGATCCTTTTTGAAGCTAGTTTCCACTGAAAATGTGTGACTTAAATGCTATCTTAAATGCATGCATGTTCATATTTTTATACCATTTTTCTACCCGCAGCATGAGAGCTTCATAGTTTGGTTCTTACCGAAATTGTGATTTCATCAGCTATAAATTAGATTTTCAATGAGTTAAATTATTGGTTTTCTATTAACGTATCTTATGTGTTAATCCCTTGTAGGACTTCCTTTCTTCAGTCGGTATTGTGTGTGGTTTTAAATTTAAACACAGAACTTTATTAATGTTTAGCACCTGGCACAAAGAAACCTCTCAATAAATGGTTGATTATTGCAGAGTAGTTGGGGGATTGCGTCAAAGATACACTGATTTTAGCACTTGGCAAAAATACTTAGACTTGAAGTTACTGAACTTCAGCATTTTGTGGGAAATGCAATGGCTAAATATTATATTGCATGAAAACATAGGTAACAAGGTTAAATCTTTAATGTTGTATATTATGTTGAATGGATTTTTTTTTAGAATAAAATAGAGAATATATTCAATGAATAGGTCAAAAGTATTTAAGTGAATATTTAAAAACTACTTTATATTGCCATAGAAATAAAAATCTTTTTGTTATCTGTGAACTATATACATATGTACAGATGAAATAGTCTCCTGACTGATTGTGCGTTAGATTAGGTGTCTTCCCCCATACTGTTTTGACTGTTAGGAAGAACACACACACATATACATATAAACTAATGTTATGATTCCCTAAAGCATGCCCTATCTTGGATTGTAAAATTATGCTTTATAGATAGCTGGTGAACTCTGGGCCACTAGAGTTGGTTTTGCAGCTGTTATTTATAGCCCACAGCTCAAGCTTTGCTAAATCAACTAGTTATAGCTGTATCATTGGCCTGTAGACATATAGATGTCTGTAGATAGTACATCTGTGTGTCATAAATGACATATTTTGTCCAAGGCTTTTAAATTTCAGATTTTTTATAATGGATACATTTGTAGTGTGAGTGAACTACTCATAGAGTGACTTGACACTTAAAAATTCAGGGTTTTTTGTGGCGGGGGGTGCTATATTAGGATCGAATGTCTTTGAGAAGTCATTACACATTTCCAGCATGAGGGAGAATAAAAAAGTTTTTGTTTCATTTAACTTTATTATATTTTGACCATTATTTTTGTTTCCTGAAATTTTTTTTGAAGTTTTTAATTTTTCTGGGAGAACAACAATGAAACCTGTGAGAGCTGTAACTGCCTTGTTTTTCTGGGTCTTGGAAGTTTTCTGCCTTTGACAGGGTGCAGTCTTACCGCTTTTCTGTCACTGTCTATTGGTGGAAAATACTTGCATTTTCCTTCTCTGACAGGTTTCTGCCTTTTACAGGTTTCACTGTATATCATGTAATCAGATACAGTTGGTTTTAAAGTTTGACAGCGAAGTTTCACTTGTAGAAGTGGATTTAATGGCAAAAGTGAAGAGCATTTAAAAAAAAAAAATAATGAGATTGAGAGGTTAAATTTTCTCAGCCTTTTTCCTTACCTACTAAAAGGGCCTAATACCTGGCTTTTCTTGTCTCAGAGTATTGTGAAGTTCAAATGAGATTAGGGTTTTCTGTATGTGTTAGATGGTGGTATTATTAGAAATGTTTCTTTCTTGCTTAGTCTCTTTTTCTTATATATTTTTGCGTATGTGTGGTAAATATATAGGTAACATTTGCCATTTCAGCAATCTTGACATGTACTATTTAGCGACATTAAATATTTCATCACATTGTTCAACCATCACCATTCACCATTCCGAATTTTTCCATCTGGATTCTTTTTAATAGCTCATCTTTCTTACTAACGTTGCCTTTTGTCGCTTGTATTTTAGATAACAGTTTTAAGCCGTTACTCAATAACATAGGAATGCCTGTTTTTGAAAAATCCGGATGCAGAAGTTTGTGGGATAGAAAGTGATCTCTTCAGTCCTGCTTCCTGCTCAGAGATGCTCCAAGTGAACACTTGGTGTGCATCTGTCCAGATAGGTCCTGTGCATTTACATTGTTGTAGTTCCCTGGCTTTACTAAACCTCCTAGGATTGGTGGTGAGACTGAGATGTCGGTTTAGAAGTCCTATGCTGCTAACCTGGGTTAGAAGGAAGGGATCCTTTCCTCCCAACAGGAAAGTTCAGTAGGTTTTAAGTGGTTGCATGGGCATAAGAAATGGATTCATCTGAAGTTGTTCCCGTCAAGTTGGCTCTGACTCACAGTGTCCTTATGTATAATAGAACGAAGCATTGCCTGGTCCTGTGCCATCTTCATGATTGTTGGGAGGTTTGAGTTCACTGTCAATCCATCTCACTGCCGTTCCAAGTCATTCTTAACAAAACTCCATATCATGTTACCTGCTGAAAAAGATCCTTCGTTTTATATACCTTTTATTCATCTGATGTTACTAAACACGCTGTCATTGTTGTGTGACATCAAGTCAATTATGACTCACAGTGACCCTATGGGACACAGTAGAACTGCCCCATCGGGTTTCCAAGGCTGTAATCTTTGCGGAAGCAGATTGCCACATCTTTCTCCTGCAGAGTGGCTGATGGGTTTGAGCCACCGACCTTTTGGTTAGCAGCTGAGCACTTAACCACTGCACCACCAGGCCCTTCCTGAGTGCTCTAGGGTCATAAATATGACTTAAATGTCTGCATGATTGCCTACTGTACTTTTCATCTGGAGTGTTACCACTGCAGAATATATGCCTTTATGCATGTGAAGGCAATGCTGCAAAATAGAACCAGGAGACTGAAGTGGCAGCACCGTTAAAATAGCACTCAGACCATCTAGATGGCTCCAGGTCAGGTTCCTGGGAATCGGATCATCACTTGTGGCCTGATTGGGTAGGAAGGAAGCAATCTTAGCCAGAAGTGAATTGGTTCCCAAATGTGTAGAACTCTCATGGCTGTTGTTGACCAGAAGACCGTGTGCCTTGAGTTGTAACCCTGTACTGTGTTAAGATATTGCTGTCAGTAATTTGAGAACAATGCTTAAAGCTTAGCAAGCAGCACTGCACAGTTTTTAGTGATTCTTGAAAAGGATGCTGATGGTAGATTCCTGTCACAAACCTTGAGTGCCTGGTAGGCATGAACACTGCCTTCAGGGAGTTCATACTCTAGCAAGGGCAGTAAGAAATGCACCCAAAGTGTGACTGTTATTTGGAAAGTAATAAATGCAAATAACATGTTATAAAGGTTCCGAGATGGGAGAGATTATTTTGACCTGGGTGTGAGGGGTTGTAACTGGAGCCAATTAGTGATCCGGGAAGGCTTCATGGAGGAGGCGAAAAGAAGGGTAGTGAAGGGTAGTAAAGGGACATCACTGAGTAAAGACATAGCAGAAGGAAGGTAGAGGGGACTGTTCAACAATAGTGAATAAACCTGCGACTGAAGAGTAAGATACTAGTGGGTGAATAAATAGAAGGAGATGGAGCTTGTGTTTCTCAGTGTCAGGCACTGGGGCTTTGAATTTTGTTTTACTGATACTGGAGAATCAGTGAAGCCTTTTGAGCAGGGAATGTAATAATTATAGCTGAGCATCAGGATAGAGACAAAGCAAGGATTAATTAGAGCACAGTGGGAACCAGGAGACTTGAGAGTGTTGCAGTGGGCCACATGGGAGGGAGGTTAGATGAGCCTTAGGTACAGGTGGTGGTCATCAGAATAGAGAAAAGAGAGAGGCGAAAGGCAGTAGAATCCAGAGAGCTTGACCACTTATTATTTAGGGGGGGACTTAAAAGGAAGTAAAAGTTGTTTTGGATGTTGGAGATGGCGATGACATTAGTAGAAGTGGATATGGTAGGAATATGAGCTGTTTTTCAGGAGGCAGAGAGGTTTATTACCTCCCCCCCCCACCACCCCGTGTTAAAAAGCAGCTTAATTGTTTTGTTGATCTTATACAGTGCTTAGCATATTGTTGCCACTTAGTAGGCCTTCAGTAAATATTTATAATTTGATTATACATTTGAATTTATTAATCAATAATGTCAGATCTACCTGTCTTAATTTTAGATAATATTAGAGAAGTAGTTAGAAACTTCCTGAAAGGTAAGGACCATTGCTTCTGTCTTTGATCCTGACCCTACATGTCTTCCCCCCACAACTTCTTATTTTGAAAAATTTCAAAGTTTTAGAGGAATTGAAAGAATAGTAGTAAGTACAGTGAATACTCACCCTTCACCTAGGTTCACCAACTCTTTTAAAATTTCACTGTGTTTGCTTTGTCTCTTTGGTCTCTGCATATTCATTTTGTTGAATCTTTGGAAAGTAGGTAAGCCCCAAGCATCGTACACTTCAGTGTGTTCAGGTTTTAAACCCACTGAATTTGAGGTGTGCTAGTGAGACATGGAAACCCTGGTGGTGGAGTGGTTAAGTGCTATGGCTACTAACCAAGAGGGCAGCAGTTCAGATCTGCCAGGTGCTCCTTGGAAACTCTATGGGGTAGTTCTACCCTGTCCTATAGGGTTGCTATGAGTCGGAATCTACTGTACAGCAGTGGGTTTGATTTGGTTAGTGAGACATAGAAGGAGTCCTGGTAACGCGATGGTTAAGTGCTTGACAGCTAACCAATAGGTTGATGGTTTAAACTCATCCAGCAGCTCTGCAGAAGATACAGTGATCTGTTCCCATAAAGATCATAGCCTAGGGAATCCTACGGGGCATTTCTACTCTGTCACATGGGGGGTGGCTTTGAGTTGAAAATGGACTTGACGGCACCTAATAACAATAACAGATGTTCAGCTGATTCTGGACCTGGCTTTGGGAGTCCACATCAGATTTAAAAGTTTCGGTGATAGGAAGAGTACATGAGATTGCCTAAGGGAAGAGGAGGATTGAGAATCACACTCTTTGGGATGCCTGCACATGAAGGGGCGGAAAAATGAAGAGGACCTATAGAAGGAAGAAGCAGAGAAATAGGATGAGAGTCACAAGGTTGTGAAAGCCCTAGGGGACACCAGTAAACGTTTCTCTTTGAGCTTTAAAGTGTAAGAATTTATGAGTATTACTTGATGGCAGTGAGTTTGGTGGTTTGGTGTTTGTAGGCTGAGAAGCAGCAGCAAGTAGACAGGAGAGAGTAAAAATGCAAGAGAACAGAGTTAATGTTTTTTAAACTTGATCTTAGAGAAGGAGGTAGAAGAGGGCATTGAGGTCACCAGTGGAGAACATCTGTTTAGAAAGGCTGATAGCGTGGAACTCTGACAGAGTGACCATTTGCTAGAAGATAAGAAGCATTTTTGGTGCTTGAGTAGCACCCCAGCTCCTTGTATAGAACCAGGGCTTCCAACCCCTGCTGAGCATTTGCGTTTCTGACAAGTTCCCAGGCCACGCTAATGCTGTTGGTTAGGGACCAGTTCTGAGAACCACTAATAGAGCAGTGGTTCTCAAAGTTTATTATACAGAAGAATCACCTGGAGATCTTGTTAAACGGTAGATTCTGCCTCAGTGTATTTGGGGTGGAAATGCAAATTCTTGGCAGGGGTTTGAACCAAATGAACTGGATTGAAGCCATGTATAGAGCTGAAAAGAAGCCATATCTGTCGCTAGTGTTAACTTGGTTGATTCATTCCCAGTAGACTTTAAGTGCCTTGAGAGCAGGAACATATCTTTGCCCCCTCATGGTGTCCAAGGAAGGGTGGATAAGCAATACATATTTGTTAAATTAAAACACAAACAGACCTAATTTGAATCTAATAGTTTAATAGAACATCTTCATTATCCTCTTTAGAAAATAATGGAAAGAGCCAGAGAAATTGCTGTGGCATTTGACAGCTGTCCATTGCTGGCAGTCTTTCTCATTTGGCACCCAAACAGTTTTGGCAATTTTTACCTCCCTGGAATCACAGAGGAGCTCTCTGGACTTCATGTGATACAAAGATGCTGCAGGCTGGTGAGGAAATGTATAAAGAAAATACCAGTACCTCTGGTTTGCATGTTTTGACTTTATAAGATCTCTGCCAACAAGTGAACATGGATCTGGGGGTGCTAAGTAGATTGGTCTTCCTGGAGAAGTTCCCCAGAGTCCTAAAGCTATTCCAGATAGTTGGCTATGTTAGAGACTCTGGCACCCAGCTGAGACATCTGACACATTCCCCATCACCAGTGGAGTGGAACAGGGTTTCATAATAAGCCCATTTCATGATTCAGCCTCTCTTATACAGCTGTGCTCTAAAGTGAAACAAAAGACCTAGTAACTGGTGGCAGAGTATGCTTCTAATCCTCTGGGAAACTTCCTACTCTATAGGCTAAGAAGCTCATCAAAGCCCCTTGCTTGAGAACGCTAATCCAGGAACTGCTGTGTGCTAATGGCTCTTCTCTTCAAACATAGATACAAGTGACTAAGGATTGCTCTGCAGAGCCCATGCCACACTACATGAATGATAAACCTGCAGAAGGCCAGTCGGGAAAGTCCTCCAGAAAGCCAAAGATTTTCGTAAGCACATACTCGAAAGCTGTCGCTGAATTTTGCCACCTGGGCAACATACTATCCACTAATGCGTTAGTTAACAAAGTAGTCAAAAACAGAATTCTCTCTCCTTTCCTAAAGAACATGACCAAGTGAAATGCCAGGCCAAAGTAAAGGATTGTTCTTATATAGCATTGCCACGGATGTCACGCCTGACTTGCCTGTAGTGACCTTAGTACTAAATCTTAGATAGTAATAATCAAGGGAACGGTCCCAGTAGGGTCTGCAATACGAAGACATGGGACGTGTAAGTTGTAATACCAGAACGTTGGACTTCTACGTTGTAATATCAGGACCTTGGATGTTTAAGCTGTAATACCAGGATGTTGGGCGTTATCTGAGTTGATAGATGGAATGTTGATGTGTTAGGAACTCTAGGAAGTTGCACAAAAAAGGCACTGAAGCACACGTTCAGGCATCAAGATGGAACAGCTCGGAGTGACCTCACCTGGGGGGAAAGTTTAGCTATGACGCAGCCTAAGAAGTTAGGACTATAATCAGGAAGCAGTGTTGCACAGGAGTGAATGCAGCATCCATAGGTCAGATCACATCCATTCATTTAAAATACCGCGAGTGCTGTGCCAAGCACTGCTGTGTGTCTGACTAAAACACACCTGGCCTCCGACCAGTGGAACTTGAATTTTAGCAGGTCACACAGACAGCAACGAAATAAAAGAGCTGAGTAACTACCAGCTGTGCTGGCTAGTAGGAAAGAAATTCACAGGGTGCAGTGATGGAGAATAATTAGAGGGGTCACTTAGAGACGGCCTCCCTAAAAACACATTTAGGCAAAGACCTGGATGATGAGAAGAAAGGAAATAGCAAGGGATGCAGGGTCAAGTAAACAATGGTAGAGATTTGTATTTCTTTCTAAGAACAACGGGAAGCCATTAAAGGTTTTGAAGCAAGGAAGTGACATTATCTCAGGAATATTTTTAAAGGCTCTTCCCACCTTTCCTGCTGTGCGGAAAATAGTTTAGGGGAAGGCAAGAGTGGAAAAAGGGAGACTCTGGAATATTGCTGTATTCCAGGTAAGTGGTGATGGCAGCTAGGATTGAGGTGGTGGCGGCGGAGATGGTGTTAGCACACCTGGACCTGCTGATGGAGTGCGTGTGGAATATGAGGGAAAGAAACGAGGATGCTGAGCTTCTGTGGTCTTAGCAAATCAAGTAGATGATGGTAACTTTCCTCTAACCTAAATAAATATTTCTAAGCGAATGTACATTAAGCGACTATAGTAATGTGTATACTGTTAGTAAAGCTAGCAATATCATTTACTACTACTTACTAGTATGTCCTATAGGGTCGCTATGAGTCGGAATCGACTCGTTGGCAGAGTGGGTTTTTTTTTTTTTTTTTTTACTAGTATATGATACTGCTTTGGACTTGTTCCTTTTTCTGACTATGGGGGAGACTGCAGTAGGACCGGGGAGGGGGTGTGTGTGTGTGTGTGCGTGTGTGCGTGTGCGTGTGCGTGCGTGTGTGCGCGCGTGCGTGCGCGCGCGCACTGTGGTGAAGGCAAGGCGGAACATGGGTCTTCTTTGGATGTGTTAAGTTTGAGATAGGTACCCGTGAGGCACCCAAACGAAGGTGTCAGAAAGAAGTTAGATACAGGTGAATTGGAGCTCAGAAAAGTATTTTGAGCTCAAGATACATATGCATTTGGAAGTCGTCAGCACATGGAGGCTTTTGAATGTATTCAGAATGCCTCTAGCTCACCTGGAGAGGAAAGACTGGTGAGAAGAGGGCCCAGGCTGGAGAGATTTGGGCCTCTGGCACTTAGGGGTTGTGTAGACTAGGAGAGAGAGGAGTAAAATCAAGAGAGTGTGGTGTCAGAAAGCAGTGAGTGAAGAATCTTTTGAGGTAGAGGGATCAGAAACTGAGAAATGATGCCATGAGGTAGAAAAAGATGAGGACTCTTGGTTATACAATTTGAAGTCTGTTGGTGACTTTCACAATATGGGGGTGGGGGGAATACAACATGGGGGTAATGTTTGTTAAGAAGGAATAGATGTTTATTTGCATTACTCTTCGCAGTTAGGAGAGTTCCCTGTATTTAACCAGGGATGTGATTTGGTATTATCTCACTTTTACACTTTGGGGCAGAGTTTTTAACATTTCTATTATTTTTCTGGGGAGGTCTAGCATTCCTGAAGGATTTTTGTGTGTGTGTGATTTCCTTCTCCCTCCCTCCACCAAAAAAAAAAAAAAAGTAAGCCTCTGCTTTATTAGGTTCAAATCCCTTGTGATCTTTATGACTAACATCGCAGTGTGGATATCATAAAGTTACAGTGCTGAGTTCATATACTACAACTTGGTGAGTCCCTTTTGCAGGGCTTAGTTTGAAATACTGGGCAGTTTGTAAATTGGAAAATCAGTAAATTGCTGCTGTCATCCTTTTAAACATTTTTACATGCTTTGATTTGCATTGACCTTTTGGACTCTGTTTTAACTAGTAAATGTACTAGAATGAGTGGGTGCACATGTTTGCTTTTAACAGAGTGCAGGTTGGAGCTCTGACTCTGACTCATGGTGACTTTACATAGGACAGAAGGAAAAGTTGCCTGGTCCTGTGTTATCCTCACAGTCACCAGCATGTTCAAGTCCATGTTGGGGCTCTTGTGCCCGTGCATCTCACCAACGGTCTCCATGCCCTCGTAGGCGCTCTCCTTCACCAAACTTGATGTCCTCCTCTAACGATGGATGCCTCCAGGTGATATATCCAAAGCAAGTGAGTCGGACAGTGTTTGCGTGTTCTGTTGTGATCCGTTAGGTTTTCATTGGCTAATTTTTGGGAGCAGATCGCTAGGCCTTTCTTGCTAGCCTATCTTTTAGTCTGGAAGTTCCGCTGACACCTGTCCACCATGGGTGACCTTGCTGGTATTTGAAATACTGGTGGCGTAGTTCCTGCATCAAAGCAACATACAAGCCACTGACAGCCAGATGGTCGCCTAAGTGAACTAGCTGGTATCTTTTTATTCATATCACAAAAATTATCAGTCATGGTCTACGTTTTTAACAGTCTCAAAGATATAGTATGTTTTATTGAAATTAACTTTGCTTAGAAGTGGAAGTGGGTTCTCTGGATTATGGTTGATACTTTTCACATATTCAGACAATTGGAGGCCATCTTCCACTATCCCTTTACAGTCACTAAGTATTTGGAGGAGAAATTATAAAAATAATTTTTTATTGCAGATAACTTTGACATCATTTTTAAATAGGGAATTTGATTTTATTTGCATGGCTTGAAGTTTCTGACTTGAATTCTGGTTCTGGAAGTTATGGGGAGGTGTAGGCAGCTAGTGGAGCATGTTGCTTGGGCAAAATGGTGACTACAACGTCAGGGAAAAGGGGTAGCAGAAGCCCTGGGAGCACTGAGGGTAGAACTAAGGAAATTTCAGGATTGGAGACATTCTTTTAATCCAGGGAGTATTCTTTGGAACACAAACGTTAGGTACTGCCAGGGTAAAGCAGATGTCAACCTATGGAACCACAAGTTTTGGCTACATAGGAACTTTGCTTCCCAAATAATTTAAATTTCTCCTATCACTGCTCACAGCCCTTCCTCTTCTATGGGAGTACATCTCAATTTCTAAACGTAATTTATTGGAACTGACTTTATAAAAATTTATTTCTTAGCAGACTTCACTAGAACACATTTATTCTAAAGAAAAAGAAATTGCTGAATTGGTATACCTGAAAGACCCTAAAAGAAAACATTTGTTTTATTACAAGCACCCAGCGGGATTTTTTTTTTTTTTTAATAAACATGAAAGAGAATTTTCTCTAACTTAAGTAAATATTTCAAAACATATTAAGTAAATATGTTAAAGGATTACGGTAATGTGTGTACTGAGAACAGCAGTAAAGTTAGCAGTATCGTATGCTAAACCAAACCAGTTGCTGTTGTCGGTTCCAACTCAGGGTGACCCCACGTGTGTCAGGAGAGAACTGTTCTGAATAGTGTTCTCGATGGCTGATTTTTTTCGGAAGTAGATTGCCAGGTCTTTCTTCTGAGGTGCCTCTGGCTGGACTCGAACCTCCAGCCTTTAGTTTAACATATTAACCATTTGTACCACCCAGGGATACTGCACTGACCTTGTTCATTTTTCTGAGTAACCTTCTCTGTGAAAGTCCTCAGAATGCATAGCTTTATTTTTCTCTGAGACTGGTAGTAGCCCTCCAGAAAACTTCTTTGGAGCTTAGTATCCTGAGATGTTTTCACATCCAAAGTGTATTTGTTACATACTAAACACTGTCGAGTGATATGGACCAATCCCGAAGTGTCACATGTCCAGGATACAGCTCTTGTTAGAACTGAAATTTGAAGCTGTTTCCATTCTCTCCAGCCATACTACTGGACCCTGTAGATGTAAGGATTTCTTCTTCTCAATTTCACTGTGACTGTTTACATTTATAAATATTGGAGGGAAATTGTCTATTGTAGTACCTGCAAGTTAAAATGCATGTTCATACAGTCATTTGTGGAAAAAGTAAAAAGCCATTAAAATCTTGGAGCCTAAATTTATTTCTGTTATGGAAATTTTGCAACTGGGAAGGACTGGATGCCCCCTTTCTCTGTCTCTGTGCCTTGTTTAATGTGAGGTGTATATTAATAATGAATTTGTGAGGAAAAAAAAGTGAGCATCCTATGAAGTGGTGACTTAGCAGAGAGAAAGTAACAGTAAATTGTTTTGTCCATTCTCTCCTTTCTGTCACCAGGTGGCTGGTACTGACTGTGTCTCCCTTTCTGTTCTCTTTATTTTCCAGAGCCACTCTAGAAGCCTTTCTACACATAGTGGTTTGTTATAGTCCAACTTTCATTTTCTTCCAAAGATTTAAACTTCCCACCCTGGTAGGAAGCCCCTCCAGGGCAGTTGTCTTCCAGTTCCGTTTCCAAGCTTCTCTGCCATCGCTCAAGCCCGTAATGTAGTGCTAGGTTTGAGGATGGTAACATTACTCATTGTCATTTGACCTGAAGGTACATAAAAAGAAATGCTGTCTTGCTGTTTAATGGGCTAAGTTGACTCTCAGTATGTACCTAATGGCATTATTGCAAGCTTAATTTGCAGTTTCCTTTCGGGTTGAAATCCTTGTCAGTTCACACGTGCATTTCTGGCTTTCTCTCACCCTGGTGTGCTCCCTGCCCTTCCTACCCCCTTCAAGGAGAAAAAAAAAGGGAGAGCCAGTTGGGTTATGTTTTTTCCGACATTTTCTTCTGGACATGCTCACTTGAGACCTAAAACTGATAGTCTGTGATACTCTTCAAGGAGAAGATAGGATTGTGTGTACCCAGAGTATGTATGAATGGTCGCTATGAGTCAGAATCGACTCGACGGCAGTGGGTTTTTTTGTTCAACTTCGGGGATAGGATTTATTCCTCAACAAGTATTTACCAAACCTAATGTAATTAATGTGATTATTAGTTAAGTTCCTTGAATGAGTTTTTAAAACATGTAATATATGAAACCTGCATCATTTGGATCATGAGAATTAACTGTTCTAATAGCAGATTTTTGCTTTTTCCAGTTAAATCTTACTCCTAGTTTTGCAACCCTGGCAGGGCTGTCAGTGACTCCAGGGAGGTGAATGGAGCCTCCCACGTGTCTTACCCTGCCGCCTCCTCTGCCTGTTCACCGTGATGCAGGCGGAGCAGTGAAAATCACTGACCACACAACCAGTACTTTGGTCTGAGTCTGTGCTGGCTATTCTGTTGTGTGGCCCTTTGACTTAGGATACAGCAATAACCAGCTGCTCCTCACAGTGTCCCTGCTGTCATGGAGATTACATTTATATGGAGGGAGGGAGATGGACAATACAAGAAACAAATATACGGGAGTTATTGCAGACAAAAGCACTAAGAAAACAAAGCAGGGCCGTAGCGTATAGAGGATTGGGAAGGTTGGGGTGTTGGTAGGTGCCATTTGGGGAGATCGCCGCGAATGATGACAAGGATCCAGCTATGAGAAGGGCATTTTAGCCTGAAGAACAACAAATAGAAAGATGCTGAGCTGAGGAAAGCCAGTGTGGCTGGACATAGTGAGGGCGAGAGTGGTAGGAAATGAGGTAGGCAGGGGTCAGTGTTTGTTCTTAAATTGCAGTAGAAAGCCATTGGAGAGTTTTAAGTAGAAGGGTGATGCACTACCAGAGTCGGCCTCTACTTCAATAATACATCACATAAAACTTCCACCTTATAGAGATTATGGAGTTACTCCTTATAAATTTTATTACCATTATTATTTTTGCATTATGTATGGGTCATTGACATTACCTTATGTACAGTTCCAGTACGTCTAGAAGTAAAATTTTACTAAAAATCAAGACATGGCTACTCAAAATTTGTGTCTCAACCCGTGAAAGGAAGTACAGCAGTACCCAGTCTGTCTTGACGGAAGATTGGATGGAAATGTAAACGATTGTGATACGTACATAGCAAACACCTCCTTAGCTGTCTGTGTGACCTGCTTGCCTGTGTCCCTAACTGTCCATCTGGAGTGAAGACAGCTGGCATCTGGCGGTAGAGGAGCATCAAGAGGTTGGCCTTCTACCTTGTCAGAGCAAGAACAACCAGTGAGATAGGTGGAAAGCTAGGAGAGTTGGTTAGCTTGGAAGTAAGCAGTCTGGGAGGCAGCTTGCTACATCTTCCACCAGTCCCCGCTTGGTTCCTAGTGGTACTCAAAAGATTTGTCTATACAGTGTGAAGCCCTGAATCCGCCTGATGTGACTCGGTGGAGAGCACGCCTTTCCAGCTTCCTTGATTTGGTACGACGCTTCAGTGGAGTAATAATTTTGCCATAGTTTTTTAGTTATGATAGCTGAAATATTTAATCTAAAGGGGACATTTAGGCCAAAAACAGCCGATAAGGTGAATAAATAGATTGGCTTAGTGATACAGTAATTCTTGAGTGTGTATATGAAACTTCAGTTACTGAATTCTTTTGATATGTTTATATGACACAGAAGTGACTTATAAAGTGTAATTCCAACATATCTTAATAAACTGTTACAAGAGGTTTTGGGGTTACGTTGATAAGGAATTACGTATCACTTCTTACGGAAGAAACCGAAGGAGCAGTTTCTCATGACCCTCTCCTCCACCCAGCTAATCAGTGGCTCAGAACAGTTTTTTTTTTTTTTTTTCACTTAACCGGTATAGAAAGGTTACACATACCATTCAAAATTCTTGAAGAGACAGAATTTCAATGCAGGCATTTATTTGCTCCAAGAGGGACAGTAATACCAATAATTAAAAAATAACCCAAAATACGGAAAGACCGCAAGTAATTTATATTTGACTTTGAAATGAATTTTGGTGGCTATATTTTAAAATGATATAAATGAGTGTGTCTGGTATTTTGGGTATTCATTTTATACAAAATAAGGTTAAAAAATTTTTTTCTTCGTTTTGTTTTAAGGAACAGTAGGAAGTCTGATTTATAATATTCTGGACAACTCTTCAGACTTACCATACAAATCTTAGCTTCTTTTTGCTTTATATTCTGTGTTGTGAAGATTCTAAAAATAGAATAAAAAATAATATTGATAGCTTTCTGAAGTATGTCAATACGGTTGTTATTCTCATTTTACTGAGGAAGAAAGAGAAGCATAAAATGGTTATATAGCTTGCCCAAGGTCATTTGGTGCTTTAAGGGGTGAAGCTGGTATTTAGGGCATCTTCAAAGCCTTGAATGTCTAACCATTGTGCTCTATTACCTGTTGTAGTAGCTCTGTGAATTGTAGACCTCACTTTGAGTTATTGCCTGTTAAATTTTGTTCAAAGAGAAAAATTACCAGACATCTTACTATGATTTTAAGATTTTCTCACCTACAGAACCAAATATACACTATAAAGAAATTCCAGAAATTAATCCTTCCAGCGGCTTTTCTTTTACCCAAAGTTGCTAATCTTTTTTTTCGTGTTAGAAGCCAAGTTTACTAATTTTGAATTTCAAAAGATATGGCTAGGTGGAGGGCTAGAGACCAGCCTGGTATTAGTTGATCTCAGTAAAAGGGGGAGGGCAGGGCTCAATCAGTCGTGTTAAGATTAGCCAGTGACAGATCTTTGATATTTCTCCCTCCCGTTCTCTTCGTACGCCTCACTGTATCTAGCCATTTGCTTTTTCTGCAATTAAATTGGCCTCCCTGTATGCATATAGGATAACTGCTCAGAATAAACCTTCTGTTTAAATTTCACTGAGTTTAGATTATTTTTAACACTGTATTTAGATTAAAAAAGACAGGTTTCTTTCAGTTTAGCCGTTGACATTGTTTCATCAGAGTGACCATCCATCACTACTTGTCTTCCGACATAGAAACCCATGATCACCACGACATTCCTTTTAAAAATTTAAGGCCTCCAGTTGCCCCTAAGAAGCCCTGATGGAACAGTGATTAAGAGCTTGGCTGCTAAGCAAAAGGTCAGCAGCTCGAATCCACCAGCCGCTCCTTGAAAATTCCGTGGGACAGTTCTACCCTGTCTACTGGGATACTCTGAGTCAGAATCGAATGGACAGCAACAGGTTAATTGCCCCTAGAGTTAAGCACCTGGGATTGTTGATGTGCTGTAGAAATCCCTTTGTACTCTGATCCCGGTCTACTGTCCCCATATAGTTATCCTTCCTATCCTATAAATTCACTAGGAGTCCCTTGGTGGTGCACATGGTGACCATGCTTGGCTGCTCACAGGAAGGTTGGAGATTGGAGTCCATCCAGAGGCTCCTTAGAAGAAAGTCTGCTTCTGAAATATCAGCCATTGAAAGCCCTATGGGTCGCAGTTCTACTCTGACACACACGGGGGGTCGCCATGAGTCAGAATTGACTTGACAGCAACTGATACAACTTACTGTGTTCAGTCTACGTCCTAGGATGTTCCCTCTCCCAACTTTGATCCTTATTAATTCTCCAGAGCTCGGATTTAAAAAAATGGCTCAGCCTGCTCATCTGTGACCCCGTGACGCTTTATACATACCTCTTTACAGCATTTGTCACATTCAGCTATGGTCAGTTGGGTCTGCCAGTCCAAGAGACTAAGCTCTTTAAACTGATTGTTCTGTTTTTATTTCTTGGGCCTAACGCCAGAGAGGCCTAAAAAGTTTGAATGAATTACCGGAACAAGTTACAGTACAGTAGTATTTGGTTAGTAGTGGTTGTGCAAATGTTATCAGTTTATTTCTTTAGATGATAACATCAATCACTGAGAAAGATTATAGTCAGGTTGAAGTAATGAATCCACTAAATAAATCTTAATCATTCTTTGGTATAAAACCCCATTTTTGCTATTTTATATAAATTTAACATTCTTAATATTTTTAAAAAGGTTTAATTTTTTTTTAATTAAAAATTTATATCAGTTTTACAACATATTTGGATAGTTACCAATGCTGACTGAAGCAATTGCTGGTAAAGGCATTGGAATGGCTGCATTATAGGAAGATGTAAGTTACTGTTTTTCATAAAATCTTAGGGTAACAGTCACCATCAGAAAAGGAGACTTGAAAGATTTTGTGTGACTGAACTTATAAGCTGAGCATTCAGCGTATGTCCGTGTATGTGCATAGAACTGAACTAGATTGGATGGAGATAGGAAAGTATGATAGATGCTTCCTACATAAAAGTAACATGAAACAGCTAGTGAGCAAGATACTGCATATTACGGCTCAGTAGCAACCTGCACTTGAAGTTTGTTTGTAATTTCTGTCATAATTCCTTTTCATCCAAACCTTATCGTGTGATTGCAGTGGTTTCCTTAGCTATGTCTCATTTTCCAGTCTAGTATTTCCAGTCATTTCCCTGACCCAGCACACCTGAAGGATATGGGACATGCCCATTAGTACAGTGGCTCACTTTGCAGCGATGAAAGTGAAGGAGGGGAGAGATGATCGAGGATGGGGGAAAAATAAAAGCCTTCTAGTGATCCTGACAAACTACAGATTGGGATTGGTATAGCTGGAGGAAAAGTCTCTCCCTCTTCTCTTCCTTGAGAGGAAATGGGGGAAAGAAGTGCTGAAGTGGGAGGATTTACAGATTCAGAGAATTGGAGGGAAAGGTAGAAGCCTTTTAATGACCTGAACTGAGCTGATGAGAAATGGTGAAGGAAAAAGGAACAGAGAAAGAAAAGGGATCTAGGAGAAAGAAGAGGACACGTGCCTTGGGGTTAGAAAGAGGGTCTTAGGTGTTCTCCCCCACAGGCTTAGTTTGCTACTTTGGGAAAACCTCTGAAAGAGAAGCAGAAAAAGGAAAAGCAAAAAGCCACCAGAACCTTGAGTCTGTGACCATTAGCATGGATCGATTGTCTCTGCTGGGCCTGAGTTCCTGGGGAGAGAAGCCCTGGCGTTGTCAGAATATGGCCATGCTGTGTGTTTCCCTTCCTCACCCCTCTTTCCCAGCACTCTTTTCTGTTTCTTAGCTAACTAGACACCTGGAATTTTGGCTCTAGAATAGCTTGAGAGGTATTTTTGCTGAGAAAATATCTTTAGGGAAAAAAATCTGTTCATATGTTTTTTTAAAAAATACTTCCTGGTTCTTGAGAATCCTTGATTTCTTAAATTCAGGTGCTTGATTTCTGGGCCAGGCTTACTGTAAGTAGCTTCTCGAGCCTTTCAGGATGGTATTCAAATTCATGTTAAGCCCTTCACATAAAGTCTTCTTGTAAGGTGGGTAGAGAGAATCTCAATTGTTATGCGTTATGGATTTAGGGTTCACAACTGCCAGTAGCTGCCATCTCTTGCCCTCTCCCCGCTACACACAAAAACAAAAACCAAAATAATGAAGAGTTGTAATGTTTAGATAATGGTCGGGATGTAGAGTGTTTTTTAGCAAGCTGAGGTCATCCGTTGAATCTAAAAACACATTGCAGTCCTAAGTTTAAAGGAGGACAGCACAGAAGGGAGAGAAGTGTGAGTAAATGCTGAGGGGGAGGCAGGCTTGGGGCTTTGGTTGTGTGGAAGCTTATGGGGCAAGAGTGTCATGCTTGGAGCTGTGGAGAATCTGGCACTGCTCTCTCTCTCTCTTACAACTGTTGTCCGCTCACTTAAATATGGAACATATTCCTGCCTGGCGAGTGGCCTTGCCATTCCTTTCTGTGTGTCATACAGCAGACAGTGTGCCTTGCCAGATGAGTGGTCACGGAGCATTATAATAGTCAGCATACTACAGCATTAGATCCACTGGGGAGGTGGTGGTAATGGAACAACAAAAACAGTAACAGCTAACTCCTGTTGGCCAATTACTGTAGGTTAATTCTGTTCTAATAGCTTTAAATGTGGGAACTCGTTTAACCCTTTAATGACCTGTGGGACATGCATATCCTACCCACTTTTTCTGGCTCTCGGGTTTCTTAGGACTCTGCTTTTCCTGCTAAAAGTATTTGCTGCCTTCCAGTGGGGACTTGTATAATGGTGAAAGGTGAAAGAAACATTTATTGAAGCAAAATACCAGGGGTAGCAGCCTTAAAGGTGAGGTAGTGTATCCAGGAAGTGTGATTGAGGAAAAACTTTGTTTTGGCTAGATAAGCTTTGTGAGTACATTTATGGTTTCCTTGTGATAGGAATTCCTGGTAGGTTTGGGTTTTTTTGTATGTGTGTCACAAGAAAACCTGGCACCCAAGAATCCTCTGGGGTTTGTGGAACCCATGTATGCCCAAATAATATTTCTCAAAATCCATGTTAAACCCGTTGCCGTCGAGTTGATTTCAACCCATAGCAACCCTATAGGATAGAGTAGAACTGCCCATAGGGTTTTCAAGGAGCAGCTGGTGGATTCGCCACCAAGGCTCCAAAATCCGTATTAAAACAAAAAAACAAAATAAAACCATATTACCAACCAAAAATTTAAACGTGCTCCGTGACTTAGCATGTTTCTGTTAATGAAAACACATGGTATCCAAAAAAAAATTCAGAGCAAAAAATAATAGGGTCATTTTACAGATGATGAATTCAAGGCATAAGGTTATATGGCTAAGAAGTGGAGGAGCCAGGAGAGGCCCACAGGCAAGCAGGCTTCAGGCCCCATATTCTCAACCGCTCCACTTTGGGGAGGGTTAGAAGGTTCAGTCTAAAACTGCTTTTGTTACTAGTTAAGAGTCTTTATGTCGTAAATAGGGCTGTTTGGGTGGCACAAATGGTTAAGTACTAGACTACTAGGCAAAAGGTTGGAGGTTTGAACCCACCCAGAGGTGCCTGAGATGATAGGCCTGGCAGTCTGCTTCCAAAAGGCCACAGCTTTGAAAACCTGTGGAGCACAGTTCTACTCTGCAACACGTGGATTTGCCATGAGTTGAAATTGACTCTACTGCAACCAACAACATGTTGCAAATAACAGAAATCTGATTCTAATTCAATTAAATAAAAAGGTGAGATGATTGTAAAGATACGAGAGTGTATGTCTGATAAGCCAAGAACTGAAATGTTATAGATCCCAGGTATAACAGAAGCCAGAGATTCTTCCCAACTCTCACCTCTCTGCAAGTGTGGCTTCATTGTTTTCTCACCTTGCAAACGGCTGTCTGCTGCCCCACAGCCTGCCTGGAGCAGCATAACCACAGACATGAGGGGCTGGTTAGTCCAGGCTGGCTGGCTCCTAGTCCAGTCAGCTGTTTCGGTAATTAAAGTGAAAGGGTCCAGATAACACTGATATCATGAGCCTTCGGTATTACCTCATCATGTGATTATCTCTGCTGTAAGAGCTTGGGGTCGAGTCTCCCAAATGTGGGTTCAGATCTTAGCCCTGCCTCTTATTAGCCCTGAGACTTTGGGCGATCACTTAATCTAGCTTCTCACATAACTTGGATCCATCAAGTTCTCCTTTAGAGGGCAAATATTTGCTACTAGTTAGGGTTATTTTTCTGAAACACATCTAATTATTTAATTCTTAACACTGAAATCCTTCCTATCCATGTCACTGCTGATGTCAGATGGGTCCTGGCTGAAAGCAAAGAAGACCAGAAAGATGTTTACCTGTGTTTATTGACTATGCAGAAGCATTTTCACTGTGTGGATCATAACTAATTATGGATAACATTATAAAGAATGGGAATTCCGCACTTAATTGTGCTTATGAGGAACCTGTACATAGATCACGAGGCAGTCGTTCTAACAGAATGAGGCAGTACTGTGTTGTTTAAAGTTAGGAAAGTATACATCAGATTGTATTCTTTCACCGTACTTACTCTTTATGCTGAGCAAATAATTCAAGAAGCTGGGACTATATGAAGAACAGGGCATCAGGATTGGAGGAAGACTTATTAACAAACTACATTATGCAGATGACACAACCTTGCTTGCCAAAAGTGAAGAAGACTTGAAGCACTTACTGATGAAGATCAAAGACCACAGCCTGCAGTATGGATTACACCTCAACGTAAAGAGAAACAAAAATTCCTCACGGTTGGACCAATAAGCAACATCATGGTAAATGGAGAACAATTGAAGTTGTCCAGGATTTCATCTTACTTGGATTCACAATCAACGCCCATGGAAGGAGCAGTCAGAAAATCAGATGATGCGTTGCACTGGGCATATCTGCTGCAAAAGACCTCTTTTAGAATGTTAAAAAGCAAAGATGTCACTTTAAAGACTAAGGTGCACCTGACCCAGGCCATAGTGTTTTCAGTCGCCTCATAGCATGCGAAAGTTGGGCAATGAGTAAGAAAGACCAGTGAAGAATTGACGCCTTTGAATTATGGTGCTGGCAAAGAATATTGAATATACCATTGACTGCCAAAAGAATGAACAAATCTGTCTTGGAAGAAGCACAAGCAGAATGCTTCTTGGAGGTGAGGATGGCGAGATTCTGTCTCACATACCTTGGACATGTTATCAGGAGAGGTCAGTCCCTGCTTGGTAAAATAGAGGGTCAGCAAAAAACAGGAAGACCCTCAACGAGGTGGAATAACACAGTAGCTACAACAGTGGGCTCAAGCATAGCATGGATTGTGAGGATAGCGCAGGACCAGGCAGTGTTTTGTTCTCTTATACATACGGTTGCTATGAGTTGGAACTGACTGGACGGCACCTAACAACAACATCTATGTCATTCACCTCTGTAACATGTCTCCTCACCCTGTAGCTCTTCAACAATGACCTCTAACTTCTCTTCTTCCTCCCCTTCCTTCCTCCAATTTCTCCTTTTCCCTAAATGGATGGTACTTGCTAGCTTCTCCTGGCAGCTTTTTATAAAAAAACAAAACAACTTCCCTTCCCTTCTCTTCAGTGCTAGGAAAGTTTTTTGAGGATGGAAATTGGATAGTTTTGTTCTTAAAGGTTTGTTTATAAATATTTGCTTAAAATTATTTATGTGATGGGAGAATTCACTTGAATATTTCTTTAAATGTGGTACTCACTAAATATAATGTCTGTAACTTTTTAAGTACCAGTCAATATGTGTTTGCCTAATATGTAAACAGAATTTACATAATTCTTTTCAAACTTTATCTTATAGGAGGAAAACATATTTCAGAAACTCAGTTTTTTGGGGAGTTAACTATAGACAGAGCCCTGGTGGTACAGTGGTTAAGAGCTCTGGCTGCTAACCAGAAGATTGACAGTTCAAATCCACCAGCTGCTCCTTGGAAACCTTATGAGGCAGTTCTGCTCTGTCGTGTAGGGTTGCTATGGGTCCAGATTGCCTCAACTGGTACAGTTTTGGTTTGGTTTTTTGGTAACTGTGGACAGGTGTAGTTGACTTTGGGTTTCCTAAGGCTTTTGACTTCCACTCAATCTCTTAAAACCTTTAAAAAAGGACATGCACAACCCTCACTTCCTTCCCTTCAGGGAAAAAGAACATTTTTAGATTTTACATATTGAATTAGCCTGATCACTTAATTGAAGTAATCATTTAAGACAGTCTAGATTTTTTTTTTTTAGCATTAAATATTCATATGTTCAACACAGTGGTTCTGAACCCTGACTGCTATTTTAACTACATGTGTTTAAAAAAAAAAAAAAAAGATGCCAGGGCCACACCCCACTGAATTGTCATCTCTGAGGCCAGGCCAGGCATCTGCATTAAAAGAAAACACAGACTCTAGTAGGGTAAGAAGGAAACCCTGGTGACATAGTGGCTAAATGCTGCAGCTGCTAACCAAAAGGTTGGCAGTTCAGGTCCACCAGGTGCTCCTTGGAAATTGGGGCAGTTCTACTCTGTCCTATAGGGTCGCTATGAGTCAGAATCAACTCGACGGCACTGGATTTAGTAGGGTAAGAACTAAGAGATTAATGCATATTTTGCATATAGCATACTTCTGGTGCTAATGTCCACAAAAATGCTTTCATGACATAGAATAAATTATTTAAACAAACTTAAAAAGCTATTCAATTTTAGAAACTTTTTTTTTCTTTTTTCAGACTTTAGAAGTAAAACCTCAGAGTAAAGATGAGTATAGCTGCATCAATTTGTTGATTCTTGTTAGAAGAACCCTGATGAGTTGAGACTGCATTAAATTTCAGGCTCTTGCTTTGTGGATAGTCTGCAGAAATAGTCCTTGAACTAAATTTCAGCGTGTAATAGCTTTATACTTAAAGGCGTTAGGAAAAACTGTTTTTTCTGAGTTTTAAGCTGTTTATAATAACCAGCTTTCAGCTGCTAATTTTATAATCTAGTTGTGGCAAAGACAAGATACATACTTCAGGAAGAATTTTTGAGCTTTTACTACTGATTTCAGATTTTTATTTTAAATGGGCCTTTCGTATTTAAAGCCATTTAGAATACAGATGAAATACATGGAAACGCCAAGAGGTTAAAACATCGTAGGGCCTTGTGAATAAATCTCTAAAGCAGAATTACTGTAACCGAAGTGAATAGGAACATCTAAAATAAATGCCCAGATAATGAAATTAGCCGTCCATTCATGGAATTGAGGAAATAACTAATTTAATGTTAGACGTAAAAAGCATTTTCTGGTTTGACTTTATTACTCACAGGTTTACACCTGTAATGTGTTCACTCATTAAACATCAGATGTCTCCCTTGTCCCAGGTGCTGTACTGAGGAATACAGGAAAACTAGACAGACTAGGTCCAGGCTCTCGTGGAAGCCTACAGGAAGAAGGGATATTAAACAAGAAGTAAAAGAACTCTGAATGTTACTGTGAAAAACTGCAAGGTGCTTCTGTTCCACTGGCCAGTGAGGAACCTCTCCTGCTGCTTCCGTAAAAGAGCTATATTGGCTTTTCTTGGAAATTTTAGAGGTGAAAGGGAACTTTTATCTAGTTCAAGTCCTCATTTTACAAAAGAGAATACGCAAATCCTGAGAAGTAGTGTTGACATCTCTAAAGCCACATAGCCAAGGACCAGTCTTCAGGTTTCTAACCACGTAAGCACTCTGCCCTGCCCCTAGGGCCATGTGCTAGTACGTGATGTGTAACAAACAGAACGTATCCAGAATCTGTTTATTTAGGAAAGTTTAGTTGAACTCCTGCTTTATGTTCTCTTTCTGCTCGATGCTGGGATTACTCAAAATGGAGATTAAGCCCTATTCCTAGGGAGAAAAGACACCCAATTTTGAGGTGGGGAGATAGAGTGAAATCTATAAATCAGTTATTTGTTTAACATATTGGTTGAAATGGTAGATTCTGGAACCAGATTGAGTTAAAATCCTAGCTTCTCACTTAATAAAAGGTATATAAATTTGGGAGAAACAGGAGTCTTTCTGCCTCAGTTTCCTCATCTGTAAGATGGGGACAATAATATCTACTTCATAGGGTTTTTAGGATTTAAAAATCTTCGGAAAGCACTTGTAAAACTGCTTGGCTCCTAGTAAGCATTCAATACGTAATAGCCATTATCACTATTAAAAAGCGTTCTTTAAAAAAAGTTAAAGCCCAAAGAAGTTAAGTAACTTGCCCAAGATCGTACAGCTAGAAAGTTTGGAATCTGGGCTTTAAATCCAGGAATTCTGGCCCCAGAGCCCATACTCAATTTCTGTTCACCTTTAAACAACTAGTTTGCCTGTCTTCCCACACCAGTTAACAAGGTTTTTAACTGAATGCCGTGTTCAGATTTAGGGGCGGAGTCCAAGAGTGTGTTCCAAATCTACCACCAGTACTAGAAAATCTCTCAAAATTCTAAGCATCTCAGGATATTGGTGTCTACAAAAGAGAGTAATGTGTTAACTCTGAAATATTTGGTGATATATTTGTTTTCCACTGAAGAGAGGCGGGGTTAAATTTTGGGAATGGTGCCCACTTCATCCAGGTCCAGCTTGCCATGTGTTTTTATTTCTAGCCATTGATGGACCTCAACTTGAAATTCAAAGAGTTTATGCTACGTTAAAAATAACAAGCTGTTCTTGAGAAATAGTAAACCTGAGAAGAACACATACTTTTGTGGTTACGGGGGGGGGGGGAGGGTTTTTTATTGATTAATCAGTAGATAAGAACTGCTTTAGGTGAAGGGAAAGACAACACTCAATACATGGAAGGTCAGCTCAATTGGACTGGACCAAAAGCAAAGAACTTTTCAGGATAAAATGAATGCTTCAAAGGTCAGCGGAGCAAGGGCGGGGGTCTGGGGAACATGGTTTGCGGGGACTTCTAAGTCAATTGGCAAGATAATTCTATTATGAAATCATGCTGCATCCCACTTTGAAATGTGGCGTCTGGGGTCTTAAATGCTAACAAGCGGCCATCTAAGATGCATCAGTTGGTCTCAACCCACCTGGAGCAAAGGAAAATGAAGAACACCAAGGCCACACGACAACTAAGAGCCCAAGAGACAGAAAGGGCCACATGAACCAGAGACCTACATCATCCTGAGACCAGAAGAACTAGTTGGTGCCCGGCCACAATCGATGACTGCCCTGACAGGGAGCACAGCAGAGGACCCCTGAGGGAGCAGGAGATCAGTGGGATACAGACCCCAAATTCTCATAAAAAGACCAAACTTAATGGTCTGACTGAGACTAGAGGTATCCCGGCGGCCATGCTCCCCAGACCTTCTGTTGGCACAGGACAGGAACCATCCCCGAAGACAACTCATCAGACATGAAAGGGACTGGTCAGTGGGTCGGAGAGAGACGCTGATGAAGAGTGAGCTAATTAAATCAGGTGGACACTTGAGATTGTGTTGGCAACTCTTGTCTGGAGGGGGGATGGGAGGATAGAGAGAGAGGGAAGCTGGCAAAATTGTCACGAAAGGAGAGACTGAAAGGGCTGACTCAAGAGGGGGAGAGCAAGTGGGAGTAGGGAGTGAGATGTATGTAAACTTATATGTGACAGACTGATTGGATTTGTAAACGTTCACTTGAAGCTTAATAAAAGTTAATTAAAAAAAATAACAAGCTGTGTTTTATAAAGGATTGGACGTAGTGTTTTTATGTTTTTGTTTTGTTTTTTAATTAGAGTAGCCTACATCTGATTTGAGTGAGAACAGTTTGTATGGTAAGTAGCATTTTTACCGTTCTCAATCATTTAAGGAACTTTCGACATGTGGACAATGAAATAGTATAGTGAATACTTTTCACTAGAAGACAGACTCTGGTCATATGAATAGAGAATTGTAAATCTTTCTCAGGCTATTGAAAATTTCCCTGTCTTTCCACTTGTCCACTAACGTCTGTTGCTTATTACTACAACAAGGAGCCCTGGTGGTACAACGATTAAGTGCTTGGCTGCTAACTGAAAGGTTGGTGGTTTGAATCCACCCAGCAACTCTGTGGGAGGAAGACCTGGTGATCTGCTCCTGTAAAGATTACAGCCTAGAAAACCTTGCCGGCAGTTCTACTCTGTCAAGTGGAGTCTCTGTTGAGTCAAAGTGATAGCTGGTCCATGACTTAGAATATTTAACACAAAATATTTAACTACGGTTGGAGTTTTATTTTTCCAGTCTGACAATCTATGCCTCTAAATTGGAGGGTTTAGACTGTTCAGACCATTTTCATTTAATGTTATTGTTAGTGTGATTGGTTTTAAATCTATTACCTTACTGTTTGTTCTCTTTGTTCTTCATTCTCTGTTTCTTCTTTTGGATTGGGTTGTTTTTTTTAATGATCCTGTATTCTTTGTTAGATTACCAGCAAAACTGTGTTCATCACTTTAGAGCTTATAAAATACATCTTTAACTTGTCACAGTCTACCTTCAAGTGGTCTTATAACCCTCCAGGTGTGGTATAAGATATTTAAACATTTCCCTTCAGGATTTCCCCCTCCTGGCCTTTGTGCATTGTTGTCATAAATTTTATTTCTATATATTTTTATAAACCCCACGATACATTATTATTAATTTTGCTTTAAACGGTTAATTATCTCTTAAACGGATTTAAGAAATAAATAAAATTCTGTTTCCCACAAATTTATGATCATTTTTGGTGTTATCTGTTCCTTTGTTGTATAGGTAAACAGGTTTTCACCTACCGTCATTTTCTTCTGCCTGAGGAGTTCTTTAACATTTCTTGCAGTCAGGTCTGCTATTGATGAATTCTTTTGGTTTCTGTATATCTGAAAAAGTCTTTATTTTATCCTTGTTTTTAGAACCGTATTTTTGCTGGGTATAGAATTCTAGGTTGACAGTTTTTTTTTTTCTTTCTTTCTTTCAGTGCTTAGACGTTGCTTCACTGTCCCTGGTTTGCATTGTTTCTGATGAGAAGCCTGCTGTCATCCTTGCCTTCGTTCCTCTATATAATGTCTTTTTCCCCTCTGGCTGCTTTGAAGATTTTCTTTTTTATCACTGGTTTTAAGAAATTTGATTGTGATATGCCTTGGTGTAGTTTTTGTCATGTTTCTTTTGCTTGGAGTTTGTTGTTCTTGGATGTATGGATTTATGGTTTTCATCAGATTTGGAAAATTTGGGCTATTAATTTCTTCAAATAAATTTTCTGGCCCCTCCCCCTTCATGTATTAGGCTGTTTAAAGTTGTCTTACAGCTCTCTTTACTCTGTATACTTTTTAAAGTCTTTTTTTCACGGTTTCGTTTTGAATAGTTTTATTGTTCTGTCTTAAAGTTCATTAATCATTTTTCTTCAGTGTCTAATACGCCATCCCCCAGTATATTTTCCATCTCAGATGTTGTATTTTTCATATATAAAAGTTTGATTTAGGTCTTTTTTTCATTTTCATGACTCTACTTAACACGTTCAGTAATTACTCTTATTTTCTTGAACTTAATGGAATATAGTTGTAATTGTTTACTGTTCTTGCCTACTAATTCTGTTACCTGTGTCATTTCTGGATCTGTTTCTCTTGATTGGTTTTCCCCTCATATTTTTAAGCTCCTTTCCATGGTTGGTGACTTTTTTATTGGATACTCGACATTGTGTGAATTTTACCTTTTTGAGTGCTGACTATGTTTGTATTCCTAAAAATATTCTTGAGCTTTGTTCTGGGATGCAATTAAGTGACTTGGAAATGGTTTGATCCTTTTAAGGCTGGCTTTCAAGCTTTGTTAAGAGTCACCAGGGCAGCCATAAAAGCTAATTTTTCCCCGCTACTGAGGTAATACCCTTCTGAGTATTTTATCCAGTGCCCCATAAATTACAAGGTTTTTCCTCTCTGACTGGTGGGAACACAAACTAGGGAATTGTTCTCTCTGTTCCTTTTGGGTAGTTCTTTCCTGGGCTTGTGATAATGTCTTCTCATGCAAGTTCTCATCAGTACTCAGCCTGATAACTTGAGGGGGACCCTCTGCTGATCTCGAGTTCTCTCTCTGCAGCTCTTCCTTCTCTAGTACCTGTGAAACTCTACCTGAATTCTCTCCCTCACCACAGGAACAATTATAGGCCTCAATGTGTTTTTTCTTTCTCTGGAATCACTGCCCTGCTCTGCATAAAGCCCAGTGTCTAGAAACAGTTGTTTTATATTTTTTGTTCATATTTTTAGTTGTTTAAGGTGGCAGGATAAATTTGGTCCCTGTTACTTCATCTTGGCAAGAAGCAGAAGTGACTTACAAGGTTCAAGACTTTTTTATATAAATAAAGATTAGTCATTAGAAAACAGTACTTTCATGTTATTCCAGCTTTTATATATTTATAATGACAACATTTACTTTTAGAAATGAGGGTGAACTGTTTGAAAAAACAGAAAAGACACAAACGGTTATTATTATTAAGCTTTCGTACAAATTTTATGTGTTTATAGATGAGTAAGAGTTAGAATTTATTTAAAATGCATCTTAACATTTGGAGGCTGGTGCTATTTTTGGATATCAACTGCACATTGCAGTTAGAATTTTAATTGTTTCAGGCTATTTCTTTGGAATAAACTATCGTGTTTTTTTTTTCTCCTGCTGCTTTAGGGTTAGGTGTATTTTGAGTACATGTGAATTCTAAGATGATTCCATGTCAAGCCACATCAGAGAATCTTCACATTGTATGTGTTGACTGTAGTAGGGTTTATAATGGATGGACTGTTCGAGGCTACGTTTCTACAAGTTCTGTTGGATTTGCAAACGAGAAGAAACGCTCTGTGTCTAATAGGAAGAAAGTATAGATGTCATGCACTCACCTCTCACACCTTTTCATTTTGGAAAAGTGCCTTTTCTATGCCAGTGCCGTTCATAGCTCTGGGATTCTACAGCCACATGTATAGTCACCATTAATAAATAGACAAACAAGAAATATAACTACTGGTTTGAGTGTGGTATTGTACTGTACTATTCTGACACAGAAATTTGAAATCTTGTGAAAGAGCCACATGCAGCTGAGAGTCCCAGTTTTTATATCATTGTCCTAGGTCTTTTTGTCTTGTGGGAGTGTGTTTGGGGGTTAGGTGGTTTGGAGTTCTCTTAGGAGAGGGGTGAAGATGCTCTGGTTGGTAGATAAGGGGTGACTGCTATTAGAGGGCAGGATAGAAGCTGGCAGGAGTCTATTTTCAAAGACTTGCACCCAATTTAATACTTCAGTAATCCCAATGATGTTTACATTGGATCAGAGCATATTTATCTTAAAACACTATAGATAAAAGTAATCATGGTATAAATTTTGATTTGAATGTGATGGATGGTAAATCTCAGATTTAATAGACTTTATGTTGGAATCAGGAGTGCTGGTAGTGCAGTGGTTAAAGCTCTGTACTGCTAACTGAAAGGTTGGTGGTTCGAACCCACCAGCCACCTCCTTGGGAAAAAGACCTGGTGATCTGCTCCTGTAAAGATCACAACATAGGAAACTCTATGGGGCAGTTCTGCTTTGTCTCATGGGGTTGCTATGAGTCAAGATAGACTCGACGGCACTCAGCGACAGCTCTCTGACATTAATTATGTTCGTCGTGTTGTGTAACCAGCACTACTGTTTGTTTTCAAGTGTCTCTTCTTACATACACTTCTGTTAAGACTTGGCAGTATTTTCAGTGATGTGAAGTCTCATTGCCACAAGTTATAGGTGTGCTTTTAGATTTTTGTTTTTTATTTTGACTCTTGAAGTCATACATAAGATTTTATATACTTTTTGAGGGAGCGAAGATTCCTCATTGTGGAGGAGTAAGTGGGATAGACAGTCACAACCCAGCCGGACTCGTAAGCTTGATTTTTTCCCCCTTACCTGATACCTAACTATGGGTGCTAGACACTAGGTCTGTGGCAGTCTCTTTCATACTGAGATATGACCTGTTATATGACCTCTGAGGAGGGCAGTGGCTTCTTTTATTGGAACAGAGAACCCTACAGTAGTATGATTATTGTCGTCACAGTATAACTTTATACCATAAAGTGTACCATAGTCTGTATTCTCTGTATATTATAGTGGTGCATAGTATGATTATTTGGTATAAAACTTTTTCTGTCAACAGCGTAGTTTGAGAACAGTTTCCCTCACGTTTCTCAGGTTAAAGTTGACTTTTTTGGGGAAGGTTTTGTTGTGTCAGGGGGTGGGAGGGAGGGGAGAGTGTTAGGGTCTCATAATAAATACCTTGACTTAGTCTGTATAAATATGATGTTAATGCCAGTCTTGCTTGCCATAGGATATGTGCTTCCTACCATATTGCCTAGCGCAGTAAAACCAAAAAACCAAACCCATTGCTGTCGAGTTGATTCCGACTCCTAGCAACCCTATAGGACAGAGTAGAACTGCCCCCATACGGTTTCCGAGGAGCGCCTGGTGGATTCGAACTGCCAGCCTTTTGGTTAGCAGCCGTAGCTCTTAACCACTAGGCCAACAGGGTTTCCAGCACAATAGTGTGTGTTAAATATTTATTGATAAACACTCTGAACTGTTAACTGCATGCTATTCTGCTGTTAAATGAGTCAGGGCTGCTGGGTTATGTATACCTCTGTGAAGCACTATTCGCATAATGACAGTCTGGATTTTCTCAGTGTTAAGTTTGCATAAATTTGTCTTAAAATCTTTGGTGCTGCTCGTATTAAGAGTATAATGTAATGGTATTTGAACACAATATTAATGCATTTAGTTGTTGTTACACATAGTCAACTTTCAGTGAATGAGAGCCATAAAAACGTACCTCCTACTTTCTCCACTCCTACCTTTCACGGCTATTTCCTCCCTCTGCTTCCTATTGTTTTTTTTTGTTTTAAACCAGCACCCTTTTACCTTGCCCTAAACATCCACATCGTAAGAAGCACTGTGAGGCTCTCCCAAGCTATGTTCATGTGCAATGACTGTGGCAGTTAGGACGATCAGCAATCCAAATGACTCTCGAATATGTCTTCATCCATCCTTGGCTGCCCTACCCAGTCAGTATTTTCAGTGACACATGGAACTTAAATTTAGTGTGTTATCTAAAACCTAATTCTTCTTTCACCCACATGCTTTTCCTGAGTTCCTTTATCTCTCTTATTTTGTGGCGGTTGTTGAGAATATATATAGCAAAACATACAATTCAACAGTTTCTGCATGTACGGTTTAGTGACACTGGTTACATTCTTTGAGTTGTGCAACTATTCTCACCTTCCTTTTCCAAGTTATTCCTTCCCATTAACATAAACTCACTGCCCCCTAAGGTTCCTGTCTAATCTTTCAAGTTGCTATTGTCAGTTTGATGCCATGTAGATAGTTCTAAAAAGAGTATGAGGGCGGAGCCAAGATGGCGGACTAGGCAGACGTTACCTCGGATCCCTCTTACAACAAAGACACGGAAAAACAAGTGAATCGATCACATACATAACAATCTACGAACCCTGAACAACAAACACAGATTTAGAGACGGAGAACGAACTAATACGGGGAAGCAGCGATTGTTTCCAGAGCCTGGAGCCAGCGTACCAGTCAGGTACGGCACAAGCACAGAGACCTGCTCCACCCCCCTGAACTAACCCCGGGAGGGGGACCAGCCGGTTCCACGGGCGGCGTGGGACGCAGCCGGTAGGAGAAGTCCCCGGGAGGCAGTGACTGATCTTGGAGCAGAAAGAGCAGCATCCGAGCCGGGGAACCATCCCGCAGGGATTTGGACTGCACGCAGGTACGCCATAAACACGGAGAGTTGCTCCACCCCCTGAACTAACCCCGGGAAGGGGACCAGCCGGGTCACGCGGGCGGCGTGGGACGCAGCCGGTAGGAGAAGTCCCCGGGAGGCAGCGACTGGTATTGGAGTGGGGAGAACAGCGTTCCAGCCAGGACACTCGGTCGCGGCACAAGCACAGGGAGCTACTCCACCCATCTGAACTAACCCCGGGAGGGGGCCCACCTAGTTCACGGGGGCGGCACGGCCACGCGGCTGGAGAGACAAGAAGTCCCCGGGAGGCAGCGACTGATTTTGGAGTTGAGAGTGCACGGTCCCAGTAGGGGAGCCTTGACGCTGGGCGTGGGGCTGGAAGCGGAGGATCTGACCGTGACTCCAGCGGGCCAGACCCCCTGGGGGCAATCTCCACACAGCCAGCACACATAGGCGACGCGCCCGCGGGAATCTCAGATATAACAGTCATTCCAAGCAAGACAAGCAACTCTGGCTATATTCTGAGGTGCTACTCTCCTATCTCTCTGTTCCCTCCCCCACCCTTCCCAGGCGGCTTCATTAACATCTGAATAGCCTGAGCCAAAGGGAGAACTCTGATAGGGATCTGACTGCAGTTTTTTTTTAGCGGATTTTCTGGAAAACCTAGTTTCCCAGTGATGGCTCGGAGACAACAATCCATATCAAACCACTTAAAGAAGCAGACCGGGACAGCTTCTCCAACCCCCCAAACAAAAGAATCAAAATCTTTCCCAAATGAAGATACAATTTTGGAATTATCAGATACAGAATATAAAAAACTAATTTACAGAATGCTTAATGATATCACAAATGAAATTAGGATATCTGCAGAAAAAGCCAAGGAACACACTGATAAAACTGTTGAAGAACTCAAAAAGATTATTCAAGAACATACTGGAAAAATTAATAAGTTGCAAGAATCCATAGAGAGACAACATGTAGAAATCCAAAAGATTAACAATAAAATAACAGAATTAGACAACACACTAGGAAGTCAGAGGAGCAGACTCGAGCAATTAGAATGCAGACTGGGACATCTGGAGGACCAGGGAATCAACACCAACATAGCTGAAAAAAAATCAGATAAAAGAATTAAAAAAAATGAAGAAACCCTAAGAATTATGTGGGACTCTATCAAGAAGGATAACCTGCGGGTGATTGGAGTCCCAGAACAGGGAGGGGGGACAGAAAACACAGAGAAAATAGTTGAAGAACTTCTGACAGAAAACTTCCCTGACATCATGAAAGACGAAAGGATATCTATCCAAGATGCTCATCGAACCCCATTTAAGATTGATCCAAAAAGAAAAACACCAAGACATATTATCATCAAACTCACCAAAACCAAAGATAAACAGAAAATTTTAAAAGCAGCCAGGGAGAAAAGAAAGGTTTCCTTCAAGGGAGAATCAATAAGAATATGTTCTGACTACTCAGCAGAAACCATGCAGGCAAGAAGGGAATGGGACGACATATACAGAACACTGAAGGAGAAAAACTGCCAGCCAAGGATCATATATCCAGCAAAACTCTCTCTGAAATATGAAGGCGAAATTAAGATATTTACAGACAAACACAAGTTTAGAGAATTTGCAAAAACCAAACCAAAGCTACAAGAAATACTAAAGGATATTGTTTGGTCAGAGAACCAATAATATCAGATATCAGCACAACACAAGGTCACAAAACAGAACGTCCTGATATCAACTCAAACAGGGAAATCACAAAAACAAACAAATTAAGGTTAATTAAAAAAAAAAAAAATACACATAACAGGGAATCATGGAAGTCAATAGGTAAAAGATCACAATAATCAAAAAGAGGGACTAAATACAGGAGGCATTGAACTGCCATATGGAGAGTGATACAAGGCGATATAGAACAATACAAGTTAGGTTTTTACTTAGAAAAATAGGGGTATATAATGAGGTAACCACAAAAAGGTATAACAACTCTATAACTCAAGACAAAAACCAAGAAAAACGTAACGACTCAACTAACATAAAGTCAAACACTATGAAAATGAGGATCTCACAATTTACTAAGAAAAACGCCTCAGCACAAAAAAGTATGTGGAAAAATGAAATTGTCAACAACACACATAAAAAGGCATCAAAATGACAGCACTAAAAACTTATTTATCTATAATTACCCTGAATGTAAATGGACTAAATGCACCAATAAAGAGACAGAGAGTCACAGACTGGATAAAGAAACACGATCCATCTATATGCTGCCTACAAGAGACACACCTTAGACTTAGAGACTCAAACAAACTAAAACTCAAAGGATGGAAAAAAGTATATCAAGCAAACAATAAGCAAAAAAGAAGAGGAGTAGCAATATTAATTTCTGACAAAATAGACTTTAGACTTAAATCCACCACAAAGGATAAAGAAGGACACTATATAATGATAAAAGGGACAATTGATCAGGAAGACATAACCATATTAAATATTTACGCACCCAATGACAGGGCTGCAAGATACATAAATCAAATTTTAACAGAACTGAAAAGCGAGATAGATACCTCCACAATTATAGTAGGAGACTTCAACACACCACTTTCGGAGAAGGACAGGACATCCAGTAAGAAGCTCAATAGAGACACGGAAGATCTAATTACAACAATCAACCAACTTGACCTCATTGACTTATACAGAACTCTCCACCCAACTGCTGCAAAATATACTTTTTTTTCCAGCGCACATGGAACATTCTCTAGAATAGACCACATATTAGGTCATAAAACAAACCTTTGCAGAGTCCAAAACATCGAAATATTACAAAGCATCTTCTCAGATCACAAGGCAATAAAACTAGAGATCAATAACAGAAAAACGAGGGAAAAGAAATCAAATACTTGGAAAATGAACAATACCCTCCTGAAAAAAGACTGGGTTATAGAAGACATCAAGGAGGGAATAAGGAAATTCATAGAAAGCAACGAGAATGAAAATACTTCCTACCAAAACCTCTGGGACACAGCAAAAGCAGTGCTCAGAGGCCAATTTATATCAATAAATGCACACATACAAAAAGAAGAAAGAGCCAAAATCAGAGAACTGTCCCTACAACTTGAACAAATAGAAAGTGAGCAACAAAAGAATCCATCAGGCACCAGAAGAAAACAAATAATAAAAATTAGAGCTGAACTAAATGAATTAGAGAACAGAAAAACAATTGAAAGAATTAACAAAGCCAAAAGCTGGTTCTTTGAAAAAATTAACAAAATTGATAAACCATTGGCTAGACTGACTAAAGAAATACAGGAAAGGAAACAAATAACCCGAATAAGAAATGAGAAGGACCACATCACAACAGAACCAAATGAAATTAAAAGAATCATTTCAGATTATTATGAAAAATTGTACTCTAACAAATTTGAAAACCTAGAAGAAATGGATGAATTCCTGGAAAAACACTACCTACCTAAACTAACACATTCAGAAGTAGAACAACTAAATAGACCCATAACAAAAAAAGAGATTGAAACGGTAATCAAAAAACTCCCAACAAAAAAAAGTCCTGGCCCGGACGGCTTCACTGCAGAGTTCTACCAAATTTTCAGAGAAGAGTTAACACCACTACTACTAAAGGTATTCCAAAGCATAGAAAATGACGGAATACTACCCAACTCATTCTATGAAGCCACCATCTCCCTGATACCAAAACCAGGTAAAGACATTACAAAAAAAGAAAATTATAGACCTATATCCCTCATGAACATTGATGCAAAAATCCTCAACAAAATTCTAGCCAATAGAATCCAACAACACATCAAAAAAATAATTCACCCTGATCAAGTGGGATTTATACCAGGTATGCAAGGCTGGTTTAATATCAGAAAAACCATTAATGTAATCCATCACATAAATAAAACAAAAGACAAAAACCACATGATTTTATCAATTGATGCAGAAAAGGCATTTGACAAAGTCCAACACCCATTTATGATAAAAACTCTTACCAAAATAGGAATTGAAGGAAAATTCCTCAACATAATAAAGGGCATCTATGCAAAGCCAACAGCCAATGTCACTCTAAATGGAGAGAACCTGAAAGCATTTCCCTTGAGAACGGGAACCAGACAAGGATGCCCTTTATCACCGCTCTTATTCAACATCGTGTTGGAAGTCTTAGCCAGGGCAATCAGGCTAGACAAAGAAATAAAAGGTATCCGGATTGGCAAGGAAGAAGTAAAGTTATCACTATTTGCAGATGACATGATTATATACACAGAAAACCCTAAGGAATCCTCCAGAAAACTACTGAAACTAATAGAAGAGTTTGGCAGAGTCTCAGGTTATAAAATAAACATACAAAAATCACTTGGATTCCTCTACATCAACAAAAAGAACACCGAAGAGGAAATAACCAAATCAATACCATTCACAATAGCCCCCAAGAAGATAAGATACTTAGGAATAAATCTTACCAAGGATGTAAAAGACCTATACAAAGAAAACTACAAAGCTCTACTACAAGAAATTCAAAAGGACATACTTAAGTGGAAAAACATACCTTGCTCATGGATAGGAAGACTTAACATAGTAAAAATGTCTATTCTACCAAAAGCCATCTATACATTTAACGCACTTCCGATCCAAATTCCAATGTCATATTTTAAGGGGATAGAGAAACAAATCACCAATTTCATATGGAACGGAAAGAAGCCCCGGATAAGCAAAGCACTACTGAAAAAGAAGAAGAAAGTGGGAGGCCTCACCTTTCCTGACTTCAGAACCTATTATACAGCCACAGTAGTCAAAACAGCCTGGTATTGGTACAACAACAGACAAATAGACCAATGGAACAGAATTGAGAACCCAGACATAGATCCATCCACGTATGAGCAGCTGATATTTGACAAAGGACCAGTGTCAATTAACTGGGGAAAAGATAGCCTTTTTAACAAATGGTGCTGGCATAACTGGATATCCATTTGCAAAAAAATGAAACAGGACCCATACCTCACACCATGCACAAAAACTAACTCCAAGTGGATCAAAGACCTAAACATAAAGACTAAAACGATAAAGATCATGGAAGAAAAAATTGGGACAACCCTAGGAGCCCTAATACAAGGTATAAACAGAATACAAAACATTACCAAAAATGATGAAGAGAAACCCGATAACTGGGAGCTCCTAAAAATCAAACACCTATGCTCATCTAAAGACTTCACCAAAAGAGTAAAAAGACCACCTACAGATTGGGAAAGAATTTTCAGCTATGACATCTCCGACCAGCGCCTGATCTCTAAAATCTACATGATTCTGTCAAAACTCAACCACAAAAAGACAAACAACCCAATCAAGAAGTGGGCAAAGGATATGAACACACATTTCTCTAAAGAAGATATTCAGGCAGCCAACAGATACATGAGAAAATGCTCTCGATCATTAGCCATTAGAGAAATGCAAATTAAAACTACGATGAGATTCCATCTCACACCAGCAAGGCTGGCATTAATCCAAAAAAAAACACAAAATAATAAATGTTGGAGAGGCTGCGGAGAGATTGGAACTCTCATACACTGCTGGTGGGAATGTAAAATGGTACAACCACTTTGGAAATCTATCTGGCGTTATCTTAAACAGTTAGAAATAGAACTACCATACAACCCAGAAATCCCACTCCTAGGAATATACCCTAGAGATACAAGAGCCTTCATACAAACAGATATATGCACACCCATGTTTATTGCAGCTCTGTTTACAATAGCAAAAAGTTGGAAGCAACCAAGGTGTCCATCAACGGATGAATGGGTAAATAAATTGTGGTATATTCACACAATGGAATACTACGCATCGATAAAGAACAGTGACGAATCTCTGAAACATTTCATAACATGGAGGAACCTGGAAGGCATTATGTTGAGCGAAATTAGTCAGAGGCAAAAGGACAAATATTGTATAAGACCACTATTATAAGATCTTGAGAAATAGTAAACCTGAGAAGAACACATACTTTTGTGGTTACGAGGGGGGGAGGGAGGGAGGGTGGGAGAGGGTTTTTTATTGATCAATCAGTAGATAAGAACTGCTTTAGGTGAAGGGAAAGACAACACTCAATACATGGAAGGTCAGCTCAATTGGACTGGACCAAAAGCAAAGAAGTTTCCGGGATAAAATGAATGCTTCAAAGGTCAGCGGAGCAAGCGCGGGGGTCTGGGGAGCATGGTTTGCGGGGACTTCTAAGTCAATTGGCAAAATAATTCTATTATGAAATCATTCTGCATCCCACTTTGAAATGTGGCGTCTGGGGTCTTAAATGCTAACAAGCAGCCATCTAAGATGCAGCAATTGGTCTCAACCCACCTGGAGCAAAGGAAAATGAAGAACACCAAGCCCACATGACAACTAAGAGCCCAAGAGACAGAAAGGGCCACATGAACCAGAGACCTACATCATCCTGAGACCAGAAGAACTAGTTGGTGCCCGGCCACAATCGATGACTGCCCTGACAGGGAGCTCAGCAGAGGACCCCTGAGGGAGCAGGAGATCAGTGGGATGCAGACCCCAAATTCTCATAACAAGACCAAACTTAATGGTCTGACTGAGACTGGAGGAATCCCGGCGGCCATGCTCCCCAGACCTTCAGTTGACACAGGACAGGAACCATCCCCGAAGACAACTCATCAGAAATGAAAGGGACTGGTCAGCGGGTGGGAGAGAGATGCTGATGAAGAGTGAGCTAATTATATCAGGTGGACACTTGAGATTGTGTTGGCAACTCTTGCCTGGAGGGGGGATGGGAGGATAGAGAGAGAGGGAAGCCGGCAAAATGGTCAAGAAAGGAGAGACTGAAAGGGCTGACTCAAGACGGGGAGAGTAAGTGGGAGTAGGGAGTGAGATGTATGTAAACTTATATGTGACAGACTGATTGGATTTGTAAACGTTCACTTGAAGCTTAATAAAAGTTATTATAAAAAAAAAAAAAAAAAAAAAAGAGTATGATGCTTCAGGCAGACTTTTTTTACTAGCTAAGCTAAACTGTTGTTTGGTTACAACACTGGAAGACTTCAGGGCATGTTTTTGGCTTAAGGTTTGTCTCTTTAATCCTGCCATTTTTTTTCTGGTTACAGCTACTGGCATCTTTATTCTGTATTCCAGTGGTATCGATTTAAGATGTCCTCTTGATACTTTTTTTTTTCTTGATACTTCTTTCATCATTTATATATTTTTAGGCTATTAAAAACCAAAACCCAAACCCACTGCCATCGAGTCAGTTCCTACCCATAGTGACCCTACAGGACAGAGTAGAACTGCCTCGTAGGGTTTCCAAAGAGCCGCTGGTGGATTCAAACTGCCAGCCTTTTTTGTTACCGACGGAGCTCTTAACCACTGCACCACCAGGGCTCCGATGGACGTGATACTTTCTCCTTTTACTTCTTACCCAGGAGCCAAGTGTCTGGCAATACATGTTTATGTTCTTAGGAGAAGGAGGCAGAATTGGTGGTTCACATATGGACTGTATCTTGTTGGCAGAAGAAAGGTAGCCTCCATTTACTAAATGCACTAGGCTGTGAGCTCTGGAGCCTCCTATATGACAATTCTCCCTTTTTTCTGAGCTCATCTGTAGGGGAATGTAGTCTAGATCCCTGCTTTCTGCATGGATTGTCCATATCAGAATTACCAGGGGCACTTGTTAAAGATAGAAATTCTCGCTTTTTCCATCTCTCCCTCCTCCATTGTTTCTATATATGAGGTGGGGAGGAATTTGCATTTTTTAAAAAAAAAGTCTCTGTAGAGCAGGAGTCCCCACACTTTTTAGGGAAAGGTCCAGATAGTAAATATTTTAGGTTCTGCAGGCCATATGGGCTCTATTGAAATTATTGAATTCTACCTCTAGCGTGAAAGCTGCCATAGACAGTATGTAAATGAATGAGCACGGCAATATTTTAAGAAAACTTTATTTGTGGACGCTGATATTTTAATTTCATGTATTTTTTATGTGTCACAAAATAATATTTTTCTTGAGATTTTAAAAAGTTATATAAAATTGTAAAAACCATTCTTAGCTCATAAAACTAAACCAAACCTGGTGTTGTCGAGTCAGTTCCAACTCATAAGCCATACAAAAATAGGCAGTGGGCTGGATTTGGCCCACACAGGTCTAGTTTGCGACCACGCCTTCAAAATGATTCTTAAGACAATTGAAGCTTGAAAACCAATGCTGTAGATCATCTGATGTAAGTATTATTTTTGAGAACTTTCTTCTATCACAAGAGAAGTTCTGATGCCTGTGGGGGAAGGGAGAGCCCCTGGGTGGTGCAGTTAATGCACTTGACAGCAAACCCAAAGGTTTGAAATTCGAGTTCACCCAAAAGCGCCTGAGAAGAAAGGCCTGGCAGTCTACTACTGAGAAATCAGCCACTGAAAATCCTTTGTAGCACAGCCCACTCTGACCCACATGGGGCCTCCGCGAGTCTGACTCGAGATGACAGCACCTGGTTGTTTCCTGAGGGAACGGAGTTCCTGGTGATCAGGAAGGAGGGGTTAAACAAATGTCCCGTAGTCTAATGTAGCATTTAACTTCCTCCTGCTTCTCAAACAGGTTCAAGATAATGGAAATGGTAACTGGAGTGTTTAATCTATATTTAATACATCTTGAATTATATCATCTGAGATGGAATTTTTAGAGATGAGAAACAGACTTTTTTGCTGTCTAAAGCTAGGTGCTATCTTGAAATAGTCTAAAGGCGGCGGAGGGGGCTAGGTGTGCCATGTGAGGTCAAAATGTTAATCATGTCCTTTCATATTTTAAGAAGTTAGCCAATTCTTGAAACTTCTAAAAGGGAATTAATTATATAAAATTATCATAATTTCTTCCCTGTGTTGGTGGAGTGGTCTTCCTGATCGATGTTACGAGAGAATAAACTTTGTATTTTCCCTTTGGTTCATCAGTAGTGTGACCATATAATTACATCAGGACAATAGGCATAAACAGTACTGACCCTGGGCACCAGACCCATACAGTACTGTTTAAATAAAGGGTGAATCAGTCCTTTAACTTTCTAGATGAGAAGATGTCTATTAGTGTCATGTTTCAGTAGAACATGATGATGTTAAAACAAGCATATTCAAAGAAAGGTGGAGATAAGTATTAGTAAGATGACTGTAATGGACGTGAAATTTATTTTTACCCCCAAGGGTAGAAATACTCTGTTGTATTAATATTTTTTGAAATAATTTTTATTGTGCTTTAAGTGAAAGTTTACAAGTCAAGTCAGTCTCTCACACAAAAACCCATATACACCTTGCTACACACTCCCAATTACTCTCCCCCTAATGAGACAGCCTGCTGTCTCCCTCCACTCTCTCTTTTCATGTCCTTTTCACCAGCTTCTAACCCCCTCCACCCTCCATCTCCCCTCTAGGCAGGAGATGCCAACATAGTCTCAAGTGTCCACCTGATCCAAGAAGCTCACTCCTCACCAGCATCCCTCTCCAACGCATTGTCCAGTCCAATCCATGTCTGAAGAGTTGGCTTCAGGAATGGTTCCTGTCCTGGGGCAGCAGAAGGTCTGGGGGCCATGACCACTGGGGTCCTTCCAGTCTCAGTCAGACCATTAAGTCTGGTCTTACTAGAATTTGGAGTCTGCATCCCACTGCTCTCCAGCTCCCTCAGGGGTTCTCTGTTGTGTTCCCTGTCAGGGCAGTCAACGGTTATAGCAGGGCACCATCTAGTTCTTCTGGTCTCAGGATGATGTAGTCACTGGTTCATGTGGCCCTTTCTGACTCTTGGGCTTGTAATCACCTTGTGTCCTTGGTGTTCCTCATTCACCTTTGATCCAGGTGGGCTGAGACCAATTGATGCATCTTAGATGGCTGCTTGCTAGCGTTTAAGACCCCAGACGCCACTCTTCAAAGTGGGATGCAGAATGTTTTGTTAATAGATTTTATTATGCCAGTTGACTTAGATGTCCTCTGAAACCATGGTCCCCAGACCCCTGCCCCTGCTACGCTGACCTTTGAAGCATTCAGTTTATTCAGGAAGCTTCTTTGCTTTTGGTTTAGTCCAATTATGCTGACCTCCCCTGTATTGTGTGTTGTCTTTCCCTTCACCTAAAGTAGTTCTTATCTACTATCTAATTAGTGAATACCCGTCTCCTACCCTCCCTCCCTCCCCCCTCTTGTAACCACAAAAGAATGTTTTCTTCTCAGTTTAAACTATTTCTCAAGTTCTTATAATAGTGGTCTTATACAATCAATATTTGTCCTTTTGCAGCTAATTTCACTCAGCATAATGCCTTCCAGGTTCCTCCATGTTATGAAATGTTTCACAGATTGCTCACTGTTCTTTATCGATGCGTAGTATTCCATTGTGTGAATATACCGTAGTTTATTTATCCATTCATCTATTGATGGGCACCTTGGTTGCTTCCATGTTTTTGCTATTGTAAACAGTGCTGCAGTAAACATGGGTGTGCATATATCTTCGAGTAAAGGCTCTTATTTCTCTAGGATATATTCCAAGGAGTGGGGTTGCTGGATCGTATGGTAGTTCTATTTCTAACTTTTTAAGGAGGTGCCAAATCTGTTTCCAACGTGGTTGTACCATTTGACATTCCTACCAGCAATGTGTAAGTGTTCCAGTCTCTCCGCAGCCTCTCCAACATTTATTATTTTGTATTTTTTGGATTAATGCCAGCCTTGTTGGAGTGAGATGAAATCTCATTGTAGTTTTGATCTGCATTTCTCTAATGGCTAATGATGGTGAACATTTCCTCATATATCTGTTAGCTACCTGAATGTCTTCTTTAGTGAAGTGTCTATTCATATCTTCTGCCCACTTCTTAATTGGGTTGTTTGTCTTTTTGAGTTTTTGCAGTATCGTGTAGATTTTAGAGATCAGGCGCTGATGAGAAATGTCATAGCTAAAAACTTTTTCCCAGTCTGTAGGTAGTCTTTTTACTCTTTTGGTGAAGTCTTTGGATGAGCATAAGTGTTTGATTTTTAGGAGCTCCCAGTTATCTAGTTTTTCTTCTACGTTCTTTATAATGTTTTCTGTACTGTTTATGCCATGTATTAGGGCTCCTAACGTTGTCCCTATTTTTTCTTCCATGATGTTTATCATTTTAGATTTTGTATTTAGGTCTTTGATCCATTTTAGTTAGTTTTTGTGCATGGAGTGAGGTATGGGTCTTGTTTCATTTTTTTGCAGATGGATATCCAGTTATGCCAGCACCATTTGTTAAAAAGACTGTCTTTTCCCCATTTAACTGTTTTGGGGCCTTTGTCAAATATCAGCTGCTCATATGTGGATGGATTTATGTCTGGATTCTCAATTCTGTTCCATTGGTCCATGCATCCATTGTTGTACCAGTACCAGGCTGTTTTGACTACTGTGGCAGTATAATAGGTCCTGAAATCAGGTAAAGTAAGGCCTCGCACTTTGTTCTTCTTTTTCAGTAATGCCTTATTTATCCGGGGCCTCTTTCCCTTCCATATGAAATTGGTGATTTGTTTCTCCATCTCATTAAAGAATGTCCTTGGGATTTGGGTCAGAATTGCATTAAATGTATAGATCGCATTTGGTAGAATAGACATTTTTATAATGTTAAGTCTTCCTATCCATGAGCAAGGTATGTTCTTCCACTTATGTAAGTCCCTTTTGGTTTCTTGCAGAAGTGTACTGTAGTTTTCTTTGTATGAGTCTTTTACATCTCTGGTAAGATTTATTCCTAAGTATTGTATCTTCTTGGGGGCTACTGTAAATGGCATTGATTTGGTGATTTCCTCTTCGATGTTCTTTTTGTTGGTGTACAGGAATCCAATTGATTTTTGTATGTTTATCTTGTATCCCGATACTCTGCTGAACTCTTCTATTAGTTTCAGTAGTTTTCTGGAGGATTCCTTAGGGTTTTCTGTGTATAAGATCCTGTCATCTGCAAATAGAGGTACTTCTTCCTTGCCGACCTGGATGCCCTTTATTTCTTTATCTAGCCTAATTGCTCTGGCTAGGACTTCCAGCACAGTGTTGAATAAGAGTGGTGATAAAAGGCATCCTTGTCTGGTTCCCAATCTCAATGGGAATGTTTTCAGGCTGTCTCCATCTAGGGTGATGTTGGCTGTTGGCTTTGTATAAATGCCCTTTATTATGTTGAGAAATTTTCCTTTTATTCCTATTTTGCTGAGAGTTTTTATCATGAATGAGTGTTGAACTTTGTCAAATGCCTTTTCTACATCAATTGATAAAATTGTATGATTCTTGTCTTTTGTTTTATTTATGTGGTGGATTACATTAATTGTTTTTCTAATGTTGAACCATCCCTGCATACCTGGTCCGAATCCCACTTGGTCATGGTGAATTATTTTTTTGATATGCTGTTGAATTCTGTCGGCTAGAATTTTGTTGAGGATTTTTGCATCTATGTTCATGTGGGATATAGGTCTATAATTTTCTTTTCTTGTGGTGCCTTTACGTGGTTTTGGTATCAGGGATATGGTGGCTTCATAGAATGAGTTTGGTAGTATTCCGTCCTTCTCTGTGCTCTGAAATACTTTTAGTAGTAGTGGTGTTAACTCTTCTGTGAAAGTTTGGTAGAACTCTGCAGTGAAGCCCTCCAGACCAGGGCTTTTTTTGGGGGGAAGTTTTTTGATTACCTTTCAGTCTCTTCTTTTGTTATGGGTCTATTTAGTTGTTCTACCTCTGTTTGTGTTAGTTTAGGTAGGTAGTGTTTCTAAGAATTCATCCATTTCTTCTAGGTTTTCAAATTTGTTTGAGTATAGTTTTTCATAGTAATCTGATATGATTGTTTTAATTTCAGTTGGGTCTGTTGTAATATCGCCCATCTCATTTCTTATTCCGGTTATTTGCTTCCTCCCCTGTTTTTCTTTTGTCAGGTTGGCCAATGGTTTATCAATTTTGTTGAGTTTTTCAAAAAACCAGCTTTTGGTCTTGTTAAATCTTCAATTGTTTTTCTGTTTTCTATTCCATTTAGTTCAGCTCTAATTTTTATGATTTGTTTTCTTCTGGTGCCTGTGGGTTTCTTTTGTTGCTCTCTTTCTATTTGTTCAAGTTGTTGGGATAGTTCTTTGATTTTGGCCCTCCTTTTTGGATGTGTGCATTTATTGATATAAATTGGCCTCTGAGCACCACTTTTGCTGTGTCCCAGAGGTTCTGATAGGAAGTGTTTTCATTCTCATTGGATTCTCTGAATTTCTTTATTCCATCCTTAATGTCTTTTATAATCTAGTCTTTTTTGAGCAGGGTACTGTTCAGTTTCCAAGTGTTTGATTTCTTTTCCCTGCTTTTCCTGTTATTGATTTCCACTTTTATGACCTTATGGTCAGTGAAGATGCTTTGTTATATTAATATTTTTTAAAAAATACATGTCATATATATCTGTGTGTATGTTCACACTTACGGATTTTGAAATTTTTACTTTGAAGGTAATGAATGCAGAGGGTAGACAATTCCAACAGTATAAAAGGCAATATAGAAAAAGTAAGATTATCCTTTTCCAGCTCCAAGGGCAATTGCCTTTGCCAGTTGCCTGTGCATCCTGTCAGAGTGACTTTAGGATATGCAATCCACAGGAATGGATACACCTTTCCGCCCGCACTTTTTTATATAAACACAAATGGTACTGTGTTACAGACACTGATCCGTACCTTGTTCTTTTTCACTTAAGATATCCTGGACCTCTGCCCTCTGTACATAGAAGTTGTTTTCACACTTTCGCTACTATATAGTGCTACAACATCATTTCATACATGTAAAAGTATACCTATAGGATAAGGCCTACAACTCAGATTTCAAAATCCAAGGGACTGTGCATTTTAAATATAGGCATTACTAAACATATGCCAGATGATGTATGGAAAAACACTTCCACCAAAAATATACAAGTGTCTTGTTTCTGCCTTACCAATAACGTATGGTCTTTGTCATTCTGATAACTTAAAGGAAAGATGTTTTAATTTGTGTGTCTTTTGGTAAAATTCAGTTTGAACTTTTTTTTAATCATTCAAGTGACTTTTTAGCTAAGGTATAATGATAAATCATTTAAACAAAATTTAAAATCACATGTTGGTAGCTTGTCACTTGTCTGTTCAATGTAATGTAACCCATATATATATTATTGTGCTTTAGATGGTTTACAGAACAAATTAGTTTGTCATTAAACAATTAATACACATACTGTTACGTGATGTTAGTTGCCAACCCCACAGCATGTCAACACTCTCCATTTCTCGACCTTGGGTTTTCCATTTGCATTCGTCCAGCTTTCCTGTCCCCTCCTGCCTTCTCATCTTTGCCCCTGGGCTGATACACCCATTTAGTCTTATATACATGGTTGAGCTACATGTATTATTGTTTGTTTTATGGGCCTGTCTCATCTTTGGTTGAAGGGTAAACCTTAGGAGTGACTTCAGTACTGAGTTAGCTTCACCAGTCTCTGTCAGACCACTAAGTCTGTTTTTTTTTTTTTTTTCTGTGAGTTAGAATTTTGTTCTGTGTTTTTCTCCCGCTCTGTCTGGGACCCTCCATTGTGATCCCTGTCAGAGCAGTTGGTGGTGGTAGCCAGGCACCATTTAATTGTGCTGGACTCTGTCTGGTGGAGGTTGTGGTAGTTGTGGTACATTAGTCCTTTGGACTAATCTTTCCCTTGTGTCTTTGGTTTTCTTCATTCTCCCTTGCTCCAGAGATAGGACCAGTGGAGGAGTATCTTAGATGGCCACTCATAAACTTTTTTTTTTAATTAACTTTTATTAAGCTTCAAGTGAATATCCACAAATCCAATCAGTCTGTCACATGTAAGTTCACATACATCTTACTCCCTTCTCCCACTTGCTCTCCCCCTATTGAGTCAGCCCTTTCAGTCTCTCCTTTCGTGACAATTTTGCCAGCTTCCCTCTCTCTCTATCCTCCCATCCCCCCTCCAGACAAGAGTTGCCAACACAATCTCAAGTGTCCACCTGATTTAATTAGCTCACTCTTCATCAGCATCTCCCCCCCCCCCCCCCCCCCGCTGACCAGTCCCTTTCATGTCTGATGAGTTGTCTTCAGGGATGGTTCCTGTCCTGTGCCAACAGAAGGTCTGGGGAGCATTGCTGCCGGGATTCCTCTAGTCACAGTCAGACCATTAAGTTTGGTCTTTTTATGAGAATTTGGGGTCTGCATCCCACTGATCTCCTGCTCCCTCAGGGGTCCTCTGCTGTGCTCCCTGACAGGGCAGTCATCGATTGTGGCTGGGCACCAACTAGTTCATCTGGTCTCAGGATGATGTAGGTCTCTGGTTCATGTGGCCCTTTCTGTCTCTTGGGCTCTTAGTTGTCGTGTGGCCTTGGTGTTCTTCCTTTTCCTTTGCTCCAGGTGGGTTGAGACCAATTGCTGCATCTTAGATGGCCGCTTGTTAGCATTTAAGACCCCAGACGCCACATTTCAAAGTGGGATGCAGAATGTCACTCATAAACTTTTAAGAGCCCAGATGCTACTCACCAAAGTAGAATGTAGAACATTTTCTTTATAAACTGCGTTATGCCATTTGAGCTAGATGTCCCCCAGACCGTGGTCCTCAGTCCTCGGCCAGTTAATTTGGTCCCTCAGGGCATTTGGATGTATCTGTGAAGCTTTCGTGACCTTGTCTTGGTCAAGTTGTGCTGACTTTCCCAGTGTTGTGTCCTGTCTTACCCTTCACCAAAATTACCACTTATCTGTTCTTATTAGTGTTTTTCCCTCCCCATCCTTCCCCTCCCTTATAACCATCAAAGATGGTTTTTGTGTGTAAACCTTTCATGAGTTTTTATGATAATCATCTCATACATTATGTGTCCTTTTGTGATTTACTTATTTCACTCAGCATAATGCCCTCCAGATTCATCCATGTTGTGAGATGCTTCACAGATTCATCATCGTCCTTTATCGTTCCGTTGTGTGTATGTACCATAGTTTGTGTATCCACTCATCTGTTGATGGACACTTAGGTTGTTTCTGTCTTTTTGCTGTTGTGAACAATGCTTCAGTGAACATGAGTGTGCCTATGTGTATTCATGTGACGGCTTTTACTTCTCTAGGATGTATTCGTAGGGGTAAGATTGCTGGTTTGTTTGGTATTGCTCTTTCTAGCTTAAGGAAACGCCATGTCTTTCCCCAAAGTGGTCGTACCATTTTACATTCCCACCACCAGTGCGTAAGAGTTGCAGTCTCCCTGCAGCCTCTCCACCATTTACTGTTCTCTGTTTTTTTGACTCGTGCCAATAATGTCAGGGTGAGATGGTATCTCATTGTAGTTTTTATTTGCATTTCTCTGCCGTCTAGTGATCGCAAGCATTCCTCATGTGGCTGTTAGCTGCCTGAATGTCTTCTTAGGTGAAGTGGCTGTTCATATCCCTTGTCCATTTTTAAATTGGGTTATTCTTTTGTTGTAGAGGTGTTGGATTTTCCTATAGGTTTTAGAGATTAGACCTTTGCGTGGATTTGTCATAGCCAAAAATTTTTCCCAGTCTGTAGGTTCTCTTTTTACTCTTTTGGTGAAGTCTTTTGATGAGCATAAGTGTTTCATTTTTAGAAGATCCTAGTTATCTAGCTTATCTTCTGGCATTTGTGTATTGTTAGTTATAGTTTGTATTCTATTTATGCTGTGTATTAGGGCCTCTAGCATTGACTGTAATTTTTTCTCTATGATCTGTATAGTTTTTGGTTTTATATTTTGGTCTTTGATCCATTTTGAATTAGTTTTTGTGTATGGGTATGGGTTTTGTTTCATTTTTTTTTTTTGTTGCAGATGGACATCCAGTTTTGCCAGCACTATTTGTTAAAAGGACTGCCTTTTCCCCATTTAATGGACTTTGGGCCTTTGTCAAACATCAGGTGACCATAGGTGGATGGATTTACATCTGGGTTCTCGATTCTATTCCATTGGTCAATGTGTCTGTCATTGTACCAGTACCAGACTGTTTTGACTACTATACCTGTATAGTAGGTTCTAAGGTCAAGTAGTGTGAGGCCTCCTACTTTATTCTTTTTCAATAGTGCTTTACTTTTCTGGGGCCTCTTTTCCTTTTCATATAAAGTTAATGATTAGCTTTTCCATCTTGTTAAAGAACGCTAGTTGGTCTTTGTATCAGGATTGCATTTGTAGAATCCTTTGAGTAGAATAGACATTTTTACAGTGTTGACTATATCCATGATCATGGTATGTTTTTCCATTTATGTAGGTGTCTTTTGGTTTCTTGCAGTAATGTTTTGTAGTTTTCTTTGTATAGGTCTTTTATGTCCCTGGTTAGATTGATTCCTAATAAGTACTTTATTTTTTTTATGTGCTGTTATAAATGGCATTGTTTTCCTGATTTCTTTTTCATAGTTGTTTATTGGTGTGTAGGAATCCAGTGTAATTTAGCACATATTTGAATGCTTGTTCCGGGACTAAGGTGATAAGTATATTCATCCATAACACCACTGCAGCACCAGGAGCCCTAATGAGCAAAAGAGTGCCGTGAATGCTCGTGGCCTTTTGCGTTTGGCTTCTTTCACCTAGCATGATGTTCTTCGGGGTCATCATTGTCATAGCATATATCAGTACTTCACTCCTTTTATTGCTGAATAATATTCCATTTTATGGGCATACCACATTTTGTTTATCCGTTTGTCATCTAATGGACATTTGGTTTGTTTCTACCTTTTGACAATTATGAAGAATGCCGCTGTGAGCATTTGTGTACAAGTTTTTATGTGGACATCTGTTTTCATTTCTCTTGGATATAATCCTGGGGGTGGAATTGCTGGTCAAGTGGTAACTATATAACATTTTGAGGAACTGCAAAATGGTTTTCTAAACCTTTTCTAAAGCAGCTGTACCATTTTACATTCCCACCTAGCCAACACTTGTTATTATATTTGTGTTTTTTATTATAGCCAGTCTAGTGGGTGTGAAGAGGTGTCTCGTTACGGTTTCAGTTTGCATTTTTCTAATGGCTAATGATGTTGAACATCTTTCCATATGCAAATTGGCCATTTGTATATCTTTGGAAAAATGTCTCAAGATCTTTCACCTATTTTAAATTTGGGTATTTGTCTTTTTATTATTGAGTTTTAGGAGTTCTTTATGTATTCCAGATAAAAGTCCCTTATCAGACATAAGATTTGCAAATATTTCATCCCATTCTGTGGATTGTCTTTTTGTTTTCTTGATGGTACTGTTTGCAGCATTTTTTTCTTACATGGTTCAGGCTTTTTGTGTCTTAAATCTTTACCTAACCTAAGATCAAAGATTTTCTTCTATGTTTTCTCCCAGGAGTTTCATAGTTTTACCTCTTATATTTAGGCCCATTATTCATTTCTGTTCACAATTTGGTTTTAAAGATTAAATGAGTGTTGGAAAGTTGGCTGGGAAAGGAGGTACTTGTCGCTAATGACTTATTTCTTTGTGGTAAATTAGTGAGAATAACTGCATGTAAACCTGTAGCCTTGCTTTGTACATTTTGGTGTTTAATAATTCTGACAGTCCTCTTTAAAAACTCCTGATTGTGTCAGTCAGCAGCATCTGTGGTGGTCGTATGTTATTTATCCACCTAACACTCCGTTAGGTGCCCTGGTAGCACAGCGGTTAAGAGCTCAGCTGATAACCAAAAGATCGACCTTATGAAGCAGTTCTGCTCTATCCTATAAGGTCACTATGAGTCGGAGTCAACTCAGCGGAAGTGGGTTTTAGCATCCCTTTGTGGTAACAGCACTTCTCATTTTATAATAATCCTTCCCATCCCATGTGTTTCATATGGATCCCCCTTTTCCCTCCAAGGGTGGTATATGACCCAAGTCCACCCTACTAAAACTCATCATCTTAGTAGCCACAGTGATTAGTTCAGAACAGGGCATTTGACCTAATCTGAACCAGTCAGAGCCATGACAGAAGTATTGGGGAGAGCTGCTTATTTCTCTTCCTGAAGTAGATAAATCAGTTGGCTGCGAGTCTTAAGCTTCTGATATCCATCTTTCCCAAGCCATCATATGTGGGCAAGCCATCATATGTAGTCTGCTTGTCTTGAAGCTCTGCTAAAACCTGTTCAACATCATGGTAATGCACAAGCCTCCACTGATAGATAGGTAGTGGCTGTGTTTGAGGTACACTGGCTGGGACTCAAACCCGAGTCTCCTGCATGGAAGGCAAGAAATCCCACCACCTATCTCACTACCACTGCTGCCTATTTTATAAATAGCCAGACTGTAAACAAACAGTAACTTTTGTGTATGCTGTGGGGAAATTAGCTCCTTGTGGCTTCTACAAAAGTTAGGAAATGCTGTTGAACACCTGGGATCATGATACTGCTTTTGTGAGACTGAATTTAAGTCCTAAAGTTAGATGAGAATTAACTGAGAAGTGTTATCTTTTTTTTTCAATTGTTCTTTAGGTGAAATTTTACAACTCAAGTTAGTTTTTCATATGAAAATTTATACACATGTTGTTGTGTGACACTAGTTGTAGTCCCCACAATATAATTGCACATTCCCCTTTTCCACCCTGGGTTTCCCGTGTCCATACAACCAGCTCCTGTCCCTTCCTGCCTTCTCATCCTGCTTCCGGACAGGAGCGACCCATTGGGTCTCTTGTATCTGTTTGAACTAAGAAGCGTACGCCTCATGGGTTTTATTTTACGTGTTATAGTCCAGTTTAATCTACGTCTGAAGAGTGGGCTTTGGGAGTGGTTGTAGTTCTGGGTTAACAGAGCGTCTAGGGGCCATGGTATATAGGGTTTCATCAGTCTCAGTCAGACTATTAAGTCTGGTCTTTTTTTGCGGATTTGAGTTCTGCTCCACACTTTTCCTCTGCTCCATCAGGGACTCCCTGCTGTGTTCCCTGCTGGTGCGGTCATTGGTGGTAGCCGGGCACCATCTAGTTCTTCTGGTCTCAGGCTGATGGAGTCTCTAGATTATGTGGCCATTTTAGTCCCTTGGGCTAATATTTTCCTTGTGTCTTTGGTGTGCTTCATTGTCCTTTGCTCCAGGTGGGTTGGGACCAGTTGATGCATCTTAGATGGCCTCTCTTAAGCTTTTAAGACCCCAGACACCACTCACCAAAGTGGGATGCAGAACATTTTCTTATTGACGTAGGTGTCCTCTGAAACCTAGCTCCAGCTACTCTGTCCCTCATAGTGATTGGTTGTGTTCAAGAAACTTCTTAGCTTTTAGTTTAGGCCAGTTGTGCTGACATCCCCTGTATTGTGTGTTTTCTTTCTCTTCACCCAAGATGATTCTTGTCTACTATCTAGTTAGTGAATTCCCCTCTCCCTTCCTCCCCATCCTTGTAACATCAAAGAATGTTTTGTTCTGTGTTTAAACCTTTTCTTGACTTATAATTGTGGTCTCATAAAATATTTGTCCATTTGTGACTGACTAATTTCACTCAGCATAATGCCCTCCAGATTCATCCATGTTGTGAGATGTTTGGAGGATTCCTCATTTTTCTTTATCATTGCATAGTATTTTGCTGTGTGTATGTACCATAATTTGTTTATCCATTTGTCTGTTGATGGGCATCTAAGTTGTTTCCATCTTTTTGCTGTTGTGAACAGTGTTGCAATGAACATGAATGTGCATATATGTATTCGTGTGTATTATTTCTCTAGGATATATTCCAAGGAGTCAGATTGCTGGATTGTATGGTACTACTTCTAGCTTTTTAAGGAAGCACCAAATCGTTTTCCAAAGTAGTTGTACCATTTTACATTCCCTCCAGCAATGCATAACTGTTACAGTCTCTCCACAACCTCTCCACCATTTATTGTGTTTTTTGGATTAGTGCCAGCCTTGTTGGGATGAGATGGTATCTCACGGTAGTTTTGATTTGTATTTCTTTAATGGCTAAGGATTGTGAGCATTTCCTCATGTATCTGTTAGCCACCTGAATGTCTTCTTTGGTTGAAGTGCTTATTCATATCCTTTGCCCATTTTTAAATTGGATTGTCTTTTTGTCGTTGAGGTGTTGCAGTGTCTTGCAGATTTTAGAGATAAGACTCTGACTGGATATGTCGTAGTCAAAAGTTTTTCCTGAGTCTGTAGGTGTCTTTTTACTCTCTTAATGAAGTCTTTTGATGAGCATAAGTGTTTGATTTTTAGGAGTTCCCAGTTATCTAGTGGTGTTTGTGCATTGTTAGGGTTTGTATTCTGTTTATGCCATGTATTAGCGCTCCTAGTATTGTCTCTCTTTTTTCTTCTATGATCTTTATCATTTTCGATTTTATAATTAGGCCTTTGATCCATTTTGAGTTAGTCTTTGTACATGGTGTGAGGCATGGGTCTTGTTTCTTTTTTTTTGCAGATGCATATCCAGTTATACCAGCACCATTTGTTAAAGAGACTGTCTTTTCCCCCTTTAATGGACCTTGGGCGTTTGTCAAATATCAGCTACTCACAGGTGGATGAATTTACATCTGGATTCTCAGTTCTGTTCCATTGGTCTGTGTATCTGTTGGTGTACCAGTACCAGGCTGTTTTGACTACCGTGGCGGTATAACAGGTTCTAAAATCTCAAGTAGAGTGAGGCCTCCCGCTTTTTTGTTCTTCACTAATGCTTTATTTATCTGGGGCCTCTTCCCTTTCCATGTGAAGTTGGTAATTTGTTTTCTCCATCTCGTTAAAAAAAAAGTCATTGGAATTTGGATCAGGATTGCATTTTGTCTGTGGATAGCTTTGGGTACCGTTGACATTTTCACAATGTTGAGTTCCAATCCGTGAGCATAGTATGTTTTTTACTTACGTAGGTCTCTTTTGGTTTCTTGCAGTAGTGTCTTGTAGTTTTCTTTGTATAGGTCTTTTATTTCCCTGGTTAGATTTATTTCTAAGTATTTTATCATCTTGGGGGCCATTGTAAATAGTATTGATTTGGTGATTTCCTTTTCAAAGTTCTCTTTGTTGGTGTAGAGAAATAAATCCAGCTGATTTTTGTATGTTTATCTTGCATCCTGATACTTTGCTGAAGTCTTCTGTTAGTTCCAGTAGTTTTCTTGTGGACTCTTCGGGTTTTTTTGTGTATAAGATCATATCATCTGCAAATAGGAATACGGCTTCCTTACCAATTTGGATGTGCTTTATTTCTTTTTGTTCCCGTATTGTTCTGGCTAGGACTTCCAACACAATGTTGAGTAAGAGTGATGATAAAGGGCATCCTTGTTTGGTTCCCGTTCTCAAGGGGAGTGCTTTCAGACTCTCCCATTTAGGATGATGTTGGCTTGTTGGCGTTTTATAAATGCCCTTTAAGAAATCAAGGAATTTCCCTTCTGTTCCTGTTTTGCTGAGAGCTTTTATCGTGAATGGGTGTTGGACTTTGTCAAATGCCTTTCCCATATCAGTTGATAAGATCTTGTGGTTTATATCTTTTATTTGTGTGATAGATTATGTTGATTATTTTTCTAATGCTGAACCATCCCTTCATACCTGGTATGAATCCACTTGGTCATGATGAAATTTTTTTTTTTTTTTTTTTTTTTTGATGTTGAATTCTATTGGCTAGAATTTTGTTGAGGATTTTTGTATGTATGCTCATGAGGGATATTGGCCTGTAATTTTCTCTCTCTCTCTCTCTCTTTTTTTATTTGGTGTCTCTACTTGGTTTTGGTATCAGGGTTATGCTAGCTTCATAGGATGAGTTTGGAAGTTTTCCATCCTTTTCTACTCTCTGGAATACCTTTAGTAGTAGTAGTGTTAACTTTTCTCTGAAAGTTTGGTAGACTTCTCCAGTGAAGCCATCAGGGCCAGGGTTTCTTGTTGGGAGGTTTTTTTTTTTTTTTAACCTCTTCAATCTGTTCTTTTGTTATTAGGTTTATTTAGTTTTTCTTCATTAGTTTAGGTAGGTAGTATGTTTCTAGAAATTTGTCCATCTCCTCTCAGTTTTCAAATTTCTCAGAGTAAGATTTTTCGTAATATTCTGTTACAATTCTTTTGATTTTATTTGTGTCTGTTGTGATATCGCCCATCTCATGTCTTCTTCAAGTTATTTGCTTCCCGAGGGGTATAACTTTATACATTTTTATATTTCTCTTGTTAATGAATATATGGTATCCTTAGATGCAAGGATGGTAAAACTTTGTCTCATGTACTCTGGACATGTTATCAGGAGGGACCAGTCCCCAGAGAAGGTAAAGTAGAGGGTCAGCCCAAAAGAGGAGGACCCTTGACGAGGTGGACTGACACAGTGGCTGCAACAGTGGGCTCGTACAAAACGATTATGAGGAAGGCACAGTCTGGGCAGTGTCGCGTTGTGTTGTACAAAGGGTCACTATGAGTTGGAACTGTTTCTGCAGCACTTTACAACAACAACGTGAGAGAATTGAATGCATGGATAGGCTGCACATTTATAAAGACGGATTTTTCCCTGACAGGTGTTAGGATTTTCAGATGTAATTTTTACTACTTTAGAGTTGTAATTATTTTGTTAAAATTACATCTTTGAAACTAAAATGGGAGATAGGTTTCGATTTACAGATTCACAGAGCAGTGTTTTCGAGTATGTAACATAAAAATAGAGTTCATTCTATAGTGGTGAAATTAAAGCATGCTTTAAGGAATCTTTGAGCTTAAATAGGTAAAACTCTAACATGTCTGTCTTTTTCCTCCTCCTTTGTGCAGTGGTTAAGCATTTGGCTGCTAACCAAAAGGTCAGCAGTTCGAGTCCACCAGCCGCTGCATGGAAACCCTGTGGGGCAGTTCTACTCTGTCCTATAGGGTAGCTATGAGTTGGAAGCATCTTGATGGCTACGGGTTTGGGTTTTTTGTTTTTTGGTTAACTAAGGGGTGTCAATATGCAGTTTTCTGTAGGAAGCATTTCCATCGTTCTTACTAATGTATGTATTTTAAGTTTTATTAAATTAAATTAGTACGTATTAATTATTGAGGAAACCCTGGTTAAGTGCTACGGCTGCTAACCAAAGGGTCGGCAGTTCGAATCCGCCAGGCACTCCTTGGAAACTCTATGGGGCAGTTCTACTCAGTCCTGTAGGGTTGCTATGAGTTGGAATCAACTCATCGGCACTGGGTTTGGGTTTTATTAATAGTTGATATAGGTTAGTTTTTGTATTATGTGATTTCAGTGTTGTACCTTCATAGTTATATGGAATTTTACTATGTTAATTTTGACCTTTAAAGTGAAAAGATTAGCTGTTGATTATTGGAAAGCCAATATGTGGCTTTAGAGTTTTGTGACAGCTGTCACTGACAGTTGTGTAGTCATTATTTCTATGGTGGTGTTAGCAGTTGTTGCTTCAGAAATACCTGCATGTCAGTAGTGCTTTGGTGCCCAAAGGAATTGAGTGTAGTGTTCCCTTCAGTTCCTCAGCCGCTCAGTCAGGTGTTACGCTGGGTGTCATTAGCCGTATTTTCCAGATGAGGAAGCTGAGGGCTAAGTTAGAATTTGCGCACTGTTCTAATTTCAGCTTTTCTGTGTGCTTAGTTGTATTATTAAGTGTATTTTTCAAGTTTTTGAAAGCAGTGGAAACCAGACATTTAAGACATTAAAGTCTTCTCTCCCCATCTGGAGCACGGTTTGAAAATCATTGCTGTATAGTAAGGCGTTTTTCCTAGTGTGTTGCCAAGGCCCAACAACTGTTAAGACAGTAAGCTAAAATTTCCTACTAAATTTATATCAGATTCTGACTTTGACTTCTCCTTTTGTCCTCCCCTTCATGCCCAGTAAAACTGCTCTGGCCCTCACGTATATTCAAACCCCTTTTCTAAACTGCATTCCTTCTTTGTATACCTTTCCAATAGGAGCTCCTGTCACCTTTGTCCCTGTGCCCTTACAGAGGGCATGGAAAGGCCTGTAGAAAAGAGGAGTCAGAGTTAAGAAGAGAATGAAGATTAATGTCCTCATAGCCAAGGGAAGAAAGTTTCAAGGAGGCAGGCTGGTCAGGCCTGGACTAAAAGAATGATGAAGAAAATGGAAAACACCATTTAATTTTGAGACTGGGAGGTTGTTGATCTTTAAGAGATTAGTTTACTGCAAAATGTTGGAGCAAAGGAGCCCTGGTCGCACAGTGGTTAAGAGCTCAGGCTGCTAACCAATAGGTTGGCAGTTGGAATCAACTCTGCGGGGCGGCTCTACACTGTTCTATAGGGTCCGACTATGAGTCGGAATTGACTCGACGGCAGCGGGTTTGGTTGGAGCAAAGTAGGATTGAATTGCAGGTAGAGGGAGGTGTATAGGTAGAAGAAGCAGAAAGCTGACCCTAATGGCAGGAGAAGGTTGCTGGAACAGTGGCTTGAAGGGTAGAGATGTTTAGGAGTATGCCAGGCTTTGATTCATAGTTTTTTTCTTTCTACATAGGAAAGTTTGAACTTTTTGTAACCAGGTTTTAGATCAATTAATAAAGTAGGAAAAAGGAATTTGATAAAAAACACAGGTTTGTCTTGGAAAAGACAACATACATTTCGGAAATGAAAGGGGAAAAGGAAGAATGAAGATAGAAATTTTTATGTGGGGAGAATTGGAGTTTGCAGGGAGCAAGGGATACCAAGATAAGTGAGAAGTCCTTATAAATAACACTTTCAGTACTTGAGGATGTTATTTCCAAAACCTACTCTTCTTTGGATGCTTGTCAAACCAGAGATGTGTACCTGCCAAGTCAAAATTACAGTAAATTTAGTGAGGAAGTTGTTTGGTGCACCGGAGTTCCACTTCACCTGCCACTTGTGAAGGATTTGTCTCTTATCAGTGTGGTGTCAGCCCGGTGGTGAGATGGACTGGCCTGTGGTTTGGAAGCTTTCTATGGACAAACTGAGAACCCTTAACGCTCTGCTTCTTTGTGAGCCTTCTGTGCTGTGGAAATTTTCGGTACATGTTCCTCTCCAGACTGCATCTGAGTGACGGAGGTTCCAGTGGGCTGTGAGGGCAGCGTTGGACTTGCCAAGGCTCTCATGAGAGTCTGGGAGCCTGAGGACAGAGTTGAGTGCAGGGCCAGTTGAACTGCTGGAATCAGAGCCCCAGGCTCAGTTCCTGTTCTAGTCCCTTCTTAGGCCTCTGTGGAAACTGCTGTGGCAGATACTACCCAGGGTATAGAAGCTGTTACCTACAGGAGTAAATTCTGGATTTCAGCACATTGGAGCCTGGCATAGGGCTGCTATTTTTTTTTTTTTTAGTTTATTTTTTGTCGTTGAGAATATACACAGCAGAACATACATCAATTCAACAATTTCTACATGTACAATTCAGTGACATTGATTACATTCTTGAAGTCGTGCAGCTGTCCTCACCCTTCTTTTCTGAGTTGTTCCTACATCATTACCATAAACTCACTGTTCCTAAGTTCCCTGTCTGATCTTTCGAGGGGTTGTTGTCAATTTGATCCTGTATAGGAAGATCTTAAAAGAGCGCAGTGCTTAAGGCAGACATTCATCACTAGTTAAGCTAAACTATTATTTGGTTTAAAGAAGACTTCAGGGGATATTTTTGGTTTAAGGTTTAAAGATTATTTCAGGGCAGTAGTTTCAAAGGTTCATCAGGCCTCGGTGACCTTAAAAAGACTGGATTCCGTGAGGATTTGAAATTCTGTGTTACGTTTTCCCCCTTTTGATCAGGATTCTTTTGTGGGATCTTTGATCAAAATGTCCAGTAAAGGTAATCGGGCACCATCCAGTTCTTCTGGTCTTATGACAAAGGAGGCAGTTGTTCATAGAGATAGATAGCCATATATTCCATTTCTTCTTATTCCTGACTCTCCTTTTTCCTGTGTTGCTCCAGGTGGATTGTTGTTGTTGGAGGCCATCGAGTTGATTCCGACGCTCAGCAGCCCTGTGTACAACAGAACAAAACACTGCCCAGTCTTTGCCATCCTCACAATCCTTGTTATGTTTGAGCCCATTGTTGCAGCCACTGTGTCAGTCCATCTTGTCAAGGGCCTTCCTCTTTTTCACTGACCCTCTACTTTACCAAGCATGATGTCCTTCTCCAGGGACTGATCCCTCCTGACAACATGTCCAAACTTTGTGAGATGTAGTCTCATTATCTTTGCTTCTGAGGAGCATTCTGGCTGTACATCTTCCAAGATGGATATGTTTGTTCTCCTGGCAATCCATGGCGTATTCTTCGCCAACAGCCTAATCCAAAGGTGTCAGTTCTTCCGCAGTCTTCCTTTCTCATGGTCCAGCTTGCACAGGCATGTGAGGCAATTGAAAACACCATGGCTTAGGTCAGGTGCACCTTAGTCTTCAAGGTGACATCTTTGCTTTTTAATACTTTAAAAAGGACTTTGGCAGCAGATTTGCCCAATGCAGTTCTTTGTTTGATTTCTTGACTGCTGCTTCCATGGGTGTTGATAGTGAATCCAAGAAAAATGAAATCCTTGACAACTTCAGTTTTTCTTTGTTTATCATGATGTTGTTTATTGGTCCAGTTGTGAGGATTTTTGTTTTCTTAGTTGAGATGTAATCCATACTCCAGGCTGTGGTCTTTGACTTTCATCCATAAGTGCTTCAGACCTCTTCTCTTTCAGCAAGCAAGGTTGTGTCATCTGCATATCGCAGGTTGTTAATGAGTCCTCCTCCAATCCTGATGCCCCATCCTTCTTCATATAGTCCAGCTTCTCAGATTATTTGCTCAGCATACAGACTGAGTATCCAGGTGGATAGAAACCAGTTAATCGTGTCTTGGATGGCCACTTGTAAGCTTTTAAGATCTCAGGCACTATACGATAAACTAGGTTGTAGAGCAGAAGCACTAAACACTATTAACTGGGATGTCCCGTGAAACCATGACCCTAAACCTCCAAACCAAGAAACCACATCCCATGAGGTGTTTGATTGTATGTCAGCAGCCTCAGCAGCTGCTCCCTTTTTTTTTTTTTCTTTTCTTTTGTTGTTGCTGCAAATACATCTATCACATAACTTTTGCCAGTTGCGCTTTTTGCAGGTCTATAACTTACTGACAGCAGTTACAACAATTGGCTGTCCAGGGCTGCTAAGTTTATTTTGTGCTGCCAGGACATTGAAACAAAATCACCATACGCTGTCATCAATATTTTATAAAAGGAAGGATGACTTTTTTAATCACAAAATGGGAAGAATTGATAACAAAATGGTTAAAATATTGAATAAATGAAAATTTATGAAAAATGTAAACGCTTTATCCTTTTCCCTTATTCTTTGCCATTTGGTGAAAACTCTGTGCCGGACTTGCATGTAAGAACCACTGACCTACAGCACTGAGGCTGTTCTTTTGCGGGGACCCGTCCCTAAATGCTCGTCCTTCTTCCCTGCTTAATGGGAATTTCTCTAAGCTTAGCCAACGCCATTCTCCTCACTAGTGAAAGAAAGGGAGTGCCTGTGGCTGGAAACTAACGTGCCTGGGTGCCTGGGTGCACGTGTGTGAGAGGCGGCAGGGAGCACGCTCCCCGTGGGAGAGTTTAAGTTGGGCCCGTTTCTAAGCTACTCTCGCTTGACCTCACATCTATTCAACTTTCCTTGTACCCATCTCCTCACGTTTTACCTTGTGTTTTAATCATTGTCATTGGCCCCTCTCTAAGCTGGGAGTTTGATGAGACTAGAGCTAGCTTTTATCATTTTTGTGTACCTTGTAAAAATTCTGCCATAGTTGTTAAATGAAAGTGAAACTGATGTCTAGCCTAAACCTCCTGCCACCCTTACCTCACTAAACACTGACCAAGCAGCACCTCGTGCCAGGTCTAGCTCAGCCTGCCTTGGCCCGAGGCCACACCCGTGTGCCCAGCCTGTGGAAGCTTGGTGGGTGGAGAGGAAACATGTTTAATCCTTGACCTGCTTTTCATCTCTTCTCCTCCGACTCTTCCCAGATCCTGACGTGCCTGCAGCCATCCTTCCACTTCTTTTTAAAGTCTTGCTTTCTTTCACTAGTGTAGGGAAGAATGAGACGTGGACATTTTCCTCTGTACCCGATGTCATCACCCTGTTCTCTTCACCTGAACCCATACTCATGTCTATCCATATTGCTGCCCTCATCTTTTTTACTTTAATCATCTGTATTGATGCACCCGTATCTGTCTGTCCTTAGCAGGTTCTTCACCCAGAAACATCAGCCCAAATGAAGCCTCACTCTCCCCTGCGGGACAGTGGGCATTCTGTAGAGAATGTGGGCTTTGGAATGCAGAGGATTGGGTCCAGCCTCTGCCACAGTTAGCTGAGTGGCCTTAGGTTAATTACTTAAGGTTTCTGAGCCTCGGTTTCCTCTAACACAAAACAGGGATATTGTCTCCAAAACAGCCTTTTAAAGAACCTTTTGTGGCTTTGCTTTACCCAATTCGTTGAATGCCAACTTTTCTCCCTGGAGGTTTTTTTTTTTTTTTAAACATTTTATTGTGGTTTGGGTGAAAGTTTACGGGGCAAGTTCATTTCCCAGTCGACAGTTTATACACATTGTGCTTCATGACGTTAGTTGCGTGCAGTTCCTCCAGTGTGATGGCACTCTGCCCACTTCCTCTCTGGGTTCCTCATTTCCATTCGTCCATCCTTCCTGACGCTTCCTGCCTTCTGAACTTTATTTTGGGTAAACGCTGCCTTTTGGTCTCATATGGTTGATTGTTCTAAGGAGCACATTCCTCACAGGTGTTACTGTTCACTTGGTAGGCCTGCCTGTTATTTGGCTGGAAGGTGATCTCTGGGAGTGGGTTCTGTTCCAGGTTTGAAGGGTGTCTAAAAGCCATAGTCTTGGGGGTTCCACCAGTCTCTATCAGACCAGTGAGTCTGGTCTTTTTTATATGAATTTGAATTTTGTTCTACATTTTTCTCCCACCCTGTCCAGGACCTTCTGTTGTGATCCTGATCAGAGCAGTCGGTAATAATAGCCGGGCACCCATCTAGTTTGTCTGGCCTCAGGCTAGTAGAGGCTGTGGTTAGTGGAATCTGTTAGTCCTTTGGACTAATTGTTTCCTTGAGTCTGATTTTCTTCGCTCCACGCGGGAAGAGACCAATAGTTGTATCTTACATGGCTGCTCACAAGCTTTTAAAACCCTAGATGTTACTTACCAAAGTAGGATGTAGAACATTGTCTTTATGGACTGTGTTATGGTGATTGACCTAAATGAAATGACCCCCGAGGCCATGGTCCTAAGCCCTCAAGCCCGGTGACCCAATCCCTCAAGGTGTTTCATTATGGCTAAGTAAGTTTTTGTAACCGGGCCGGCTGTGTGCTCTACCGTATACATGGATATATTTGCAGCACATACAGATACATATGTAGAAAATATTCTCTGCCAAACCTGTATATGCTCCTGGGTGTACTCCCATATGCCATCCCACACCTGTTCAGCTTACATGTCTATGTCTGTGTCCACTCATAAATTATTGTTTATACTGTTCTTGCAGGATCATGTATGTAATAGCATTTACTGTTGCTTCCTTTTACTCTTGAGTTCCCCCCAGTGTCTTCCTTTGTCTTGGTCATGTTGTGCTGACATTCCCCTTACTGTGTATTGCCTTCCCCTTTACCCAGGTTAATACGTGTCTACTATCTAGTTAGTGATTTTCCCTCCATACCCCTCCCATCCCTGGTAACCATCAAAGATTGTTTCTTTCCATGTGTAAACCTTCTCTTGACTTTTTGTAGTAGGGGTCACATACACTATTGGGCCTTTTGTGATTGACTTACTTCACTCAGCACAATGTCCTCCAGGTTCATCTATGTTGTAAAATGTTTTGCAGATTTATCATTTGCGTAGTGTTCCATTGTGTGTATGTACCATAGTTTATTCATTCATCCGTTGATGAGCACTTAGAATGTTTCCATCCTTTTGCCGTTGTGAATAGCACTGCAGTGAACATAGGTGTGCATATATCTATTTGTGTCGTGGCTCTTATTTCTCTAGGATGTATACCTAACAGTGGGATTATTGGATCATAAGGTATCTCTATTTCTAACTGCTTAAGGAAGTGCCGTACCATTTTCCACGGTGGTTGTACCTCTCCCTGGCTTTTAAAGTCCTTGATAGTTTGGCCTCAGTCTGCACATCCAGCAAGGAAATCTCTTTTCCATCTAGCAAACAGTTAAGTGCTAGACTATTGCCCGAAAAGTTGGAGATTCAGACCCACTCAGGGGCACCTTGGAAGACAGGCCTGGTGATACCAGAAGTTCACAGCCTTGAAAACCTTATGGTGCAGTTCTGCTCTGTACTCATGGGGTTGCCATGAGTCAGAATCGACTAGGTGGACACTAACAACAATGTGGGTTTTATTGGTTTTATGGTACTATTATAAAACACATTAGAATTTATTTTATTTTATACTTGCACTGTCTTATGCCTGGCTTCTCCAACTGCCTCAGCCACTGAAATTTTACTTTTATTTCCTTTTGAGGAACCATGTCCCGTGTGTAGGTTTTGCACACAGAGCAGAAGTATAAAGGTGTCTTGAATGTAGATTTGGGTCTCAACATTTATTATTGCTGAAGGAGAAAGTCAGGTTCTTTCCTCTTTGGCCTGCCGTTGCTGCTGTCTTCTCCTTGGCTTCTGGGCGCGTTCACCTTGGCTGAACGAAGATGAACGTCCTGTCCCCTGCTCAGGTTTCTGTGGGTTGGGGCTCGTGCTGGCAGCTGCTCCTCCACTGTTGTTGACTGCACCTCACTAACTTAGTTGTTTTGCTCAACAAATCTTGAGTACTCTGGTATTATCTTTTTACTAAAGTCCTAGCTGGTGTGCCTCCTCATGGCTTTGTGTGGTGTGCATTCTTCATGTATGTGCACATTAACAGAACAGTGCCTTTGGTTATCAGAATTCCGGTAGAGGTGCAATCAGCGGTCAGAAACACACTGTTGTGGGGGCTAGCCCATAAGTTTACCTTGATAAACGTACCTCATGCTTGTGCTTGCCTGAATGAGCCTGTTTGTGAGTTTTTAAACTTGCGAGCTTTGGAGAGCTGCACCAAGCTGCCAGGTGAACAGATTAAATGTACTTCTGATCCCTCATTTTGCTTTAATTTGTTCTTTCCAGTACACGTACACGTTTATTTGCTGTAAGCTGTGAACCTATTTAAATAATGTTTTAAAAAGAGCATTAAACCTGCTTGTTTTCAACCTCTTGAAATAAACCTAGGCCACATCTGCAACAGCATGCACACTACATTTTTAAACTCTTGCATGTAACAACAGACAAATCAATTAAGCATTTAACTCACGGTTAACCATTTCTGAACTAAAATCAGGGTAGATGGATTAATAAAGAGTTTTTTGAAATAACATATTAAGCGTATAAGGCAATACGCATAAGCTCACGTTTTATTTATTTAGAAACGAAGTGCTGCGTGGTAGCTTGTGGGTGGTGCTTGGGATGCCTGGTTAATAGCATCTCATCAGGTGGGCCAGGGGATGGGTCGGCACCTTCCTGCTCATTGAGGGTTGAGTGGATGCGTTGTATTTGTTGATGTATTCAGAGGACCGGTGGCTTATTAATAATTCTTTAGAATTGTCACTATGAAATTATTATTTCCCCAGGGACCGTTTTGTTCTCCCTGCTGCTGGTTCTGGTCCTGGTTATTAAATCTCTGTGGCCTCTTACTTTGGTCTCTTCATTATCCATTCATCAGATACTGATTGAACACCTCTTATGTGTAGGCTTTAGTCTAGGTATTAAACATACAACATGGAGCAAAATACTGTCTCTGTTCTCATGAAGCTTACATTTGAATTCCACAGGGGACAGAACAGATGACTAATGGGTCGGGTAGTGTAAGTGCTGTGGGAAAAATAAAGCAGGGTAGCGGCTCCAGTGAGAGGGGCGGATGCTATTTTTTATAGAGTGGTCGGGAAAAGTTTCTTTGAAACGATGCTCCTGGAGCATAGAACTTCACAAAGTAAGTGGGTATGCAGGGGTAGAGGCCCTGAGGCTGAGGCTGTAGTGGGCTGGGTGTGTCTGAGGAGCAGCCAGAAAGCCGGCCCTGCTGAAGGAGGGCAACCAGAGGGGAGAGTAGAAGAGATGTGAACAGAGGTCATCCGGGGTGCTGTCAGGTACAGAATTGGTATTCTGTTCTTGAGTAAAATGGAAGGCCACATGAGAGTTTGCGAAGCAGTTGACCTGACTTAAGTTTTAAAGGATCATCTGGCTCTCTGTGGAGATGAGCCAGCTATAGGAGAGGAAGGGCTGAAGTAAGGGGTCTGCTTTTCTACATATATAAACTCCGGAAAGGCTAACTGAAGGCTGAGTATAACTTTTCTGAATAGACTGATGTTTTTAGAAATGTTTTGAGTTTTCCACTTCTTAAAAGTGTTTTTGTTTTTTTTTTTGTGCTTTAAGTGAAAGTTTACAAACCAAGTCAGTCTGTCATATAAAAACTTTTATGCACCTTTTTTTATACTCCTAGTTGCTCTCCCTCTAATGAGACAGCACACTCCTTACCTCCACTCTCTGTTTTCTTGTCCATTTGGCCAGCTTCTGCCCCCTCCTGCCCTCTCATCTCTTCTCCAGACAGGAGCTGCCCACATAGTCTCATGTGTCTACATGGTCCAAGGAGCTCAGTCTTCACCAGTATCATTTTCTATCCCGCAGTCCAGTCCAATCCCTGTCTGAAGAGTTGGCTTTGGGAATGGTTCCTGGCTTGGGCAAACAGAAGGTCTGGGGACCATGAGCTCTGGGGTCCTTATAGTCTCAGTCAGACCATTAAGTCTGGTCTTTTTATAAGAATTTGGGGTCTGCATGCACTGCCCTCCTGCTCCCTCTGGGGTTCTCTGTTGTGTTCCCTGTCAGGGCAGTCATCGGTTGTAGCTGGGCACCATCTAGTTCTTCTGGTCTCAGGCTGATGTGGTCTCTGGTTTATGTGGCCCTTTCTGTCTCATGGGCTCATAATTACCTTGTGTCTTTGGTGTTCTTCATTCTCCTTTGCTCCAGGTGGGTCAAAACCAATGGATACATATTAGATGGCCTCTTGCTGGCGTTTAAGATCCCAGATGCCACTCTCACTCTCGAAAGTGAGATGCAGAATAAAACAATGTTTCTTGTTACTTCTCTACTATAGACAGTACAAAGCTATTAAAATCTAAATTACAGGCTTTTAAGTTCCTCTGTGATCTGTTTTCATTTATTCTCTCTAGTTCGGCTCCAACTACATTTCTGCAGGGGACACAAATCTCTGAACCAAAAGTTCTCCATTTTGGTCACACCCACTCTTCCCACCTCCCTCATAAAAAGCCTATTCAGCTTTCTAAGCATAGGTTAGATGCCATTACACTATGAAGCCTTCCCGGTTCTCCTTAGAATAAATTTCTGTACCATATCTGTTCCTTTTTAATGTTTTTGTTATCACTTTAGTTTGCACTGTGCTATGTAGTACAGTGTATGTTAAACTAAATGAAGTAAATCCATACTGTTGGGTTAATAGTTTATGTCTGAGTTCTGGTAACCGACAGATGATCGTTTGGAAAAATAACTAAAATACAATATGCTAGAGGTGATAGAGGAACGTGAATTGAGAAGAAGAGCATCACGTGGTTGTAATATCTTTGTTTTTCCTTTCCACATTATTTTCTTTTTGTTTTTATTTCTATTAAAATTACACACCAATGTAATTTGAAAAGTCTAATAGTTCTGTAAGGTTTGTTACCCAAAAAAAACAAAACAACTGTTCCTGCAGCCTTGACCACATTTTGCTGTGTAGTGGAACTACATGTACTCCTTGACCTGTGACAATGTTCCCTTCCAACGGATCCATCATGAGTCGGTCCTGATGTAAGTTGAATACCCCCTTTTTTTTTTTTTTTTAAGTTTTCATTACTATTGCCATTTATTATCAGTATCTTTATAAATCCGATCTTTATTTGTCTTTAGGGGTTGGCATGAGAGTGGTAACACTGCAGGTGTAAGTGTGGTTCGTAGTGACTCTGAACAGGTCGTAAGTCGGGGGCAGCGTCCTGCTCTGTTCTGTTAACACAGAGGGATCGCAGTGAGTCGGAACAGATTTGGTGGCACCTAACAACCACCACCTGGACTCTACTCTTTGAGCTATTTTCCTATTTACTTCCCCGTTTTTAAATAGCATACTTATGGGACTTGATATTTCAATTTTTGGCGATAGCTCTTGATTCAGAACAGTGGACTGTGAAGGTTTAGTTACATCTTCCCCAGGGGCACCCATCTTACCTTGTTTAGATCGATAGTCGTTTATATTATGTGAACGTTACTTATAGTTGCTTCATGTAGCACACTGTGATTTACCTTTCCTTTGCTATGTAACTTCTTTCCTCTAGAGTTATTCTCTACCTTTCTCCTCTCTTTTTCTCTCCCTTCTCTCTCCTTCTCTACCTACCCCGTAGTTTTCTATATGTTTTTGTTAGTTTGTTGTCAAGTCAGCAACTCATGACAACCCCATGCACAACAGAACAAAATGCTGCCCGATCCAGTGCCATCCCCGTGATTGGTCGCTGATCGGACTGTTGTGACCACAGGGTTTTCACTGGCTGGTTTTTGGAATTAGATTGCCAGGTCTTTCCTCCTAGTCTGTCTTAGTCTGGAAGCTCCTCTGAAACCTGTTCAGCACCATAGCAACGTGCAGGCCTCCATTTACAGACTAGTGACGGCTGCACTTGAGGTGAATTGGCCAGGAATCAAACCTGGGTCTCCCACATGGGCAGTGAGAAGTCTGCTGCTGAGCCATCTCTGCCCACCTCCTCTCCCCCTCTCCAGCCGGTTCATTTAACACTAATCGAACCCCAAATGCTTTCACAGTTGTCTAAACTGCTTCAAAAGACATTGAGATGCAGTGGGTATAATAAGAATTTTACATTTCCAGGAAGTCTTTTTTTGGACCGTTCTGACCTGTCTAGCCTGGACAGGCTTTCTGTCAGTGGTACACAGCTGTCGTTCTGGGCTCTCTTCTCCCTGTCTTTCTGGGGATTCCATTTACTGGTCTACATAGAATCTTGTTTCCTTTATCTTTTTTTTCTTTGTTCACTCCCTTGTTTTGTAGAGTACATCCCCTAGTAACTTCCTGAAAAATACTCCAGGGAGAGAAATTTTTAAGACCACAGATATCTGGGAAGATTGCTGTTCTTCCCTCACACTCGATTGATAGTTTGGCCGGGTATGGAATGTGTGTTCACAATCATTTTGAAGACAGTGTTCCAGTACTGTTGAAATCCAAAGCCAAAGCTGAATACGGATTCTTGGTACATTATCGCTGTTTTCTCCCTGGGAACTTGATATGCCTTAGGTGGGTCTCTTTTCATCTTTGTACTGCACCTTTTCAATCTGGAAACTCATGTCCTGTGAAGTTTTCTTACATTATTTTTGATCTCCTTGTATCTGTTTACCCTTTCTGGATTATTCTTATTCAAATCTTGGACCTTCTTCTGGCCAATTTTTGAGTCTTTTCTGTCCTATTTTCTACCTTTCTTTGTTCTATTTTCTTGGGAAGTTTTTCCAGCTTTATTCTTCATTGAATTTTTGAAATACTTTTATTTTTAATTTCCCAAAGCTCCTTTTTCTCCACTCCCCCCCGCCCCCATGTTGTTTTTTATATCCTTATTCCTATTTCATCAGTGCAGTGTCTTCTGTCTCTCTGGGTATTAATGATGTTTATTTTGAAATTTTGTTTTCTCTGCATGATTTCTTTTTTCTTCGGTTTACCATCTTCCAGTTTGGTTTGGTCCTTGGCTTCCATGTTAAAGACATTCTCTGGTTTTCTGTTACTTGGTTAGCCTTTTATGTCAGTATATTGAGGTCTTCCCTCTGGGCTTCTCGTGTTCCCTGGAGGAGATTACTTGGAGGGTATAGGTAGCTGAGTAAAGGAAGAAAACTGGAGATCTTCCTGTCTGGCGTACATAAGCTCATTTTTTATCCCCTCATTTCCAGCACAGCACCTCTGCCCTCACCCATATGAATGTACTCCGGTGAAGAAACCATCAATCTTGCAGGATGTCCACTGCCATGTAACAAACTACCATAGATTTAGCAGCTCAAAATAATACACATATTTGCTATATCACAGTTACCTTGGCTCGGCAGTCTGGCATAGCTTAGCTGGGTGGTCTGGTCCGGGCCTCACAAGGCTTACAGGCCTCAAGGTGCCGTGGCCTGTGTTCTCATCTGAAGCACAGGTTCCTCTCCCAAGCTCACGCAGGCGTTGGCAGTATTCAGTTGCTTGCAGTTGCAGGGCCTGAGGCCCAGAGCTCCTGCCGCAGGCCACCTGTGGCTCTTTAGCCCTTGCCACAGGCAGCTTATATCATAGCACCTTGCTTCTTCAAGGCCAGCGGGAGTCTCTCCAGTCAACCAAAACTGAGTCTTACGTAACATAGTAAACAAAACAAAAAAACTCATTGGCATGGAGTTGGTTCCAACTCATAGCAACCCTATAGGACAGAGTAGCACTGCCCTATAGGGTTTCCAAGGAGCGGCTGGTGGATTCGAACTGCCAATCTTCTGATTAGCAGCCGAGCTCTTAACCACTGTGCCACATGACATAGTAGTATATATAAAACATAGCCTGATCCAGGGAGTAGCATAGCATCACCCTTGCCGTGTTCTGCTGGTTAGAAGCAAGTCACGGCTTCCGCCCACACTCGAGTAGATCATGTAGGGCGTAACGTTGGGGAACAGATCACGCAGCCCATCTTACTTGGAATTTCACGGCTTCTTAAATACATTTTTAACCAGTCCTTATTTCAGAACCTTCCCTTGCCTCACTCCTCATTTCCAGAGGTGCCACAGATTCTTAAGTCTTTGGGGGGATTATGTGGTATACACAGGCTCGATTCTTGGCTTGGCCTGCCAGCTGAGGATTCCCATTTCTTGGATATGCCAAGTCCTTTAGCACTTACCCATTTGCCTTCTAGCTTCCAAACTTTTGTTACTATTGTCTCCTCTCCCATTCTTCCCATCCTTATACATTTAATGCCTTTTAAAAAAAAAAAAAATCCCTTACCGTCGTTTTGGAGAAATAAAAATGGGTGCATGTATTAAATCTTCCATTTTTATGTTCTGAAATATATTTTTTTCCTGTAGTTACAATTATCCTTTCCTTTTAAGAAGGAAAAAAAAAGAGAAAGGTTAAAAATTTCTGACGTGCTTCATTTTTCATATCCTTCTATTGGAGCCCTGGCGGCGCAGTGGTTAAGAGGTGCGGCTGCTAACAAAGAGGTCAGCAGTTTGAATCCACCAGCCACTCCTCAGAAACCCTATGGGGCAGTTCTCCTCTGTCCTGTAGGGTCGCTGTGAGTCAGAATTGCTCGACAACAATGGGTTTTTGGTGTAGTTTCTTTTCTTTAATCTGCTTATTTTCCATTCATGCTTATGCATTCTTAGCCCCATTTTGTACCTCGAAGCTAAACTCTCTCAGGCTTGTAATGACTATCTTCTTCTCTCTTAATCAGAATGTTCTCACCTTTGTCGTTCTCCATGGAGCCTGTCCTGAATAGGCACATACCTTACCAATTAATTCTCTGAGAGTGTGTTTCATATGAAGTTAGAGATTACTAGGTGACTTGTTAGTCCAGACCCTTCTCTGTTGGGGGATAATGCTTTGCAGTCCCTTGGTTTTAAATATTAACTGGTGATAAGAGTCGTTTTAGGAAGCAACCAATACAACACGAGGTGGCTGGCACTGCCATGGGTTAATTTACAAGGTGGAGTGGTGACTGAGTGGTGGCCAGTGGTGAAAAGTGCTGTGTATCTATTCATGGCCCCAGCACTTGATAGACTTGGGTGGCTGTGACATGTCACATGTGAATGCTCACCCCGGGCCTCTTTAGCAACTTTTGCAACACTTAGCTTTGTTGAAGCTGTTCTCTCTGTACTGTTCAGCTAGAAGTGTGTGCATAGACCAAGAGTCTGCACTTCAGTGAGAGAACTGGAGAAAGTCAGACCTCCCCTCCAGGCCCAGCCCTGGATTTGGCATAGAGGACACAGCCTTACTCGCTCAGTCTCTCAGCCTTAAATTTTAACAGGCAGGCCTGCTGGGGCCAAGAGAGAAGCCTCTGACTCCCCAAGTGCAATAATAGCAGTCCTCACCTTCTGACCCGGTTATTTCCTGGTGGCTCTGACTTGTAGATCCTGCAGTGGAGAGGGAGGGAACAAAGAGGTTGCAGAGGCCTCAGCTTCACAGAGCGTTGAGCAATGGGTGATGTTGTATCCGCAGGCAGGGGCTGACCTCTCATTTCAGTGCAGGTCATTCCGGTGATTGCTGGACCTCCCAGGGCCACTGTGAAGTAGAATGGACTGGAGTGGAGCTGAATTCCTGGACTGTGTCTGGGACCACCCTAACTTCTGAGCTGGGGAAATCGGAGGCCTGTCCTACACCTGCTTTTTTGCTTTAAAAAAAAAAAAAAAAGGGAATTGTGCTTCTTTCTTGTTCTCTCTTTGCCAATTAGGGGCATTACATTTGGGCTGTTAATTCACCTGAACTGATGCTTGTTTCCCCAAACCATCTTTGGTTTCCACTAAGCTGAGGATTCTTAGCATTTTCGGAGTTGTCACGTTGTTATTGAAATCCTCTTCGCTCTACACTAAGCGCTCTGAGTAAGTGCTCTGTGTAGAGTGTGTTTATTTTCAGTTAATTCATTTCTACGGAGAAAGTGAATTTTTGTTTTAAGATATTTTAATAACACGTGTCAACCCTTAGCAGATGACAAGATTTTCTCGTTCTTGTTTTATCCCAGCTTCCATCCAGATGTGAAAGAGACATGAAATAATAAGGTAGGAAAGGCGGACACCGTAAATTTGAATCAGCAGCTTCCGTGGTGAGTCCCAGAACAGGTGACTTCATTGTAAGCTCCGTGGAGGTAGTGAAAGGAGTATCACTGTTGGAGAACCTGGATTGTGCTGGCCAGAACCGTGACTTCCTAGCTTTAATACTTGTACAAACACGTTCCTTCTTCTAAATCTGTTCTCCCATCTTTAAAATGAGTATAATGTTACCTTTCCTAACAGGAAGGGTTTGGGTAAAGATCAAAAAATTTATGAAAGAACTTTGAAAAGTATATATTTCTCTGCAAGTGTAGGATATTCTTCTGCTTTCGATTGATGTTGACTGTTGGAATGATACTTTAAATGTATATTATTTGAGTCAGAATAAACTAATAGCTAATAAATTCTGGAGTACTGAGTTCAGACTTGGCTTGAATTTGGATACTTATTTAAATCAATTTGTATTCATCGTGACACCGTGACGAATACATCTTTTATCAGCATTCAAGGAAGAGGGCCCTCTCTTGGTAGAAGTACGCTCTGTGGACGTCAGGCTCCTCCCTGCCCTGTTCTGAAAGCGGAGCTGCATCCTGCAGTTGCAGTAAACTTGAGCCCCTTTGGTTTACACTGTCGCAGGCTTTGCAGTCTCCCTGGGCCTAGTTGTCCCTCAGCTCCATGGCTGGGAGTGTGGTAAAAGGAAGAGGATGGAAAAAGTTGCCTGAATTGAAGAGAGGAGGGGAGGGGAAGGCAAGAGAGTGAGATAATACCCGGTCAGTGTAGGTATTTCCAGTTTAAATGTCAATGGGAGCTTTAATTATAAGGCCAAAATCTGTCCTTTAGTGTGACCGCAGAGCCACAGGAGACCTGGACCTCCTTGTAGTTGCTGATGGTTTTCATAGGGTTGTGGTTGGTAATGGGAGCAGTGATAAACAATTCTTGTGAATGATTTTTCTAGATCCTTTACCAAAAAATGCAGTAAATCAGTGGGCCGCTGTTGAAAAAGTATTTGGACCCTAACAGGCAGGAATAGACCTGTCAAAGGGCCTCCCCTCCAGTCCTTAGCAACTCCGTTCACATCATTCAATGAAAACTGGGCTTAAATTAAAGATTTGTATGGCGGGAGTAAGAATACTGATTGCCCAGATCGAGTAATCCCAGCCTTTAGAGCACTCGGAAACCTTGCTTGCCCCAAGGTAACCGTAGTGAATTATTAGATTGCATCTCTTCTACCTTTGTTTTGTTCTTCAAAAATGGAAATAACATTACTATTATCAAAGAAGTACATGATCATGACTTTTTGAAATCCCAGTCGTTCAGATCTGTTAACAGGAGAAAGTAAATCCCTTGCATCTCATTCTGCGGGTGTAACCACTGTTAATGGTTTGGTCATATCGCGTGTCTCAGAAAAATGGAATTGTTCTGCATAACCTGCTTTTTTTCAATTTACAGAACGTTACAGATTTCTTTCCCTTTCAGTGTGCGTACCTCATCTCATTTAAGAGCCACATGGTATTACCACTGTATGGATGGACGTACCGCATATTATTTAACTTACCTCCTATTGATAATTTAGCTCATTCCAAAAGCTTCTCATCATACGGAAGGTTATTATAAAGATCCTTATACTACAGCCAGTTATGTCCTGAGGATAAGTTCTGAGAGGCAGAATTTCTGGGCTAAAGGGTCTACCTTACTTAGGCCTGGGGATGTATTTACCTGCCTGCGATCTAGAAAGACTGCTAGTTTACTCTTCCATCCACCATGGAGGGAGATGCCTGTATCCTCACACACATGCACAGAGGGTTGTCAGTGCTTTCAGTTCTTGTCAGTCTGATAGGTAAAAGGTCCCTTAATGTTTAGTTTGCATTTCTTTGAGTCTAAGTAAGATTGAGAATGTGTTTATTGGCCATATAGGTGTCTTCTTTTGAGAAATGCCTGTGCACTTTATCCACTTATTAGTGTGTTTCAAGTATTTTTGTATCAAGATAACCCTTAATTACATACTGCACAGAATCTTCACCCTTTTATAAGCTTTGTTAGTGTCCTTCTCTTAAGAATTTTAGGTTTTTAAGTAGTCACATCTGTTCATCTTTTCCTTTGTGGGTTTTTTTTTTTTTTTTTCCTTTGGTGGTTCCCAGTTTTGGTGCCTCCACAAGCAGACTCTTAAGATGAGGATTTGAATACAGGTAGCTTAGTTAGAGTTGCAAGGAACAAAGGTAGAGTAGGGAAGGAAAGACAGTTAATAAAGGGCACCTTATTAAGCCAGCCTTTACAGTGAAAGCTACCCAGGGGGACACTGGGATATTGGAAAAAGCACTCACCTCAGAACTATCTCACCCACCCAGTCATCAGTTATTGGCTGAAGGATGTTCTTGGAGATTATTCCAGTTAATTATTGCTCCATAACACAACGCCAGATGAAGAGGTGTAAACCAACCACCGCTTACATTATAAGCCCTCATGGCTCTGGGGGTTGGGTAGTGCTGGGCCCAGCTGCATGGTTCTCGCTTCGGTGCACCCTTGCAGATAGAGAGGGCTGGGGCTGGAGTCACCTGAAGGCTTCCTCACTCAAACATCTGGTGCCTAGGCTGGGAAGACTGGAATAGCTGGGGGCTGGAACAGCTGGAGCTCCTCAGGCATTTCTCAGCCTTCACATGGCCTCTCCACATGGTCTCCAGCAAGGAGGCCTAATAGAGGTTAAGAGTAGCTGCTGCTTACATGGTGGTCTAGGGTTTCCAAGCTACATGGAGAAAGTGACCCCGCACGTAAGCCAAGGAAAACAATCTCCCCTTTTAAAAAGAGGACCTAGCTTGGGAAGTCACACCACATCATTTAGATGTCATCACTACCAGCCCATATTCAGAGGGACAGGAGTTAGACTCCACTTCTTGGCTGGGGCGGGGAGTGGGGGAGTGGGGCGGGGGGAGTGTCAAAGAATCTATGGACTGTGTTGTAAAACCACCATAAAAAAAGACAAACCAAACCCATTGCCATCCAGTCGACTCTGACTCATAGTGATCCTATATAACAGAGTAGAACTGGTTTCCAGGGAGTGGCTGATGGATTTGAACTGCTGACCTTTTGATTAGTAGCAGAGCTCTTAAGCACGGGGCCACCAGGGCTCTGAGAACCACCTTGGAGAGTTAACTTACCTGCACTTCTGTCCGTTGCCACAGGCAGAGCAGCTTTCGGGCCCTGAGACGCAGCTAGGACAGCCGACGTGGGTGGGAGCATGCCATAACAGTGAGGCGTGAGGGAGACGGGTGGGGCATTGACAGCCCTGGTCAGGTTATCAAGATAAGAATGGCTTCCCGGTTCCCAAGGATATAAAACTATTCACTTATGTTTTCTTCTAAGCACTACTTGAAGTTTTTTGTTTTGTTTTTAATTCTTGGTAGGAGAAGGAACCAAACATGTGTTTTAATGGTTAGCTAGTTGTGCTAGTATTTTAACATAATCCACCCAGTGGTTCTCAAACATTTTGATTGCAGGACCCGTTTTTACTCTTAAATGTTACTAAGGATCTTAAAGAGATTTTGTTTATGTTAGAGTGTATAATTATGGGTTTTTACTATATTCAGAATTAAACCTGAAACATTTAAAAATATAATTCATTTGACATACAATAAAAACGTGCAACAGAGTAACATTTTTAAATGAATGATAACTATATTTTCCCAAACTAAGAAGTTCGCTGACAAGAGTGGCGCTGTTTCACATGTTGCAGACTGCTTCAGTGTCTGACTTAACGTGACAGCTGGAGTTTCCTTTCCGTGTCTGCACTCTGTCTGTGACACCTCCTACTGTGATTACCAGAGAGTGAGAGTAAAGAACAGTGTTAGACATTGATGAAAATAGCGTGGACCTGAAACGCCAGCTTGAGCTGAGAACGTTTGTATCCTCCAAATCCACGTGAGGCCTGCACCGAAGGAATCGTGGGTAGCCGGACCTAGAAGGAGGGTTGGGGTTGAGGACGAAGAACCAGCATGATGGCTGGAATTAAGATACTAGCAGGGGAATTCCAGGTGATGGGGCAGCGTGGGAAGGTTTTCTGAGATCTCTTCCTGAGTGGGCAACCGTGTAACATCCAAGTCTGAACACTGGGAGAGTGAAAGGGAACAATAAAAAAAATTTTTTTTTAATTTAATATTATTAAATAAAAGCTTTACCAAAACAGTCAAGTGATTATAGATTCACACCACGCAGTAAGTGATCGAAAAAAAATCACGGTGGCCAGACCATTCAGACAACTGTCTCTTGCTTTATAGCAAGATGTAGAACGTCTGTTTCTTGCATGTACTCGTCTCTGTCACTTTCCACATTCCTCACTGACCGCACGCCCCCTGCCTGCCCTGCTTGCAGCCTGACTTTGGCAGCAGTTGCAGTGTAGAGGCTAACCAGGAGGTGAGTGTAAGTGAACAGGAAACTTCTGGTTATAATAAGTTTTATAATCAAAGATGTGTTCTAGAGTTTTTCTTAGAACTGAGTAAAACCTAGCAAGTTTCTCTGGGGGAATTTTGGTGTCTTTTAATAGCTTTCCTTGTGACACAGTTGCCTTTGGGGACCAGCACCAAATGTATGGAGGGTACAAGTATTAGCAACTATGCCTTCTCCCCTCAGAAAGTCTGAGGAAGATACTCTGCTTTCCCGCCAGTCGCCTCTCTCATCCACAATACAGTTAACCCAACAGAAAAGCTGGTCTTTGCTTGTTTGGGCCTGCAAACTGTTACGTAGAAACAAGAGACTAGTAATTCATCTCTATTCACTCATTTGGATAGCAGTTTTAATATATGCTAATATGTGCATGTAACTAAAAAAAAAAAAAAAAATTCAGGACTCAGCTACATGGCTCTTAGGCAGATATCCTGGCTTTGGGTTATCTAGTGGGAGTAGAGGAGTAACCCCCACAGCTTCAGAACTTGATTCTGCTCTGACCGTGTTCTTCTCACTTCTCTGGGGGAAAGAGCAGGTTAGCGTCAGACTTCTGTAGTTCCTGCAGAGAGGACATATCGTCTCATCTGCCTTTATCCCGAATCCCTACCTCTTCAACCTTGTATCGGAGAATGGCTTTTGAGACACACTAGATGCTGATCTTTGAATAGCAGACACACACAGACACAGACACACACACACACACACAGACAGACACACACACACACGCACCCCAGTTCTCTCAGGCCCTTGAAGTAGAACTGGTTTGTCGTAGGCCAGACGTTAAAGCCTGATTCTTTAGCTCAGTTTACAAAACCTTGTCATTCGGCCATCCCTAGTTGAGATAATGACCCGGTGATGTCCGTGTCCTTTAGGTCTGCTCTTCTGTCACCGTCCCTACTGGAGCCTCTTGGCTGTCCCTGGGTAGTGCAAATGGTTAAGCGCTCAGCTGTTGGCCAAAAGGTAGGCAGTTTGAATTCACCCAGAGGCACCTCAGAAGATAGGCCTGGTGACCTGCCTCCGAAAGATCACAGCCTTGAAAACCCTATGGAGTAGTTCTACTCTGCACACATGGGATCGCCATGAGGAACAACACTGGAGTCTCTTAACCCTTTATTTACAGATTATCTTAAAAGCGGTTTTAAAAATCATATCCTTATTCTCTTTGCGTGCATCTATGTATTTTTCAGTATTGGAACATAGATTTCCAGAAGAGCTGGATTGTGACTGTTTTCTAAAGCAGAAGCATATAAAGTAAAACTACAATCGAATGACTGGTTGGGTAAGATTAAGCTGTTGTGGTGTTTTCTTACTTCACCAAATTTGGGAACACTGTCATGTAATCCTAAGCAGTAGTCCATATTTTGACCAGCTAATTAAATATTGTTAAACACTATTATACCCAGCCCTGTAGTGTAAGTGTGGGAAATTACTGCTCTCTACCAAAAAAAAAAAAAAAACCGTTGCAGTCACATCGATTCTGACTCAGCACCCCTATAGAACTGCTGCCCCGTAGGGTTTCCGAGGAGCGAGCAGCTGTTGAATTCGAACCACCAACCTTTTGGTTAGCAGCCATAATCCTTAACCACTATGCCATCAGGGCTCCTGCTTCGACTTGAAATCTGATGTCAGAGAGATGGTGCACCTAAATGACTGCAGCACTCTGTGTGGAACTCCACAGACAAATTTGGAGCAGGTTTCAAACGTGAACTCTACCATTTGTCTTCCTCCCACAGGCCACAAATCAGCCTTGTGCTTCATGAAAAGTTATAGCAGAAAATCCTTTGAATGTTAATCTACTTTCTGCTGAAAGAAGAGAATAAACACTTAGGTGGAGCAAATGCTTTGTGCTTGACTACTAACCTAAAGATTGGAGGATGAAACCCACCCAGCTGTACTGCAGAACAAAGGCCTGGCAACTTGTTTTTAAGATTAAGAAAACAAAAATACCCAAATCCATTGCCATTGAGTCAGTTCAAATTTATGGTGACTTCATGTGTTACAGAGTACAGCTACTCCACAGGGCTTTTTTTTTTTTTTCTCTTCCCATAGGGTCTTGTTGGCTGTAATCTTTATCAAAGCAGATTTACAGCCAAGAGAGCCCTATGGCGCAATTGTACTGTACTCTGTAACACGTAGGGTTGCCATGAGTCAGAATTAACTCAATAGCAACAGATTTGATTTTGGTTTTTGGTATGATGCGATTTGTGGGGGAGGCTTTGTGGGAAGACTTCCTAATGGGCACAGGTCATGTTTTCGATCCTGAGCGTCTGAGTCCATCTCTCTCCCATATGTTGGAAGATACACCTCGTTTGGGCCTGTTCTGTTCCAGCATAACAGCTTGGCCCTCGTAGGAATTCTTAGTGAGCACTAGCTTTTCGGGGGAGACCTTTAAGTTGACCCTTGGTCTAAATGTCCTTTCCAAGGGGTACTAACCTGAATGATAAGTCTCTAGCAGTACTAGAGCCTCTTCCTTTCTTCTCCCTCGCCTCCCCTCCCCTCCCCCAGCTTTGTATGACCATCTCTAACTTCGTTACTAGGATTGTGGCAGTGGCTGCCCCCTCCCCCCCTTAATAGCACTCATCAAGCCCTGTCACCAACCCATTAGTGACCTTAGTGTGGTTTTCTGAATTTTCAGGTTTTTTTTCTGCCATTCACATCTAGGTTACAAATGACTACTGGTTTATGAAGGGATGTTTAGTGTAGGAAAAAGTTTTTTTGTTTTTTATAAAATTCCTCAGGATGTGCTCAATAGATTGAGTGGAGCAGGTGGCTTCCCCCTGGAGAGGAAGTCTCTTGGGAGATCACTGGGGGGACCTGAGAATTGCCTCTGATAGATTGTTACCTTCGTACTATTTTAACATATTTTTGGTGGATTTCTTAGCAAGAGAAGAGTAAACTGAAGAGTGGGTTTTGCATGGTGCGAATGTTTGTCGTAGGGAATATAGAATTGATTGTGGATTTCTTCCTTATAAGCATTTTCGTAATTCGATGTTTGGGGTTGACTTTTTCAGTCTTAACATTGCAGGCGTTCGTTACCAGGGTTGATAGTTGTTTCTTACTGCAGAGTTGATAGACAGTGGAAGAGAGAGCTGGGTAATATAAACGGTGAAATTAAATCTAGAAGATTAGAAAGAGGACTTGGTATTTATTGTCACTTAATGTTTTCCATGGAGCCCTCATGGCATAGTGGTTGAGAGTCAGCTGCTAACCAAAAAGGTGGCAGTTCAAATCCACCAGCTGCTCCTTGGAAACTCTATGGGGCAATTCTGCTCTGTCATATAGGGTCCCAGTATGAGTCGGTGACTCGAGGGCGCCTAACAACAAGTGTTTTTCCATAGCAGGCTTTTCAAACTTTAACTTGCATAGGAATCATTTGAGGCTCTTATTAAATTTAAATGCAAATTCTGATACCTTAGGTCATGGGTCCGGAGGTCAGAGATTCTGCATTTTCAACAGACTTTCAGGGGATGCCGATGTTGTTTGCCCAGGGACCACACTTTGAGTAGAGAGTGTCTATAGAACAGTTAAAATGAAAAACCTGTTGCCGCTGAGTCGATTAGGACTCATAGTGACGTCGTAGGGCATAGTAGAACTGTCCCATGGGGTTTTCAAGGAGCAGTTGATGAATTTGAGCTGCCAGCCTTGTGGTTAGCAGCCACATCACTAAGGTATATGTAAATCTAACTTTTAATAATAATAGCCATGTATATTGAATTTTTTTTCATACCAGGCACAGAGCAGTAAAACAAAGAAGGTGGGCACTGAAGCCTGACACTAGGCATTCAGATCGAAGCTCTTCCCTTTACTAGCTTAACCTTCAACAAGTTATTTCACTTCTCTAAGCCAGGTTTTCTCCACCTTGGCACTAAGGACATTTTGGGTCAGATAATCCTTTGTCATGGGGGGCTGTCCTGTGCTTCACAGTATGCGTAGCAGCCTCCCTGGCCTCTACCCACTAGATGCCAGCAGCAGCATTCTCCCTACCCAAGTGTTGACAACCAAAAATGTCTCCAGACACTGCCAAATGGGGAGGAGGGGGTGTCACTCCCTGCTGAGAACCACTGGGCTAGGGCCATTGTTGAAATGTGCGTGGCTTTGAGAGTTCTGTGATACAAGGGATGCACGTCATATAAGCAAGTAGTTTGCTTTATCATGTCTTCTCATTTTCAGAGAACTTCTACAACTGTCATCATTTGGAAAACTTAAAAAAATTTTCGTTTGAGCAAGAGTATTGCTTTAGAGAACTAACTACAGCATCTTTTATAGCTTTGTTCTGTAAACTAGGTTTCTGATCAGCCACATGTGACAGAAAGCCCAAAATAATGACTTAAGAGTATGTTAAACATAAAAGTTAATTTCTTATGTAAATGAGGTCTTAAAGGGGGCCTTAGAAGCATTTGGGTGTATAATGACCTCTCAGTCATTAGAGATATAAGCCCCTTCTGGCTCATGACTCTGCCATCTGTAGTCTATGGCTCTTGTCCTTGTGGCTCAACATTCTTGTTCCAGGAAAAAATTATAAAGCAAAGCGTATATATACAACCAGTTCAGGAACCCTGGTGACACAGGGGTTAAGCCCTCAGCTGATAACTGAAAAGATTGGCAGTTCAAACCCACCCAGCAGCTCTGCGGGAGAAAGACCTGTCATCCGCCTTGTAGATTATAGCCAAGAAAATCCGTGGGGCAGTCCTGCTCTGTCACATGGAGTCGCAATGAGTCGGAATCAACTCAGCAGCACCCAACAGCATTCTCCTGTTGTCTTAAGAAGGCTACCCAGAGCTGCCATAACTTGTGCCTCAGTTGCCCAGAACTTAGTCATATGACCCATCTAGCTGCAAGGGAGTCTGAGAAATGTAGTCCTTATTCTCAGTGGTCCTGTACCAGCTGTAGATTGAAACTTCTGCTTAGCAAGAAGAGGACAATATGTAGAGTGGCCAGTCAACAGTCTTTGCCAGATCTGGCTTCTTGGGGATGATGGTAAACCTACTCAAAGTGCCAGTCCTTTATTTTTATGGAACATTAGTCATTGTACTGTGATATAGTACCAGGGATTATCTGGGATTTTTACGTAGGTAGAACTGAGCTTCTAATGCAGTTAGTCCTGAGCCTCTGCCCTTTTTTGAAATATGCTGGCACCCTGTTGCTACTCCACCCCTTTCTTCACTCTCACTTCTAACCCCTCCTGAGAATTTGCATTTCTAATAAGTTCCCAGGCGATGCTCATGGTGCTGGTTAGGGACCAATTCTGAGAGCCACTAGTAGAGCAGCAGTTCACAAAATTTATCATACAGAAGAACCACCTGGGGTCTTGTTAAAATGTAAGATCTGATTCAGTATATCTGGAGTCAAACCCAAAACCAAACCCAGTGCTGTCGAGTCGATTCTGACTCATAGCGACCCTATAGACAGTGTAGAACTGCCCCATAGAGTTTCCAAGGACCGCATGGTGGATTCGAACTGCCAACCCTTTGGTTAGCAGCAGTAGCACTTAACCACTACGCCACTAGGGTTTCCATATCTGGAGTAAAAATGCAAATTCTCAGCAAAAGTTCCAGCTGGAACCAACCAGTTCAAAGATCTGGTTTCCAGCATGTTTCTTATACTCCTGTCTTCCTAACCTCTCATCCTTTACTTTTTCAAGGAGTATGAGACTAAACTTCAGAATTATCCCTAAAATAATAGCAGAATTTAGGGTTTTATGTGTTTATATGCAAGGATTATTTCTTCCAATAAAAAATTTTTTAAAGTTGTTCAGATAGGAATATAATTTTTAAGAATTGATTATATTTTTGTTTTGCCCTACCGATGGAAAATTAAAATACCTTTGGCAACAGCAGAGTATCTGTAATAACTGAATACTGAGGAAGGGATGGGGAAGACTCAAACACATGATTTTAAAAAACAAAACAAAACGAATCTTAAACTTTATTTTGTGGAGTTATCCTGGGAAATTTTAAATAATCCCAGGGAGCACATCAAAATCTCATAAGAATGCTCTAATGATAGTTGTTTTAAAAAATTTATTAATACTTTTTTAGGATTACATCTTAAATAACTTGTATTGATTATATTTCATACTGTTCAAATCCTGTTGAAACGATACGGTTAAGCGGAAGTTACTACCAGTTGATAGTTCTTGCTTTGTATGCTCACCAGTATGGTGTTAATGAGGCATAGGAACTATGACCTGTTGCCGCCCTGTCCAGTGATCGTTGGAGAGAAGACAGGGTTTGCAGGATTTGAGATGAGGCTGTCAGCAGTGAGAGTCCTTGTCCTTGAGTTTGTTCAGTTGAGACATTGCCTGTCAGTCAGCAGACCGCTAAGGCACCAGACAGAAGGGTGTCGCAGCTCACGATGAGCCATGCTCCAGTGTTTATGTACCTCTGTGAAGGCAGAAGCCATTACAGAAATAAGAAAATATGTGTCAAAAGTAGAAGTGACTATCGTTTTTCTTAAAATGCTTATCATAGCAGATTTATTTTGACTAGAAGGAAAGCAAAGGGAGTTAAGGAGACTTTTGTTCTCTTTTTGCCTTGTGTAGGAGTTGTATACATTATGCTTTTATTTTGAAAAGTGGTTACACCTTCAAAGTATGGACACCTTAGGCTTTGGAGTAAGAAAATCTGAAGGGCACAGGCATTGCCTCTGTTCGCCTTCTAAGTCACATCCTCAAGCTGAGATTCTAATCAGTTACATTTCAGCATCTTCAGACCAAAAAAACAAAAACAGACCCACTGCCATCGAGTCAATCCTGACTCACAGCAACCCTAGAGAATAGAGTAGAACTGCCCCATAGGGTTTCCAAGGTTGTAAGTCTGTACGACAGCAGACTGCCACATCTTTCTCCCATAGAGAGCAGCTGGTAAGTTCAAACCACCCACATTTCAGTTAGCCATGCACTTAACCTCTGTGCCACCAGGGTTCCTTCGGCATCTTCAGACAGATAATATGTATTTTGTTTTGTTTTTATAAAGGACAGAATTTTACACTAGCTTTTATAACCCCAATGATACCTTAAATAGTGGGCTTTTAAAAAAATCATATTCTGCAAATCTGAGATGACCCAATTTAGAGCATCCTGATGAGAAGAAATGCCCAGCACAGACGGGGTAGAATTCATGCAAAATTGTGAGGTATGAGTTTTTGTTCCCAGCTTTCCTTACGTAATACCTTAATTTCAGCCCTCCCACTCCCCAGTTCAGGATTTGCCATACGTTCTAATCATTTGGATTGATTAATAACTAAATTACATGCCGTTCTAAAATGTACTTCAACCAGTGCTTGAAGTTGCAATTCATGTGTATTTCTTATTGCAGAACCCAGAGTGTCTTACCGAAGTCTGGTAAAGGCATACTTAGCTGAGGGTAAAGGTGGGTAATCATTTTATTGGAGAAATGGGTGAAGCAGCGTAGTGCTTGAACAGGTCTTTCTGTGAACCAAGCCCTCGTTCTCACAGGGGCCTGCTTAGAGTCCTAGACCTCTGCTCCCAGCTCTCCCCGATCCCCTCACTCTCTTTCTGCCTACTTTCTTGACCAGTAGAGCCTAACTTCTCCAGTGAGAATTTTTTTTAAAAAAGCAAAAAATTTTCAGGCCCCTCTGAGTGACTCGATGGCAAACACTTTGGTTTTATATCATAATTAAGGAGCTCTGGTAGCACAGCAGTTAAGTGCTCTGCTGTTGACTGAAAGGTCAGCCGTTCGAACCCACCAGCTACTCCGCTGGAGAAAGATGTGGCAGCCTGCTTCCATAAAGATTACAGACTTGGAAACCCTATAGGGCAGTTCTACTCTGTCTTATAGGGTCTGACTTTGAGTCGTAATTGGTTTGGTTTGGTTTTATGTCATAATTATTCTCTGTCATAATTCATTCAGTAGCTGTTTCCAGTGATTATCTACAATTTTTTATTCAGAAGTGCCCCTTTCTTTGCTTTTATTATGTAGTTACGTTTATGTTGAAGCCCTGGTGGTGCAGTGGTTAAGAGCTATAGCTGCTAGTCAAAAGGTCGGCAGTTCGACTCCACCAGCCACTCCTTGAAAACCCTGTGGGGCAGTTCTGTTCTGTCTGTAGGGTCGCTGTGAGTTGGAATCGACTCAGTGGCAGTGGGTTTATGTTTATGTTATTCACTTGATTCCCTAGTGCCCTTTCCCCACACTTTTTCTTGAACTCAGAAAAATTTACACCCAAACTGAAAGGAATCAACAAGTAGCAATCTTGATTTGGGTTTCTAGTTAATCACAGGTGACAAGCTGTAAAATGTCAAAGCTTGTGTTCCTGATCGTCCTACTTCCAGTAACTTGTACCAGTGCAAACCATCTGCTTAAAAGTCATCTGGGGAGCTTTTTAAATATATAGATTCTTGGGTCCCCTTCTGGATAGTCTAAACTCAATAGATCTGGGAAGGGGCCCAGGAATCTTTAATTTTTCAATTTAAAGTTCTGCAGAGTCTTTTGATGAACAACAAAATTTGGGACCTCCAAATTTCTGTAAAATACGTAAAATCTGCTTGTCGTGGCATACTGCTATACCTTCTGTATTCTTCTTTTATCTCGTCTCTGTAGAACTGGGCCTGTGCCACCATGCCACCTCCAGGGTAGACTGACCTCACTCTTTTTCCTCTGGGTGGTTTCTTAGCACCATCAAATGAAGAAAGCAGCATGGCTGTTGATTGCTAGTGTTTTAGGAGGCCGCCTGGGATGCTGAAAAACAACAAACAGCAACAAAACCCCTGAGTTTGAGGGCTTCCCGTCCCCTCCTGGCCTTGGTTCCTCGTCATCTGTGAAAAGCGTTTAGAGTAGGTGACAGCTTTTGCCTTTAAGTCTTTGATATCATGAACTGGATTAAAAAAAAAAAAAGATCATTTATTTATTTGCAACCTCTGTTAGTGTCGTCTTCATCTACAGCAAAATCTGTGTAAGGCGGGAACCTGTCAGAGAAGAAAAAAGCAATTTTCCATTAAAATGAGTGATAGAAAAGTGGTAAGACTGCATGCAGCCAGGCAAAGGTGGGAAACTTTCAAGACCCAGAAAAACAAGGCAGTTCCGTCCAGTTCCGGCTCTCACAGATTTCACTGTACTTAGCCCACTTTTCCGTTAACCACAGTCTGATAAAACCGGTGGTGTGGCTCTATCAGCCGCTGTCTGTAGACTTTCTGCCAAGTACGTACATTGGATGCAAACAGGCAGGCATGTAAGCAAACGTCAGATGACCAAGGACCAGCTCTACCGGCTAGAGATAAAGCAGTAGTTCGGGTAGTATCCTTTCTTTAGAGAGGTTACTGCACGTTCTCGTTCTCTCGTCATGTCATTTTAGTTCTGAAAACACTGTTGTGAGGCAGGTGGGGTGAAGTTAGGTCTAGGTTTAGTAACCAGCTCAAGGTCATGCAGCTAGTGAGTGCTGGAGTCAGCATCTGAGCTCTTTCTGCCTCCTCGTGGCCTGTGTGGCCAGTCTCCTCCCATTAGCCCTATTCTGTTGTCTGTGTTTTTCCCTCTTTTTTTTTTTTTTTTTTTACCACATCATGTTTTCTTCCCCAATTTTGTCCATGATTTTCTTTCTTAAGCTCATTCTCATGACATATGTTTCTGTTGCTTCTCCCCCTACCATATTTAAGATCGAAGAAATGGGGACACTGATAGGATTTTTTTTTTTCTTTTTGATTTCTTTCTTTCTCTCTCACCCTCTTCCTCCTCTTCTGTCTCTTAAATGAGGTACTTGCACCTGATTTTTAATCAGTTAGCCAAGGGCATCGGAGGGCAAGAAGGTTGTCTTGTTCAGTGTTGATACGCCTGACATTTAGCACCGCCCGGTACACGGGCATTCAATCAGTGTGTGAGGGGATGAATCCAGTTCAGTTATACCTTTATTTAAAACAACAGTTTTTGCCTGCTCTGTAGAAATTATTTTAAGTATTGACTGAGATATACAGGTCTCTCCAAGTAAAGACATTTTTGTTGGTTGGCTGATAAACATCACTATTCTTGAAGTAGCTGTTAATAGTTAAGCTTCCAGAAGCCCGGGGATGAAAAATTGTAAGTTAGCCACTCTGTACCTTTCCCCCTCTTAGAGCCAGGTTGTGAGAAGGCATTTTTAAATTAAACAAGACCATTTCACAAGGTGTCTTTTTCTGTCTTCTCATGCCAGAGTACTACGCTTAGCAGTTCGGGCAGGTACATTAAGCTCTTCTTAGGTTTGAAGAGTTGGAGGATAAATTAGAAAAAATTTGCTTATTAATTTACTTGAATAAAAAGCACCCTAGAAACCAGCACAACTAGTAGAGCAAATGCCTTGGAAAATATTGTGGCCAAATTAGGGTGTAACCATGTGTAAATCACAGTGATTTCACAGGTAAGGAGTGGGTTAACTTCCCAACTGTGATACTTAGAGAACCTTGATTATAGAGTTTAATATATATTGAAATGAACATTGAATACCTTATAATTTGATACTTGTCATCCTTCTCCTCCCACTCAACACAATTTATAATGTAAAAAGCACTGCCATCTATTGGATTCTTTTTAGAGTGAGATTATGGAGATAAAAAGGCCAGGAAGGAGAGCCACAGCTAGTGGGACAGAAATGAAGCTCTTATGCTTAAAATTTGTTGCCAGAAACCATGTAGCACTGAGCAGAAACGGTTATTTGGCACTAACTGAGCTTGTGTGAGATTTTTCTCTTTTTTTTAAAGTACTATTTACCTTTTCTTATGACGTATAAAGGAAAGATTTGAGAACTGCGTATTTCTTGTTTATTCATAGCGACGAAGGCTTAGAATAGTTTTAATGTTCCTTTTTCATCCAGTGTACCTGACTGAAAGTTGATGGGTTTGTTGCTTGCAGCAGTCGTTAAAATCTGTCTGAAAGATACGTGTGTTTTATGAAGAGAATCCACACATTAAATAAAAAGGGAGAGGAGAAGCAATCTGTCCCTTTTTTTTTTTTTTGGTACACTATACTGTAAAAGCCGAGATGGTTCCACCCATGTCTGCTTATCTGTTGATGTGTTTTTCCCAGTGCTGGTCCCAAAGGCGACAACATCTATGAGTGGAGATCCACCATTCTGGGGCCTCCAGGATCCGTGTATGAGGGTGGTGTATTCTTCCTTGATATCACTTTTACACCAGAATATCCCTTCAAGCCTCCAAAGGTAAGAAATTCCCCTGATTTATGCTTAAATTTACTAATTCCCTTAAGAGAAAGACTCTTGAGGTTTTTTTAATTGAGTTTTTAATCACAAATATTAGCAGATTTCTATTATGTGCTCATGAATCTGATGACACAAACACTGCTCTGGGTTGACTCTGCCTCATTTGAGAGCCCGCTTCTAGAGGTAAGCGCTTTGTCGTCGTTTTTCTCCCCCCTTTTCTTACTCTGTAACACATGGGGTCACCGTGAGTTGGAACTGAGTCCGTGGCAGCTGGTTTTTAATGGCCCTGAGGCACAGTTTGATATGTTTGTACCTGACCAGAGTCCACAGACCAGGGTCTGAGCCCGTTGCCACTCGTATGGACCAACCAACCAGGCTAGAAATCATCGTTTCCAAACAGTGTCAGCTTCCCGTTAGGGGGGCATGAGCTGCTTCTCCGTGGTCAGTGGTTGGGTATCATGTTTACTGTGACCTTCCACCTGGGGCTCACATGCTGGCTTTCCAGTTAGGAGGGTGAGGTATTTTGCAGTAAATGCATTTAAGCCTTTTAAGAGTGTATAGATCTGAAAGATATTTAAAGAGTTAATAATAGAGGTGGTGGCGGATACGGTAACAATATTTTCAAAGGTGTAAGTACTTCGTTTTGATGGTCTGTAAAATCATGCTATTTATAGTAACATGGTCAGCAACCCAGAATTAATCCCCCGTTTTCAACCCTACAGGAAAAAAGTTTAACCCAAAAACAGGAAAAAAGTTTATGAACAGCTAAAAATGATGTCAGAATATCCACACACTAAAGCAATTTGGAAGGAGCCCTGGTAGTGCAGTGGTTAAGCACTTGGCTGCTAACTGTTAAGTCAGCAGTTCAAACCCACCAGCCGCTCCGTGGGAGAAAGATGTGGCAATTTGCTTCTGTAAAAGATGACAGCCTTGGAAACCCTATGGGGCAGCTCCACTCTGTCCTGTAGGGTCGCTGTGAGTCGGAGTCAACATGATGGCAGTGGATTTGGCCTGAGTGTTAAAGCAATTAGAGAATCAGAATCTCCTCCCAAAAGCCTTGGATTCTGGCTTTTGACACCTTTTGGTCTTGTTCAGATCCTTATCTCCAGGTCTTGGTGTTCTCATCTAGGACAGGTGGGCAGTGCCCACTCACACGCAGCTGTCCTTGATTCTCACTCAAGCTGTCAGAAGGAAAACCTCTTGGGGATGGCTAGACTGCTAGATAGAGGCTCAGTTGCAGCAGCAAGAAGTAATTAAAAGCTGGTCATTTTTAAAATGTGGCAGAGTTACGGATAATTGTTTAGTGTCTTTCTGCGTGTTCTATAAATAACAATTAGGAGACCCAACAAAATAACCCACACTAACGTGGCCTGGCTTGATTTGTTGATTGTGTGATCTTTACCGATTGCTGGCTCCCCACCCATGGAGACTCCCTTGTGGTCAATTCTTGGATAGGATGGCTGCAGGATCTGATGTAAAGGTCAGAAAAAGCAGAAACAAATCTTACCTTCTGGTTTTTTTTACAGCTTTTTGGGTACGTGGTCATTGTTTGCTAAACAAGCATTTTGTTTATGTATCCATGGCAGTTCGAATCCAACAGCCACTCCTTGGAAACTCTGTGGGGCAGTTCTACTGTGTCCTATAGGATTGCTGTGAGTCCGAATCGACTCGATGGCAACAGGTTTATGTTGCACCTCAGTTTGAATTTATAATTCTAAAGCTTACTTTGAGGCAGTGTAGTACTATCAGTTAACACAAGAGGTCAGCAAACAGCTATTCAAATCTGGAAATGTTAGGAAAACATTAAAACCGCAAAAGATGAATTTGAGAAGTACTGCACTTACCTCGCGTTCTGTCGACGGATATCACTTTTAAAATAAAATGGACCATCCCTGAGATTAGAATCAAGGTGAAATTATAATCTCAAATTTATTAAAGTTTCTTAACCCATCTCTTGTTAAACTCAACGTTTAAGTTAAACTTAACGTTTCAGTTAAACCCAGTGTTAAAACTGTCGCTTCATCTGCTTTTTAAAAACGAAATACCAGGTTTTGTTCTTGCTGTTTTAAATTAGGGCTGCTCCGTTGAAAAGGTAATTTAGTGTAAAGAGTTTCATTGTGTGCTATTTAAATAGTTAATACTGCCTTATTTTTTTAGGTTACATTTCGGACAAGAATCTACCACTGTAATATTAACAGTCAAGGAGTTATTTGCTTGGACATACTGAAAGATAACTGGAGTCCAGCACTAACCATTTCCAAAGTCCTCCTTTCTATCTGCTCACTTCTTACAGACTGTAATCCTGGTAAGGTTAATAATTCCTCAGCTTGCCTATTCTTCCTCACCTGAAAAAGACTTGTTTCGCTTACAAAGGCTCTATTTACATTTCAGAGCGACACTGTACTAATTGGAGGTCCAGGTTTTGCCCTGGCAACCTGGCTCTAAGTAAACAGTGTAGAGGTAAACAGTGTACACTGCAATAGCCCCAAGGACTTCACAGTGTTATCGTAGTGCCGTAATTGTGCCATTGGCCGAGAGATCCTAAGAACATAGTGGGTGTTCGTTGTAGCCTGGAGCCTTGAACATGCCAGTCTCTGTTGAACTTAGCTTAATGCATAAGAGCGAAAAAGCTCCAATTGGGTGTAGTTTGTTGGGAAAGAAATGGAACAGACTAAGGAGGTGAAGCCTGACCAGGACTAAGCGCTCAGCATTCTACTTTGGTAAGAATTTTTCTCCCGTCCATGCTATGTTTTTTAAAGCCTACAAGGAAAAGCACCCAGAATAGTGGGGCGATGTTTTAAGATAAGGTTCCTGGGTGGCACAAACACTTTGCCCTGGCACTTTGAACCCACCCAGTGGCACTGTGGAAGAAAGGCCTGGCGATTTGCTTCCATAAAGACTACAGTCAAGGAACCCCTATGGAGCAGTTCTCTGTAACACACAGGATAACCATGAGTCAGAATCGACTTGACAACGAGAGTTTTTGTTGGTTTTTCTTTTGTTTCATAGGCGGGTTTGATCACAAATACTTTGTTGCATATTTCTACCCAAGCTAGCACGGATTTATTTGCTAAAGTTGAAAATGTTCTTTTCCTTCTGCATAAGTAATCTACACTCTTTTCTTCCAGCCGACCCTTTGGTGGGAAGTATTGCCACTCAGTATATGACCAACAGAGCAGAACATGACAGAATGGCCAGACAGTGGACCAAGAGATACGCTACATAAATTGGGTTTTCAGAATTCTTACATTATTTGTCTGTCACAGAAGAGAGCTGCTTATGATTTTGAGGGGTTGGGGGAGGGTGGGAGTTGGTAAAGAGTAGGGTATTTCTATAACAGATATTATTCAGTCTTATTTCCTAAGATTTTTGTTGTAACTTAAGGTATCTTGCTACAGTAGACAGAATTGGTAATAGCAACTTTTAAAACTGTCATTAGTTCTGCAATATTAGCTGAAATGTAGTCCAGAAAAGAATGTACATTTAGGCATTTGGGTTCAGTTGCTAGCAGTATGTAAATTTAAAACAGCTTAATTTTGTACAGGTTATACACGTGGCCATTTATGTAAAGTCCTTCCAAGACAACACACTTTTTTGTTTATTAAAAAATAAAATAAAATTGGAATTTGTTTTTCCTCCTTGGAGGGAACATTGATATTTAACAGAGTTTTTAGAGACTGTCATCTCATATATATAAAATGGACACGAGGCTATAAGACACCATATAGGAAATGAGTAGTTAACGTATTTTATTTTATATGCCAATCTACTTTATTGTGAAAAGATTAAAGGTTTGGATCAGGACTTGTAAAAACCTGTAGTGAAATACCTTAAGCTGTTAACTGTAAGGTGTGGACTAGGAGTCGCTCAGTGGATTGGTTATATGTTGTGGACTACTTAAGTCTGCATTTGTTACTGTGCTAATAAACATTATTAAAAACCACCACCCAGTGCTGCTGTGTTCATTTACTCTCTTTTGCATGTTGATTGCAGTCTGCAGATTCTTTCTTCTAAAGTTGATTGATCTTTACTATTACAACAGCCTAGAAGTAATCGCAGACAATATAAATAGATATAACTTACCAAGCACCTATGTCAGGATTGGCACATTAATTTACATAACACCCTTGCAGGGTAGATTTTGGAGTGTCTTAGAAAAGGTTATATAACCTAACCTATCATCTTTCCAAGATGAGCTCTACAGCAGCATCTTTGTAAAAGCATTTTCTAACGTGCAGACACTGTGGTGGCAAGTACATGGGGAGATGGATCTCTCCTACAGGTAGTGGACAGATCAGCTGGTACAGCCACATTAGAGGGTAATGGGGCAGCACCTAGGTGTACATACTCTATAACCCAGCAGTCCTACTTCTCTGTATCTCCCCACGGAAAAACTCGGCCAGGTGCACAGGATGAAAGCACACGTAAGTTTATTACAGCATTTAGAAAGAATGCAGTAACTCTGAGTATACTAACATAGATCTAAGTTGCATTCAGTAGAAAAACGCAAACTGCAGGTGATCTAGCATGTTATTTAATGTTAAGAATAATTATCCTTGAATGTACAAAGCACAGGAAGAAAGGTTAGAAGGATCAGTACTCAGTAACTGGGGGAGAAGGCAGAAGGTGATTTACATCCAAGTGATTTTTTTTTTTTTTTGACGAAAAATAAATTATACAGTAGCAGCGGTAGGTGATTTGTGACTGTCATGCCTTTTATACTTGCAGTAGTTCTTGGCTTGAATTCACTGAACTGAGCTGCCTGGGCATATTAAAAATATTCCATTTAAGAGATCACAGTTTACTAGATGTTTTAACATGTTCTTCGCTGAATAGCTTATTTCATATTTAAATCAAATAGTTAATTGTCTTCATAGTTGAAACCATAAATAGCTTGCTTCCTACATTTTAAATTAGTTATAATGCTGTCAGCTTTCTAAATACAGTCACCACATTGCTGAAATCCTAGATCTTCAGAAAACCATAGCGTAAACTCAGATATCTTTAACTTTAAGGCTACCTGTAGCCCAATGTTTTTATGATACATTTTATTCCAAATGGCTAGGTATCCAGAATACTATTGCAGAAGGTACAGTATTCCTCCTGGAAAGTGGAAGACTTTTATGGTCCTTAAGTTCTGAGCTGTTTTCAAAAGAACAAGTTTCACCCTCTTAACATTTGGTGTGTCAGTCAGGGTCTAGCCGAAGGGGAAAAAAACGGCTTTTGAAGGATGAATCTACTTCCCAGCTATCCCACATCCCGTTAAGCACACGGTCTGAGCTATGTTAAGTCATGGGTTTTGTCCTATTTGGCATAATCTCCACAGGAGAAAGTTCGGCGTACTTAGTACCCAGATTATTTACCGTTGATCCAGTAAACCAAAAACCAAACCCAGTGCCGTCGAGTCGATTGCAACTCACAGCGACCCTACAGGCCAGAGTAGAACTGCTCCATAGAGTTTCCAAGGAGCGCCTGGCGGATCTGAACTGCCGACCCTTTGGTTAGCAGCTATAGCACTTAACCACTACGCCACCAGGGTTTCCGTTGATCCAGTACAGACAGAAAAAAATGTTAAGTTTTAGAACCCTAGACGTTAGATGATTAGTGAACTCTTAAAAGTTTTATTCAAGCTGAGACAGAATTAGGATGACAACTTTTGAAACAAACTAAGGAAACAAACAAGAAAAAGTTACACATAGGTGCACTGCATACTACCCAAACTTTATTTTAGTGTTTTGACAACTGTAACAAACAGATAACAAAGGTGCCAATTTCAGGGACAGGTTTCAAAGGATGGGAATGCGAAAACATCTTTGAATCAGGCAATAATAAACATAAACCACATCTTTTAATTATAAGCTAAAGTGCTTTAAATTACTTCCTTAGGGGTTTTAAATATCACCTTACCCATGTCCACAGACACTTGAAGGCAACCACTATTTAACAAACAATTGTGGAATTAATGATTGTCAGTTCTCAGAGCTCGAGTTGCCTTTGTTTTTCCTGCCAGGCAAAGGAAAGCTGGATTTGCTCTGAGGTTGGGAAAGTTTACTGGCTAACAAAGTGAAGGGTTCAATCAGCGTTTTCCGGTCTGTAACAGTAACCTCCCACAGTCTCACTTTCTCACTTTTTGCCCACTGCTGTGCCACCTCAGCATCCACTTGTCTCTGCTCGGAAAGGTCGAGTTTGTTGCCTAGCACAACAATTGCTACCTGAAAGAAAATGGATTAAGATCATTCTCGTTGTTATGGATTGAATTACGTCCCCCCAAAATGTATGTTATAAATCCTAACCTCTATGCCTGTGACTGTAATCCCACTTGGGAATGGGTTGTCTTTGTTACTGAGGCAGGATCAGTGTGGGTATATCTTGAGTCAGTCTCTTTTGAGATATAAAAGAGATTAAAACAAGCGAGCAGAGCAGAGACGAGGAAGAGACATGCCAAGCCACGGGACGATCACCCAGGAGCAGAAGTTCAGAGACGAGGACCTTTCTCCAAGTCAACCGAGAAAGCCTTTCTCTAGAGCGGGCACCCTGAATTCAGACTTCCAACCTCCTAAACAGTAAGAAAACAAATTTGTTTCTTAAAGCTACCCACCTGTGGTATTTCTGTTATAGCAGCACTAGACAGCTAAGGGTCTGGTACCAAGAAGTAAGGGTGCTGCTCTAACAAATACCTAGTATGTGGAAGTTACGACATTGGGTAACAGGGAGAGGCTGGAAGAGTTAAGGTCCCTAATAGTAAAAGCCTAGATTGCCCAGAAGGGATTGTTGGTAGAATTATGGATGCCAAAGGTGATTCTGATGAGGGCTCCGAAGGAAGTGGGGAGAGCTATAGAGGAAGTCTCTATCATAGAGAATACATATGGCGCCAACAAAGAATGCTGCTAGAAATGTGGACATGAAATGTGCTTCTGGTGAGGCTTTAAAATGATGACCATGTGGCTGGACAATGGAGGAAGAGCAATACTTCTTATGCAGTGGCAAAGAACTTGTGTGAGTTTTGTTCAAATGTTTGGTGGAAGGTAGGATTCATAAGTGATGAATTCATCTGGCTGAGAAGATTTCTAAGCAAGATTTTAAAGAGGCTGCTTATAAGATGTGAGAGGAAAGAGATGGACTTCAAAATGAACTGTGCAAAATGAAAACAGAACTTAAAAGATTTGGAAAACTGTACAACCTAAGGACACATGTCCTAGAATGTTCACCATGGACGTGGCTACACAAACTTGTTAAAGAGAATAAACCTGTGACTGGTGGATCTAACCAACTACCACAGCAGAAAACTCATCAGCTTAGACTGAAAGGGACAGAGAAGGAATGGAAAGAGAATGCTGTCAGCCTCTTGGAATTCTACAGGCAGAAAACAAGCCAAAGGAGCTACATCTGTTGTCCTCCAAGAAAAAAACTATCCCTGGAGCAGCTCAGAGATCAGCAGAACTGTTGGAAGGAGCACAGGAAGCAGAGTTGCCTTGGTCTCAAAGGGTGGGGCCACAGCCTCCTGGGTTTCAAAGAGTTGGATCTTCTGGAGTATAGGGCTACTGTTAAGGTGTGCCAGAGGGATGGGGCTGCTGCCCAAAGCAGAGGGGTCAGGACTGCCATGCCCAAGGGGCAGAAGAATAGGGCCTGCTAGGAGCCGAGGAGGTGGTGTTGCCACTCAAATGGGCTAGGAGAAGGGGGCCACCCAAAGCTGAGGGAGTACAGTTGCTGTCCCAGTGGGCTGGAAGGCAGAGCTGAAGCCCAGGGCTGACCGGTCTCCACCCAGAATCCAGGAGGTGTGGCCAACACCTAGAGTCTGGAGGACAGGGCCAATGCCCACATGGTTTCAGAGAACTGGGGATTATTTTCAAACCTTGAGAGCCAATGTGATTTGTTCTGCTGGGTTTTAGACTTGCTTGGTGCCTGTTATCCCTTTCCCTCCAATTTCTCCCGTTTGTAATGGCAATGTCTACCTTGTGCCTGTTCCACCACTGTACTTTGGAAACATATAACTTGTATTCTAGATTTCACAGGTTCACAGATGAAGAATTTTGTCCCAGGATGGACTAAGCCTAAAGTCTCACTCATATTTGATTTAGGTGATTCAGAAGATGAGATTTTGGACTTGGAGTGGATTTAAAACTTTTGGGATGATGTGATGGGGTATGTTTTGCATGTGGCAAGGACATAAATTTTGGGGGGCCAAAGCGTAGAATGTTACGGATTGGATTATGTCCTCCCAAAATATGTGTTGTAAATCCTAACTTCTATGCCTGTGGTTATAATCTCATTTGGGAATGGATTTTGTCTTTGTTTTGTTAATGAGACAAGGTTAATGTAGGGTGTATCTTCAGCCAGTCTCTTTTGAGTTATAAAAGAGATTGAACAAGTGAGACGAGATGAGGGAAGAGAGATGCCAAGCCACATGAAGTCTGTCCAGACACAGAACCTCAAGGAGACAAGGACCTTTCTCCGAGCCAACAGAGAAAGCCCTCCCCTAGCACTGGCACTCTGAATTCAGACTTCTAGCCTCCTAAACTCTAAGAAAATAAAAACCTGTTTCTTCAGTCACCCACTTGTGGTATTTCTGTTAGAGCAGCACTCAGTAACTAAGACACTCATACTTTGCCAAAGGTAGCCCTATAAAAAATGGAGAAATAGGGACAGCTGCCCTTTAACAAACTGCTTCATTAATACTGATGGTCCATTGTAACCTGAATAAGACAGTAGGATAGCACCTCACTCCTAATTCCTGAAGCCATTTTTGTTAACAATGCTGATGCTTGAATTAACAGCTGATGAGGTTTTAACTTACGTATTAATAGAACTCATTTGGGAAATTAATATCTAGGATACAGATTAGACCCCCAGTACTCCATGTAAGGCCACACCTTCCTGCAGGATTGAAGAGTAGGCCCCAGACCTCCCATTCTCTTGGCAACTCTTGGACTCCTCCATCCCTCAGCAGGAGCTCTCCCTTCAAGCCCTCCTGTCATTCCTCATCACTCAGATTTTCATCTTCATGTACGTGCCCTGGTCTGACTCCCCTCTCCTGCTCCTCCCCAACTGCTGAAACTTACATTCTGCCCCCTCAAAAAATCTCCCTGTATCTCCCACCACCTCTGTTCTGAATGTTCGTTCACCTTCTTGCCTCACTGAAAGTTGGCTCAGCCCTGCAGCCCTCTCAACCTTGCTTTCCTTACCACTCCCCTCCTACAACGACCACTGGGGCTGGGAGACAGGAGGTGTTAAGGTGCCCCCTTTGTCCCTCAGTGCTGCCTCCAACAGTGTCCTTCCCTAAAAACGCCTGCTGAAGGCTCATGCCCTTAGTCTACTCCCTCCTATCCCTCCTCATTGCTGCTTATCACAGACCTGACTCATGCTTGCTCCCACACTACTGTCTTCATTCCTAGTGATTTCACTAACCATGTAGGTGACCCTTCCAAAAACCTGGTATCTCAGTTCCTTGACCTCTCCAATGATCTCATCATCCTCCTTACCTCAGCCAATGACTCCCATGATCACATCTGAGACCTTGTCATTACAATAACTACTCCCCTTCCTGATCTCGTTCCAAGCCTCCCATTCTGACCATCGTCTCCTACCTTCCTAGTTCACACCTAACACTCTGGCTCCAACGATTCTAAACACCACAATCGCACTATCTCTACCACGTTTATCACTGCCCCTCTACCCCCTTTAATTCCTCAGTTCTTCCTTATCCAGCTAAGATAGATCCTTTTTATTCACTCCCTTTACGATTTTATCCTATCAAATTCACCTAGCAAAACTCCTACCCCGTGCCTACACTACATACTTGATCATGGCTGGAGAAAAACACAGAACACTGCTGGCACGTCCCAATTCATAACCTCTGACCTCAAGTGGGCTGATGTTCTCCAGTAAATATATTACATTTCCTCCATTTACTCTACAGCTAGATAATATCTCATACCTTGGTCCTTTCTCCTCCAACTTCCAACATCTCTCCCTTTCTCCACTTTACTCTCACCTGATGACCATCTGTCTCGGTAAGAAAATGGAAGCAATTAGGAGAGAACGTCCACAACCTTCCACACATCCAACGACCTGCCATTTTCTAGGTCCATGGACACTCTGCAACCCATCCCTTTACCAGGACAAGGATGTCAGTCCAGCAAGTATGCCCTCGCCTACATCACCAGCGTTCTCCTCTCTGTGGAATTATCATCATTAGTACAAACAACGTTATTGCTCATCTTAAAAAAAACAAACCAATTTTTACACCACAACCTTCTCCAGCTCCTATGCCAGTCGTTCCCCTTTACAGCAAAATTCTTTCAAAGAACTGTGTTTGCTGTGTTCAATTCTCTTATATTCACTCCAATCAGGCTTCATCTCACTATTTTACTAAAGCTGTTCTTGTCGAGACCTCCACGTGGATTAAAGACAACGGCCAATTCTTAGTCCTTGGCATTTTCGACCTACCTGCAATATATGACTTAGTTTGATCACTCCCTCCTTTTTAACGTGTTGGCTTTACTTGCCTACTGGGACACCCCTATCTCTTGGTTTTCCTTCTACCTCAGTGGCCACTACTACTCAGACTTCTTTGCTGGTTTCTCCTCAACGCTCCAACTTGTAGATGTTAAGATGCCACAGGGTAATAGTGTTTCAGCTGAACTTTCTTTCACCTTGTCCTCCAACTGTCTATTGGCAACAAAGCAGTCAAAGTGATCATTTTAAAACAAGTCAAAAGGTACTCAACCTCCTTCATATGAAGAAAAATGAAACTAATATCATTCTCACCTAGCAGGCACTTGGTATATATGCAACAACTTGGATGAATCTCCAGGAAATTATGCAGAATGAAAAAAAAAAAAGTTGATCCCAAAAGATTACATACTGTATGATTCCATTTATATAATATTCTTGAAATGACAAAACTACAGGAATGGAGAACAGATTAGTTGTTGCCAGGGGCTAAGAAGGGGTGAGGTAGGAGGGAGGTAGGTGTGGCTATAAAAGGGTAACAAGAAGGATCCTTGTAGGGATGGAAATTTCAGCATCTTGTCTGTTTCAATGTCCATATCCTTGTGATATTACAGCTGTGCAAGATGTTACCAAAACTGGGTACAGGATCTCTCTATTATTACAACTGCATGTAAATCTACAATCATCTCAAAATAAAAAGTTTAATATTAAAATAAATAAAATATAAACATCTAGGTTAAGTGCATCCAGCCAGTGCTCTTATCCAGTACGTTATATGGTTCCCTAGATGATGAGTCGGCCATGTGAAGGTTGTCTGTTTAGCCAGTGAGACGTTTGAGACTATGTGGGCAACTCCTGTCTGGTGGCGAGATGAGAAGGAAGAAGGGGACAGGAGCTGGCTGGAATGGACACGGGGAATACAGGGAGGAGAAGAGGAGTGTGCTGTCTCATTAGGGGGAGAGCAGCTAGGAGTACATAGCAAGGTGTGTATAGCTTTTTGTATGAGAGACTGACTTGATTTGTAAACTTCACTTAAAGCACAATAAATAAATAAAAATAATAATAATTAAGAAGAAAAAAAACAACGACCCCAAACAACACAAAATTAAACTGCATAGTAGTCAAGATACGAAGTCATTAAAATTCGACATGGCAGTAAGCAAAAGGCAGAAAGTCAAATGCTGGTCCTGATCAATCGTAATCGGCCCCGTATTTACTGGACTAAGAAAAAAATTCTGAAGATTACACATACTGGGACTACAATTTAATCCTTTTAAATAATCAAAGTACCCAAAAGTCCATGCTACCGTTTAAAGAGGATTATAATTCACATCTGGCACTTTTAACATCTCCGTTTACCTCTTTTTTGTCTTTGAACTTATCGATTTCTTTCTTCAGAAGCTCCACTCTCTGAAAGGATTCAAGGTTATTCACACTGTACACAAGAACAAAGCCATCGGCCAATGAAAAATAATGCTTTGGCAGCTCCACGCCTTCCTGTAGGCCTCGGGTGTCATAAAGGTGTAACTGTTCCTTCACCCCCCGGTCTGTTTCCACTGAAGCCATGTACACATCTTCCATCGTTTCACAGTCTTCCATCCCTGCAATTACAAAGACATGGCTCTTTTGGGATAACTCAGTATCAACTCTTTACTCACTTTCTTGTCCTTTAGAAAACAGCTTTCTGGGTTCCCTATTTACCATATATAGTGACCACACTTCTATTTTACTATCTTTACTATGAAAGATGTTGCAACCTAAGTGCCCAACAACAGATGAATAGTAAACAAAACATGGTACATACATACAATGGATACTGAAACCCATTCCTGTTGAGTTGATTCCAATGCATAGCGACCCTTTAGGACAGAGCAGAACTGCCCCCATAGGGTTTCCATGGAGCATGTGGTGGATTCAAACCACCGACCTTTTGGTTAGCAGCCACAGCACTTAAGCACTATGCCACCAGGACAATGAATGCTACTCAGCCATAAACAAATCAGTTCCCAAATCGTCTTGTAACATGGATGAATCTGGAGGACTTACCATGAGTGAAATAAGTCAACTACAAAAGGAAAAACGCTGTATGACCTCACTTTTATTAAACGACAAGAATAGGTGAACATACAGAGACTAGTGTTCATTGGTGGTTATGGGGAGAGGAAAGAGGGGAGTCATTCTCTAGGTAGTAGTCATTTTTTATTTATGGTGATGGGAAAAGTGGCACCTAAGGTGGGTGAAGTTTGCACAGCTTGACTAGTTGATACCACTACATTGTACACAAGAAAAAGGATGAATTGGTAAACACTATGTTATACATAATTTTGCAACAACAACCACAACCAAAAGCATAGTAATAAAAAGGGACTACAGATGCTGATACTATTTAGATATAATCAATCACCTCACAGGATTAATTTTCTTGGTTTGAAGACTTTGGGTCACGGTCTTGTGGGACAATCCAGTCAACGGGCATTATATAGTTCTTAAAGTTTCTGTTCTACCTCCTAACTTGGTGAGTAGTGTCTGGGGTCTTAAAAGCTTATGAGCAGTCATCTAAGATACAACTATTGGTCTCTATTCATCTGGAGCAAAAGAGAAAGAAGAAAACCCAGGAACCTGAGAAGAAGCCTGACCACCAGACTAACTGTCTCCAGGAACCACTGACTCCTACCTTGAGACCAAAAGAACTAGACGGTGCTCAGCTACCACTACCAAATGTCCTGATCAGGGACACAATAGATGAGTCCTGATAGAAAGGGAAAAAAATGTGGACAAGCACTTCAAATTCTCAAAGAGTCCAAACTTACTGGACCCATGGAGGCTGGAGGAATCTCTAAGAGTACTGCCTTGAAGCAAAACTATTCCCTGAAGTCACCTTTAAACTAAAGAGCTCAAAAGGTAAAAAATGACACCCCCGAGTACTCTGCTCTTTTAAAAAATTATATGAGATCAAACAGACAACAGTTATTCTAAAGCACAGATGAGAGGCTTGGAGGGCAGTGAGACAAAATTAATGGAAGCAAAACAAGTAGAATGAAAATAATGAGAATGTTGGCACAAACTGAAGAATGTAAACAACGTCACTGAACATTATGTGTAGATATTGTTGAATGGGAACCTGTTTTGCTGTGTATACTTTCACCAAAAATACGATAAAATATTGAAAGAAAGAAAGGTAGTTGTTATAGTCAATGAACAAAGTGCTTTCTAAAAATATTTCTTCTGTATAGAAATAAAAGTAGTAATAACAATGAGGCAATGACATTTACTATTATATATTTTTAAAAAGTAACTGGTACAAGAGTCAAAGAACTTAATATATAAATCAGAAAATTAAAATTAGACTGATCTTTAAAGGAGCCTCAACAACCAAGTGGCCCCATTTTTTTCTCCATCAGTGAAAGACAAAGGCAGGGCTCATCAAATGGTAAATAAAATTAAGACAGAAATGTGCTCTGTGCTACTTGTCAGAGATGAACACTTTAAAGACCTATGACTCTTACTTCTCTAATATAAACCTCATTTTATTCTAAATTGTAATGTCTTGTCTTCCTTAGGAAGCATGACCTCCTTAAAGGCAGACATGTGATCTTCACTTCTGCATCCCCTCAAGGCCTAATCACAGCCTGTATCATACGGCAAGTATTCAATAAATATTTAATTCAATGTATGAGATAATGCAATTCACAAAATTTGGTCGCACTGCAGAAAGCAGCTTTTTAAACTCTACCCAGCAATATTGGAAAGTCATGTTTGAAATAAGAATATGAGATCATTTAGTATATTCCTAGGTCAGTGGCTTTATGACTCCTAGACCACTCTTCATTATATAAATGTACAGGAAACCACATATATGCAAAGATATATAAATACTTTTGGGATATAAATACTACATCTTTGGAAATATTTTTACATATATATGTGTACCTACATACACATATATATATATATACATACATACATATATACACACACATAGTAAGGACTGCTGAATTTCAATAATACCAATAACATCAAGATTTTTTTTTTTCCCACTACTTTTTCCTCCCCAATCTGTCCGCTTTTATGGCTCTTTTGGTCCCTCTAGATTACACCTTGCTTTTGTGTACCATCACCCATCTTTAGGTTTAGCATGACCAACGAAAGACCCCTAGCAGTTCCCAGAACCTAGAGGGGAACCAGGGAAAAATAATCTTACCAATAGTATGATTCCCATAAAGAAGCTGCTCCAAAATTGCCGTTTTCCCCACAGATAACAATCCACAAACTACAACCTTGCAGCCCTTGCCCATCTTCTCTCAGGATATCACTGTGAAGAGAACAGAAGGTCCTTCATGTTACATGCTGTTGAAACCAACCTTCTCTTTCTTTCTTCCAACAGTTGAATTTAATAATAGATACACGGGGGTAATCTAAATTTAAAAAAGGCTGTACTGTATAGAATAAGGTATTTCCTTCCAAATCCCACTCCCCAGTCTCCCATTTGCTACCTTGCAGCAATCGGCTTCCCAGTTTCTTATAAGTCCCTGACTTACAACACACCCGAGTTACAATGAACTGCACTTGTGACCGCCATTGATTTCACTTTTGTACATCTCATCGTTACTAATACGGTTTACATACAACGTTGCAGTGCCTAATTTGCTGATGTTATCATTCTCATGCCAACCCCCAAAGACAAATAAAGATCAGATTTATAAAGATACCGATAATAAATGGCAATAATAGTGAACTCTAAAAAACAAAAAAATGAGGTGTTTGACTTACATCCGTACCAACTTACAACAGAGTCATCAGAACAGAACCCCGTCATAAGTCAGTGACTACCTGTATGTTTTTGGAGATATTATGGATAAACATAACAATACAGGTATAGATATGAATACGTGTTTGCTTTCAAAAAGAATAAGCACATTTTATACAAAGAATATTTCAATACTGGTAAGTCAAAGTTGGAAACCCTGGTGGCATAAGTCAATAGGAATCCTAATTGAGTCCTAGATTAAACCAGTCCTTGAAAGACTGCCTACTTGTCAATGTTTACATGGAAAAAAAAATTTTTTTTTCAGTAAAACTTTAAAGAGGAATAAAGATAAAATTTGAATAGAGGCTGGATATAATTTTTTAAAGAAACATTCATGCTACTGCCAGCCTTTTTTCAGGAGTGAGAAATTGGATTTTGGTAGCCACATAGGCTCTCTTGGTCACAGTTATTCTGAGGAAGAATAGACTGAATGCTAGGAAAACTACTCAAGCACTCTAAAAGAAAAGGAAAAAAATTATCTCTCCTCGATCCCAGCTTATACCCAAGGAATTTTCTGGAAAGCTCTTGTTTTCTCACCCTAGGTACCAGAAGCCGAGACAGAAATGAATAACAAAGTACATTAGTAATTTACTGATTACAAGGACAATTCTTTAAATACAATAATTTGGTAAGAGAGTTCAAATTTCTACATTGCTTTTTGCCATCCCCCACCATCTCCTTCTTTCCCGAAATTCTCTCCTTATCTAGAGATGTAGAGCATGCTGTAGCCCAGGCTAAAAGAGATGTGAACCAAGCCTTGAAGTCAGAAAACAATTATAACAAGAAATTCAAAAAGCATTCTAATCAAAGGGATGCTGCTTATCTATTGGGGCTTATCTGTTTACTGGACTGTGGCAATGAAAAACCCAAGGCACACCTTAGTGGTGGCAGAATAATAGTTACAGATGTAGGCATGAGGGGTCCACGTCGCTTTCCATTTTGTTTTTGCCTTTCATCAATGCTGAAGACATTGAGCGACAAATGAGCTTCTCACAAGTCTTCTCTGTTTTCTCATAGTCTGTCATTTTTATGACTCAAAATCAGTCACAACAATAACCTGATGACAGGAAAAATTGTAATGCTACCACTGTAACCCAGTAATAACACAGCACTCATTTCCAGGGCAGTACACTACACGCCAGGAGAGAAATAACTCTCACTTACGTGACAGAACCATTATTTCCCAGGTGGCAGGCTGAGGATCCTTCTAAATTTTCCACGAATACTCATCACTTGCTTCCCAAAGAACCCCTTCTCTTAGGGGACTCTCTTTGCTTTACATTTCTAACATAACCTCGTTAGGAAAATTCTCAGCTTTTATTTATAAAGGCAGAGCTTTCTGTAACGTCGATCACTTACGGTACACTATTGCCCATGTCTGCAACCATGCCCTATTTTAAAAGGTTTTTTACACATACCTCTGAATTTCTGATTAATTGAATGTCATCTAATTTATCATAGGAGTCTACTCTCGCTCCATATTGTGGTTTCTCTGTAACTTATGATATCACTGGATCTTTCTTTCAAAAGGATTTTGACAGTAGTACTTAAATGTAAAGGAAGTTGCTACCTGGGCACACGGGAAGAGGATGAAAAGGAAATAAATCTGCCAGAGAACAGAAAAATGGTGACAGCACAGCACAACTCTGCTCTCAGAAAAGGTGGCTGTTGGACCCTGCATTCTCATTTTTCTATTATCTCAGTTATTTCCCTTCCTCGGAAAATGTCTTAAGCCTCAGTAGCATTTCTAAATACCAATCCCTACCTCCTCCCCACTTCTTGTTCAATCAAATAAAAAGACCCCTTACCACAGACAATACCAAAGATCAAAAAACCACATGCCTTCAAAGAACAGGTGCGTCCTGTTGCTGAGTGAAGCGGACAGACTGGGTATAAGAAAAAAAAATGCCCCGTGATACAGCAACAGGCCTTCTGTAAAAGACAGGTAAATGCAAGTACTGGAGGCCGCAGTAAACTGGAAAGGAACTCAGAAATCAAATATTCCAAAGAGGATTCTGAATTGTCTTAATACAAGCTCACTGCTGTCAGGTCGATGCCAACACAGCGACCCTACGGTACAGAGTAGAACTGCTCCACTGGGGCTCCTTGGTCTTAATACAGTCACTTAAAAGTGGTATACTACAATTGTACCTTGATTGCTCACAGATATTAGGATTTAATAGAAAAAGTTTGTTTTAAAAATATATTATTATGTATTTTTGTGTGTGTATATAAACTTTAACAGGAAAGATCCAATGCAGTCTTAAATACACACTGCATTGCTTTGCAGGCTAATCAATAGTTGCTGGAGAATAAACACATGACCTCGTTCATTCCTGTGCAAAACACAGCTGGTAAAATTTCTCTTTGAAGAACCATCAGAAACAGCTCCCCCAAATTGTTAGTGCTTCTGCTCTTCTATTACAAGGGGATCATTTTGAGGACTAAGATCCGCCTGACCCAAGCCATGGTATTTTCAATCCCTCATATGCAAGCGAAAGCTGGACAATGAATAAGGAAGACCCAAGAAGAACTCATGCCTTTGGTGTTGGCGAAGAATATTGAATACACCATCGACTGCCAAAAGAATGAACAAATCTGTCTTGGAAGAAGTACACCCAGGATACTCCTTAGAAGCAAGGATGGAGAGACTTTATCTCACTTGCTTTGGACATGTTATCTATCAGGAGGGGCCAGTCCCTGGAGAAGGACATCACACTTGGTAAAGTAGAGGGTGAATGAAAAAGAGGAAGACCCTCAACGAAATGGACTGACACAGTGGCTGCAACAATGGGCTCAAGCATAACAACAACTGCGAGGATAGCGCAGGACTAGGCAGCGTTTCATTCTGTTCTACAAAGGGTCACTATGAGTAGGAACCGACTCGATGACACCTACCACCAACAGCAACATTCTACTTTTACAAGTAAAACTTTTTTTATGCAACCAGAAAAATTTATTACTGACACACTGTTAACATCATAGAAGTGATGCTGTGAATCTAATCTCAAAATTGCCATCACGTGGGGAAAAATTTCTTTACTGTGTATTTATGTGAAAATTTAGAATATGTAAGGTGTGCAATACTTTTACTTATCCACATACGAATAAAATTTACATATAAAAGCATTAAAAGGGTCTTTGCAAACAATATTGTACACAGTAAAATGTAATAAGCAGAGTCCAATTTAGCATCCTTTCATTTATTCAGTAAGTATTTATGGAGGCTTGGGGGTGTGGTGGAAACCCTGGTGGCGTAGTGGTTAAGAGCTATGGCTGCTAACCAAAATGTTGGCAGTTTGAACACACCAGGTGCTCCTTGGAAACTCTATGGGGCAGTTCTACTCTGTCCTGTGGTGTCGCTGTAAGTCGGAAACGACTCGATAGCAATGGGGTGATGTTTGGGCAGTGCAGTGGTTAAAAGCTCAGCTGCAAACCAAAAGATCAGCAGTTCAAATCCACCAGTCGCTCCCTGGAAACCCTACAGGACAGTTCTACCTTGTCCTGTAGGGTCACTATGAGTCAGAATTGATTCGACCGCAACGGGTTTTACCGTAACAGTGCAGGACCAGAGAGTGTTTTGTTCTGTTGTACACAGGGTCGCAATGAGTCAGAAGCAGCTCAATGGCACCAAACAATATCCATTATATCAGGCATTAGGAACTAACTAGGGGGCAAAAACAGACATGACTCCTCAAGAGAATGGCCACTGGACACCCTTTTAACTCAGTACTGAAGTCACTCCTGAGGTTAGCCCTTCAGCCAAAGATTAGACAGGCCCACAAAACAAAATGAGACTAAATGGGCACACCAGCCCAACGGCAAGGACAGGAAGGCAGGAGGGGACAGGAAAGCTGGTAATGGGGAACCCAAGGTCCAGGGGGTAGAGTGTTGACACATCATGGGGTTGGCACAACAGTATGTGTATTATTGTTTAATGAGAAACTAATTTGCTCTGTAAACCTTCATCTAAAGCACAATTTAGAAAACAAAACACATGATTCCTGCCCTCAGGAATCTCAAAATCAATTGAAAATACAAATTCAAATTTTGCAAAACAGAAATTAGCACTGATTATTCATATTACCAGAATCTTCTTTCTAAATGATTCCTCCAACTTTGCAGTCAGTCATGGTTGATTCATTTCTTTACATCCCACATTTGATCCATCAGTAAATCCTGTTAGCTCTACCTTCAAAACACATCCAGGGCTACACCACTTACCACCTCCATCCCTATGGCCATAGTCTGAGCCACTGTCTCCTCTCACCTGGACTACCGCATACTTCTGCGGTACACACAACAATGGTTCTCCAACGACATCCACATCCTAACTCCTGAAACGTGTAAATATGTCACCTTACATGGTAAAAGGGACTTTGCAGGTATGATTAAGTTAAGGATCTTGTGATGGGAAGATGATCTGGGATTATTCAGGTAAGCACAATGTAATCACATGGGTCAGAGAGAGAAACGTCAAGATCCTATGCTGCTGACTTTGAAGATGAAGGAAGGGATCTCGGCCAAGGAATGTAGGTGGCTTTCCAGAAGCTGGAAAAAACATGAAAACTGATTCTCCCCTAAAGGCTCCAGAAGGAAAGTACCCCTACTGGACACCTTGAATTCAACCTAATGACACTTCTGATCTATAGGACTTTAGAATAATAAATTGGCGATGGTTTAAGCCCGTAAATGGGTGGAAATTTGTTACAACAGCAATAGGTAAGTAGTATAACCTCCTAACTGGTCTCCCTGCTTCCACCACCCGCCCCCGCCCCCTTCGTTTTAGCCTCAAAGCAGCAGAGATCCTCTTAAAATGTAAATCACACCAAGTCACTCTTCTGCTCAAAACCTTCCAATGTCTGCCAGTCTTACAAAAAGTAAAACCCCAAAGTCCTTATAAGAATCTTCACCTCTCTAACAAAAACAAACAAACCCAAACCCGTTGACTTCAAGTTGATTCCGACTCACGACCACCCTAAGTGTATCAGGATGGAACTGCACTCCACAGGGTTTTCTTCCAATGGCTGTAATTTTACAAAAGTGGTGCCACTGGTTGGATTCAAACTGTGACCTTTTGATTAGAGGCTGAGCACAAACCATCTGTCCACTCAGGGACCTCTCTTCTCTGACCCAACCCGTTCCCATCGAGTCAATTCCAACTTATAGCGACCCTACAGGACAGAGTAGAATTATTCCATAGGGTTTCCAAGGCTATAATCTTTCAGGAAACGACTGCCACATCTTTCTCCCACAGAGAGGGTAGTGGGTTTGAACTGCCAACCTTTTGGTTAGCAGCTGAGTGCTTTAACCACTGTGCCACCAGGGCTCCTTCTCCTCTGACAGCATTTCCTGATTTTATGGTTGATTACAGCCAAATTGGCCTTGTTGCTTTTCCTCTATGAATCTTAGTATGCTCCAGCCCTGGCACTTTTCCCTCTGTCTGAACAGGGCACTTCCCCCTTCCCCTGAGGCTCACATCCTAGAAGTCTTTCCTCAAATCTTCTTAAGGAGACCTTCCCTGAACAGTCCCTCTAAAATTGCTACCTCCACCCAACAGGCCCTCTACCCCTGTCCCTCCTTATTTTTTTTTCTTAACACTTACCATCTAACACAACCCATATCTTATGATGCTTACTGCCCGTTCTGAAGGAGGCTAGAATGTCTGCTTTGTTCACTGCTGCATCCTTCCCAGTTAGGACGCTGCCTGGCAAATGTTGTTGTGTTAGGTGCCGATGACTCTGTTCTGACTCACAGTGACCCCTCCACACAACAGAACCTAAATGTTGCCCAAACCTGCACCATCTTCACAATCGTTGCTATGTTTGAGCTCCCTGTTGCCACCACTGAGTCAATCCATCTCATCAAGGGTCTTGCTTTTTGTTGCTGACCCTCTACTTTACCAGCATGATGTCCTTCCCTGGGGACTGGGCCCTCCGGATAACATGTCCAAAGTAAGTGAGACAAAGTCTCGCCATCCTCGCTTCTAAGGAGCATTCTGGCTGTACTTCCTCCAAGAGAGATTTGTTCGTTCTTCTGGCAGTCCACGGTATATTCAATATTCTTTGCCAACACCACAATTCAAAGGCGTCAGTTCTTGTTCAGTCTTCCTCATTCACTGTCCAGCTTTGGCATGCATCCGAGACGACTGAAAATACCATGGTTGAGTCAGGCACACCTTAGGCACATGTTAAACATTTCACTTTGTTGAATGAGTCAATGAACCATGTGATGACTCTTACAATGGCAAAGCTGTGATTTAAATAATAAAAAAGGATAGAAAAATACTGCTGTTTGCCCTGGAGTGGATTCCGACTCATAGTTACCCCTTGTGACAGAATACAACTTCCCCACAGGGTTTCCTGAGCTGTAATCTTTAGGAAGCAGATTGCCAGGTCTTTTCTACCCTGGAGCGGCTGGCGAGTGCAAACTGCCAATCTTTTGGTTAGAAGCCAAGTGCTTAACCATTACACCTCCATGGCTCCTTAAAAATTAAGTAGTTACCCCCCCCCCAAAAAAGTTAATAATTTAGAACGTAAATACAATTCTTTCTTGAATCTTGGCCGCACTTAAAAACTAGAATTTGGAAGGGAATTAAAACCACAGGACCGCATCAAAATTGAAATACTCTAGAAACGCAATAAAAGCTAGTAAACTATTTTTCAGTAAAGAACGGCTTTTGCAAGCATTTTCTAGGCATTTCTTCCCAACACCCTGACACCTGCCAAACGGGTCTTGGCAAACAATCATTTTGCTTTTCTAAAACACCGTGGTTCTGACGTAGCAACCTGGGATCAGATCTGCACTCTGGAAAAGCACTGCAACGGAAAGGCGCCGAGCCGTCCTCCCCCGACCCTAGGACCCTTTTGGGGGGCGACACCCCTCGAAGCTGAGGGCTGCGGGGGGCTTCAGCTAGAACTGGCCGGAGGAGACGCAATGCGCGGCCCCCCACCCGCGAGGCCCGATCCACGAAGGCCTTACTGCGGGGCAAGGGGAACGTGGGTGCGGGGGTCTCTCAGCCTCCTCGGGGCCCAGATTTCGGCCCCGGTCCGGAGCGGGGAGCCAGCGCTGCACTGGGAACCCTCAGCCACTCGTCCGGGGAGCAGCTGGGGGTGCGCGCAGCAAACCCCCGCACACATCCGCGGACCCCGAGGTCATCCACGCACTCGCTGCACGGCCCCCAGGCGGTCCGCGGCCTTTAGATCCCCGCCCCCAACTTGCCTCCTTCCGGCGGAGGGAACGTCCGAGAGCCCCGTCTGCCAAGGCCTCGCCACCGACCCGCACGCTGTGGGACGCCGGCTGGCTCTCAGGTTCGAATCCTGCGGAGCAGGGGGCGGGACCATCGGGGAGGCTGCGCCCAATCCCGACAGAGCTCCGCCCACCAGGCTCGAGGCTCGAACTACAAGTCCCATGAAGCTCTGGGCGGCCGCAGCTTTCCACCGGAAAAAGAGCCCCCGGGTTGGGGGAGGAGCCCAAAAGGGATTGTGGGAGAAAGCCTTGTTCTTTTCCGTCTGGCGGCAGCCATCAGGTAGGCTGTGTTGGGAATTTGCGCTTCTCTATCCGCCGCTGATCACCTTTTGCTTCAGCCATCCGGGTTCCAGGACCGTGTGTCCTCGGAGGTCTCCCTTTCTTCTGTGCGGCGCGAGTTCGCTCAGGATGCGGGACAGCGCGGGAGTGAAAGGGCGGGCTGGGGGAAGATGTGATGGCGGCGCGAATTCGAGCTGGGCCCGGAGGAAAGGGAGGCCGGGCCTGGAGCGCCTGGAAGCGAGGCCGGCGGGTGGGGGGCGGGGGTAAGGTAAGTCCTTTTTCCTGGAGAGCGGATCTTCGGCGGCGTAGCGTTTTTTGCCGTGATAGTGCCGGCGAGGTCTCCTTACGGGCAGGGCCCTGGGGACGCCGCCCGCCGTAGTCACCCGCCCTTCGTGGCCCAGGCTCCATTCATTAGTCCAACAGGAATCGTAGCGCCTCCGTGCGCCCTGTCGCTGCTCAGCGCTGGCTGCAGAGGGGGCCGAGCGGACGTGGGGGCTGGGCCGGCTGCCGCCTGCCTTTCGCGCAGAGCCATTTTCATCGCCCGGGGTTTCCTCGTTGGTGGAGACCTAAGATGGACGGACGGGGTCCTGCCTTTCTACCGTAAACCCGTGGTTTTTAATACCCAGTTGTATCTCAAAGGTAAGCCGAGATGGGTGCCTACAAGTACATCCAGGAGCTGTGGAGGAAGAAGCAGTCGGATGTGATGCGCTTTCTCCTGCGAGTCCGCTGCTGGCAGTACCGCCAGCTCTCTGCGCTGCACAGGGCCCCCCGCCCCACCCGGCCCGATAAGGCGCGCAGGCTGGGGTACAAGGCCAAGCAAGGTGCGTGGTCCCTTTGCCTGGACGCTTGGTTAAAATTATACTCCCTGGGAAAAGCGAGAAATGGGGGATTGAGGACGAGGTTCTGGCTTCCTTCACAGAAGGGCTTTGACAGATTTTCTTTTTTAGTAGAAATGCAGACGATTTGTTTACTAGCAAATTACTGCACGTGGTTGTCTAGTGTAGCAAGTGTCAGTCTGTATGAGCTTGGATTAAAAGCAGAAGAGCAGTGCGTTGGGAATGAGAAGTTAGTTTACCCTTCTGTGTGATGGTTGATATCCAAATCAGTAATATAAAGCACTTCAGAAAAAACACTGGCATGTGTTCTTATTAAAGTGAGTTCACCCAGCCTAGCATTGTATCGTTTTATTTCCATCAGATAAAAAAACCAAACCCATTGCCATCAAGTCGGTTCTGACTCCTAGCGACCCTAAATGACAGAGTAGAACTGCCCCGTAGGGTTTCCAAAGAGTGCCTGGTGGATTTGAACTGTTGACCTTTTGGGTAGCAGCTGTATCTCTTAACCACTATGCCACCAGGGTTTCCTTCCATCAGATAACCAAAACCCACTGCCGTCGAGTCGATTCCAACTCATAGCATTTAAAAAAAAAAATTTTTTTTTTAACATGGTATTAATTTATGACCTGAGATCTTATTTAACGTTGGAGCAATAAGGCATTGAGCCGTCCACCCTCTGGCTCTCCATAAAACCATTGTACCCTCATTGTACAGGTTATGTCATCTATCGGATTCGTGTGCGCCGGGGTGGCCGCAAACGCCCGGTGCCTAAGGGTGCAACCTATGGCAAGCCTGTCAATCACGGTGTCAACCAGCTGAAGTTTGCCAGAAGCCTTCAGTCTGTTGCTGAGGTAAGTGGCTTTAATTTTGTGTACCAGTTACATTGGTCACCTCCTGGAGGTGGTGGGGGAGGAGGCCAGCACCTTTTGTCGTCGTTCCCTTGTGCCTCAGTGAGTCCTGTGGTGTATAAAATGGGGTTTGTGCAGCTTCACTAACGTAGGTGAAGAGCGTTTGCCACCAGTGCATGGAAACTGTCCGTCTTCATCGCTGATGTATCTGCGCCTGTTGTGTGTATATGGGAGTGTGTGTTTTGATTGATGGGTACCCGTGGAACGTTAGCTCCCCCGCCCCACCCCCCATGTACAAAAGCCAAGTTTTATGATTAGTAACATTTCACCTGACCTGTGAAGTGAAAATTCTACCTCTAGAGTTAATAGTGTATGCTTTTTTTGTTGTTTTGAACTATGTGGGTTTTATATATGTATGAAAATCAGTAAATTGGTGAGATGAAGCAAAGCAGCCCATCTACAAAGGGCCAAAAGACACTTGGAACCTCAGCTTTCGAAGGGCAAGAAACATCGCTTCGAGGAGCATATCTCCTGAAGTGTACTGAAGCTGCGCGTTCGTGTTCCTGATCTTCCAGTACGAGTTGTTGGTGTTTTCTTCTGGGTTGGTAAATTATGCTGTTGTAAGAGTTGGCAAACGGGGGCTTGTGGGCTCCCACTACCCAAGGACGGTCTTGACCTTTTTAATGCATTACTTTTATAAAATAGCAAATAAAATGTCTAGATGAGATTTCATGTACCCTGCAAAGCCTAAGAAGTTTGTTGGCCTCCTTAACAAAAAAGAGGGTCCCAGAATCCTAAATTTTCTTCTCCTGTTACTCATTACATATTCATGCTTTACTTGAGGAGGTAGTAATCAAAAGGAACAGTGTGTTTCAAACCAAGCTAAGCATGTCTGTGTAGCCAGTCTGCCTTACGCCACTTATACTCCCTGTCACTAGGCTGAATAGCCAAGCCTGTCTCTTGTCTCGTGGTGAACTACAGTTAAGAGTTAGACTCTTGTCTTCCTCATTTGCTATTATGGAAAATAGTGGAAGACTGACTTGGACCTTTTTTTCTATTCTAGGAGCGAGCTGGACGCCACTGTGGAGCCCTGAGGGTCCTGAATTCTTACTGGGTTGGTGAAGATTCCACATACAAATTCTTCGAAGTTATCCTCATTGATCCATTCCATAAAGCTATCCGAAGAAACCCTGACACCCAGTGGATCACTAAGCCAGTCCACAAGCACAGGGAGATGCGCGGGCTGACGTCTGCAGGCCGCAAGAGCCGTGGCCTTGGGAAGGGCCACAAGTTCCACCACACTATTGGTGGCTCTCGCCGTGCCGCTTGGAGACGGCGCAATACTCTCCAGCTCCACCGTTACCGCTAACACAAGTAATGTTTGTAAAATTCATACCTAATAAACAATTTAGGACAGTTATGTGTACTTAAAAGTGTTCTTTGTCTGTTAAAACAGTAGTTGTCTGCAGATTGTTCCATGAATGCATTGTCAAATTTTGAAAGTGAAAGTGCAATAACGCTTGACGACAATAAGTGATAGTGTATCTTGTTTCTAATACGGTAAACATTTGTCTTTGCTTTATCTTGTTAGGCAGTTATATGTCAGTGTTTAAGATGACGTGTGTGGTATAATAGGTGTAAAATAAATTCTGTAAAAGAGGAGCGCTGAGATGAGCTCTTTCTGTAGACGGGTGCATGTGTTGAAAACCTACAGCTTCATTGGGGTGATGCGATGCTCTGCTGTTTGAACCTCCCGTGGCTGGATTTTTTTTTTTTTTTTTAGTTTGACAAGGGTAAGTTAGGACCGACTTTGTAAGTGGGATTTTGCTTGGAGATTGTGAGATGGGATGGATACTATCCTAACCTTTTGTCATATGCAGAAAAGTTACGAAGATCGATTGGAGTCCACGTATTTATGTTTAATCCAGTATTCACGTCACCACAGGTCCTGAAAGGAAAAAAGGTTAGCGGTGCCACGATTTTTAGAGTAAGTGTTACAAGAGGGTTCTCTCATAAATGTAACAAATCTGGGTTAACCTCAACAGTTTCCTTGGTGTCCACCGTATTGAAATTGACATAAACGGTGAGAGCTTGTTAAATCCCCTGCCTCCGTTTCTGGGTTGTGTAGGATCCTGAATCTGATGCAGAATAGGCAGCAGCGGTGTTTACACTGAACTTTATCAAAATTGAACATTAGGAGGTAAACAAGGGAATTATTTTAATCTTGAGGTTTGCAAGCTAGTAATGCTAGGATGGGAAGACAGCTGGGGCCATTAGGTAAATACCTTTCAGATGTGAGGACAGAAAGTCTGCTTGAATCAAGATTTTAAAATACTTTGTGAAGTTTGCAGAAAGGTGTGATTGGCCGTAGTTACTCACCCAGCCCTTACAAACCACCCTTAGTTAAGGAGCTGTATCCACCCCCGTAAGGCTACCGAGGAAAGTCACGCCAGGCTCTGCTTTCCGCCTGACCTGAGGGGTCCCTCTGCGGTTGATGCACCCCTGATCAGACTACCTTCAGAACCCTTAACCATTCCACACACTTGCTAGCCTGTTAACTGTGTGGCCGCCATTTAAGCACACCACCACATGTGTTTGTTTTACCTCACACCTAGACTGGACCTCTGTTCCCCAAGGTGGATTTGAGCGTGTAGGAGATACAGGAGAGGAATTGCCCCAATTCTTTCAAATTCTGAGTTTGCTGACTTAATAGGCAATTTGATTTCATCATCTGATGGCTGGTTTCCCTGAACCAATGTCCTGGTGTTTTCTTTTGGGGTCTCAAAAGGCTCAGTTAAATGATTTCCAGAAAACGTTCGTAGCAGTCTTCATAAATGAAACCTTTTCTAAATTCCTTCTACTCAAAAAAAAAAAAAAAATTTTTTTTTGATTGTGTGTAGAAGTTGTTCATTTAAAGGAATAAATGTCTATGAAACAAGCCAATGGACCTTGTTATCGTTTGTCACCTAAATACTGATGCGCTTTAACCTTAACATGCAAAAAGATACTAAAATTTGATAGTAGAAACAGCGTAATTTGAGGGAAAATAAGAGTTGTTCTCTCTTGGTTCTTCGTTCATTGCATGAGTTAGAAAAACTCAATTTTTTTTTTCCCTGAAACTATTCCAGAAGCTTACTTTGGGGAGGATTTGGGCTGAAGGTCCACCTATTTTCAAGAAAGCCTGGTTCCTGTCCTTGCTATCCTTCTTGTCACCCAGCAAGAGTCTAGTTTTGACTTACAGCAACCCCATGTGACAGAATGGAACTGCCCCATGGGGTGTCCTTGGCAGTGATCTTTACATGAACAGATTGCTAGGTGGGTTCCAACCACCACCCTCTTGGTTAGCAGCCAAACGCTTTTGTGCCACCAGAGCTCCTTATACGAGGTGTAGGTACCTTTTTTGCCAGTGAGGAAACTTGAGGCTCAGTGAGCATCTGAAGCAACTTACTCAAGGTCACACAGTTGGTGGCAGTCTGAATTCAAACCATTCCTATAAACTTTTAACATCTTTAGATAATAACATGGTTCAAAACTCAAAGGATACAATAGAATCTGAAGTAAAAAGTCTCCCCATTCCCCAGCTCCCCTCCCAGGTGACAATGTGATCAGTTTCTTGGACTTTTGTCAGGAGTTGTTTTTATGAATTTATAAACATGTGTTTTTGCTTTTATTTTTGTACCCAAATAGCATAAAAAAAATTTTTTTTAAGTAATTATATATTTTAGAGCTGATTCTATATCAGTCATGAAGAGCTTCCACCTTTTTTCCACTGCACAGAATTCCATCGTATGGTTGTACCATCATTTGTTTAGTGTGGCCCTTATTGGAGAACATTGAGCCTTTTTCCGATCTTGCTGTTACAAAAGGGGAAAAAAAATTGTATGTCTTAGTTTATCTGTAAAGAGCCCTGTTGGCGAAACGGTTAAGCACCGCTAACTGGAAGGCCTGCAGTTGGAACCCACCAGCTGCCCTGAGGGCGAAAAGATCTGGCAATCTGCCTAGGAAACCCTATGGGGCAGTTCTAGTCTGTCCTATAGAGTTGCCGTGAGTCAGTTGACTTGACAGCTCACAGCAATAGTTTATCTATAGGATGAACTTCTCTGTAGGATGATTCCTTTAGGCAGATGAGAGGGTTAAAAAAATACATTATTTTAATTACGATTTTAATTTTGCCAGATGGTCTTCCATAGAGGTTGCACCAATTTACACTCCCACCATCAATGTATGAAAGGACTTGTTTATCCACAATCTTGACAACACATTATCCAATTTTTTGATCTCTGCCAACCTGATAAAGGAAAATGATACTGCTCTCTGGTTTTGTTTCACACATCTGAGTGTGGCAGAAAGCAAGCTATGGGCATACCAGGGCTCTTTCCCCCCCGGGCACACAGTTAAGCTATGTTTTCCCAACCTCTTACACACTCACTTAGGAGCTCTGGCGGTGCACTGGTTAAGTGCTCAGCTGCTAATCAAAAAGTCAGTAGTTCAAACCCACAGGTAGCTCCGCAGGAGTAAAGATTCACAGCTCTGGAAACCCTATGGGGGGGCGGTTCTACTCTGTCCTGTAGGGTCGCTATGAGTGGGCATCGACTTGGTGGAAGTGGGTTTGGCTCTTTGGTATACATTTAGGTAGGGGTGCTATGACATTCTGGCCTATAGATCCTCTCTTGCAGGGCAGTTAAGAGTTGGTATGCTTTCTCCAGTAGGAACCCTGGTGGCGTAGTGGTAGTTTTGCTGCTAATTGAAAGGTCAGTGGTTCCAACCCACCAGCCACTCCATGGGAGAAAGATGTGGCAGTCTGCTTCTGTAAAGATTAACAGCCTTGGAAATCCTATGGGACAGTTGTACTCTGTCACATGGTGTTGCTATGAGTCAGAATCGACTCAATGGCAAGAGGTTTATGCTTCCACATTGCCAACAGCTTTGGAGGTCAATGCTCCATATATCACAGCTACAAAATGGAATAGAGCTGCCCAACCCCGAACAGACTACCTGAGTGAGAACTAAGACTTCATTGTGTTAAGTTACTGTGTTAGTTGCAATAGTTCTCACGGCAGCATAATCTCACTTGACTATATAATTCAATAAATTTAGAATAATTTATATATTTAAGAGCCTTTTATATTTTTTACAACCACCTTCCATTATTATCCTTAGTCCATTTTTTCTACAGCAAGTCCACACTCTTAAGCATCATGCTATATTATTAAATGAATTAGAAGAGCAGCTGTTAGCTCGCTGCTGCTACGCTTTATCATTCTCAGCACTTAAGATTCTAGAAGCAGACTTTATGTAGAACAAGTTTTTGAAATGTCAACTCTTTGTTTTAGCCTTTCAATTCTAAACTCTAATCCCATCTGTAAATTCTGAAATTCGTAAGTCAAATTAGTAGGTATATTGTATCAGTCAGGCAGACTAGATTAGGCCAAGTAACAACACCTAAATCTCAGTGGCTTAAAATAATAAGGGTTTATTTCTTGCTCGTGCTGCATGGTCTCTGAGGGTTGGCCATGGTTCTTACCCCAGAAAGCAGGCTGATGGAATAGCCACTATCTGGAGTATTGCCAGTTGCCCATGGCAGAGGGCAAAGAGAGTATGGTACAGCATCTGCTCAGGTTGTCCGAAGCCTGAGTTTAAAGGATGAGGAAGTAAAATCTTGCTATCTACCTGGAAGGAGAGAGAACCAAATATTTGTGAACAGCTCTAGTGGCTGCCACAGACGCTAATGCATTTGGATTTTTTTTTTTTTTTTGGTTCTTGTACACATTTGGAGCCCTGGTGACACTGTGGGTTAAGAGCTCAGGCTTCTAGCCAAAAGGTCAGCAGTTTGAATCCACCAGCTGCTCCTTGGAAAACTTATGGGGCAGTTCTACACTGTCCTATAGGGCCGCTATGAGTCAGAATTGACTCAATGGCAACAGGTTTGATTTTTGGGTTTTTTTGTACACATTTAAGGTACTATGGAGAACGGTGTACCAAGGAGAAAGCCACGGCCAGAGCAGTCCGCGCTGGCAGAGAGGAGTACTGTATCACCCGCGTTACTTAGATGGCCAGCATATGATGATAATAAAAGCAGACTGACTTTTAGTCCGTTTTTGTTATTTTTAAATTCTCTAGAGAATATGCACCCCCTTATTGTGCCTGCACCCAAGGTGAACCACTCTCACTGCCCCCTACCTTGGTATGCCACTGGAGGAGAATCTTTTGTTGTTGTTGTTTTTAATTTTTATTGTTCTTTAAGTGAAAGTTTACAAATGAAGTCAGTTTCTCATACAAAAATTTATATACACCTTGCTATATACTCCTAGATGATCTCCCCCTACTGAGACAGCACACTCCTTCTCTCCACACTGTATTTCTGTGTCCATTCAGCCAGCTTCTGTCCCCCTCTGCCTTCCCATCTCCCCTCCAGACAGGAGCTGCCTACGTAGTTTCATGTGTCTACTTGATCCAAGAAGCTTACTCTAGAGGAGAATCTTTATCTTGCATATACACTGCATAAAATCTTTGCCTTCCATAAAAGAACATAAAAGTTGCTTCATTTGTCAAAATATGCTTACAATTCCATGGCCAATTTACCAGCCACTTTATTATATGACGTGACTTCTTTCCTGTTACCCATACAAATAGTCACTAAAAAACACTTCAGACTCACAGTGTCCAATGTGGGAGCCACTAGCCACATTTAAATTAATTAACTTGAGAAATTTAGTTCTGCAGTCACACTAGCCACATACTAAGTGCTCAGTGGCCACACTGGCTACCATACTGAAGAGTGCAGGAAATGTTTTTCACAGAAAGTTCTATTGTGTAGTACTGATTAAGACCCTTGACATCCTTTTCTCATTTTCTTTGGCATTTCCTAGTAAACAAAGACGAAGCCTCTGAAGCCTGGTTTTCTCACCCAAAATGTTTTTGATGTGAAGATTTCATATCGGGATAGTATTTGTAACTATACTTTTTTGAGTTATACCAATTAACATTTCTTTTGTCAGGCTGATATTTTGTTTTTTGTAAGTTTTTGGCAAGAGTTTTATCTCAACAGCACTAGGAAGGAATTGCTGTAATAGCTTTTCCAAGAATAAAAGTTTGGCTAAGAAGATCTTTAGTTTTTCATTGTCTTCAATTTGGCCCATATCTCCTGCCAAAATGCTGGATCCATGAAATCAGTGTTATGAATATTCATTATTCAGAGAGGGAACAATGCTTTTTATCAAGGGCTTATCTACGAAAAATAGTGCCTATGGCAATTAATTTTAACTTGCTGAGTGATCTCTGGCAGGTAGCCATGGAAACAGTGATGGCCAATAGAGACTGCTCATGAGCGCCCCCTCCTCAAGCAGCATCCGGGGCAAGCACCCTACTACTAGCCATACTTCAGTTCTGCCTCTGCTTCGGATTTGTCTTGGAAGGTCAGGCTGACCTGACATAGAGCAGTGAGGTGACATACTGCCCCAGGCTGCCACTTGACAACCAGCTGCTCCATAGAGACTGACCCAAAGCACGATTTTTACTCCACACACCCATAGCCTCACCCCCCAGTTCAGCCTCGGCTGGATATTTAGCTTATTCGTAGATATTAGCTATCTTTGTGAATGCTGCAATGAACAGCAAAGAACATCATCACTGTACATACAGTACAGCTTTCAATCTTTTATTGTTGTAAAAAATATATATAACATGACATTTGCCAATTCAACATTTTCCACAGGTACAATTTAATGATATCAATTACATCAACCATGTGGTGTAATCATCACCCATAATCACTGCCAAATTTCCCCTCACCGTAAACAGCAACTCATGCTCCCGAAACAACCAGTCCTCTTTCCCCTTCCTTCCCTGGTAACCAATAATGAACTTTGATCTCCATATACTTCCATCTTTTCTTTTTTTAATATGGGGGAAAAAAACAGGAAATAGGAGCTTTTCATAGAGAAAGCTGCTCAAGTTTTCTTTAAAAAAAGAAATCTACTGTGAAGGTAAGGCAGTTGGCCTGTGGCTTTCCGCCTCATAATCAAAGCATTCAAACATAATGAAGTAGTTAGAACTGCATAGCTCTCAGCTCACTCTCAAATCCTGGTAAAAGGTGATTGACCCTCCAAAATTGATTAAATCCTCTAACTTAATTGGTGCACTGTGGACTTCTAACTTGTTTGCTTGCAATTCTCATAGTCATCTAGAGAAAGGTTTATTATATGGAAGTCCTAGTTAGCTCAGAGACACTAATTGATGAGTAAGGTAATTTTCAGTCCTGTAATCACTAAATCTCTTCCTCTCAGAGTGTGAACAGATTATTTAGGTTCCAGAGCTTAATTATTAAGCTCGGATGTTTCACTGATCAGAAAGGAGAATTCAAAAATTGATTGTCCACATTTAAGAATCCTGTCCACTAACTCCTAGCTGGATTCTCCGGGTAGAATCTGTGAGCAACCACCACTGTCAACCTTTAAATGCCTTAAAATTTTGATTAAGATGGAAAAAAAAATGTAAATGCTCCACTCCTCGCTCCCATTTAGTAGTTCTTCAATTAGTTCATTTAGTTTTCGTATAATATAGGTTGGTATAATGAGTGCTCAGTAGACCTTCTCCTTTATGTCCTCACTCTGCTCTTCTTCTTTCCTCCTCTTGTAGTCAGTGAGAAGAGAATTGGGGGTCTAGTAAAGGAAGACCAACACCAAAACATAAGGACAAGACCAAGAAATGCCAACCCCAAGGATGGAAAGAAACTGCCACTAAGGGTGCTAGCTGCCAATTGAAAGGTTTGCCTAATGTAACCCGTCCTACAATGTGACTTGGGAGTTAAGGTGTCTAAGGCCACAGTCTAATTGATTGTTTTTATGTGACTTGTAGAATACTTCTGAAGTTCTGAAAAGGCTTTTAGCAATAGCATTACCATTGTTTAATAACGGTTGTATCCATATGTTAGAAAAACCGTTGTCTTCTTTAGATAAGATGAACCTTTCATCTCAAGGTCTATAAAAGTGGGACATTCTCCAAGAGGTGCTAGGCAGCTGGACTAGTCAAGACACCCCTCACCCCGACCCTCTAGGGCTCTTAGTGGTCACCACTGCACCTCCCTGACTTTCCCATAATATTCTGAGGCTGGGACTAGAAGAAATCATTTAGAGAGGACTTTACTATAGGGTTGCTAAGAGTCAGAATCGACTCGATGGCAATGAGTTGGTTTTACTAGAATCTGGAGCCCTGGTGGTACAGTGGTTGAGTTCGGCTGCTAACCAAAAGGTTGGCAGTTTGAATCCAACAGCCGTTCCTTAGAAACCCTACAGAGCAGTTCTGCTCTGTCTTACAGGGTTGCTAGGAGTTGGAATTGACTCTAGGGCAATGGGTTTGGTTTTTGATTTTGGTTACTAGAATATAGAGGTTAACAAAAGGGAAAGAATTAGGCATACATCTAACTAGATAATCTGGATTTACAAGATAAGGATTGCTCTCTGGGACTCACTCCACTGCCTCAGGCGGACTTCTTACTCTCCCTTCTGCCTGTTTTCATCTTAAACACAGAAGATAATTCTATGTATTATCTGGGCAGTAGTTAAAGGCAAGGGTGCTGGATTCAGGCTGCCTAAATTAGAACTCCTGCACTCCTACTTCCTGGCAGCACTAACCTTGGATAAGTGACTTCAAGTCTTTAAACCTAAATTCACTCATATGAAATGGGTAAAGCAGTAAACTCCACCTCCTAGGATTTGTCAGTCCTACCTGGAAGTAAAGTGTTGAAGAGCAAAGATATCACCTTGAAGACTAAGGTGCACCTGACCTAAGCCATGGTATTTTCAATCGCATCATATGCATGTGAAAGCTGGACAATGAAAAAGGAAGACCGAAGAAGAATTGATGCCTTTGAATTGTGATGTTGGCAAAGAATATTGAATATACCATGGACTGCCAAAAGAATGAACAAATCTGTCTTGGAAGAAGTACAACCAGAATGCTCCTTAGAAGCAAGGATGGCGAGACTGCATCTTACATACTTTGGACATGTTGTCAGGAGGGATCAATCCCTGGAGGACATCATGCTTTGCAGAGTACAGGGTCAGCAGAAAAGAGGAAGACCCTCAAGGAGGTGGATTGACACAGTGGCTGCAACAATGGGCTCAAGCATAACAACGATTGTAAGGATGGCTCAGGACCAGGCAATGTTTCGTTCTGTTGTGCATAGGGTCGCTGTGAGTTAGAACCGACTCAACAGCACCTAACAACAACACCTGGAAGTGGGGCGCTCTGAGAGTCTGGATGTCTAAGTCAAACTCTTCACAGATAAATATCTCAATAGTGGAAGAAGGGATGAGGTCATGAGGGCTTGAATGAAATTTCTCTAAAGAGTCAATTCGCTTCCCTCTAATTCTGCACTTCCCCAAGCAACCACTTAATAATTTGGTCTCTCAGCTGGACCAGGAATAGTTCTCTTTCTGCAGACCATAGGTCTGGATTGTCAGGTCATGTATCACTGATATAAAATGATCGTATTTAAATACCATTAGTGCTCATAAACCCCCTGCCAAAAAACAAACAAACAAACAAACAAACCCATTGCCGTAGACTCAAACCAAACCCATTGCCATAGGCTCAATTCCAACTCACAGTGAGCATATAGGACAGAGCAGACGTGCCCCTACAGGGTTTCCAAGGAGCGACTGGTGGATTATGAACCGCCAGCCTTTGGAGTAAGGGTCTTAGCTCTTAACCTCTGCTCCACCAGGGCTCCTTTGATTATTGGCCAAATTGCTTAACCACTTCACCACCACCCTTCAGCACTTAGTAATTCCTTGGTGAACTGATAACATTAAGTTTCCAATTATGTAAAATGTATTTAATTCCAGTGTATGTCATATCTGACTTGTACTTAATAAATCATATTACACCTTGATTACCATTTAGAAAAAAAAAACCTTTATACTAATGTTTTCCCTAGAATATTTGTAATTTGAGGCAATGCCGTATACAGAAGCAGACCCCAAGACAAGGATTTGTGTGCAAATGACTTATTCCGCAAGTGCTCTTGGGAGAAACCGACAAGGAAAGTGAAGCCAAGCAAGAGTGTGATTTTAGTCCAAATTTTACGGGAGTCATTTTGGCTTGATTCTGCCGGAACTCTGCCCCATAAGCTACATCTTTAGTTTGTACCAACTCGTGGCAAGGAAATTGGCCTTTTTGTTTTTTATTTTTTTACTCTTGCCCTGGCAGCCCCACTGGTTAAGAGCTCGGCTGCTAACCAAAAGGTCATCAGTTCAAATCTACCAGCCAATCCTTGGAAAACCTATGGGGCAGTTCTACCCTGTCCTGGAGGGTCACTATGAGTCAAAATCAACTCAGTGGCAATGGGTGGCTATAGTGTGGAAAATATCCCAAGCAACAGTAGTAGTAAGTAGCTTTAAAAATTTCACATTATTTGAGGGAATATTTAAAACTAAAAATAAAATTAATGCTTAAAGTCATATTTTAGATCGTCTATAAAAATTGTTTCTATGTTTAAATGTGCTTACAATTTGCTGGGGCTCTGAAACTTCTTTCTAAATTTTTTTTCTATCTTTTTTAAAAAATTGTTGAAAATATACGTGGCAAAACATACACCAATTTCTACGTATACATTTCAGTGACATTGATTGTATTCTCCAAATTGTGCTCAAATTTCTTTAACATAATGCTAACAAACAAGGGCTGATTTTTTTTTTTTTAAGTTGTAAGACATTTGGGAAATACAGAAAATTTAAAAATTATCTGAATTCCATTCAAAGAGAATCATGTTAACATTTTGGCTTATTATCTTCCAGTCCTTTTTATTATTATTATTTTAAAAAATATAAGGAAAGAGTCCTGGTAGAGCAATGCTTAAGCACCTAGCTGCTAACCCAAAGGTTGGTGGTTTGAACCCACCCAGCAGCTCTGTGGAAGAAAAGACCTGATGACCTGCTCCCGTAAAGATTGTTGCTGCTACCATGTGCCATCAAGTCAATTCCAACACGACAGAGTAGAACCCCCCAATAAGGTTTCCAAGGAGCAGCTGGTGGATTCGAACTGCCAGCCTTTTAGTTAGTACCCTGAGCTCTTAACGACTTTGTCACCAGGGCTCCCCCGTAAAGATTACACCCTAGGAAACTCTATGGGGCCGTTCTACTCTGTCCTATAGGGGCGGTATGAGTCAGAATTGACTCAACACCACACAACAACAACAACAGTGGTTAACTACATGGTCTGGACAAACTTAGTTCAAGGACAACTAAAAAACTAGAATACAGTGTATTAGAAAAAAAAAGTGGGGGGTGGGGGAAGGTCTACTTAAAGGCATCCTAGGGTCAGCAGTTTGAATCCACCAGGTGCTCCTTGGAAACTCTGTGGGGCAGCTCTACTCTGTCCTATAGGGTCACTATGAGTTGGAATCGACTCGACGGCACTGGGTTTGGTTTTTTTTTTAGAGATAAGAAGCGGTGAAGAATTTCAAAACCCAGTTCTGGGAGAATATGAGGAACCCAGGCAGGGTGCAGCATTGGGGGCTGCTTCACCCCTCGGGGTATTTGCTGATTCTGGAAGGTATAGATCAGAATCTGGGAGACTGAGAAGCCCTCTGATAATGGCCTTGATGAGCTAGACCAAAACCAAACCCACTGTACCATAGGGTTTCCAAGGCTGTAATCTTTATGAAAGCAGACCACCACATCTTCCTTCTGTGGAGCACCTGGTGGGTTTGAATTGACACCTTTTCAGTTAGCAGCCAAGCACTTTACCCACTAAACCACCAGGGCAGTTGATGGGCTAGAAGGATGAAAATGTAGGAATCTAGATCCACCAAGCAGTATGGGGTGAGAACACTATGATTTGGGATCGCCCACAGTCTATTCTCCACCAAGGGGCATGAGTGATGTTTCTGAAACAAGTCAGATCATGCCATTCTTTTTCTTAAAACTCTCCAACGACTTTCTACTTAGAGTAAAAGATAAAACCCTTATGAAAGCTTATTACTGCTGGTTGTTTCCAAGCTAGTTTTGGGTTGAAAGGGCCAACACCCCTTTTTTATAATACGATTTTATAATGCCTCCTTTATTATTTTGAAATGAAATACATGGATAACAACTAACCTACAAATATAATTTCAGAAAAATCAACATAATGCTCAAAGTATAATGCAAAGGAGAAATAAAAGTGATCTATAATAAAAACAATATATTACTTGAATATGTTAATTTCTGGAGTTAACTATAGCAGAAGACATAATGGAGTTGTAAGATGGTACTTATACCTGTAAGCAGAATTACCATGAATACATCCTGATACCAGGTGTGTGCGCTATCAGCGACTCAAATACCATAAACAGTGCTGCCATCAGCGACTTGGTATCTGAGATGGTTTTAAAACTCTTGGTAACATTCCAAACCAAACAAGCAACCTTCCGTTCATTCATGAGGCAATTATATTCCTAGAAAATGCAGGATATATTAAAACTGCAAAAATAGATACTTCATATAGGAAATGCAATTGAGTTCTAGGCTCAGATAATAGTTTTTTTCCCCTCTGCAAATGTCTGGTGAGACATTTGAACCCACACCCACTGCCGTCGAGTCGATTTCGACTCACAGCGACCCTATAGGACGGAGTAGAACTGCCTGGTAGAGTCTCCAAGGAGAGCCTGGCAGATATGAACCGCTGACCTTTTGGGTAGCAGCCGTAGCACTTAACCACTGCGCCACTAGGGTTTCCAGACATTTGAAAGTCGTGTTGAACACAGGACAATTCCCCGTTGAGTAGTCCTGTCTCTCACATTTGCAAGATTTCTGGGCTTACTGGTTCCCACCCACAAAATGCTAATAGCAACCTCTAATCATTGTGACAATCAAAAACTCCCCCACCAATTTTCAAAATGCCCCTGAGACAGAAGAACCACTACCTTTGAGATCACCCTCTCAGTCATCTGGTGCATAGTTTCCTCTCTGACCCCATTTCCAGCTACGATTCTCCTTGTTCTGCCTCTACAGCCACCCTGGTCTCCTTGCTGTTCTTCCAAGTCCATTAAATATGCCCCAGCTTTAGGGCTTTGCAAAGGCTGCTCTTTCTACCTGAAATATTCTTCCCTTAAACACAGACATAGAAATATAGACATGTAAGTTTAACATTGGGCAAATCTGTGGCAAAAGACTTCTTTAAAAGTGTTAAAAAGCAACGATGTCACCTTGAGGACTAAGGTGCGCCTGACCCAAGCCATAGTATTTTCAATCACCTCATTATGCGTGTGAAAGCTGGACAATGAATAAGGAAGACCAAAGAAGAATTGATGCCTTTGAATTATGGTGTTGGTGAAGAATATTGAATATATCACAGACTGCCAGAAGAACGGACATACCTGTTTTGGAAGAAGTACAGCCAGAGTGTTCCATAGAAGCAAGGGTGGTGAGACTTCATCTCATGTACTTTGGTCACGTTGTCTGGAGGGATCAGTTCCTGGAGAAAGACATCATGCTTGGTAAAATAGAGGGTGAGAGGAAAAGAGGAAGACTCTCAATGAGATGGATTGACACAGTGATTGCAACAATGGGCTCAAACACAGCAGTGTTTCATCCTGTTGTACAAAGTGGTGCTATGGGTCGGGGGCCAACTCAAAGGGAGCTAACAACAACAAGAAATATAGACGTGGCTTGCTCCCTCACCTCCTTCAGATCTTTGCTCAAACATTGCCTTCTCAGTGAGGTCTTCCAGACCCTTAGTGAACATTTCAAATTTCCTCACCCTTGCCCTTGGCGTACCTCTTCCCCTTTCCTACTTTATTTTTCTCCATAGCATTTTCACCTGACATTGTCTATGTTTTATGTATTTATTTCTTGTTTATCCAGCTACCCACTCTTCTCAAGGTTTTAAGCTTGATGCAGTCAGATTTCTTGTCTGTTTTGCTCCACTGCTAGGCTCACTATTAGCAGAATGGAGGGAAAGGAGAGAAGAGAGTGGAGGGGGGAAAAAGAGGGGGGAAGGTAGGAAAGAACAGCGGGTCTTGGGAAGTAACAAAGGGTCAATAACCCATTGCTGATGACTCAATTCCTACTGATAGCGATGCTATAGGACAGAGTAGAACTGCCCCATAGGCAGGGATGGAGCAACCAATAAGCAAGGTACACATAGGCTTAATTGTGCTTACTTACTAATCTGTAGCATACAATTTCACCTGGGTTTCGGATGTGGTGAAACCCAGGTGAAATTGTGCACTATACATAGATTAGTAGGTAAGCACAATTAAGCCCGTGCTCACCTTAAAAAAAAAAAAAAAAAAAGCTGGTGCATACTGTATTTACTGGTGAATCCACCCCTGCCCAAAGGGTTTCCAAGGTTGTAAACTTTACAGAACTAGGCTGCTTCATCTTTCTCCCACGGAGCAGCTGGTAGGTTCAAACTGCCAGTCTTTTGGGGCGATCATCTTTTTGGGAGAGATTATCCTGGATTATCTGGGTAAGCCCAATGTAATCACAAGGGTCCTTTAAATATGGAAGAAGGAGGCCGAAGAGGATAAAGGTCAGAGAGATGCAGTGGGAGAAGGACTTGGCTGGACATTGCCAGCTTCGAAGAGGGAAGGGGGGCACAAGCCAAAGAATGCAGACAGTCTCTAAACCAATCGAGTCGTTTGCTGTCAATTCCAACTCATGGCGACCCTATAGAACAGGGAACTGCTCCACAGTGTTTCTAAAACTGTAGTCTTTACAGGAGCAGATCAACAGGGCTTTCTTCCATGGAGCGTCTGGTAGGTTCGAACCACAGACCTTTGGTTTCTCAGCAGCTGAGTGCTTAACCACTGCACCACCATGGCTCCTTAGACTATCTCTAGGAACTGGAAAAAGCAAGAAAATGGGTTCTCTCCTAAAGCCTCCAAAAAGAAACACAGGCTTGCCAACACCTTGATTTTAGCCCAGTAGGACCCATTTCGGACTTCTGACTTCCAGTACCATAAGATAATGTATTTGTATTGTGTTAAGCCATTGAACGTGTGGTAATTTGTTAGAGACACCATAAATTCACTTAAGTAAAATGAGGAAAGAAAAAGCAAAGCTACAATTAGTTTGAGTTTATGGACTGATGTATGGAAAAGGCTTGATAAGCACTCCCCTTGCCTTTGAGTTAATTTCAACTCATAGGGACCCTAAAGGACCGAGTAGAACTGCCCCACAGGGTTTCCAAGGCTGTAATCTTTTACAGAAGCAGACTACCATGCCACATCATTCTCCCACAGAGCAGCTGGCGGGTTCAAAACGTTGATCTTTGGATTGATTAGTTGCCAAGTGCTTAACCACTATGCTACCAGGGCTCCTAATGTGGGGATTATAAACACCAAATTCAGGACAGAGGTAACCATCCCTCTCTAGGGGAGCCTTAGTGGTATAATGGTTAAATGCTCTGGAGCTAACCAAAAGGTCAGTGGTTTGAACACACCAGATGTTCCAAGAATAAAGATTTTCAGCCTTGGAAATGCTACAGGACAGTTCTACTCTGTCCCCTAGGGTGGCTATGAGTAGGCAGAGACTTGATGGCAAAAGTTTGGGTTTTTTTTCGTTTGTTTCTTTGTTTTAGAGAAGCTGAGGGGTCCCTGGGTGATGCAGAAAGTTAATTGCTGAAATAGTAACCAAAAGGTTGGCGGTTCACGTCCACCCAGGGGCACTTTGGAAGACAGGCCTGGTGATCTGATTCAGAAAAGTCACAGCCTTTAAAGCCCTTTGGGGCAGTTCTACTCTACACACATGGGGTCACTATGAATCTGAATCGATTCATGACAACTAACAACAACCAAACCAAACCTGTTGGCATTGAGTCGAATCCAACTCAGAACAACCCTATACGGCAGATAGAACTGCCTCATAGGGTTTCCAAGGAGCAGCTGGTAGATTTGAACTGCTGACGTTTTGGTTAGCAGCTGAGCTCTTTACCACTGTGCCACCAGGCAGAGTCTGAATTTCACCCCTCTTGGAATGTTGACTTCACACGGGTCACCTGAAGAACTAAGGAATCATTAGGATCACCTTCAAGGTACAACAGGAAAGAGCAAGTGGATTAGATGGAGAGGACCCTACTGAGCACTCACCACTGTACTACTTCGTCATTCTCTGAGGATTTAGAAGGCATTTACTACATGGATCTCTTAAGCAAACTTTTATAGATTAAAGAAAAAAAAAATCTATCAGAAAATGTGTTTCTGACATTCACTGGAGTTTTTTTTTTTTTGTGACAAGAGAGCAAGGATGGATGCCTTCCAGCTCCTGTCTGGAGGGGAGAGGAGAAGGCAGAGGGGGACAGGAGCTGGTTGAATGGACACGGGGAATACAGGGTAGAGAGGAGGAGTGTGCTGTCTCATTAGGGGGAGAGCAGCTAGGAGTACATAGCGAGGTGTGTATAAGTTTTTGTATGAGAGACTGACTTGAATTGAAAACTTTCACTTAAAACACAATTAAAAAAAAAAAAAAAAGAATGGATGCCTTCATTTAAAGGAAGGAAAAAAAAAAAAATCTCCAAAGAAAGTTTTACTTTCTCAGGAAGATGGGCAAACTGTGAATAATAACCATTGTGGTTAGCGTTAATTCTTGCAGGGTTGGTCCTTGTAGGTCAACCAGATCCCTTTCTTTTCCTTTATAAATTGAGCTGAAACAGTTTCTGCTGACCCGAGAGCGCTGGCTGCCTGCCCAGAAGTCCAGCCCCTGCAGGCACTGTGTAATGAGGCAATCTACAAGGCTGATCTCAGCACACTAAAAGTTCAAGCTGAGACTGAAATTCTTAACACATTTGCAGGATGAAAGCAAAATAGCCAGAGGAACTGAAACAATATGACATCATTCAAATAACTGAATCATCGTTTTAATCATTCAAAGAACCAATATCGCAAGAGATGTGTCATTATGACAGCATTGCCCACAGCTGCCTAAATGTATGTTTCCTTCTTACTTTACACCCATAATGAAACATAAGGATACAATTAAGGTTGGTTTTGGTTTATTGGAGTGGTTTGTTTTGGGCGTGAGGAAGGGTGAAAAGACGTTTAGTTTTTCTTTGTGAAAAAATTTTCTACACATATGTAATGACAAGGAGGGAGGAAAAGAAGAAAGGAAAGAAGGAAGGAAGGAAAGAGGCAAATGATAAACAGACAAACATACACACACACACACACCCCTTCTCATGTCTTTTGGATAAATAAAATGTTCAGTTCATCATTTTGCTACTCTTTGATAATCTAAATTTAAAAACCTCCTCTCTTAAGCACTGTTAACATTTACATATGTATTAGAAATTAGAAAAAATGAAAAATTGCATTTTTGTGGACATACGTATTAGGCTGCAGGTATGTTGTTGTTCTTAGGTGCTATTGAGTCAGTATTGACTCATAACGACCCTATGTACAACAGACTGAAACACTGCCCCACCCTGCGTCATCCTCACAATCATTGCCATGTTTGAGCCCATTCTTGTAGCCACTGTGTCAGTCCACCTCATTGAGAGCCTCTCCGTCTTTTTGGCTGACCTCTATTTCACCAAGCATGATGTCCTTCTGCAGGGACTGGTCCCTCCTGATAACATGTCTGAAGTACATGAGACAAGGTCTCCCCATGATTGCTTCTAAGAAGCATCCTTCCAAGACAAATTTATTCGTTCTTCTGGTTAAAAAAAAAAAAAAAACCTTGCCATCCAGTCGATTCTGATACATAGTGACCCTACAGAACAGAGTAGAGCTGTCCCATAAGGTTTCCAAGGAGTGGCTGGTGGATTCGATCTGCCAGCCTTTTGGTTACATTTTGGCCAAGCTCTTAACGACTGATAGTCTATGGTACGTTCAGTATTCTTAGCCGACCCCCATAATTCAAATGCATCAATTCTTCTTTGGTCTTCATTTTTCACTGTCCAGCCTTCACATACATATGACACAATTGAGAATACTATGGCTTGAGCCAGGCACACTTAGTCCCCAAGGTGCAATCGTTGCTTTCTAACACTTTAAAGAAGCCTTTTGAAGCAGACTTGCCCAATTCAATATGGCATTTGATTTCTCAACTGCTGCTATCATGGGCATTGATTATGAATCCAAGTAAAATAAAATCCTTGACAACTTCAATATTTTCTCTGTTTAGCATGATGTAGTTTATTGGTCCAGTTGTGAGGATTTTTGTTTTCTTTATGCTAAGGTGTAATTCATACTGAAGGCTGTAGTCTTTGATCTTCATCAGTAAATGCTTCAATTCCTCCTGGCTTTCAGCAAGAAAGGTTGTGTCGTCTTCATATTACGAGTTGTTAATAGCCTTCCTTCAATCCTGGTGCCTTGTTCTTCTTCATAGAGGTCAGCTTCTCAGATTATTTACTCAGCACACAGGTTGAATAAATTTGGTGAAAGAATACAATCCTTTCCAGATTTAAAACCCTGCCAGAAAAAAACCCTGCAGTATCCCCTTATTCTGTTCCAGTGACTGCCTCTTGGTCTATGTACAGGTCCTACATGAGCACAATTAAGTGTTCTGGACTTCCCATTCCTCGCAATGTTATCCATAATTTGTTCTGGTTTTTGCATAGTCAACAAAACACAGGTATACATCTTTCTGATATTTTTTGCTTTCAACTAGCAGCCAGCTGACATCAGTGATGATATTCCTTGTTCCATGTCCTCTTCTGAATCTAGCTTGAATTTCTGGCAATTCGCTGTTGATGTACTGCTGCGATCACTTTTGAATGATCTTCAGCAAAATATTACTTGTGTGTAATAGTAATGATATTGTTCAATAATTTCCACATTCTGTTGGATCACCTTCCTTTGGAATGGGGACAAATATGGATCTCTTCCAGTCATTTGGCCACGTAGCTATCTTCCAAATTTCTTGGCATAGAAGAATGTGCACTTCTAGCATTTCAGGTATTTGTCGAAACATCTCCGTTGGTATTCTATCAGTTCCTGAAGACTTGTTTTTTACCAATGCCTCCAGTGCAACTTGAACTTATTCCTTCAGTACTCACAGTTCTTGATCATGTGCTACCTCCTGAAATGGTTGAATATCGACCAATTCTTTTCGGTACCGTGGCTCTGTATATTCTTTCCATCTTCTTTTGATGCTTCCTGTGTCATTCATTTTTTTGCCTGTAGAATCCTTGAATATTTCAACTTGAGGCTTGAATTTTTTCTTCAGTTCTTTCAGCTTGAGAAATGCCAAGTATGTTCTTCCTTTTGCTTTTCTAACACCGGGTCTTTGCACATTTCAGTATAATACTTTACTTCGTCTTCTCGAACTGCCCTTTGAAATCTTCTGTTCAGTTCTTTTACTTCATCATTTCTTCCATTCACTTTAGCTACTGTACATTCAAAAGCAAATTTCAGAGTCTCTTCGGACATCCATTTTCGTCTTCTTAAAAAATACTGCAAGTGTACACCATATAAACCATTATGAAGAGCTGCTTAACAGAAAACACAAAGTACTATGTGATGTTGTTGTCGCTCGGTGTCGTTGAATTGGTTTCGACTCATAGCAACCCCAATGTGACAGAACAGAATTGCCCCATAGGGCTTCTAAGGCTGTAATCTTTACAGGAGCAGACTGCCACTGATTGGATTCAAACTGCCAATCTTTCTTTTTTTGTTGTTGTTGTACTTTAGACGAAGTGTCACAGAACAAACTAACTTCTCATTAAACAATTAGTACACCTATTATTTTGTTACACTGGTTACCAACCCCACAACATTTCAACACTCTCCCATGTTACCAGCTTTCCTGTCCCCTCCTGCCTTCTAGTCCTTGCCCCTGAGCTAGTGTGCCCCTTTAGTCTTGTTTTGTTTTATGGGCCTGTCTAATCTTTGGCTGAAAGGGGAACCTCAGGAGTGACTTCATTACTGAGCTAAAAGCTATCTGGGGGCGAGCAATACTCTGGCTTTCTCCAGTCTCTGTCAGACTCATAAGTCTGGTCTTTTATTTTTTATTTTTTTGTGAGTTAGAATTTTGTTCTACATTTTTTTCCAGCTCTGTCTGGGACCTTCTGTCAGAGGAGTTGATGGTGGTTGATGGGCACCATCTAGTTGTGCTGGACTCAGTCACGTGGAGGCTGTAGTACTTGTTGTTCATCAGTCATTTGGACTAATCTTTCCTGTGTGTCTTTGGTTTTCTTCATTCTCCCTTGCTCCAGAAGGGGTGAGACCAATGGAGTATCTCAGATGGCCACTCACAAGCTTTTAAGACCCCAGACGCTACTCACCAAAGTAGAATGTAGAACATTTTCCTTATAAACTATGTTATGCCCATTGAGCTAGATGTTCCCCAAGACCATGGTCCCCGCAACCCTCAGCCCAGTATTCTGGTCCCTCAGGGAGTTTGGAAGCGTCTACGGGGCTTCCATGACCTTCCCTTGGACAAGTCGTGCTGGCTTCCCCAATATTGTATGTAGTCTTACCCTTCACCAAAGGTACCACTATCCATTGTCTATTTAGTGTCAAACCAACAATTTTTCAAATAGCAGCTGAGTGCTTAACAATTGCACCAAACTGAAAATACTCTATAATTTCTAGCATTTGTAGTCATATATTCATGACTAGGGCACACTACTAGATTTTCTTTCTTCAAATTAATGACCTGTCCTGAAAAAAGGTAATGACCAAAGGAAAGATAGGGCAAAGCATTTCAACTAGACATTAGCAGTGGAATAGTTGTCTTTATGCATATATTTTTTAAAATTCCTAAACACGCAAATTTACAAATAAATTCTCTAGTTTGCAAAAACAGTTATTCATTAATGCTCTTTGCTTGTCACTGGACTAAACAGCACAAATACTCTATCAAATAATAGGCAAATTTCCCTTAAACCTGACAAAGAAGGCCAGAAGATCATCTTTTAAAGGGATTAATGACATACCCCGTACTTTAGTGTAAAGCAATGTTTCTCAACATTTAAAAAAAAAGTCACCCCCAAGGAAAAAAATTTCAATATAATTTAAATTCTCCCTAATGGGTCACAAATTTTGTAATATCTAAAAAAAATTTTGCCCTTCTGAAAACAGTTTTCACTCCCTTGGGATAGTTATTACCCACCTTGAGGTTGCGTGGTATAAAGAAAACAGGACAAAAAAAAAAAAAAAAGTGGGGGCGGGGGGGAAGAGGCAGAAGTAAAGGAATTATTTGCCTATAGGCCCTTATCCGCCACTCCCACATCACATAAGATGGATAGCACAGTGCAGGGGTTCTCAACAGTAGCACTCTTGACATTTTGGGCTGGATAATTCTTTGTTGTAGGGGGGTAGCCTGTGGATTGTAGGATGTTTAACAGCATTTCTAGCTGGTACCCACTAGATGCCGATAGTAAAACTTTCTCCTAACCCCCGACAAGTTTAACAACCAAAAATGTCTCCAGACATTGCCAACTGCCCTCTAGGGGACAAGCTTCCCCCCACTGAGAACCACCAGCCAAGAGTGATTCCTGAGAAACTGTCAACAGTGGAGAGGAGAACTAGTGGCCTGGAGTTCGGGGTGGGGGGGGAGAATATGACTTCTGTGTTTGAGACTAAATGACAAATACAGACAGCAAAATGATACTTTAGTTTTTTTTATTGCTGTTGTAACAAATAACCACAAACTTAGTGGATTAAAAAAAAAAACCCAAACCCATTGCCATTGAGTTGATTTCGACTCATGGTGACCCTACAGGACAGAGTAGAACTGCCCCATAGGGTTTCTAAGGCCGTAAATCTTTATGGAAGTAGACTGCCACATCTTTCTCTCATGGAGTGGCTGGTGGGTTCAAACAGCTGACTTTTTGTTAACAGCTGAACACTTACCCACTGCGCCACCGGGGCAGTTTTAGTGGGTTGAACACAATACAAATTTACTATCTTATGGTTTTGGAGTTGCAATATTGAAGGATTCTATGGGGAAAATATTAAACAATGCAGGAAGCATCAAGAGAAGATGGATAGAATGCAGAGTCACCCTACCAAAAAGAATTGGTTGACATTGAACCATTTCAGAAGGTAGCATATAATATAGGAACCGACGGTACTGAAGGAAGAGGTCCAAGCTGCACTGAAGGCGTTGGCAAAAAACAAGACCCCAGGAATTCCAGGAATAGCAGTTGAGATGTTTCAACAAATGGATGCAGCGCTGGAAGTGCTCACTCATCTATGCCAAGAAATTTGGAAGACAGCTACCTGGCCGACCAACTGAGAGATCCATATTTATGCCTATCCCCAAGAAAGGTGATTCCACTGAATGAGAAAATTATCAAACAATATGATTAATATTATATGCAAGTAAAATTTTGCTGAAGATCATTCAAAAGTGGCTGCAGCAGTACATCAACAGGAAACTGCCAGAAATTCAAGCCAGATTCAGAAGAGGACTTGGAAGGATCCTGACTGAAAGCAGAGAATACCAGAAAGATGTTTACCTATGTTTTATTGACTATGCAAAGGCATTCGACTGTGTGGATCATAACAAATTATGGATAATATTGCAAAGAATGGGAATTCCAGAACACTTAATTGTGCTTATGAGGAACCTGTACATAGATCAAGAGGCAGTCATTCTAACAGAACAAGGGTATACTGCATGGCTTAAAGGCGGGAAAGATGTGTATCAGGGTTGTATCCTTTCACCATACTTATTCAACCTGTATGCTGGGCAAATAATCCAAGAAGCTGGACTACATGAAGAAGAATGGGGCATCAGGATTGGAGGAAGACTCATTAACAACCTGCATTATGCCGATGACACAACCTTGCTTGCTGAAAGTGAAGAGGACTTGAAGTACTTAATAACCAAGATAAAAGACCACAGCCTTCAGTATGGATTACACCTCAACATAAAGAAAACAAAAATCCTCACAACTGGACAAGTAACCAACATCATGATAAATGGAGAAAAAATTGAAGCTGTCAAGAATTTCCTTTTATTTGGATCCACAATCAACGTCCATGGAAGCAAGAGTCAAGAAATCAAATGTCACATTGCGTGTGCAAATCTGCTACAAAAGACCTCTTTAAAGTGTTAAAAAGCAAAGATGCCACCTTGAAGACTAAGGTGCATCTGACCTAAGCCATGGTATTTTCAACTGCTCATATGCATGGGAAAGCCGGACCACGAATAAGGAAGACAGAAGGAGAATTGATGCCTTTGAATTGCGGATTTGCCAAAAGAAGGAACAAATCAGTCTTGGAATAAGTACAACCAGAATGCTCCTTAGACACAAGGATGGTAAGGCTATGTCTTACATACTTTGGACATGTTCTCAGAACGGATCAGTCCCTGGAGAAGGACATCACGCTTGGTAAATAGAGGGTCAGCAAAAAACAGGAAGACCTTCAATAAGGTGGATTGACACAGTGGCTGCAACTTTGGGCTCAAGTGCAGCAAAAGTTATGAGGATAGTGCAAGACTGGGCAGTGTTTCGCTCTGTAGTACAAAGGGTCACTATGAGTCAGAACTGACTCAACGCCTAACCACAACATAGTTTTGGGGGACAGGGTTCTGATGCAGTTCTCACTGGGCTACAACTGAGGTATTGGTTGGGCTACATTCCTTTTTGGAGGCTATGGGGGAGAGTCTGTTTTCTTGCCTTTTCCGCCTTCTACAGATTGTCCACATTTCTTGGTTCATGGCTCCCTTCCATCTTCAAAGCCAGTAATGTTGAGCCTGGTTGCTCTCATGCTGCCGCTCACTGACTCCCACCTCTGATTTCACACATCTTTGCACGGGATCTATCTTCCAGGACCTTTTGTGTCTTCCTTTCATCTCTGTTCTCCCACTTGGCTCCCCTCCCAAATGCTTGCCCTCACCATCTGAGTTTCTACTCATCATTCAATCAAAACTCACCTCTATTGTGATGGCATTTCTGACATTGTTATATTCCTCTATTACAGCTCTTTCTACACGACATTCATTTATTCATTCATTCCACAAATATTTATTGAGGAATAACCATGTGTAAGGCACATGGGATACGCCAGTGATGAGGATGGATAGGGTCTTTGCTCTCATGGATCCCACATTCTAGAAGAGGAGACGGACAATAAACAAGTAAATGAATTAAACAATTTCAGTCAGTAACAAGGATTGTGGAGCAAGGGTAGCACAACATTAAATAGGGATCAGGGAAGTCTCTAGAAGGTAAGGAAACTGAGATAAGATATGGAAGATAAGAGGGGGCCAGCCATGTGATGATGTGAGGGGAAAGGGTTCCAGGCAGAAGGAATAACATATGCAAAGGTCCTAAGCTGGGAATAAGCTTGTGTGGTTTGAGGGAAGGCCAGTGAAGTGGGTATGGAAGGGTGGTTAGAGAGAGTGGAAGGAGATGAGGTTGGAGACCCATAGGGGCCAAAAATCATACGGTACCTTCTAAGCCATGGTAAAGACCTTGGATTTTACTCTACTTAAAATGAGGTACTATTGGAAGGTTTTAAGCAGAGGAGTACCATAATTTGATTTAGATTTTAGGAGGATCACGCAGAATGAGTTGTTGGGGGGGGGAGGGGCAAGACTGGAGGCAGAGAGACCATGTAGGAGGCTTTTGTCATTGTCAGGATGGAGAAAATCATGAGGTAGAGAGACCAGGGAGGTGGTTAGAGAAGATGGTGCATTACACCATGTCCCCTGTAGCCTCCAAAAAGGAATACAGCCCAATCAACACCTTGATTGCAGCCGGTGAGACCTGTGTTAGCTTGCTGGCAAATCCTAAATGCCCAACTTGGTAAAAGATTAACTATATTCCACTCAGCCATTAATGAGCATATTTTAAAGACTATGTAATTGACCTTATACCTCACTAGAAGTCTTTGAGCTCCTTGAGGATAAAGACTAGTACTTTTTCATCCCCAGGGCTTAATATCGCCTGGCATATATCAGGTTACTAAAAGTGCTGAAGGATGTTTATAATCTTGCTATCCCTAGTTTGTTTTTATGAAGTAGTAGAACATTTTGACCTGGCCTTTTCCTCTTTGCTCCCTCAGCAGCTGGGTTACTTGGTACAAGGTAGGAAAAATGATTAGGAGACTTAGCTCAATGATTCAGTAGCCCAGTCATGAATTTTGTATCAATCCTGAAATATCTAAGGAGGGATTATCATATATTTTTTAGTGGATTAGATATGACGTAGAGTAATGTCACACACTCAGTGTAAAATAAAATCAAGAGAGACTTATTGGAAGGAAAGGCAACTCAAGCTGGGGAGGCACTGAATCCTACAATGTGAAATTCCGCACACTCTGAGGAGTTACAGGCATCCAGGCAATATTTATATTGTTAAACCAGGAACTAACGGTATAATATTCTGATTGGCTTACTAGTGATTTGTAAAAGTCGAGGGCGGGGTAACAAAAGCAGGGGCTTTACAGTGACTGGTAAATACAGCATACATGGGTTTACATGATTGGTTCAAAGACTTTTTTGCTGATTAGTTACTACTTGGTGACTATAGGGGGCTTCACAGGGGGTTTACAAGACATTTGCAAGACATTTCTTTCTGGGAAGATAGAGGTTAGATACGCTTTGTATCAAGGCTCTTTGGGAATAAGCTGGCAACATGCTTTCTTAGCTTGATTCCAAAGAAACATTTTCATAGATACAAGATTAAGTCCAGACAATGGTTAACTGTTACTGAGGTGAAGATAAAGGTTTAAAAGGGGTCAGGCCCAAGCCTGTACTAACCATTTCAGATATGCCAGTCCCCTCTACATTAAAAACCCCTTCACAGATTAAAAAAGAAGCAGAAACCATCAGGCTTTTTGTCAAATGCATATTGAATATTACTGGCAAAAATAAAGCTGACAATGGTTAAAACAAAACATGGTAAGATTTGACTAAAAAATAATAGTAGAATTAAATTTGGGCAAAATAAAATCTGCAAAATTAGATGGTCTTAGAAGAAATAGGTTTATGAGAGAAAGCTGCTAATAGTGGGATCTGCAATAGGCCTAAAAATGAGTCAACTCTTTTTTAACAAGATTTTTCAGAAAGAAGTTCAGTTTCTTTGAAAATAATTTTAGTAAACTCAAATGAAGTGGGAACTATTTGAAATAGTTTTTCATCATGTACAAAATTGATCATTTATTGATTCATTCACCAATAAGTTATTAAGTCAAATCGACCTAATGGATTTTTCCATATAATATTTTCTTGCTGAATATTTATCAATGTTGGGATAATTTTGATTAAGATGTTTATGTTCATAAACTTGTCAAAGAGTCAACTATCTACGGGTTTGAATGACTGCCATGAAAAAAATCTGGTAGGTGAAAACTTTAAGGCCAAATTGGCAGAATCAAAATGGTAGGATCAAAACAGTTTTTAACATAAAAATCAATTTTAATTCATATTTTCAAGTACTTTTTCATTACAAAGTTCACATAAAAAATTTCAAGGTTTCCAAAAATGCACAAAGGAAAAAGAAGAAAAACAATGATCCATAGCATCTTCCTTGAGACAAAACCACTGTAAACCTCTGGGGTATTTTTTTCACTGTATATTTTAAAATACACTTTAAAATTTTAAAACTTAGTTGTAGTAACACTTCATATGCAATTTTATGTACTGCTGTTTTCGCTTAACATTAGATTATAGACATTTTTACATTATGACATCATCTTCATAATTAGTCTTTTTAAAGGCTGAGGGAAATTTACTCTTTTGGTTGGGCAGTTAAGGATTTGCCAATTTTTTAGGAACTTATAAATAGTGCAATACATCATTTCACATGAAGATTTTTCTGGATTTTGGATTATTTCCTTAGGATAAATCCTTAGAAATGGAATTATAGGATCAAAAGATTTTTTTTTTTTTTTTTAATGTGGAAGAAAGAGATTGATTCTCATAAGTAGCATTCGGACCAGAAATGAGACAATGAAAAAGCAACTCAAATATCTAGCCTTCTGTGTTTAGCTGTACATGTTCTCCACCTGGGAACCCTAGTGGCGTAGTAGTTAGGTGCTATGACTGCAGACCAAAAGGTTGGCAGTTCAAATCCATTAGGCACTCCTTGGAAACTCTATGGGGCAGTTCTACTCCGTCCTATAGTGTCGCTATGAGTCAGAGTTGACTCAATGACAATGGGTTTTTTTTCTCTCCCTATAAATCTGGAAGACTGTGATGCTTAAAGGGAATTGGGCTTTTTTTTTTTTTTTATAGCTTAAGAAATAAAGTAGTACTACAAGTGTTATTTGGTTTTGTTTTTTTTGGTACAAGTGTTATAATGAAAAATAGTGGTACCTCACCCTATCCTTTCCCATCCTCCAGCCCCCAGGTTTAACTCTTTTAATAGTTCTTTGGGTATTTGCTTTCATGTTTCTAAGTGATATCTTTAAAATGCGATTTCTTTTATTTATAAACTCCAGGCATTAGCTATTGAATTCCTATCATGGAAGATGAGAATTTAGATACCACTTCCCTGTCACACGTACCCCATCTTGATACACCTCACGTGTGTGGGTATCCCGGCACACCCATACCCACGTGCACACACGTACCCACATGCTTCTCTTACTTCTCTCTCCTAATCTATGTTACATCACCTCTTTTTTTTTTTTATTAACTTTTATTGAGCTTCAAGCGAACGTTTACAAATCAAGTCAGACTGTCACATTTAAGTTTATATACACCTTACTCTGTACTCCCACTTGCTCTCCCCCTAATGAGTCAGCCCTTCCAGTCTCTCCTTTTGTGACAATTTTGCCAGCTTCCAACTCTCTCTATCCTCCCATCCCCCCTCCAGACAGGAGATGCCAACACAGTCTCAAGTGTCCACCTGGTATCATTAGCTCACTCTTCATCAGCATCTCTCTCCTACCCACTGTCCAGTCCCTTTCATGACCGCTGAGTTGTCTTCGGGAATGGTTCCTGTCCTGTGCCAACAGAAGGTTTGGGGACCATGACCGCCAGGATTCCTCTAGTCTCAGTCAGACCATTAAGTATGGTCTTTTTATGAGAATTTGGGGTCTGCATCCCACTTATCTCCTGCTCCCTCAGGGGTTCTCTTTTGTGCTCCCTGTCAGGGCAGTTATCGATTGTGGCCGGACACCATCCAGTTCTTCTGGTCTCAGGATGATGTAGGTCTCTGGTTCTTGTGGCCCTTTCTGTCTCTCGGGCTCTTAGTTATCGTGTGACCTTGGTGTTCTTCATTCTCCTTTGATTCAGGTGGGTTGAGACCAATTGATGCATCTTAGATGGCTGCTTGTTAGCATTTAAGACCCCAGACGCCACATTTCAAAGTGGGATGCAGAATGTTTTCATAATAGAATTATTTTGCCAATTGACTTAGAAGTCCCCTTAAACCATGGTTCCCAAACCCCCGCCATTGCTCCGCTGACCTTTGAAGCATTCAGTTTATCCCGGAAACTTCTTTGCTTTTAGTCCAGTCCAGTTGAGCTGACCTTCCATGTATTGAGTATTGTCCTTCCCTTCACCTAAAGCAGTTCTTAGCTACTAATTAATCATTAAAAATCCCTCTCCCACCCTCCCTCCCTCCCCGCCTCATAACCACAAAAGTATGTGTTCTTCTCAGTTTATACTATTTCTCAAGATCTTATAATAGTGGTCTTATACAATATTTGTCCTTTTGCCTCTGACTAATTTCCCTCAGCATAATGCCTTCCAGGTTCCTCCATGTTATGAAATGTTTCACAGATTCGTCACTATTCTTTATCGATGCGTAGTATTCCATTGTGTGAATATACCACAATTTATTTACCCATTCATCCGTTGATGGACACCTTGGTTGCTTCCAGCTTTTTGCTATTGTAAACAGAGCTGCAATAAACATGGGTGTGCATATATGTTTGTGTGAAGGCTCTTATTTCTCTAGGGTATATTCCGAGGAGTACCTCTTTCTTTTGTACAGCACATCCTTCAGTAGTTTCTTAAGGAAGAGTGTACAGAAGGTGAGTTTTTCAAAACTTTGCATGTCTGGAGAGGTCTTTGACCTACCTTTACACTTGACTGATGTCTTGCCTAGGTTTTGAGATTAAGGGTAAAATATTTGTTTCTCAGAACTTGGCAGGCATTCTAACAAGTTCCCAAGTGATGTTCAACGTGACAGTTGAGAAGTCAGATGACATTCTGATTTCTATTATTTTGTATGCGATCTAGATATTTTTATGATCTTTTCTTTAGCCCTAGTGTTTTGAAAATTTTCCATGACATGCCTTGAAGATAATTATGCTTTTCATTCATTGTGGCAATGTAATCCGTGGGGCTTTTAAACTGGGACTTTATTTTCTTTAACCCGTTGCCGTCGAGTCTCCAGAAATTTTTTCTTGAATTGTTTCTTTGATCATTTTCTTTCAGGAACTCCTGAATTAATCCTTAAAAAAAAAAAAAAAAAAATTCTTTTAATGTCTAAATCTTTGGGTTTTTTTTTTTTTTTTTGCTCTGCTTTCTGGTGATTTCCATGACTTTGTCTTCTAACTCTTCTGATACATTTTTCATTTTGTACATTTTTTTTTTACTTTCAAGAACTTTACTTGTTCTATGTTCCTTTTTTGTAGCAACCTGGTCTCATGGGTGCTCTGTCTTCTCTTACCTCTCTGTCAACATTGAGTGTTTTTTCTTGCTCCTTGTCTTGTTTCTGAGTTTCCATTTTCTTTCTGTCATGGTGGAACCTTTCCTCAAAAGTCTAGTGATCTATTGCCATCTGTTTATATTTGAATGAAGCATCAAAAAGCTGGTTAGACACTCTGTGTGTGTGTGTTTGGAGCTCTGGGGAGCCTTGCTGACTGGAGGGCTTTGCTGTAGGGTGCTAGTTGAGATCTGCTGCTTCACTGGGGGATTCCCCTTGTATTAGTCATCTTTTGTTGAATAACAAACTACACCAAAACTTAAAGCTTAAAACAACAGCATTTATTATCTCATAGTTTCCGTGAGCCAAAAATCTGTGTTCAGCTTAGCTGGGTCCTCTGCTTCAGGATTTCTTAGAGGCTGCAATCAAGGTGTTGGCTAGGCTATAGTCTCATCTCAAGGCTGAACTAGGGAAAGAGCTGCTTCCAAGTTTAGTTACATGTTTTTTGGTGGGACCAGGGGCAGACTATCCAAAAGGTAAGATAAGCACGGTGCTTCCTTTGCTTACCAGATCATCTGAGGTGAACAATATCACATTTTATGACCACATCAAAGATTCTGCTTCTAGGTATGGCTGGCATTTGTCTCTCTCCCAAGCCCACAGTACCTTCCTACAGAATCAATGCCTCTTTTTCAAATTTACGGTCCCTGACAGGGGTGAATGACCCAATAAGGAAGGTAAGCATGGGCTTACTTGTGCTTACTTGCTAATTTGTAGTGAACAATTTCACATGTGAAACCCATGTGAAATTGTTCACTACAAATTAATAAGTAAGCACAAGTAAGCCCATGCTTACCTTGCTTACTGTGTTATCCATCCCTGGGCAGGACCCAATTTCTTGCTGGCTGTTCATTGGAAACCATCATCAATTTTTTACTATGTGGGCCTCTTCATAGGATAGCTTAAAACTGGGGCTTCCAGCCAATTAGCAGCCAAGCACTTAACCCAAAAAACCAAACCTGTTGCCGTCAAGTCAATTTCAATTCATAGCAACCCTGTAGGACAGAGTAGAACTACCCTATAGGGCTTCTAAGCCTGTAAATCTTTACAGAAGTAGACTGCCACGTCTTTCTCTCTTGGAGTGGCTGGTAGGTTCAAACTGCCGACTGAAAGGAGTAGGATTGCTGGATCATAAGGTATTTCTATGTCTAGCTTTTTGAACACACACCATACTGTTTTCCGTAGTGATTGTACCATTTCACAACCCCACCAACACTGTATGAGTTCCAATCTCCCCATTACCTTGCCAGTATTTGTCGTTTTCTGGGCTTTTTTTCTTTTTTTTGATCAGTGCCATTTTTGTAGGGGTAAGGTGGTATCTCATTGTAGTTTTGATTTGCATCTCCCTTTTTTTTTTTTAATGGCTAGTGGGGAGCCCTAGTGACACAGTGGTCAAGAGCTCAGCTGCTAACCAAAAGGTCGGCAGTTCAAATCCACCAGCTGTTCCTTAGAAACCCTATGTGGCAGTTCTGCTCTGTCCTATTGGGTCCTGTGAGTCGGAATTGACTTGACGGCAACTTTTTTTTTTTTAAATCAGATTTGTCATTACCAAAAAATTTTTCCCAGTCTGTAGACTCTTTTTACTCTTTTGGTAAAGTCTTTTGATGGGCAAAATATTTAATTTTTAGGAGGTGCCAGTTATCTTATTTATCTTCTGTTGTCTGTACATTTTTAGTTGTGTTTTATAGCGTATTTAAGCCAAAATTTAGGACCCCAAGCTTTGTCCCTGTCTTAGTCATCTAGTGCTGCCATAACAGAAATACAGTAAGTGGATGGCTTTAACAAAGAGAAATTTATTTTCTCACAGTAATGTAGGCTAAAAGTCCAAATTCAAGGTGTCAGCTCCAAGGGAAGGCTTTCTCTCTCTGTCAGCTCTGGAACAAGGTCCTCATCCTTAATCTTCCCATAGTCGAGGAGCTTCTCAGGTGCAGGGACCTGGGTCCAAAGGACACGCTCTGCTCCCAGTGCTGCTTTCTTGGTGGTATGAGGTCCCCAACTCTCTGCTTGCTTCCCTTTCATCTCTTGAGAGAGAAAACGTAGTGCAGGCTATACCCCAGGGAAACTCCCTTTACACTGGATCAGGGAGGTGACCTGAGTCACAGTGGTGTTACAATCTAACCCTAATCCCCTTAACATAAAATTACAATCACAAAATGGAGGACAACCATACAATACTGGGAAGCATGGCCTAAACAGGTTGACACATTTTTCAGGGGACATGATTCAATCCATGACAGCCCCTATGTTATCTTCCAGGAACTTTATAGTTTTAGTTTTAACATTTAAGTCTTTGATCCATTTTGAGTGAGGTTTTGTGTATGGTGTGAGGTATGGATATGCAAATGGATATCCGATTTTGCAAGTGCCATTTGTTAAAGAGGCTCTCTTTTCCTTGTTGAATGGACTTTGAGCCTCTGTTGAAGATCAGCTGTCCCTAGATGGATGGATTTACTTCTGGGCTCTCAATTCTGTTTGATTTTCATGTTATTTTGTATAGATTGCACTCATTACGTGTCAGATGTAACCCTTTTACCTACTAGATTCTTCTCTGAAGGAGTGGTCCTATTCCAGAGTCATGAGGTATTATTGCAGTTGGGCAATAAAGGACCCAGGAGGGACAAGAAACTGGGTCTGTATCTGAAATAACATTCAACTCTCCTTTAGATCCATAGAGAGAAAAAAACTCCTCAAAAATAGAATGGAACCATCACGTGGAGTGAGGGTATTTCTGTAACCACTTCTTACCTGACTCTCGTTCCAGTCGTTTCTCCTTATACCGCTTAGGAAAATGCTGCCAGTTGGAGGGAATGAAAATACTCATCTTGGGAAGTACATCTCAAAGCTTTGACACGCTAATGTGATTTTCAAATCAGAGCGGACTGTGTGTGCATGTTATTTTTTTAAATTGTTCCTGTGGAACAATGATGGCAGCGACAACATAGCTCATCTCACACACTCTTCAAAACATGCCCTTGACACGCCACTTATGGAGAGATGAAGTCTATGATCCCCACCTTACAATCTGGGTGTGCTTGTGACTCCCTTGTAACCAATCATGCAGTAAAACGGATACAGCGTGGTGACTTCTGAGCTACAGCAGAAAAGCTGATACAGCTTCTGCCTTATTTTTCGGAACTCTCTCATGGGAGTTCGGAGCCGTCCTGCAAGCAATCTGATTGCCTGGAGACCACCATGCTGTGAAGAAGCCCAAACAGGTCCATAGGAAGAGACCACATGCAGCAACCCTGCAACTGCCTGAAGAGAGAGAGAGGCCCCAGCACAGGGGCCTGAACACAGAAAAATAGGGCCTACGGCAATTAGTGTTAAATTGCTGAATGATCTCTCATAGCTGGCTATGGAACCTGTGATGGCCAAAAGAAACTGCTAATGGCACCTCACTTCAAGCAGTGCTCAGAGTATGCATGCCACACGCAGGGCACGGCGTCCTACCTGCCACCCCAACCCCGGGGTTAGGCCTCTGTAAGCAGCCCAGCCAGCCCCTAGCTGCTCCGGCCCCTGCTATTCCAGCTCCAGCCACTGATTGCTACTGCCTGAGAGATCGTGGGCCAGAAATGCCCAGTCAGTGCTCCCCAAATTCTTGACCTGTGGAAACCATCAGAGATAATAAAATGATTGCTGTTATTCTAAACCACTAAGTCAGAGGGCGATTTGTTACACAGCCCTAGTAACTGGAATGTTCTCTGTAAAAGATGGAGAATGAGTTAAGGCAGGTTTCCTTAGTTACAAACAACAGAGACTGACTCTGGCTAACTGAAGCAAAATTAATGCGATAAGTGTCTAAAATAAGAAACTAGAAAAGTTATATTAAAAGAAAATGGAGGTAAACAAAATCTGGCACAATGGAATATTACTCAGTTGCAAAGAGAAATGAAGTCCTGATACACGTTATAATATGGATGAACCTAGAAAATGTTGTGTTAAATGCCATTGAGTCAGTTCCAATTCATAGCGACACTGGGTACAATAGAACAAAACACTGCCCAGTCCTGTGCCATCCTCATGATCATTGTTATGCTTGAGCCCATTGTTGCAGCCACTGTGTCAATCCATCTCATCGAGGGTCTTCCTTTTTTTCGCTGACCCACTACTTTACCAAGCCTGACGTCCTTCTTCAGGGACTGATCCCTCCTGATAACATGTCCGCAGTATGTGAGACGTAGTCTTGCTACCCTTGCTTCTAAGGAGCATTCTGATTATTGTTCTCCCAGGATAGAACTGTTCATTCTTTTGGCAGTCCATGGTATATTCAATATTCTTCACAAAACCACAATTCAAAGGCGTCAATTCTTTGGTCTTCCTTACTCATCGTCCAGCTTTCACATGCTCATCAGGTGATTGAAAACACTATGGCTTGGGTCAGGTGCACCTTAGTCTTCAAGGTGACCTCTTTGCTTTTTAACTTTTAAATTATGCTGAATGAAATATGTCAGACACCAAAGGGCAAAGATTGTATGATTCCACTTATTTGAAATATCTAGAATAGACAAATGCTAGAGACAAAAGTTCATTAATGGTTACTAGACCAAAAGGGGAGAATAGGGGTACTTTATTGCTTATGGGTACTGGGTTTTTGTTTGAGGTGATGAAAAACTTTTGTAAATAGATGGTAGCAATGGCTGTACAACATGGTGAATGTCATTAATATCACTGAGTTGTACACTTTAAAATGGTTAAAATGACAAATTTTTTGTTATATGTATTTTACCAGGATAAAAAAAAAAAAAGAACCAGGACTCCTTGGAGAAATGGCTGATTTTATGACTGGTGTAGGAAATATACAAGATGAACCTGAAAGGAAGAAGAAAAAAAAAAGAAAATGGAAGGAAGGAGATCATGAAAAAGAGCAGAAATCAGGGAAATTGAAAAGAAATGTACTCAATCAAAAAGGAAAAAATTAGGCCTTTGAAAAAGCTAGTAAAGTAGATACATCTCTAGAAGGACTGATAAGAAAAAAGATAAAAGCATAAATAAAATTAAGAATGAAAAATTATAGACTTGGTAGAGATTAAAGAGCTAATAAATGGAACACTGTGAACAACTTTATTCCAATACATTTGAAAACTTATGCAACACGGAGCCCTGGTGGCTCAGCGTTTAAGAGCTCAGCTGCTAACCAAAAGGTCAGCAGTTCAAATCCACCAGCCGCTCCTTGGAAACCCTATGGAGCAGTTCTACTCTGTCTGTAGGATCGCTATGAGTCACAGTTGGCTCGATGGCTACGGGTTTGGTTTTAGTTTATGTAACTTAGACAAATTCCTAGAATAATAACTTATCAAGCTGGCTCAGTGAGAGTATGAAAAGCTGTAAATCTGTGATGACCACCATGACAGCCACTAGTCACATGTGGCTACTGATCACTTGCTTGAAACGTGGCTAGCACAACTGAGGGACTGAATTTTTAATTTTATTTAGTTTAAATTTAAAAACTGGAAGAGTGTAAAATATTTTTCCATTAGTGCAACTTGATTACTTATGACTACATTTCACTTGAACCGTTGCATTGAGTAAAATACAACTGTTGCATTGTAGCGTTTGTGTTGGATGTGTGGGTCATCTCTAGTGTCACACATGAACACATCACCCGTCTGGTTAGAGTCAATGGATTCAGTTGGAACGATTTTTTTTTTTTTCTATTTACAGATGTAATATTGTAATGTGTTTATCTGAATATTTCATGAAGTCATAAAATGAGAAGCCACAGATTTACCTGGTGGTATCTATGTAAATCATACTCGGTAATTAAACTGAAATACTTATTATATTAAATATAATTAAGCTACTCTTCCAGTTTGAAAAATAAGCATGAACCAATATTTGAATTTAAAATAAAGGCATACTATTGGTACAGAATTACATGGCGATGCAGAAGCTGGTACCATGACAGGAACAGTAAAGAAAAAAGAGGCTGGAAGAAGGTAGATCACAAATGTCGTGATGAATGGCAAATACAAAACGCCAAAGCTGTTTGTTGACATGTGATGGTGTCATTGCTCTGACTGCTATTGTAATATACGCCGTGTATTCTTGTGTTTTAAACATTTCTCGGTTTTCACTTCTAATGTCCAAAAGCAAAAACCTGTTGCCATGGAGTCAATTCCGACTTATAGTGGCCATGTAGGACAAAGGAGAACTGCCCCATAGAGTTTCTAAGGAGCAGCTGGTGGATTCAAACTGCTGGCCTTTTTGGTTAGCAGCCACAGCTCTTAACCACTATGCCACCAGGGTTTCCCACTTCTAATACAGTGTATGTTAACAGATACAATCCACCAAAAAAAGCTCTTTGTGGTCTTCGATAATTTTTAAGAGAATAAAGGGGTCCTGAGGAGTCCCTGGTTGGCAGAAATGATTAGGTGCACAACTACTAGCCCAAAGGTTGGTGGTTTGAACCAACCCACAGAGGTGCCTCAGAAGATAGACCTGCCAATCTGCCTCCGAAAGGTCACAGTCTTGAAAACCCTGTGAACCAGTTCTACTTCGCACAGATGGATTCATCATGAGTTGGAATCTATTTGATGGCAACTAACAACAACAACAAAAGGAGCCCTGGTGGTGCAGTGGTTAAAGTGCTTGGCTGCTAATGGAAAGGTCGGTGCTTCAAACTCACCAGCTACTTCTCAGTAGAAAGATGTGGCAGTCTGCTTCCATAAAACATTTACAGCCTTGGAAACCCCAAGAGGCAGTTCTACTCTGTCCTATAGGGTCACCATGAGTCAGAATTGACTGGACGGCAGTGGGTTTGGTTTTGGTTTTTGGTAACAACAACAACAAAGGAGTCTTGAGATCAGAATGTTTGAGAACTACTGATCTAGAACATAGAAAGGCAAAGTTCAGGTGGAAAGCTATCGTGGTATTGGGAACCAGCAGGATTCATTAGAACATTTTAAAATGAGGAATGACCTTAAAACTGGCCTTGTCTTTAAGAAAACTCCATCTCCCCCCCCCCCCCCCCAATTCTTCTCCTTCCTCTAGGGTTCTCCTATTGCAGCACCTCACTTGGCCTATTTTGCTTGAGTTTGAGATTAGAGAATTCTAATATTTAGGCTCTTCCTTTCTTTGCCCACATCCAGATTGACTTGCCCTGGGTCCAGTTTCTCGGAAGGTCAATATAAAGGGTAATGTGGTAGCTCTCCCAGGTGACAATTTGCGTTTTTAACAGATAATTTTTGAAGATACAACCAGTCGCTTTGTTCGGTAGTTACTATTTTAGTCAGAGGAATGTGAGGTGGTAGAAAGCCATCATTAACAGTCTAAGAATCTGAACAGACTGAGCCATAGACAACAGTGGGCTAAGAAATGAGGCTCCTTGGGATGACAGCAGCAAAAGGCAATTTCCACTGCAGCTACAGCCCTCTGGGGACTGCCTACCCCGATGCCTCTCAGCATTCTTTTCTGGTATGGATGAGCTCAACGACTTCCAGGGGCCAGTGGCATGGCTGTGTCCTCTGAGGGTCATCCACAAAGCCTCATAGGAAAGAGGCAGTCTTATAAAAAACCTGGGTCGCACAGATGCAGATTTTCTTAGGCTTTGCTGTGGAAAAGTGGTTCTTATTTCCTTTAATATATACCTCCTTTTCACTTTCATTCTCCTTTTCGAATTTAAATGGTGGTACGCTCTTTCAGGATTTCTTTCTGTCTCCTAAGCTGTTCGTTTTAGCCTCATTTTACCTGTGTAGAAGCAATAGTGGTTGACACATAAAATAAAAAAGTGAGCTACAAAGTGTGGCCTGAGGAACTCTTGTATGAGCATCCCGTGGGATGATAAAGCTGGAGGTAGGGAAGAGGACAAGTGTGGTTAGAGCACCCTGGTTAGAGGGGTTAGGTGGCAGGAGAGCCTCTGGAGAGAAGAGCAGCGCCCACAGGCTGTGCTGGGCTTGACAGGTCAGGGCAAGGCATTTCAAAGAGCAATAGAAAGCCACTGGAGGTTTTGAGCAGAGTAATCAGATCTTACTTACATTTTAAAAATAACACTGACAGCCAGGCTGGAGAAGAGACTGTAGACAGACGCAAGGACAGTCTCCTGCAGGGGAATATTGATTGCAGTAGCCTGGGCAAGAGATGATGGCGGTTTGGTCCAGACGGACAGCAACAGCATAGGGATTGGAGACCTACTTTGAAGATAGAATAGCTCAGATTTGTTCATAGATTGAACGGGGTATAAGAAAGAGAGAGAGGGGAAGAGAGTGAGAGGGAAGGAGGAATGGAGAGAGGGAAAGATGAAACCCAAGACACCTAAATTTGCTGGCCTCAGGAACTGGCAGACTTACTGCAATAGTAAATTTTGAGATGAGGAAAGAACTTGTGTGTGTGTTGAAGGGACGGGAGGGTATGGGGGTGTCTCACATGTAAAAATGTTTTACATGCTACATTCTCTCCCAACATTTTATACCGAAAATTTTCATACCAAGAGCAAATTGGAAAGAATTCTACAGTGAACACGCATGTACTCACCACCTAGATTCTACAATTAATATCCTACTAGACTCCATCTATCCGTGCCTCCAGCCTGCAGTCGGTCTGATTTTGGTAACGCATTTCAAAGTAAACTGCAGACATCAATGTACTTGCCTTTACATACTTCAGCCTGCATGTCATCTGTCTCCTGTTATTTATTTATTTAAATGTAAAATTTACATACAAGGTGATACGGGCAAATCTTAAGTGTACCTTCGCTGAGTTTTGATGCACGGATACACCTGCCAACACTTTAAATTTGAGATGCCTGTGGGACACCCAAGGGGACATAATCAAACCGGCTTGCTGGATGCAGGAATCTGGAGCTCAGACGGGAGGTGAGTTTGGGAATTGTCAGGACACAGCTGTACCTAAGCTGTGGAAGTGGATGAGATCACCCAGCGGTCAAAGAGGGAAGAGAAAGGGCTGCGGTCTCAGAGCCCAGCGTTGACAGAAGTGGTGGGGGGCAGACGGGGACGTGGGGGTCAGTCAGGGCTGGAGCTGGGCCAGGCCGGGGTCCCAGTGAGCGGCTCTAAGAGGTCACCTGAGGTGTCACTGGGTGGGGGGGGGTCCCAGCTCCAGGCGGGAAGGTCAGCAGGCGGAGGAGGAAGAGGAGAGGGAAGGAGGAAGAGGAGAGGGAAGGAGGAAGAGGAGAGGGAAGGAGGAAGAGGAGAGGGAAGGGTACGGGGAGGAGGCAGACGGGGACGTGGGGGTCAGTCAGGGCTGGAGCTGGGCCAGGCCGGGGTCCCAGTGAGCGGCCCTGCGAGGTCACCTGAGGTGTCACTGGGTGGGGGGGGGTCCCAGCTCGAGGCGGGAAGGTCAGCAGGCGGAGGAGCGGGAGGAGAGGGAAGGGTACGGGCAGCAGGCAGACGGGGACCCGCAGGGAGACCCGGCTCGGGGCGGGAGGCGGAGGCGGGGGCCACGGGAGGCCAGCGAGGCAGGCGGAGGGGCGGGGCCGGGCGGGGCGGAGCCGCCGCAGCGGCCGGGCGGGCGGGCGGCCGGGCGGAGGGAGGGGGTGTGTGCGCGGGTCACATGGTCGCCGCTGCCCTCCCCGTCAGCCGCCCTCGCCGCCGCGGTGCGCTGGCTGCAGGAAGCCGCCGTGCCGCCGCTTTTGTTGTCAGGGGCCCCGCGAGGAGCGCCGCTCGCCGGCCGCCGCCCGCGCCTCCGCAGCCCGCTCTCCGGCCGCCGGGCCCGGGTCTCGGGCGTCGCGCCCGCCCTGCCCATGAGGGCGCCCCGCGACCAGCGCCGCCTCCAGCCCCGGACGGCGCGGCGCTGAAGCGGCGGCGGCGGCGGCGCTGCCCCTGTGGGAAGCGGGCGGCCCGGCCCCCAGCCCGAGGGCGCCATGGAGGTGAACGCGGGTAAGAGCCGGGCTGCGGCGGGTGGGGGCGGCGGCGGGGGGCTCGGAGCCCGCCGGGCACCTCGGGGGGCGGGCAGGGTGGGCGGCGGCGCGCTGCTCGTCCGCCTCGGCTCGGCGCCCGTCGCCCCCCGCACGAACCTCCGCAGCGCGGCCCGCCGGCGCCCGGCCCGGCCCCCCCTCACATGGCCTGGCCGCGCGAGCCACGTGCGCGCTGTGTTTACGTTCGGCGGCGCGCGCGCGCCGGTTGGCTGGGCGGCCGAGTGACGCGACATTACATAATGGGCGCTGAGGCGGTGGCGGCGGGCGGGGACACGTGAGGCCGCTGGGCTCCGTGACCCACATTCCCCGAGGCCGCAGGGACACGTGGGGGTGGCTGCGCGCGCGCGCGGTGGGGCGCGCGCCTGTGGGGGGCGCCGCCGCAGCCTCCCGGGAGGCCCGCCCCCTTGGAAGCCTCCGGGCTGTGACGTGGCCGCGATCCCCCGCCCCCGCGGGCTTGCACACTGCGGAGGAGGCCGCGCGTGCGCGCTGGGAGCGCCCGGGTGGCCCTGAGACAGGCGCCGCAGTGCAGCGGCCGCTTCCCGCGCGGAGAGGTGACCCCGAAGTGGCGAGCCGGGCGGGCAGACGCAGGGGCGCCCCGGGGGATGCCGGCGGCCGCAGACACTGCAGGTCCCCAGGAGGAAGTGCGGGCCGAGGGCCGCCACCCGTGCCGGGGGAGGGGTCCCGAGGAAGGCGGGGGGCTTCCCAGACGAGAAGGGGCTGGACGTCCTGAGCCGTGTCCCGCAGACAGAGGGCACAGCACCGTTGTCATCAGGCTGTTTACCAAAAGAAGAAGAAGAAAAAAAAAGGTTTCCTGGAGGAAGTAAACTATTCACACACCCTCAAGTATTAAAAAAAAAAAAAAGGTTAGAAAATCCCCTCTGGTCGGGAACCTCGCTGTGAGTGGGTCACACCCATTGCGGGTCATTCTGCTCAAAGTCTGCCTGACTCATGATCCTAGGTGACTCCCAGACATTGTATAAGACTGGTTGTTCGTTTAAACTGATATTTTTTTCAGCCAGGGAGTCCCCTACCTTTTCTGAACCTGATCAAGAGAATTCTGGCTTTATAAATCTTTTTTTTTGTTGTTTTTTTCCCAGAAGAGTATTGCCTCAGGACAATACAGTGTTCCCTTCCTCTTTTTTTCTGCCCCCAAACAAATGATGGCCCTTATACCTGTCTACTCTGTCACATGGGGTTGCTCTGAGTCGAAAATAGATTCCAGGGCACCAGCAACAACTGCCCAAAGCAAGTGAGCTTATAGAAGCCAGTTTTCATTTATACTTTTTTTAGTTTATCATATGGTCTCCCAAAAACCATGCCTTGATAATGAGCATGTGAATTTTCGATGAACAGCAGAAATAAAGTCGATTTTCAAACGTGTATTGATTTCCTAAGGGCCTAGGTAGATTTTGAGGATATTTTGATTCCCTGGTCCTCACTCAGTGGTGTTTTTCCTGATCTCTCACTATCTTGGTGGCTTTTGGGAAGTGACACTCAGAAGTGGACAGGCTCCTATGGAAGTTGTTTCACCACGACCAGGCGCCTAGTTGCCCCCTTTCTTTTGGACCCTGCTGTAAAGGAACTCTCTGGTGGGTTTGTTTGTTTATTTGGGTATTTTGCTTTGCTGACTGCCATGGATTGAATTGTGTCCCCCCAAAATACGTGGATCAATTTGGCTAGGCCATGACTCCCAGTATTGTGTGATTGCCACCATTTTGCTGTCTGATATGATTTCCCTGTGTGGCGTATATCCTATCTCTATGATGTTGATGAGATGGATAAGCGGCAGTTATGTTGATGAGATCTACAAGATTAGATTGTATCTTAAGCCGGTCTCTTTTGAGATATAAGAGAGAGAAGTGAGCAGAGAGACATGGGGACCTCATACCACCAAGAAAGCAACACTGGGAGCAGAGTGCGTCCTTTGGACTTGGGCTGGCATGCTCCCAGACCAAGGGAATACTGATGACAGGGACCTTCCTCCAGAGCTGACAAGAGAGAGCCTTTCTCTGGGGCTGGCACCCTGAGTTTGGACTTCTAGCCTACTGCATTGTGAGAGGATAAGCTAGCTTCTCTTTGTTAAAGCTGTCCACTTGTGGTATTTCTGTTACAGCAGCGCTAGATAACCAAGACACTGACTCACAGTAAACTTGAAGTCAACTATGACCTTTTCATGTCCATAATTTTGAAGCTAGATTTCATCCATTGTTCAGATAATTGCTTGGCCTGAAGTGCAGAGATTTGCAACCTAAGTTAAATCTTGTTATTCCTGGTAGTTATGATGCCCGGAACACTGAATTAGGGAATCCTGAACTATTGCTTCAAGGAAGAATACAGGGTTAGGTTCTTGGTAGCCTCTGGTCACGACATTTTCATCAATGGGTCAATACACAACCAAGTTTTATGGGTATTTCTGTGTAAAGACACCTTGTCTAATATAAGTAATGTGTTAACATTGAGCTCATGGCCAATAGCATTATAACTCATGGCCGAACCCAGCTTACCTAACGCATGTGTTTTCTCCATAAGGTACAGCACAGCCTTCTTGCACTTAGGAACACTGGACAGCACTTCAGTACTGTGTTTGGGGCCATCTTAAACAGCAAAATCACCAACAAAAAGCATAAAGTGAAAAATGTGTTACCAAATGGACACCAAACAAAAATGGCACCGTTTACACTATGAGAGCAGAAACAAGGCAGAGCATTGCCTTGTTCAGCCTCAGCCAGGAACGTGTGCGTTGGGTGACTCGACTCCTTCGCCGTTCCGAGCAGGTCCAGCTGCATAGGTTCTGTGAATGTTGATTTTGGGGTTACAGATAAATCTTAGTGAAGAGGCACATCTGTAAATACCAACCCCACAAGTAATGAGAATCACCTGTATCTTTCTTAAATTTTCTTTTTGTTTCCTGGCCCCCAGGTTTAAGGCTGTTACAAGCTGTTACCCAGTGTATTAAAAATTTTTTCCATCTGTCAGAGGTGGCTTTGTTAAGCATTCCCTTTGATGCCTTTGAAATTGTTGCTGCAAATATTCACTGGGGCGGGGCCAAATTCAGTGCTGTGTGGCACACCTGTGGCCCTTTGGCTTGATACTGTCGTGTCAGTCAATATACGTTCAGCCAGTAACCATTTCACGTAACTGTCCTGTACTCCATTACACTGTGTCTGCCGTCTCCGTGACTAATACAGATGTGAAATAGAGAAGCGATAGGAGAAATTGACTTGCTGTGTTATTATCACAAAGATTTTAGTTGAGTATACCAAATTCTTTTGAGTAAAAGGTAACTCGTACGAACTTTTTAAATACACATACAGTTTATATTTTAAAAATTCAGAAAACATTCCCGCATAGTCCATTCTTATTTTGACAGATCTGTTCTACTGTGTTTTTCCAAATTTGGAAAGGAAACATCAGAACGAGGCAAGGGTAAAGAAATCTTCACTTTGAGAGAGAAACAGCAAGATAGTGGGAAGACTCAGAAGTGAAGTAGGAAGTTGCTTGCAGATCAGTGGAGTTGAGGAATTTGGAAGGTAGCACGGAAGTAAGAACCTACAGAGAAACCACTGGGTCCGTATGACATTCAGAAATGAAGGGAAGAAGAGGGGTAGGAAGAGTTAGTTTTGTATATTCTGACTGAGCTCTTGTGATATTATTGTGGCAAACTAATAGCCTAGTATCTTTTGAGCACTTACTGTATATACCAGGCCCTTTATATGTGTTTGGATACCCTGGTGACCTAGTGGATAAGAGCTACAACAGCAGTTCAGATCCACCAGGTGCTCCTTGGAAACTATGGGGCAGTTCTACTCCGTTCCGTAGAGTTGCTATGAGTCAGAATTGACTCAACAGCAACACGTTTATATGTTTTCCTGCTTCGATTCCTCACATTACCTTTATGAAGGAAGGTACTGTGGCCACCATCTTAAAGATGAGGGGCTAAGGAAACTGAAGCTAAGTAACTTGCCCAAGTAAGTGGTAGAGTCAGAATTTCAACTCATACAAGCTGTTCACTGCTGGAATAGAGGTAAGCCTACACAGCGTCTGAAGGATTATGCAAAACTTGGTGGTCGGGCTGTTTTAGGGGTGAAGGAAATACTGCGTGAGTCTACTTGGTTTCAAGTGCTGTAGAGTCATAGTTAATGGAAAGGGCAGTCGCCTGCACAATCTCCCAGTTTAATCATTCCTCTCTTTTATAATCTACTTGCTAGTCAATTCTGGCCTTTTTTCCAGATACCAGATTACACGTGGCACCCCTTTTGCAGCAATTTACAGAGAGACAAAAGACTATTTTGCATTGCCATTTCATTCTTTTTTTTTTTTTTAATATAACCTCTTACATGGTACATCGTTGAATAATTTACACATTCTATAAGGTACCACTTAGATATTGTCACTTGGGCTGTGTTGTTTATCCCTCCTGATTTCTGTCCCTCTGGTGCTCTTGTGTGATACTCAGTAGTTTGCAGACATTTGCTCACATGGCGCTGGAATGGACGGTTAACATAGCTGTTTCCCAGGGGGCCTGTAAGGCTTTTTAGGGAATCTACCATGCCATGCCCCGGAGCCCCAGCACCTTGGACACAGTCAGACGTTTATGCTTCAATTAGATCTACTCTGCCATTCTGTGAGTAGGCTGTATTACTTTAAAATGAGAAAAGTGAAGCTCTTTGATGTAAAAATGTTTCATTCTGAGTCACAAGGCAAAAATACACATTCACGACTTGAAGTCAAGCATATCTTCCAGGATGGTGGACCGTGGGAGAGGGAAGGCTTTGATGATGGGTGAGCCTAGCATTGGGGTAGGAAAACCCCTGTATAAATAGGGAGAGTAAGTGCTTCCTAGCAATGCGAAATTGGATACTGACTTCTGGACTAGCCCAAGCTGACCACTGGGTATGCCCTAGCCTGGGAACCTGGCTCAGCTCCAGGGTCCCTTTCGACTAAAAATAGAGAAGATTGTGCCTCAGCTAATTTTAGCTTGAAGCGCCTAAGAAGAAGGTTCTGCCTGTTTCTGGAGGTGTTGGAACTTGCTGGTTCGGGGATTTTTACCCTTCCTGCTTTATCAAAAAACTGTGCAGGCAAAAAGCACTTTAATAATCCCCTTTATGAACACCATGTTAATCCTGTAATAATTGTGAGCAGATATTCCCAGTGTATAGAAGATGACTCTTGTTGGAGAGATTGAAAGTGACTTACTTGCCCAGGTCTTCTCAGTAACAACTAATAGTCTGTACTCTGGAGTTGGACAGCCTTGGCTTTCAAACCTGGCCCTGCCACTCAGTAGCTATGTTACTTAACATCTCTGAGCTCTGAGTTTCTCATCTGTAAAATGGGGTAAAGGAAGTTAATTTGCAGGGTTATTGTGAGGGTGAAATGTGACGTGAAATGGTGTCTTTTTATTCTTGGCATCCATTAGGTACTCGGTGACTTGTTGTTTTCACTTCCCTTTTTTCATTGAGTAGAGGAACTACTAGATGTGCTCCTTACTTTCTAGGAAATTAAAATGTAACCCATTTGGGTTGCTAACCGCCATGTTGATAGATTGGTATCTGGTAGCAAGAGTAGATGCTGATAGAACTAAATGAGTGTGGAGTGTTTTGTTAGCTTCTTCTGGATGGGTCGTCTTTGATTCCATGATGCTTGGTGGAAATGGTTGTTCTAAATGGTTGCTGAACTCTTCTAAGATAGGAATTGAATCTTAAGATTGATAGTAGCCCACTAATTTTTCTTAGGGTTGATTTTGGAGCTTTCGTAAAGGAAATTGTGTTTTGGGTGCTTAATAACAATACTTGTTATTGCTAAGTCAGTGCTTTTAACCAGTTCCTAAGCCTCATCTGACTTGAAGCCAAGGTTAGAAGACCTTGTGAACATAAATGGCTGACTCTGAATGCGGCCTTACCAAAGACCTGCTTCAAAGAAAAAGCAGCACTTTCTCACCTTTTATTCTCTTGAGATGTTAGGAAATGAATTTAGTATCCAAGGTGGTACTTTAGGAGAAGACATATGGCTGTGAGGCCATTCTTTAGGAATTCATTGAGGACTAAGAATAATATTTTTCTTTGTATGCTAGTCTCAGTGAAGAGACGTGTGAAAAATGAAGTGGTTAGCTAACAGGTGTAATTTCTAACGTAAATTACAAATCTCTGAAGTTTTATGAAGACAGGTGTCACAGTGGTTTTAATACAACATAAGATAGGCTTCTAGGTTAAAATTGTTTCTCTTTGAATTTACAGCTTCTTAAAGGTCTTCAAGCAGCCACACCAATGAAAACATCAATCTCTAAGACTGTGGGCCAGTTTGTGCTTGAATTTACTGACAGTGGCCACTCTTAAATTTAGTGGGCAAAGAACCACCTGTGGAACATGTTAAAATTGCACATTTACCGAGGGCGCATTCTCTAGATTGGGCAGGGCCTTGGAAACATGTATTTTGAAAAAGTCCTACTGACTTGATGTGGACACATTGTCAGGAGAGGTCAATCGCTGGAGGAGGACATCACGTTTGGGGAAGGAAAGTGCAAGGAAGACCCTTGGTGTGATGAATTGCCACAATGGACTCAGACATGCTGGCGATTGTGAGGATGACGGAGGACCGGGCAGTATTTCTTTTGTACATATGTTCGCCATGAGTTGGAGCCATCTCGAAAGCAGCTATTTGTTTAGTTCTGATGATCCATATTTTACGTAATCTCTCTAGATGATGAGAATAAATTCGAAGTTGGGAAGCTTTTTCTCCTTGTGTTTTTAAGTCTTAAGAGCCTTTAGACTTTAAAATCAATGGTAGGTGAAAATTCCTATTGTCAAAACTATCCTTGGTCTCTTTTCCATTGAGCACAGATGAAGTTGTTGGCTTGCGGCAGTAGTTCTCAAACTTCAGTGTGCGTCACAATTCCCAGGAGGACATGTCATAGTTTCTGATTCAGTATATCTGGGCTGGGAATTGAAAGTTTGCATTGCTAACAGATTTCCAGGTGAAGTTGATACCTCTGATATAGGGACCATACTTTGCGAATGACTGGTTCGTAGTTAGGGGCCTCTTTGCAAGAAAAATATGAATCTTAAAGCTCTAACTTCATACTGGGCAGGTGAGCTGCCTATGCCAAGGGAGCATTTGGGAAGTGAGTCCAGCTACAGGGAGAGTTGTTTCACACCTTCCACCTCAAGATTGATGCCATGTACATGCTTAATGAATAGGATACCCGTTGCTGTTAAGTCGATTCTGACTCAGGGTGACCCTATTGGACAGAGTAAAACTGCCCAATAGAGTTTCCAAGGAGTAGCTAGTGAATTTGGACTGCTGGCATAGCTCGTCATAGCTCTTAATCACAACAGAGGGTAGAATTGTCTACATTAATTTACATTTTTATGTTTAAAAATCAAGTGCATATAGTAGAATTTATGCATGATAAATTTGCATATAACACACTATTGTGTGTTTCTTGGTACAGCCCAAACCAAATCCAATGCCAGCAAGTCAATTCCGACTCATAGCGAACCTACAGGACAGAGTGGAACTGCTCCATTGGGTTTCCGAGGAGTGACTGGTGGATTCGAACTGCCAACCTTTTGGTTAGCAGCCAAGCTCTTAACCACTACACCACCAGGGCTCTTTGGAGTTGTAAGCAAGTCCCTGGAGAATTGTGATTGTGCTTCACCCTCAGGGTTTTCCCAGCCTGGGTGTGTATGATTGGTGCTTAAGTACATACCTGGTACCTAATTTCAACATGATGGATTAACCAAAAAAATTAAAAAAACCAGAAGAAACCAAACCTGTTGTTGTTGAGTCGATTCCAACTCATAGTGACCCTATAGGGGTCTATATGGTAGATTTAATCTATATGATAGATTAAAAGTGACTTCAAACCCTTCTGCCTGTTTTTTCTTGTCTGTACATGGAAGTCCCTGTCTGGTTCTTTTTGGACTTGTTTTTGGCTTTAGTATTTGGCTTTATGGCTTGTTAGTTTAAAAAAAAATTACTTGAAAAGTGTGACTCCTCTCTAAAAAAAGATTGGGGAGTCATTTCCCTTTAGCAGAAGTTTTCAGGGTGAATGCTTAATTGCAGCTATTACTTGGGGTATGTGGAAAATTCTCCAGTCCCTAATTTAGTAGAGTCATCTAGACAGTTGTCAGAGATGCCATGCCTGTCTGTCTTACGTATGACTCCTGGTAATATTTTATAGTGCTTTGGATTTGCTTTGTTCAGGTTATTAGACATGGGCTTCACAAAGGCAGAGAAATAGGTCTTAAAAATATTTGTGGCAGGCTTGTTACCTGTAGAGCACTATTCTAGATGGTCAGAGAATTAAAATTGGAAGGCACTGTTTGTGCACCACAAGGAGCCCTGGTGGCACAGTGGTTAAGCCCTCGACCGTTAACCAAAAGGTCAGCCGTTGGAACCCACCAGCTGCTGTGTGGGAGAAAGATGTGACAGTCTGCTGTAGAGATCACAGCCTTGGAAACCCCAAAGGGCAATTCTACTCCATCCTATAGGGTTGCTATGAGTTGGAATGGACTCAATGGCTACGGGTTTGGTTTTCGTTTAACAGCTCCATGAAGAGGGAGTTAGCGTCAGCCTTATGTTACTCTTAGGATGTACCTTCTTCCTTCAGGCTCCTTTAACATTTACCATAAATAGCGAGTCAGAAAAACAAGTAGTGTGTCTGGTTTTCCTGGAGATGAGTGTGTCTGTAAGTCTGATGGCAGAATTGGCTGGAGAAGGGAGAGTATGGAACTGGGAATTAGTGGATAGCCATGGAAACCTTCGGGGAGCCCCAAGCAGAAAGGTTTTGGGAGCAGCAGCTATGATAGGCTCCCCATTTAGAGGTAAATGACTTTATCCAGAGTTCCAAATGTTGTGTCTGTTCTTGGTTAACCTGTGTTTTATCCAGATGCTGGGGGAGGCAAAGGATGAACCCATTGTTTTGCAGATTGTGTCATATGAAGGTTTAATGGAGGAGGCAAAGAGGGCCAGAGCCAGGTTTCTTCGCAGCCAAAACAGTTCGTTTACTCTAAGCTCTGCGGTCACTCAGGAAAGTTTTTCAGTCCTTTTAGGACAAGATCAGGAAATGGAAAGCTTTAGGTTTGGGTCAGCTTGTGCTCAGGATCACTAAGCCAGAGAGAGCCTTCTCCCTTTTTAGATCAGTAGGAGTTACGTGCACTTTGAGCCATGTGGGAGCAGGAAGAACGGTAGGAAATAAGAGAGTAAGTTCCTTTTGGGTTAAGCAAACTTTTTAAAAAAATATTTAAAAAAATTAATTTACTTTTATTATGCTTTAAATGAAAGTTCACAAATCAAAGTCTCTCATACAAAAGCTTACACACACCTTGCTACGTACTCCTCGCTGCTCTCCCCCTAATGAGTCAGCACACTCCTCCTCTCCATCCTGTATTCCCTGTGTCCATTCAGCCAGCTCCTGTCCCCCTCTGCCTTCTCGTCTCACCTCCAGACAGGAGCTGCCCACATAGTCTCACGTGTCTACTTGAGCCAAGAAGCTGACTCCTTACCGGTATCATTTTCTGTCTTATAGTCCAGTCCAATCCCTGTCTGAAGAGTGTATGCAAACGTTAAATATCAGTAGCTCATTTCTAAAGTTAGTGACTGTTTAAATGAGCACACATAGAAGATAGATGTTATCTTATGTCTAATTACCTGGTTTCCCCCCTTTCCCCTTTTCTAGGAAGCGTGATCGCCTATATCAGTTCTTCCAGCTCAGCCTCAAGCCCTGCCTCATGTCACAGTGACGGTTCTGAGAATAGTTTCCAGTCTTCCTCCTCTGTCCCATCTTCTCCAAATAACTCTAACACGGACCACAATGGCAATCCCAAGAATGGCGACCTCTCTAATATCGAAGGCATCTTGAAGAGTGATCGAATAGATGGTTCTATGAAAACAAGCAAATCGAGTGTACCCGGGATGACGAAGAGTCATAGTGGAGTGACAAGTAAGTTAGTTTTCTAAAGGTTGCCACTGTTTTTGCAGATGGGACTTACTTTATCACCTTTTCACTTGGGGGACCATCATATTTTACATTTTCTCTCCCTCTGGGTAATAGTTGGTGAGTAGTTAGGTGTGAAATCAATGATACCATGATTGATTCTTGCCCTAGAGCAAGACAGATGTTTAGATACGCTGCCTGACCACGTTGCCTCTGGGGTACCTCCTTGTACACATGCCCACGGATACCTTTCTTCTGGACCTCTGGTACTGAATCTCGTCCAGTAAAGAGTACTTACTTGTGGTACGGGGTTTACTTTCATGAAGTCAGAGCTGGGAACATTTGGGATTAGGAAACAAAGAAGGATTGGGATAAACCAAATGAGTAGTGGGGTTTGGACCTGTGCTCCTCAGTGATTGTGGAGGTAGGATGAGCAGTTGCAGGAGAGAGTCAGGAAGAAATGGGACCTGTCGGCTCCTGCAGGTGAATTGAACTGAGTGTCTGCACAGCTGTCTGTGGGGACATCCCTTTGTACCTCGTATTGATCGACTTCACTGCCTGACTTCTTAATTCTTATCCATGAGGATTGTTTTCTTAATTGTGCCACCATACCTCATTTAAAGTAACTCCAGGTTTACAAAAGATCAGTGGATGCCTAAAGTCATCAGGCAAGGAAAAACCCAGCACTCAGAGGTATTTTCGGCAGTTCCATAAGTTGTGTTTAAAAGACGACTTTGGATTTGATAATTTGGTGTAAAGGTTTTTCTTTTAACTTTATAAAAGCAGATATGTATATTTTTTTAACGTACTCACAAATGGAACAAAATATTCAACTGAAAAGAAAATAAATGGTTTTCGCAAACACGGCAGTGCTTCTTCCGGCTTTTCACCTGGTGTCTGTTTGTGCCCTAGAATTCAGTGGCATGGTCCTGCTGTGTAAAGTCTGTGGGGACGTGGCATCAGGATTCCACTATGGAGTTCACGCTTGTGAGGGCTGTAAGGTAAGCTAGTGATTCTGGAATTCAAGAAATTGGGGTTAGGTTTGCCAGATTCCACATCTGCTCGTCTGAAAGAGAGAGAGAGACCAGCTTCTCCTCCGAAGTTGTAAGCATTTTATGTAGTGTATAAACATTGGTATATTTTGTATACATGTATGTAGCATACATACATGTATGTAGTGCATAAACAACTTGCTTTGAAAAGTACCGTTTTTAATTCCATGAAAGTACTCCTTTTTTCTTCAAGATTTCGATTACATTTGCTGTCTCAGTTAGAGACTACTCTGGTGTGAAACTAAACGCAGGAAAGCTCGTTCGTTTTGTGGCAGCCGCTGTTCCAGGTGGCAGGGAAGCAGCTAGGAGCAAAACAGGCCAGGTGTGAGTGTCTCGTTGGAACTTAGTCTAAACCAAGCTTTGAATTAGGTCTCATCAGATACTTGGACATTCTGACATGTCAGGTAATGGGAATTGGGATGTGGTTTATCTTCAGCAGTAATGCCGAGTAAGTAAAATAATCTTAGCTATAAATGGAACACTTGGGAAAGCTACATTTAATTCGTAAGTTTAGTAGGCTATTTCTTAGTTATCACCATAGAGCGTTTGTCAGATAATTCCAAGTGACATAGTCTGTACCTCCTAATTATACCCAGGCAGTCTCTTTTATCTGGCACAACCCTTTCTCCTGAGTATCAAAAATTAACACGCCAAGACGCTTCTTCTTGCGGTTTTCTAACTTAGAGCCAGAAGCAGGAATCCAGTTTGTCAGGGCACGGTGGAAGAATATACGTGGCGAAAGAGGAAGTGTTTTCTAGGGTGGCTCTGGATGAATCAGTAGCTCTTCGTGGCTGGATTGCTTCACAAGACTGTTGTCCTCGGGTGCTGTGGAGTCGATTCCGACTTCTGACAACCCCATGTGACAGAATAGAACTGCTCCATAGAGTTTCTAGGCTGTAATCTTTATGGAAGCAGATGGCCACGTCTTTTTCCCATAGAGCTGCTGAGTTTGAACTGACAACCTTTCTGTTAGCAGCTGAGCGCTTAGTCGTTGCGCCACCAAGGCTCTTTTCACAAGACTAGTTAGTATTTTATATAAATGTAGGATTTGCCCACTGTTTTTTTTTACAAAAATATGAAGTAATCGTCAGCTATTGTTGTCACTTTAAAGAGAAACAAAAACACAAATGAGCTTAATTGTGTATTCTTGATAAATGCACATATTTGTTTTATACCCTCTTAAACTGTTTCTCCTTCAGAACTTATAGTATCCAAATCCAGTTGTTTTCCAAATAATAGCATAGTACCAAGGAGGGCTAGTGGCGCACAGGTTAAGCACTCGGCTGCTAACCAAAAGGTCAGCGGTTCGAACCCACCAGCTGCTCTGCAGGAGAAAAGACCTGGCAATCTGCTCCCGTAAAGATTTCAGCCTAGGGAACCCTATGGGGCGGTTCTACTCTGTCGTGTTGGGCTGCTATGAGGCAGAATTGACAACGACAACAACCTAGTACCACAGTAATAAGATACGAAGTTGTCGTATCCCATAGCTACTTAATATAAATTTATGAAATGTATGATTAATAATGATATTTAAGGAAAACGCAGTCTTCATTATTTTGGTAATTGTGGTCTTGAGTTTTCTGTTCTCCCTGGAACCATTAAGCTGGAGATCTTTAAGATCTATCACAGAGCATGCACTTAAATTGTTTTTTGTACTAAAGGCAGCTGGCTGTAGCCCTCTAGCTTCTGGAATTGTCTTGCCTTGGGACATAAGTTGGTCTGTGGCCATGTAGTATAACACTCACCTGTTGCTGACATGTAGCCAGGAACATCTGGCCCAAGTAAGTAGGTCTTGCTGATGTCAGCAGGTGATGACCCAGGGAAGACCACGCTCTATTCATGTAAAAAGTCATGGAGCTCTAGTGAGGGAATCATAGCTGCTGAATACCTCTCACTGTCAGCTCTTTAGAATCAGTCATTCACATTTCAATAGCTTTAGAATTTGTAGGTGATGAAGAGTATGAGATGGAAAATGTGGCTGTCGGCAGGTCTGGTAACAGAGTAACGTGAGGTAAAAGGGGTGCTTTGGGGGTCAAGTACAGAGAACCTTCAAAGGAGAGAGGTGTTTTCTTCGGCTAGCAGGTGTAGATGCTTAATGGTACTGGTAAGAATCCAGTTAAATTCTGTGCATCAATATGTTTCTCTCTGTTCTAAGCCGAAATGATTCCCTAGTCCTATACCGGAGAGTCAGGCTTGGGGCGGTGCTTATAAAGAGTTCCTCTGGATGTTTTTAATTGCCTAGGTCTGTCTCCCTTCGTCCTCAGGGTTTCTTTCGGCGAAGCATTCAGCAGAACATCCAGTATAAGAAGTGCCTGAAGAATGAAAACTGCTCCATAATGAGAATGAATAGGAACAGATGTCAGCAGTGTCGCTTCAAGAAGTGTCTGTCTGTCGGGATGTCGAGAGATGGTGTGTGCCTAGTTTAAAGAGTGCTCTTTTTAAAGCACACCAGCTCCACTTTTATTCCTGAGAGTACGCCAGAGCGAGGAACCAGTTACCAGGGACCTGCCTGTGCTGAGAGTGAAGCCGATTTCAGAAAAACGCTCTTTGATGCCTAATTCATTCAAGTCACATTTTAGCATCATCATCCCAGAAACAGCTTTTGGATCAACTTCTTTGTTGTTTTTTGTAAAAAGATAGTTTTTTTTTTTCCCTATAAAATTTAAATAGCTTTTTTCTCCCCTCTAAATCTTTTGTTGGGAGCCCTGGTGGCTCAGTGGTTAAGAGCTTGGCTGCTAACCAAAAGGTCGGCAGTTTGAATCCACCAGCTGCTCCTTGGAAACCCTCTGGGGCAGTTGTACTCTGTCCTATAGGGTCACTAGGAGTCGGAATCGACACGATGGCAACGGGTATTTAAATCTCTTGTTAGAACATTGGGTTTTTCTTGATATAGGGATCCTGGGTTTTTTCCCCTTGATTTCTTAGCATTACTGAGGAACCCACATCTCCTTACGTGAATTATTTCTCTCACTTCCCAGCCCTTAGATGATGGTGGGCCTTTGGGGCTCAGATCATGAATGCGTGCGAAGGAGATGCAGAACTGAGAGAAACATTCGGGTCTGGAGTGGAGGTGGTTGCTCAGTTCTGATATGCTCTGTTCTCGTGGAACAAAAACTACTAGTATTATCTGTGAATGACGGCTTTGGAAGCCTTGATTCTTCTCTTGAGCTTAGGGAAGTTATTTTTGGAGAGTCTCATTTTGTTCTAAGTAATACAACAGGTTTCGGAGGGATTCTTCTAGTGGGGTTAATTAAGAATTGCTGAAAATGAGCCTGATACTTACCTTGGGAGAGGTCATTTAAGCAGTCCCTCAGGTGACCCTAACTCTGGCGTCTCACTGATGGAGAAATAAAGAGTGTATTGAATAATGTCTTTCCGCAGTTGATGTTTTGATTTTCAATTGCCTGAAAATTTTTTTTTATAGCACTAGAAATGCTAATCCAAGGTTGATGGATATTGTGCCTGCTGCAAAGGGTAAAGATGGTTAATCATTTGTGAAGGGAAGGCAGTGGAGGCAGAGCAGGGGGACTCAATAGAATTATCTTTGGTAGTGATAATGGGAGAGGCTGCAGTGAGATTAGCAAGGCTTTCTCACTGGGTGGACCTATTGAATTGTTATTATCTTTGTGTAAACATTAGATCAGAAAGAGCCTTTCCTTTTCTTACCTCCAAGGGTTCAAAACCAAACCCACTGCTGTCCAGCCGATTCTGACTCATAATGACCCTGTAGGACAAAGTAGAACTGCCCAATAGGGTTTCCAAGACTGTAATCTTAAGAAAGCAGACTGCCACATCTTTCTCCCGTGGAGCGGCTGGTGAGTTCGAACCGCCAACCTTTTGGTTAGCAGTCAAGCACTTAACCACTGCACCACCAGGCCTCCTTTACTCAAGGATTCCAAAACCAAAAGCCAAACCTAGTGCCATTGAGTCGATTCCAACTCGTAGCGACCCTGTAGGACAGAGTAGAACTACCCCATAGAGTTTCCACGGAGCACCTGGCGGATTCGAACTGCTGACCCTGTGGTTAGCAGCCATAGCACTTAACCACTACGCCACCAGGGTTTCCACTCAAGGGTTAGGATTGTTAAAAACAGGACACATTCTATGACCAGCTTCTGAAAGGATGGAGGATGAACAATCTCCATTTTATTTATTTCATTGACTAAAATACAGCAAGTTTATTTTCCAGCAACTGCATTTTTATTGATTGTGGTTTTTGTTTTTAAAGGATTTTTTTTTTAACCTTTTCATGACTATTGGGATACACAGTTGCCCACCCACTTTTTCTGCCTCTCAGGTTCATTGGGAGGTTGCTTTCCCACTGACAGTTCATGCTGCCATAAGGCAAGGGGCCTTTATGACTGTTGGAAACTGAAAAAACAGGCATGTGCTGCAAATTACAGTTTCTACAAGGTGTTGTATGAGGCATGTGTGTTTTTTGTAGAAGAAAGAGAAATCTTGAGAATTCTGGTTTGGGTCACTGTGTGGCCCTCTGGACCCTAAGGGGTGTTGGGTAGAATTAGTGGGACAATGTGTATCCCTTGGGACTTGGAGGGTAGTATTGTTGGAGGGGGTTCAAAAAAAAAATTCATACTGCCTACCAAAATTTCAACAACACTTAATGATTGAGCATGCTTCCATTAATGAAAGCACATGGTATCAGCAAAAAATTCAAAGCAGAAAATAATTTGGGTCTTGAAAGGGTTGAGGTCGGAATAGAAGAAAACAGCCCATTTAGTAGCTGTTGGGTCTTTTTTTTTTTTTTTTTCCACTGGGTCTTGAGAATAAGGATACGAAAATGAATTGACAAGGGGTCCGTTGTTTAGGGAGTGATTGTACCCTTAGTTTCTGTTAACATAAATGGACGTGGGTAGATGAATCCCACATGCTTTCTTGAGAACAGAGCCCTTGGCATTGTTAATAAAGTGCTGTGTAGTAATGCTGGGCTGCCTCAGACTATGGTTTCCATTAGTCAATTTCACATTTCTTTCTTAGATTTTTCTTGAGAACAGAGCCCTTGGCATTGTTAATAAAGTGCTGTGTAGTAATGCTGGGCTGCCTCAGACTATGGTTTCCATTAGTCAATTTCACATTTCTTTCTTAGATTTACCTTATAACTGAGAGAGACCTTCTCCTTAGCTTTGTTTTGGGAGAAAAATGGAAAATCTCTGTTTCCTATTCCTCATTCCCTTTGATGCTTTGAAAAACATAACCAGCAAGTTTAGAATAATTGGGGCCAGAAGCATATAGACATTCTTTACTTGTGTGATTGGAGGCCATACCTATCAGAGATAATTTTGTGTTATTCTTTGGTACTAACAGGTCTTTCTTCAGAATATTGATGTTAAATTTCCTTTTCTTCAATAGCTGTTCGGTTTGGTCGTATTCCTAAGCGTGAGAAACAGAGGATGCTAATTGAAATGCAAAGTGCGATGAAGACCATGATGAACAGTCAGTTCAGTGGTCACTTGCAGAATGACATGTTAGTAGAACATCATGAACAGACAGCCTTACCAGCCCAGGAACAGCTGAGACCCAAGCCTCAGCTGGAGCAAGACCACATCAAAAGCTCTTCTTCTCCCTCTTCTGATTTTGCAAAGGAGGAAGTGATTGGCCTGGTGACCAGAGCCCACAAGGATACCTTTATGTACAATCAAGAGCAACGAGAAAACTCAGCTGAGACCGTGCATCCCCAGAGAGGAGAACGGATTCCCAAGAACCTGGAGCAGTATAACTTAAATCATGACCGTTGTGGCAGTGGGTTTAGCAGCCATTTTCCCTGTAGTGAGAGCCAGCAGCATCTCAATGGTCAATACAAAGGGAGGAACATAATGCATTACCCGAACAAGCATGGCATTTGTCTTGCAAATGGACATTGTATGAACTTCTCCAACGCTTACCCTCAAAGAGTATGTGATAGAGTTCCGGTAGATGGATTTTCTCAAAATGAGAACAAGAACAGTTACGTGTGCAACACTGGAGGGAGAATGCATCTGGTATAGTGAAATCAATTTTTTTTGCTCACCTTGAATCAAGGAACGCTTTGAAGTTTTCTTTTATTCAGGGAATATACCAGCTTGGCGGGTCAGAAAACCTAAGAGATGTGCAGCATCAGTTTATACAAGATTTTCGGTCAAGTAATTTTAATAAACATCAGTTGCTGAGTGACCTGATTTTATACAGAGCTGTTGATGTGATTGATAGTAAGATTGGGGTTCAGATTTTATATAAAATATGGATCATGCAGAATTGGTCTTTGAATCCTTGGAAATCCTGTTCAAAATGTTTAAGCCTTCTAATTAATCAGTATCTTAGTAGCTTTGGGATTTCCTCAAAGGGCTGATCTTGTAGCTCGCCCCAGTCAGTAATTCTTTGATTTTTATGTCAAGAGTTTTCTTTAATGGTTATAATCCAAAAAAGGTCTTTGGATATAGAACACAGATGTTTTGTTGTTTGGGAATTTAGAATATTTTAATTTAACGGGCAGGTGTTTAAGGATTTTCTCAGACTTCATCCTATGAGTTAGTGTTATTTATATCATTCAAGTTTTTTTTTTATCAAATGCTCAGAACACTGTACATGAAAGTTCATAATTCAACTCAAATTTCATCAAAAACAGCAGCACCACACCATTTCCAGTTTAAACCATGAGGTTCCTTGGTAGTGCTTGGTATTTTCTACAGCCAGGTACTAAAGCCTTTTTTGCTTTTCAAAAATAGGCAACTCTACCCCAATCTTTGTGTAAGTTTTTTTTTTTCTTTGCAACTATTCGATTCCATGAATCTGAAAGGTGACCTTATTTATGTTTTATTAGACTCAGTAGCTGTCTTAAGAGTGGAAAAATCTGTAGGCCCTTAGGTTCTTTTTTTGTGATACTCCCCACCCACAGTTACAGAATCATCCCATTCTGGGCTCTTCTATAGATTTAGCAAGACTTTAAAGGCTGATTTTACTAAGAGAGTGTATGGCGCGTGTTTCTTAGTCTTTTTAGTTTTCTTATCATTTTTCTGACTTCCTGTCCTCCCCACAATTCCTCATTGAGAAGGCTCCCCTTGTCTCTCCAGTCATTGTCTCCAACTTGAACGTACGGAGGTCAGTGGTTACCCCATTGTTAATAAATGGTCAGTGCCCATCTGTAAAATGTGGGGTACATCGCTCTCCTTTCCTTTCCTTTCCTTTTGGAAATGACAGCATTGTAATTTCACCATTTTAGAAAAAAAGTGTTAGTCTCGAGATATTAACTAAATGTGGATTTGGGTCCTAGGCCCTTAGGCTGGTGACTTCTGTGGTTGGATATGTCGCTAAGCCTCTTAGAGTCTCATATCCTCATCTTAGACATTATAACATCTGCCATAACTAAATTCAACAGAGTTGAGAATCAAATACAGATGTGTGAATTTACTTTGAAAATCATAAAGCACTACATGCCAGCCTAAGGAGGCAGTTTACAAAATAAACTCTTAAAACCTGTACAGCAGTTTTTAAAAACAGCTTGTTGTAGATGGCATTTTTGCTTACACCCAAAGCAGACCAAACCCATCGCCGTTGAGTTGATTCTGACTCCTTGTGACCCTGTGTGTGACGGCGTAGAGCTTTTCCACAGGGTTTTCCTGGCTGGGATCTTTATGGAAGCAGAGTGCCAGAATTGCTATTTAAGTTAGGTAACTGTACGTCTTTGTATAGTAAGGCAGGTAGCAAATGGAGAAAGTGCTCAAATGCTTAAATCAGTAGATTTTACTCGTGGTTGGGGATTGTTTACACCTTGGGGGTTTCTGATGGTTGAGACGCTGCTTTGGAAACTATTTTTATCATCTCTCACAATTTAAGAATGCTTCTGTTTTGTGTATACCAGGTGTGTCCAATGAGTAAGTCTCCGTACGTGGGTCCTCATAAATCAGGGCATGAAATCTGGGAAGAATTTTCTATGAGCTTCACCCCAGCTGTGAAAGAAGTGGTGGAATTTGCAAAGCGGATTCCCGGGTTCAGAGATCTCTCTCAGCACGACCAGGTCAACCTTTTAAAGGCTGGGACTTTTGAGGTATGTTTTATTTATCTTGCATATGGATGCGGGGCATGTGGTATTTTATTTTCGTGGAAATTTTTATTCTGTTCAAGTAAGTGTTTATAGTCCAGAGACTGAAACTACCAACAGCAGAGTGACTACCTTGGGATCTTGGGAAGAGACCAGGTAAGTTCAGAATTACCTGGGGCTTGAACTCTAGGTGCTCTGTGTCTCCAGCATACCCACTTCCAAGTTCTAGTATTGCTTTCAGGTGTGGACTTTGCAGTTTCTGCAGAGTGTTAGATAGCCACTGAAAGCCTGGCCTGGCATTGACGGTGCTCAGTACAGAATAAGAAGGGCCAGTAGAATGTGGTTTTGTCTTAGGAGATTATAGAATATTTTAGAAATACATCAGATACCTCTTATGTGGTACCTTGGTTCCTTGGGGCCTTGCCTCACGCCAGGACCCTTGGCTACTTTTTCTACCCCAGCTTCTCTGGCAGCGATGCATTCTGCCTGGGCTGGGGGCAGCCACGGGCCTGGGGCAGTCAGTGCTGCCAACTTGAGTAGGACACAGTCAGATAGGACCTCTCCTGTGCCGTCTGCCCCAGGGCTTCCCTGTTGCCGCTGAGGTATGAGAAGCCTCAGGACCTGCTCAGAGCTCACTCATGTACAACCCAGAAATGCAGGGTGGTGGGTGAGGCGTTGATGTCTGATGGGCTGTACCTCTCTCTGAACCTTTGTTCAGCAGGAGGCAGGAGCGGGGGTACCAGGGCATATATGTTCACTTGCTCTCCCTGGATATTTTCACAACATTGAAGCATCAGGTGCTCTTGGTATCAGGTCGTAGCCAGCTCAGCAACATACCCCGAATATTTGCTGTCCCTCCTTCCCTGCTTTATTCTTTTTCCCTCACGCCTGCTTTCACCCGAGCCAGTGTCCACCCCTGTAGAAGCTTTGGCCTTGGGCTCTGTTTTCTGGGGACCAGAGGCTAGGACAGAGAGCAAACCATATTAATAAGTAAGGCAGGTGTGGAGTAAATTCAAGGGTAGCACCTGTAAAAAGCACCTGTAGGTCGGGATTTTCCGTTTACAGGAAGGAAATCATTAGACTTAAGATTTAAAGGCAGAAGGGACGGTAGTGATCCATTTTATTTCGTTCGTATTGGATGTTAGGTAACCAAGGCTCATAGAGGTGAAGAGACTTTCTTGGATGACCAGTAAATTCATGACATGCCCAGGAGAGCAACACATGTCCCCGGATTCCAAGACTTGTGTTCTTCCCACTTGTCATTTAGCTGTGTTCTAGAATTAGCCCCAGCTTCATTTTTCATAGAAGGCTCACTCTTTTTTGAGTAGAACAAATCTTTGTTTTTATTCAGTGTTCCTCTGGTTATGAGAGAAATGTGTGGCATAGATGCCACCATTTAGTATAATGGAGGAAGTGCTATAGATAAGCAAACTATAATTGAAAGATTTGGTTTGATTTCACCTATAATTTGGCGTTTAGGACACTTTTATTGTCGTAGTTTTCTTTGTATACAGTCTCTTTGGGTTATAGGTTCTTGAATAGTCTATTAGAGTCCATCTGGTGTGTTGCTTTGGCTGTATTTGGTGTTTTAATATTTCCAGGTGTTGCTGTGCATTGCACTGCTGCTCTTTTTATCCAGGGCTTAGAGACCCTGTGAGGTACTTGGCAGCCTAAAGAGTTTCTTTGTGCCAGGACTCAGCGTCAAGCTTCTTGGCATTATTGCCTACTTTAATTCTGTATTCGCATTCAGAATCTTTACTAATAGAGCTTCAGGGGACCACAGGACTCAGGTATTCCACCACTGGTGGCTGGAGTTTCTTTTGATGTTCTTGGCCTGTTTATTGCTTTGGTGTAAAGACTTTGTCCAAAGAAAGTGGTCCTGGGTAAAAATAAGCTTAGGTTTTTTTTTTTTTTTTTTTACAACTTTCTTTTCTATGCAGGATGTTTATTAATTGACTTGAATACTGAGCTCTGTCTTCAGTGTTATTATTGAGCGTATTGAAATACATTGAAGTCTTTTCTTTTTCCAGGTTTTAATGGTGCGGTTTGCATCATTATTTGATGCAAAGGAGCGTACTGTCACCTTTTTAAGTGGAAAGAAGTATAGCGTGGATGCTCTGCACTCGATGGGAGCGGGGGACCTACTCAACTCTATGTTTGAGTTTAGTGAGAAGCTGAATGCCCTCCAACTGAGTGATGAAGAGATGAGTTTGTTTACAGCAGTTGTCCTGGTGTCGGCAGGTAAGAAGGCTGGTTCGGAACTGGGCGACACCTAGAATGTGGAACCAACAGGGGAGAAGGTGGTACTGGACGAGGTTCCAGCAAGCCGTAGAGAAGGGAGAAGGCCTTAAGGAAGATGCTCAATTATGGGAACCTATTACTTTTACGTAATTTTTTTTTTTCCACCATGATAGTAAAAGTCCAAAGTGCTGTGATGATAAAATAATGTTTAGACCTGGGTGTGGGTTTACCACTCTCAGTCCTTCGCTTTTGTTCATAATTTTTTAAGAGTGTAAACCATTTCTTCGTGGACTTAATTTTGGGAAAATTGTATAACTCCAGGCAGGTGATACTAGTATGAATTTAGCTTTAACTAAAATATATATTAAAACAAAACAAAACAAACTGTTGCCGAGTTGATTCTGACTCATAGCGACCGTATAGGACAGAGTAGAACTGCCCAATAGGGTTTCCAAGAAGTGGCTGCTTTGAACTGCCAACATTTAGGTTAGCAGCCATAGCTCTTAATCAGTGTGCCACCAGGGCTCCGAAATATAATATGAGCTACTCAAAAATGGCAGAAGTGTCAAGAGGTATTAGGTTTGTTACAAAGATCAGTGTATTTTGAGTTGTAGGCTTTAGCCCAGCTCTGCCTCTGCAGTTTCTCTGTGACTTGGGTAGGTAATCTTATCCTTTTGGGTCTCGGTTTTCTCATCTTGTCACATGAATGGTTTGCATTGTGTGAGCCTACCGTGGTGTCTAGCACAGAATACTCAGTCACTCTGTGAGTGAATGACTAAGATCTTTGAGCCCTGACATCTGATGTTTATTTGTATGAGTCACCAATGGTGTTTCCCAAGATTCCTGCCCCTATTTTTTTTTTATTTGTTTTTAATTGTGCTGTAAGTGAAAGTTTACAGTTCAAGTCAGTTTCTCATACGCACATTATAACGTGACCCTAGTTGCTTTTACTGCAGTTATTTCTTACCCAAGCAGTTCAACTCAGACAGTAGCCGTGAAGGCAGAGATTGTTGCTGTCAATAGCAAATTGCAAATTGAGACCCAATGACTTTCCTAGGGACACCCAAGCAAGTGCCACCCATTTTTAGGTTATTACTGTTTTAAAACATTTGCTGAGAATTTTACAGTATTTTGTTATGACTTGTTTTTAGTTTCCTATTTAAGTGCTTCCTACTGTGTAAAGTTACAAAGTTTAAGTTATGTGCCCTAATTATGTGGCTAAACGATAAATAACTCTGAAGGAGAGCAAGTTCACTGTATATCTTAGAGGGTCTACACATACATCAGTGGTATAAAGAAAGGCTTAGGACATTTTGGAGCATGATAATGGTACTTCTTCTGCCTATCTCTACCTAGGTAGCTAAAAATGAATTTACGACATGGGAATAGTATGGGCTGTGTTTGCCTAGTAACCTGATAGTGCCTTTCACACTTTGCCTGCCAATTTGCAGAGTTTCTGGATAAGTAGTTAATACTGGTTGGAGGTGACCTCAGACTGATAAATCTATTACTGTGAAACCAAAGAATCAATACTTGTTAATTTCTTTACCTGGCGAAAGGTGCTGGGTGGAGACAAAAAGGGCATGAAGGCACAAGCTTGCTCTCAAAGCGTTTACGTTCAATTTGAAGAGGCAGAACTAACATAAAAAGCTTTGTGGTGTTCAGCTGTGTGGCTCTGACTGAATTAAGTACAGAAAGGAAGATGAAGCCACCTGAGAAGGCTATGTGGGCAAGACAGATGTGGAGCTAGAATTTGAAGGATGGATTGTTAGGTTGTTTTTTTTTTTGGTGAAGAGAAGATGGAGAGGCATGGGAGGCCATGAGATAAAATAGTGGGAGGGCCAGGTGGTTTGAACCTGGAGTTACATCGGGAGGAGCGGGACAAGAGGCTCGCGAGTTAGGGGGTGACCAGGTTATAGAATGACAGCTATGAGAGCTAAGCAGGGAAGTATTACCGGAGATATGGAGCAGCAGAAAGTCAGTGTAACTTCTTAAGTAGAGGAATGGTTGGGCATGAACAGAGCGATGCTTTACTCTTAACGTCTACGTTTTTATCATGGGTGAGTCATTAGGGCTGGTGAGTCAGGTTGAGAGGCTGTTGAAATAATATGCGATACGAAGCAGTGGAATGAACTCTGTTGAACTAGGTTGTATCAGGGGAGATGAAGAAGGGGCTATGTCCCAGAGTAAGAAGTCAGGGAGAAAGGGGCGAAACGGAACTGTTTGCCATGGACTGTGCTACTCACCTCATTTATATTTTCTACCAGAAACATGATTTTTGTGTTGTTTTCACCTGCTTTAGAAAAAGTTTTGTTTCTGTTTTCTGATTATGAGAATAATGTGGTTTTTTTTTAACCTTAAATTCTTAAGAAATCCAGACTTACTGGACTGGTTGAGACTGGAGGAATCCCCAAAATGGTTGTCCTGAGATACTTTTTAAACCTTGAACAGAAACTTTACCCTGAGGGGTCAGATTTTAGTTAAATAACAGTTTGACTCATAAGAATATCACCTGTGAGTACTGCATTCCTTTAAAAAAATCACCTATATGAGACCAAATGGTCAACAGTTACTCCAAAGCAAAGACAAGAAGGTAGAGGGGCAGGGAAACTAGGTTACTGAAAGGGAACAACCAGAACGGAAATAATGAGAATGTTGACACCATGTGAAGAATGTAACCAGTGTCACGGAACAGTTTGTGTAGAGATCGTTGAATGGGAACCTATTTTGCTGTGTAAGCTTTCACCGAAAACATAATAAAGTATTAGAGGAAAAAAACCAGTATGGGTTCTTTAAAAATTAGAACATATTAAGGTGAAAATAAAGATTAACATATCACCACCAAAAGAAAATCACTGTTAACATTAGGGGCCCCTTATCTGCCCATTGATTTATCCATTCACTTGCTTATATGATGTATGGTACATGGAAAAATACAGCCATGTGCCCCATAACATCTGTTTGGGCAGCATCTGACTACATACATGTCCGTGGTCCCACAAGGTTATACAGCGCTGGGAGGAGGAGAAGCCCCCGCAGGAGCGAGGGAAGGAGAAAGGCTTCCAGTCATGTGTTGCTTAATGTCCAAGATACTTTCTGGGAAATAGGACGTTACGTGATTTGGACGTTGTGTGCATACCATATTACTGTATTTTTACACAAACAGCGTGTGCTTTCTACGTTTGTCAGTGCCCTTGCTATTAAAAAAAAAAAAAATTGGTATAGTCGTGTTTACAAACATACCTAGCTGAGGGGAGGGCACAGTAGGTAAACAAATGAAGAAGGTGTGTGCGGCATTTGCATAAAAATACGGTATATACACACATGTCTCTTTCTGAGCCTCATCCTGCTCAGCTTGCCACTGGCTTGCTCACTCAGGCACAGGCCTGGCCTGCCGCCCCCTCCCCACACTTCCCGCCCTCTTCCTTCCCCATGAGCCTTTCTCCTTCCCTCTTTTGTGGGGAAGGGGCACAGGTTCCTCCTCCTCTTGGTGCTTTATAACTTCATGGGACCACGCATGTGTACCACGGATGTGTAAGTGGTCGGACATTGCCCGAACAAACATTACGTGGCGTGTGACTGTATGGTGCTGCACAGTGTCCAAATCACTTAACGTCCCATTTCACAGAACGTATCGTGGACGTTAAGTGACACATGACTGTATTTGAAATATTAAGTGGAAAAGACTGATTATAAAAGATTATAATACATTCTCATTTCTATTATATCTGCATATGAAGAAGTTCTTTGGGTGTTGCAAGCCATTTGCAGTTGTCCACAAAGGAACCCTGGCGGCGCAGTGGCTTAAGCATTTGACTGCTGACCGAAAGGTCGGCAGTTCAAATCTGCCAGGCACTCCTTGGAAACCCTGTGGGGCAGTTCTACTCTGTCCTATAGGGTTGCTATGAGTCGGAATCGACTCAGTGGCAATGGGTTTGGAAACCCTGGTGGCGTAGTGGTTAAGTGCTGTGGCTGCTAACCAAAGGGTCAGCAGTTTGAATCTGCCAGGCGCTCCTTGGAAACCCTATGGGGGCAGTTCTGCTCTGTCCTGTAGGGTCACTATGAGTCAAAATCGACTCGATGGCACTGGGTTTGGTTTTTCGGTTACGAATCTAAAGCCCTGATGGGGCAGTGGTTAAGAGCTTGGCTGCTAGCCAAACGTTGGCAGTTTGAGTCCACCAGCCACTCCTTGGAAACCCTGTGGGGCAGTTCTTACTCTGTCCTGTAGGGTTGCTATGAGTTTGAATCGACCTGACGGCAATGGGTTTGTTTGTTTTTTTTTTTACTGACCTGAAGGTTGGCAGTATAAACCCACCCGGCGGTGCCATGGAAGAAAGACCTGGGGATCTGCTTCCTTAAAGATTACAGCTGTGAAAACCCTATGGAGTAGTTCTACTCTGTAACACATGGGGTCTCCGCGAGTCAGAACTGACTTGATGGCAACTGTTTTTTTTTTTCCCTTAAATATATGAAGACAGTGGTGTGGTTCAGTGGTAGAATTCTTGTCTTCCATGCAGGGCACCCGGGTTCAGTTCCTGGCCAGTGCATCTCACGCACAGCCACCACTCCACTTATCTGTCAGTAAAGGCTTGAGTGTTGCTGTGATGCTAAACAGGTTTCATTGGAGCTTCCAGACTAAGACTAGGAAGAAAGGCCTGGTGATCAGCTTCTGAAAATAAGTCTGGAAACTGTGGATCACAATGGTTCAATCCTGTTGTACACGACCGTGAGTCGGGGGCCAATTCCACAGCCTAAGAGCAGCATATATGAAGTTACATAAGCACACACACGTACATGCACGAACCTATGCATTTTTTAAGTAACATGTTCTTTTCGCTTACATATATGATAGCTTTCATATCAGATTTAAATATCAGTTAAAAAGGACTATTGTTAATTTAAAAATCTAGACAGGAAAATAAAATATAAAAACTTGAGTAGGGTATAAAATTCCTTCCTTTCTCTACTCCCGGTTCCATTCTTCAGAGAACTTGATTCTAGCCATCTGTCTTTTTAATTGTTCTGATGGTTGCTTATATCTCTTTTTATTTAGTAGATAAAACTGATAAAAATACTTACTTTTCCCTCTGAGGTTTTGTTTTGTTTTTCATTTACTTTATATCAATAACTCTAATATACTCACCTTCTTTGGTCTTTCAATTTTATGTATTTGTTTTGGACACTTTAGGTAGAATCTCATGATACGGGAGACAGTATCGTCCTTCCATATCCTGGCTTCTTTAACTATACTGTTTCTTTTACATCGTCGTGAATTATAGCATGTACGTTCTGTTTTATAACTGGTGGTTTTCCATGTTTAGTTTATTGTTTGGTTGATTCTAAAAATTGAAGATAAAAACACAGCATTTACAGTACTGTGATCATGCAGATAGCCTTCACTGTGGAACCACACAGTGGACATGGCAGAAAAGGGGATGTAAATCTCTGTCCTAAATGTGTGCCACCTGTAGGGGAATGTTCCTAGCATCGGATAACAGCTGAGTTTTTTTATATTCTCTATTAATTGCTTAGAATTAAGCTACATTTTATTTTTTAATTAAAATTTTAATTGTACTTTAGATAAAGGTTTACAGAGCAAACTTGTTTCTTGTTAAACAATACACACATTGGTTGCCAACCCCACGACATGTCAACACTCTCCCCTTCTTGACCTTGGTTTCCCCATTACCAGCTGTCCTGTCCCTTCCTTCTTTCTCGTCCTTGCCCCTGGGCTTGTATGCCCGTTTAATCTCATTTTGTTTTATGGGCCTATCTAATCTTTGGCTGATGGGTGAACCTCGGGAGTGACTTCATTGCTGAGCTATAAGGGTGTCCAGGGACCATACTCTTGGGGTTTCTCTAGTCTGTCAGGCCACCAAGTCTGGATTTTTGTTTTTTATTGTTTTTGTGTGTGAATTAGAATTTTTTTCTACATTTTTCCCCAGCTCTGTCTGGGACCCTCTATCGTGATCCCTGTCAGAGCAGTCAGTGGTGGTAGCCAGGCACTATCTAGTTGTGCTGGACTCAGTCTGGTGGAGTCCGTGGTGGTTGTGGTCCATTAGTCCTTTGGATTAATCTATCCCTTGTGTCTTTGGTTTTCTTCATTCTCCCTTTCTGTTATGCTACATTTTAGTTCTCTTCATATTTAAAGAAGCTTTTTGTTTTCTTTGGAATCTACTGTTTTTTTCTTGTCAGAAGAAGTACTAGTCAATTTCTAGATGTCATTATACAATTAATCCTCACAACAGACCTTTAATGGGAGCTAGAACTTGTTATCTTCAGTAATACAGGCAAGGAATCTGAGGAACAGAGGTGTTAAATAATTTGCCCAAGGTCACATTTTTAATAATTGGCTGAGCAGGTATTTGAGCACCCATCAGCCTGGCTTCAGAGCTTTCCACTGCACCCTTGTTAATAGCTCTAGATGTTGAGGGAGAGAAAAATCTCAAAGATGATGATTGCCTGTGAGGTTGAAAGAATCCTGACGAGTTCTTTTTCAAACAGATTGTGTGAAGTGACAACAGTCATTTCCAGTGACTATCAGGGACTGGCATGTAGGCCTGAGATCAGGGCTCACCTAGATGGGGATTTTGATTGCCTCCATTGTAGTTTTTACTGAAAGAATTTAACTTCCATCCATGAGGCTGTAAATCTCCATTAAAGAAGATTTGTTGAGGAGCACAGGTTTGGGAGTGGGAGAAAGAACCACCTAAAGAAGAAAGATAAAACAAAACAAAACAAAACCCATTGCTGCCGAGTCGATTCCGACTCATAGTGACCCTATAGGACAGGGTAGAACTGCCCCATCGGGTTTCCAAGGAGCACCTGGTGGATTCAAACTGCCGACCTTTTGGTTAGCAGCCTCTCTGCCACCAGGGCTTCCAAAGAAGAATATAGATGTTGTAAATTAGACCGTACAGGTAGTGGTGAGACTCAGTGCACTGTTTAAAAGACACATTTCTGCTTGATTCCGTGCATTTCGCTAAAAGTCTCCAGAAGGTGGTTGTTTATGATCTATCCAGATTTGTAGTTAGCTCCCTTGGTCTTGAAATCGTGAAGATGATGGCTTGAAAAGTGGAGGTTTTAGAAACATTTAGTAAGGTTTACATGTGTAGACATCCGAGTCCCCAAAGTTATGAGTTGTATAGAGAAGCATGGTTATCCAGACACAAAGTTATCACTGGAGGACCCCGACCACTTGTAATAGTAGTTTCCACTGAAACATTCTTCCCCTCTTACCACTGGCTTCTTTCTTTGCCCATCTAGATTATTTTATTTTGGGGGATCACTGTTTTTCTCTCCCTGTTGATGGTATTATAAATAGCTTATAATGTGATGCACACCAATTATTTTCTTCTGCCAAAATATAAGTTCCCCGGAGGAAGGAATTTTGACTTGTTTTGCTCAGTGCCAATTCCCTAGTGGAACCCTGGTGGCTCAGTGGCTAAGAGCTCGGCTGCTAACCAAAAGATTGGCAGTTCGAATCTACCAGCAGCTTCTTGGAAACCCTATGGGGCAGTTCTTTGTCCTAAAGGGTCACTATGAGTTGGAATCAACTCAACTGCAACAGGTTTGTTTGTTTGTTTGTTTGTTTTGTAATTCCCTAGCAGCTAGAACAGTAATTAGTACATACATCCAATGAGTGTTTGGTAAGTGAATTAATGAATTATAAGAACGTGGTAAAAAGCAATTACTTGAATGTAAAAGATGAGAGAGACTCTTGGAAGCATTACTGGAATGCTTTAAGTGTATTTGTGTGGCCAAAGGAAAAAAAAATCTTTTGTCCATAAAGCAATTTCGTATGAAAAGCTGTGACTCCCAAACCATTAGTTAGCAGTCAAGTTGTTTCTTGTCCTGTGAGAATTATGACATAGTTGGAATAATAATCCCAATTTTGTTAACTATAAGATAAACTTGTTTTCACCATTTAGAGATAAACTTTTTTTTTTGCCTGTTACTATTAAATTTTAGTTCTTGTTCTAAGTGCTTGCACTGCACGTGACCTTTTTCATTTACCGGTTTTAATATAAGACCTTCTCAAACTCATTATAAAATACAAAAACAGGCATGAATGGCTAGAGAATTTGCTTCCTTGTAAGTCTTCCATCAATTAGAACCTGTCTGTAATGGAGGCCATTGGATATTTCTTGTGTGTTACTGCCTCCTCTGGCGAAGGGAGGAGATATAACCCTTACTGATGGCAAAAGTCCCTGGGCAAGCTGCATTGTTGGGTGTGACAGCTCTGACTCATGGTAGAACGAATCATTGCCTGGCCCTGTGCCACCTTTATTAGTTGCAAGTTTGAGTCCGTTGTTGGGGCTATTGTGTCATCCATCTCATCAAAGGCTTCCCTTGCCTTTGCCGGCCCTCTACTTTACCAAACTTGATATCCTCCAGTGTTTGGTCCCTCCTGATGACACATCCAAAGTAAGTGAGTTAAAGCCCCGAACAATATTCTGTGATCCATTGGCTAATTTTTGAATGCGGATTGCCAGGCCTTTCTTCTGAGTCTTAGTTTGAAATCTCTGCTGAAACCTATCTACCGTGGATGACCCTGCTTGTATTTAAAATACTGGCGGCATAGCTCCCAGCATCATGGCAACACACAAGCCACCCCAGTATGACAAACTGGCAGACAGGTGGTGGTCGCAAACTACATAGGCTTGGCTAATTTTCAGATACCAGAAAACCAAACCCTGTGCCATTGGGTTGATTCCGATTCATAGTGACCCTATAGGGCAGAATAGAACTGCCCCATAGAATTTCCAAGGAGCAGCTGGTGGATTCGAACCACTGACTTTTGGGTTAGCAGCTGGGCTCTTAAGCAGTGCACCACCAGGGCTCCCATTTTTAAATTTTTTTTAAAGATACTTTATTGCTGGTTCATGCTAAATCACTAATTTATTAACAGTTTCCTAAGGCCGCTATAATACAATATCACAAAGTTGGGTGGCTTTTAGATAAAAAAAATGTGTCATTTCACAGTTTAGGAGGCTGGAAGTCCAAGCCAGGGTATCAGCCGTATTGATTCCTTCTGAGGGCCCTGAGAGAGGACCTGTCCCAGGCCTCTCCTAGCTGCTGCTGGCTGCCGGCAGCCCTTGGTGCTCTTCTGCTGTTCGTAGGTGTCTCCCCACATGGCGCCTTCTCCCTGTTTGACTCCGCCTCCATGTCGGTTCTTCCCTTTTGTGAGACATCTCTCAGAAGGGCTTGGGATCCACCCTATTCCAGGATGACCCCTTAACTGATGATATTTTCAAAGAAAGACTATTTCCAAACAAGGTCACGTTCACAGGTCAGGGCTTAGGACTTCAGCGTGATTTTTTTTGCCACACAATTCAATCCATGATATTAACATTTTGTATGATGAGTTTAATAAACAAAATATGCTAAATGAATGTGAATTCAGGGTACTATAACTAGTACAGTGAAGTTGCATGGTGTATTATTCCTTTCATTACTGCATTTTTTCTCAGTGTTTTTTTTTTTTTTTTGATGGCAGGTGTTTTCAGTATTGGAATGCATACTTACTAAGTGAATGTGTTTAAATTTTTGGTTGGTAATAATGGATTTTGAGACATAGGATCTGGTAATACAAGCCAGCAATGAGGTGAGTGGCACTGTGGTGCCACCGATCTGTGGTGTGACAATATACCAATGAGAGCTAGGTAAATAATTTTTTTGCAGGTGCCTTTCTATTAGGTTACTTTCCAAATATGACACAGAAAAACCAGAACTAACCCATCAGGGCTCCCTAACTATCACACAGGAAAGCCATAATTAGGCTTGCAAGCCTTATCTTACAGAAATAAGGGGGAAAAAAGGCAAAAGCTTACAAAACTAACACATCCAGGAGGCATCACCTAATAGAATGCTCAACCTACACAACAGTGAGGCCCCAGCTCCCGTCTGCTGAGCTTCATCCATTTTGAAAGGGACCCACCTTGATGCTAAATGCATTAGAACTGGAACAATGTCTTACTTCTGAGATCTAAGAATCGGCTGGTATACCGTTAACCTAATGGTAATGAAAGAGTTATTACTGTATAACAAATTATCCCAAAACTAGTGGCTTAAAAACAAATATTTATCATACCACAGTTTCAGAGGAGTGGGAGAATGGCTGTGGTGTAGATGGGTGCTTCTAGCTTAAAGTCTCTTACGGGTAATCAGGCTGTTGGGCAGGGCTGTGGTCTCACCTGAAGGCTTGACTGGGAAAGGATCAGCGTCTAGACTTACGTGGTTGTTGGCAGGATTCAGTTTCTTGCAAGCTTTTGGGCTGAAGGCCTCAGTTCCTTGCTGGTTGTTGGCTGGAGACCACCCTCAGTTTCTTACCACGTGGGCCTCTCCATGGGGTAGCTTACATCGCAGCTTACTTTTCTCAAGGGTCAGTAAGTGAGAGAGCAGCTAAGATGGAAGCCACAGTTCTTCTGTACACTAATCTGAGGAGTGACATCCTGTCACCTCTGCATGTTTTGTTTATTAGGAGCAAGTAGTTAAGTCTAGCCCACTCAAGAGGAGATTCCGCGAGGGTGTAAATACTAGGATGAGGCCATGTTAGAGGCTGCCTACCACACATAATGCAAAAAAACAATCCAAACCCACTGCCCTTGAGTCAATTCTGATTCATAGCGACCTTATAGGACAGAGTAGAGCTGCCCCATAGGGTTTCCGAGGCTGTAAATCTTTATGGAAGCAGGCTGCTGGCATCTTTCTCCTGTGGAGCCACTGGTGGTTTCGAACCACTGACCTTACGGTTAGCAACTGAGTGCTTTAAACACTGCACCACTGGGGCTCCTCTACCACACGTGGTAACATACAAATGTGGACATATTTCTTATAAAGTAAATTTTTAGACTACATTATCTTGCCAATTAGAAGCAGGTGAAATCAGTAGATGATAGCTAATTTAAAAAATCAGAACCTCTAGTTTTTGTGAACAAAAATACCTAAGCACCAAAGAATTCCGATTTTTCAAGTGTGATACGTGATGTCTGTGCTTCAGAATATATGATATAGCTTAAAAATTCACAGTGGGGATTTTTAAAATGTTGTCAGTTGTTTTTTGCGTTTGTTCCACCGTATCAGACCTTGTTTTGGAGTCGTAAGTGAGACTGATGAGCAAAAACTGTGCCTATATTTAATGTTAATAATAGCGTATTGAAAACGGCCGTCACATCTCTCCATTCTTTTCTCCCCATTAGATCGATCTGGGATAGAAAACGTCAACTCCGTGGAGGCTTTGCAGGAGACGCTTATCCGTGCATTGAGGACTTTAATCATGAAAAACCATCCAAATGAGGCCTCTATTTTTACAAAACTTCTTCTCAAGTTGCCAGACCTGCGGTCTTTAAACAACATGCACTCTGAGGAGCTCTTGGCCTTTAAAGTTCACCCCTAAGACCTTTGTTCGTTCAAACACGAACTGATTCATGGTACCTGTACCTCTTGTGCTAAAATGCTTATTTATATGTGTATCCCATATGTGGAGATAGAGAAGACCTCTGAGACGTTGCGAGATCGTAGGCTCTCTCTGTCAGCATGCAGTAGCTGTTTGGACCGAGAACTCTTCCCGCCATGACCAGACGCCCACCGACCGCGTCGCCCGATAGACCAATCAGCTGTGTCGCACTTAAACTGGAGAAGTTACACTGAATTATAATCACACTGAATGTTACAGACTTTTTCATCTGCCAAAAACCAAAAATCATTTTGATCTCCCTGTGGTACGAATAAAACGCACAATCACAAAGTATAGGAGGACTTAGAAAGTTTAGGTTAAAGGTTTTAGAAGTTCTGGTAAATGATGGAAACCTTAGCTTCACCGTAAGACCATCTGACCTGGTAATGGGAGACTTGGGGAGTTAGGAGACGTCTCATTTTATTCTGTCACTGTTAAAGTGTGTGATCGTGGGCAGGCTACTCGGTTGCGGAAAGTAAGAACTGATCGTGTTCCCGATGCCCCAGCTCACAGACATACGAAAACACGTCTATAAAGCATATTTACCTCTTGGGAGATAGGCACTATGTAAATAAGGTGAAATTTTTGTTATAATTATCCATAATATTCTTTTCTTACTTGTGAGCATTTTTGGGGAATCATTTCACGACCCACACCCATCTATTATTCAGGTTTCCTGCATAGGTGTGGGATATCCTCCTGACACATATTCAGTGTTTATGGGTACATAACGTGTACATAATATGTATGTGAATATAGTTATACATAAATATATCTCTTCACAATATTTTAAACTGTGAAGAACTTTATCATACAATAAACTTAAAAGGTGTCAAAAGACCCAAATTAGGTGCATTTTACCTGTTGAGGACATGACCATTGCTTCAAGATGTTTAGATGGTAGAATACTGAATTTATGCTCTATTTTTGTTAATTTAAGCCACAGTTAATGTAAAAGTGCAACAAGCAGTCGAATCCAAATGTTAAAATATATGTATTTTAAAGTTCATCTCGGTAAAATAATTTGTTCAAGGTACTAGCTGTTTAAAAGTTCGTTCAGATTCTTACCTTGTGCTAGAAAAAAATGGTTGCATTGTGGCCCCGTATACACATGCTGCAGCTTGGTGAGGAGGAATTTTGATTCTTTTTGGAGACCTAATCAATATTTAAGAAAACTGTGTTTAACACGTTGGCACGTGTGTGCGCCCACGCACACGTGTGTGTATGTGTATTTTGAGTCCGCTTTTTTTCCCCCTGAGTGATACTACAGGGATTTTGTCAAATTAGGTTTAATTTATAATTTGAAAAATCATTTAGTGTGTGACCTGCAGACTTAGAAATGGGAGAGTCAAGTACATCTCGTCCACATTTCTAATATTGGGGTTTATTAAACAGAAAAAATGAACCTCTGTTGATGACAGTTGGAGAAATTAACCAAAGTTGAGAATTTTGTATACATTTCTCTGTTTCCCTGGAAAATAACAATTAATTAGGTTTTTTGGAGGGGCAAAGATTGCCTTCTGTATAATTTTTTGATGACATAAAATTACAAAAATGAAAAGAACCCAGTTTACTAAGCTTGTTAACTTTCATGACATTTGAGCAGAATTGTCTTATTTTGTAATCTTGCTAAACTTGTGGCTACTGGGACTTGAATTTCTGTGGCACTAGTTAAGTCAGTTAAAAAAAAAGTTAAACCCTCTCATCATGAAAGAGGAAAGATGATGGTGATGTCTCTGATATAGTGGAAACCATCCTTGTGATTTTCCTTAAGTAGGTCTGACTTTTATGGGATATTCAGCATAGTTTTCGTGAATTCTTTACATGATAGCATTATCTTTTTATAATTTTTTTTTCCTATGATAAACAAATGCATAGTTTTGTTGTATGGGAGATAGAAACAGCTTTTTGAAGTAATATTGAAAAACCTCAAAGATCATGTCAATCCTTAATTTTTGCCTTTTGCGTAAGTCTCTTTATAACGTGTATCTTTAAAACAATTACTAAGTCTTTAGGAACGTGTAATCAGAGCTATGCTAGCGTTGCTTACGAAACTTCCATTAGGTTCAGTATATACACGGATACAGCTATATCTAAGTACACAGATCCGCATTTTGTCTTATAAAATTTTGAGTAAATTCTTCCTGTGGATAACGGGAAACAAAATTAATAATTCGTATGCCTCTCATAGCATTTCTATCTCTGAGAATAGCCCAATATCAAAACTTCTCAAGTTAAGCCAGCAGCCTATATTACAAGCACATTCGTTGGTTGAGTCGTTGGTTATAAACTTAGTGAGGAAACTTGTGAGTCGGGGAGACACTGTCGAGTGGTGAGTACATGTACTGTACAAATTAAGTGAAGCTTTAACTCATTTTACATTTCAAAGTTAAAGTAAGGGCATTATGTCAGCAAACTTAAGGGCATTATGTCAGCAAGTGAAAAAAAAAATTTTTTTTCCCCTGTGCTTTTAATGTATCTCTTTACATGATCTGAGAGAGGATTCAAGCATTTAGAGAGAAATAGCTGAGGGAAAAGGGAACCATCTCTTGGGATGCTGCTTTTCCTTATGGCGATGGTTTAATTACAGATTAAAAAATTAGAAGGGAATTTCCGTGGATTAAGTGTATAGCCTTCATATCTATCTACATTTCAAGAAATTACCATTGTAATAAAATGAACCGTATGATTTATTTTAGGCAAACATCATTGCAAAGTGTAGAAGCTCGGCTGAATTTATTACCATGCACGAAAGTAAAATAAATACCTATCTCAGTTGCTCTTTTTCTTTTCCAATATAAAGTTTGCTGAATGTACAAGAAGAGTTTATCACTTAGAATATAGAATTTTTTTTTTTAGGGGTGGGGGGAGGGGCTTTGTCAGGAAATTGTTGCTTACAAAGATCGTGTTGATTTGATCCAAAATATGAAACTTGAACCTATTCTTGAACTAACATGGAAAAATAAAATGGCTATTGTTTAAAAAAAAAAAAAGTAGAAATATATTGTTGACAGCATATGAATTAAGTTCATTTTCTACAAACTGTAATTGATAAGGACATGGATAACATCCCCATGTTTCCCAAAAGTAACCTGTACATGGCGGGGGGGGGGGGGTGATAATAAATATTATTTCTAACCAAATGTGGGTTTTTGGTGGCTTTCTATTTCAACATTTTTGTAAAATCATTTATAATTTAACTAACTGAGTTATGGGCATAAGATGACCTCTCATGTAGATCTCTGGCTCAGTATTGAGGAATCTATATATGCAGGTTTCTTTTTTTAAAGATTTTAGAGTTTGTTCAGAGATTCCAGCAAGGACTACTGCTCTTTTCTAAAACCCGGACTGAGCAGTGGTTCACTGTATCTGGTAAGGTCTTTTTGGGAAGGAGGTGATGAGAGAGGAAGTGGGGCGGTGGGGCGGATGGGTACTTCATCTAGCCAAGAATCAGCCTTGGCCGATGAGATAAGGTGCTTCTCAGCAAGGCGGCGCTTTCTCCCTCTCCTGGCAAAGTCAAGAACAAACTAGTTTCTCATAAAACAGTACACATACTGCTTTACGACGTTGGTTAACAGTCCCACGACATGTCAACACTCTCCCTTCTCAACCTTAGGTTCCCTATTACCAGCTTTCCTGTTGACACGTGCCTTATAGTCCTTGGCCCAGGGCTGGTGTGCCCCTTTAATATCATTTTGTTTTATGGGCCTGTCCAATCTTTGGCTGAGGGGGGAACCTCAGGAGTGACTTCATAACTGAGTCGAAAGGGTGTCTGGGGGCCATACTCTCAGGGTTTCTCCAGTCTCTGTCAGGCCAGCAAGTCTGGTCTTTCTTTTTGGGTTAGAATTTAGTTCTATGTTTATCTCCAGCTCTGTCTGGGACCCTCTATTGTGATCCCTGTCAGAGCAGTCAGTGGTGGTAGCCGGACACCATCAAGTCGTACTGGACTCAGTCTTGGGGAGGCCGTGGTAGATGGGTCCATTAGCCCTTTGGACTAATCTTTCCCTTATATCTTTAGTTTTCTTCATTCTTCTTTGCTCCCAGTGGGGTGAGACCCGTGGAGTATCCTAGATGGCTCCTCCCAGGCTTTTAAAACCCTGGATGCTACTCACCACAGTAGAATGTAGAACGTTTTCTTTATAAACTATGTTATGTAAGGCAGTTTTTTAAATCAGCATGACCTGCAGTGTTTCCCAGACCAGTAATACCCCCCACTCTCTGTGGATATTAATATTAGGTGGGAGAACCGATGAAATTAAACCAAGGTCAGTGAGATGTCTATCCTGTCCTCTAAAGCTGACATGCATTGTGGATCCTTTAGGGATGGGTTTAATGGGAGGCAGTTTTTCCTAAACTTCCCCACCCATAACTTTTTTTTCCCCTTGTGCTGAGCACTTCCCGGGGCTCCTTGAAGAGTGTGCTATGAGGAGAAAAGACCCTATCACCCTTGTGCCCACTTTGGGTGTTGATCAGGACATTATTCAAATGCAGTGGGTTATTGTACATGTTTGCATTTTTTTCACCCCTGTTTTGCAGTCTAACAAACACTGCGTTCCAAATGAGTGTGTGTGTGATGGAAAACAAAATTGATTACGTGCTCTTCTGAATTTTGAAAATGCTACCTGTGATAAGTGAGCGAAGATAGCCAATTTACAGATGGCGTTTTTGTTTTTACATTCATTTGGGCCCGTGTTGAAATTTGTTAATGTTTGCTTTTCTTAATTCTCAGTCTGTCTAAAAGTTTAGGAACAGCCATGGCCTGTGTTCCAGTCACCACCTCAGAGGCTCTCGTCACTCTCTGAGCTAGTTGCTTTGGGGTGAGTTTCAGACACCAGAGTCTCAGATCCGCTTCCAACAAGACTCTGGATCTACTGGGCATAGGAGCCATAGTGCAGGCTTGGAGGTTTGGCACCTGTCCACACTGCTTGAAAGCGAACAAAGTGACAGGGCCAGCCCCCAGAATGTAAACATCCTGTCAAAAGTAGCTTTCCCATAATTTATAAGTTACTGAAGAGAGATCAGTGTTCTTAAAAAAAACTCAAATACCAAAATACCTGAGATGAACGTGGTGTTTCCAAATTTTTGTCCCCCATTTTTCCTGCTGGAATCTGTAAAGTCAAGTATGATCTAAAATTTCTGAGGTAAGTTCTGTGTTTTTTTTTTTTCTTATTGTCTCATTTTCCTTTGAATTCCTTATCCTTAACCTTAGCAGTTTCCCACCTATTACTTTGTAGATTAGCTTGCAAATTTTCATTTAATCCCACCCTTCCATAATAACCATTTTATTTCCTGTTTAGGAGCTGCAGTTAACAGACCCAGGCAGAGTAGTTTCCAAGGTGGAAAGCACCTACTTTCATTCTGTCTTGATCATCTCTTGGCTTCCTACAAAGACCGCTCTTTTTCTAAGCAATTTTACCCGGCAAGATTTTCAAGAATAGAAAGATGATTGTGTAGTCATTCATGAATTGCACACGTATTTACTGAACCTTTATGGGTCAGGATTTGCTTTTAAATCCAATTGCAAAATGAGGTTCTATGAAAATCCAAGGGACAAATCCAGATAGTGTGAGGGCTGTGTGCACGTGGAGTTCGTGGCTGCTCATCACAGCATCTTTACAAAGAGTTGTCAGACACTGCTGTTCTAGCTACAGTGTATGGGAGCCCATTTGGAAGAGGTTGTGAAATCTGATAACTTTTTTCAGGAATCTTGGGAGTCAGTTGTTACAAACACAACCGTTATTAAAAATTAAATTATATAAACAAACAATATCAGGTTCTATTTTAAAAACATAGTAGAGCCCATCATTTCCTCATTATTTTACCACATTGTACTGTTATTTACACCTTTGAGGTTAATGACCTTCCTTTTTAGCTGTATGGTAGAATACTTCAGAATGTCCTGCTTCATCAATGATGTTGCTCAGAATTGGCCGTGATGGGAGTGTTTATACCACAGAAATCTGCAAATGCTATGAATCAGGGTTTGATTTATAATTTTCTGGATTGTCTACACTTAAGAAAGCAATAGGGGAAATAATAATGCAGGTTACACTTTGGGTGTCATGTTTGTAGCCATTATATTGTGAGTGCTACAGAGAATTGAAGAAATATCCCAGCATTTGAAATGACGACCTGATTCGGCAAAGGAGTTACACCATTGGTGAACAAATTCTGACATGTTCTTTATTGTTTCAATTTTGTTTTGCTAATTGATATAAGTTAAAATATCAACCAGCATTCATGTCAGCACTATAAAAAAACCCCAAAAAGCCAAACCTGTTGCCATCGAGTAGATTCTGACTCATAAAAAAAAATAAAAAAATAAAAATATACTGACCCTATAAAAAATTGTTAATTACAACTTAGGCAGAAATCAAAGAGTTTTGTGAGAATTAATTGGCTATATGGAATTGACAATAAAGACAGGTGTATGTTTTCTTATTTATAAACTGTGTGCCGTACATCCTTTCAATAAAATTAGTAATAAACACACACATTTTTCTCCCCCAGAGAGCTAGTTGTCAAGCCTTTATCAGTATACCACTATTTTTGAGTAGTCATTTGATCTTAACCCCATGATGTAATACTGTTTCCTAGATAAGGAAATCAAGGCTCAGACAGTTTACATTACTCAAGGTCACACAGCTAAGTGGGGATGGGTTCAAACCCTGATATTTGGGCTCCGGGATCTGCTTTTAAGTGCTGTACCTTTACAGAAGAGGACCGGACTGGCTGGTGTCTCCTTAGCAGAGTAGTTTGAGTAAGTCTGCTTTTCTCTGATCTTATACCCAACTCATGGTGTTCTCTGGGAGTAGGTAAAAGCGGAAGCTCCTAGCAAAGGATTCAATGCATGTTGTTGTCAGGTGCCGTTGAGTGGTTTCCGACTAGTAGCAACCCTGTGTACAACAGAACGAAACACTGCCCAGTCCTGGGCCATCCTCACAATCGTAATGGCTGAGCCCATTGTTACAGCCAATGTATCAATCCATCCCGTTGAGGGCCTTCCTCTTTTTCTATGACCCTCTACCTTACCAAGCATGATGTCCTTCTCCAGGGACTGGTCCCTCATGATAACATGTCCAAAGTATGTGAGATGAGGTCTTGCCATCCTTGCTTCTAAGGAGCATTCTGACTGGACTTCTTGCAGACAGATTTGTTCATTCTTCCGGCAGTCCATGATATATTCTGTATTCTTCACCAACACCATAATTCAAAGGCATCAATTCTTCTTTGGTCTTCCTTATTCCTTGGCCCGCTCTCACATGCATATGAGGCCATTGAAAACGCCATGGCTTGGGTCAGGCACACCTTAGTTCTTAAAGCAACATTTTGCTTTTTAACACTTCAAAGAGGTCTTTTGCAGTAGATTTGTCCAATGCAGTGTGTCATTTGATTTCTTGACTGCTGCTTCCATGGGCATTGATTATGGATCCAAGTAAAATGAAATCCTTGACAACTTCAGTCTTTTCTCCGTTTATCATGATATTGCTTATTGGTCCAGTTGTTAGGATTTTTGTTTTCTTTATGTTAAGGTGTAATCCATACTGAAGGCTGAACTCTTTGATCTTCAAATCATTTGATGTCATTCCTTCAACTCCTAAATAAAATTTTCTCATGCTTAACTCATAGTGGTAGGAACAGATGTCTTCAAAAACCCTTTACAAACAACAAAGTCCTTACAGACATTAGCTGATTGTTTTGCCTTAGAAAATGCCAGAAATAGAGAAATCAGGAAAGGTGGAGTCCCTAGATGAGAAATGAGGAGGAGACTGAGAACCACAGCTCTAGAAGAATATACCTGGGGAACGTGGTCATATAATAATTTATATTTCCGTCTTCTTCTGACTTCCTGGTTGTAAGCTTCTGAAGGTCAAACACTGGGTCTTGTTTTTATAGTTCTAGCGTCTTACATAATGCCTAACAGTCTCTCAATAAATGTCATTTAGATTGGTTAACTCCTGATGGAAGGGCTTTTTGATGTTTTATTGGGGTTATAATCATAAAGAAATTTTTGGGTGTGTGTGCAAAACACACATCTCTAGACTTAATATGGTTGCAGGCCTTTTCTTAAAAAAAGAAGCCTGAAGTAGGACACCTATTAGATGCGTTCTTAATACCTCATGTTGCTATAGATTTCTGAATTGCTTAATCCTGAGTCCTTCTCTTGTGCAGTGTGTGTGTATAGTGAGTGCATTCTTTTGGGCCAGAGAAGAGGGCTGCCATTTAAGCTCCTTCAGAAAGTTGTTTGTTTCTTCTTTCCTGTTTGAGAGCTTAAGAAAAGGGAAAATACCCCCTCTTCACTCCAACATAACAAAGGATTCTAGGTGTTTGTATTTTCAAGTTCTCAAAGCCAGTCTGTAATAAGCAGACAATTGGCATTGAGAGGTATCACACTTTATTTTCTAGGGATTTTCTATTGTTGCTTTTCCATTTAATAGACAGTAGAATTACACGTTGCCATGGCAACCCATCCATAGCCAAAGCTGCCTGGGCCTTAAAGACACAGGGACCACATTTGGTTTTCTTCCATAGATCTGACACTTGTAATGCCGAATTAGAGCAGAGATCCTGCTCCCGCCTTCTTTTCCTTCCCTCCGCTCTTGTGGTTTCGGTGTTTACCAGGCCCTTGAATAGCCTAGTGTTAAAAATTGTATAATTTGGTCTCTGGTGTTCTTTTAGGAAAACAACCACATTGCTGTCTCCCATGTAGTTTTGCTACCTTTGTTGGTTAGCAACATACTGTGGGATTAGAAAGAAGCTTTGGGGATGATTGGCAGAGTTGTAGTCAACAAATTCCTGCTCAAACTGAAGGTATGACAAGTGATAAACTGTCATTTCTATGGCCACACTTTCTTCATTCAGTTGAGGCATCAAAAGAAGGTTCCGAAGCAACAGAAGACCCGTTCTTGAGACATTTCTGACTTGAGGGAAGCCAGGAGGGCCTGGCAGACCTGGGGATCTAGCCTTGGTTATGCTGAGACATTGAATTAGCAGGCTAAGCTGGAGGAGACATTGGAACTTCTGGCAACTGCTCTGGGTGGGTTTTCTCACTCCTTGAAGCTTTGCCCGAAGCCTCTGAATGCATTATGTTATAAGGCTAAGGCAGGGCTTGATCCCTCTGATAAGCTACTTTTGGAGCATACGTCGAGCCTAGGCTGTGAAATACTTCCAGGAGGCATGATTGAGAAGTTAAAGAATAGAACGAAACCCACCCTTAACTACAGAACTTGGAATTGTCTGAATTCTGCTGGTTAGGAAAATTTACATTACTACGGAAATGCTTTCTGGGGAGGTATTTCATCTCAGTCTTGCCTAATTTGTTTCCAGGCTTTACACCTGTTGTTCACAGCTGAACTTGATGGTGCTTTAAGGGAGCAGGGGCCTCTTTTTTGGTGTAAAAAGTTCTCTATTTCATTCCGAAGAAGAGATTGACTAATTAAATCCTGGTTGACCCTCTGTCATTGGGATGGCTTTGGCTTTACCCTGGGAGTTCTCTGAGAACTCGGAGACGTTCCAGAACTTCTCAAATGGATGATAACAGGAACAGAAATTTAGACTGGGGAGGGACCTCAGAGATCATCTCTTGTAACAGTTCTCAGACTTCACTGACCCCAGGACTCATATAATGGGTGTCTTAGTTTGGATCCTTTCCAAAGCAGACTCCAACACAAGAAGCGGGGGCAGGAAGGTGATGCCAGGAAGAAGAAGTGAGGAAGGGAAGAAGAAGAGGGAAAGGAGGAAAGTCAATAAAAGCTACACTAAGGAGCAAGGTCCCTAGGTAGCACAATTTGCACTTGACTGCTAACCTAAAGGTTGCCGGTTCAAACCCACCCACCAGTACCACCAAGGAAAAGACCTGGCAGTCTGCTTCTGTTAAGATTATAGCTAAGAAAACCCTACAGAGCAGTTCTACCCTGTAATACATGGGGTCACCATGAGTCTGAATTGACTTGATAGCACCTAACAGCAAAAACAGTGAGCTGGTTGCCATTGATGGTAACTGGGGCTCAGTCCTGTTGGGGACCTCCTGAATGTGCCTCAGAGTTGTCCCACCAGGGGACTGGGAAGTTGGGATATTTATCAACAGACTCTGTCTCTTATTGGTTGAGGGCTGCCCCTGAGGGCTAAGCAAACTACCACACACCAGAGAAAGCCCTTAGCCTGGGAAACAGAGAGGCCCGGACACGTGAGGTGGGAAGCCATAGGCAGTCTTGAGGACTGTCCACTGCAGTTGCAGGTAAACTCAAATGTGGGCCAGAAGGATACGGAACAGGACATCCATAATGTCTGCCTCAATTGATAACTTCCAATTACAGAATAAACTTCTGAGAGCGTACCCATGGTTATAGTGATAGTTTTAAAATCTCATCCGCAATTCTTGACACATCTTCCATTGAGAGATGGATATCCATGGCTTCTTCCCTTAAATCTGGGCAAACTTGTGATTGTTTTCACCAAGAGTATGACAGAAGTAACCTATGTGACTTCCAAGTTTAGGTCATAAAAGGCCAAGCAGCTCCCACCTTGGCTGCTGGAAGACTTGCATTTGGAGCATTGAGCTGCTATGTAAGAAGTCCAAATACCCAGAGAACATTATGTTGGAGAGGCCACATATAGGCGCTCTGGTCAACAGCCCCAGCTGAGCTCCCAGCCAATGGCCAACATCAACTGCTAGCCACAGGAGTGAGGCATCTTGGATGTCTAACCCAGTTAGATCTTCAGATATCTGCAGCCTCAGCCGACACCTGACTGCAAACTCTCGAGAGACCCCAAGTGAAAACTGCCCAGCCAACCCTGCCTGAATTCCTGACCTACAGAATCTGTGAGCAAAATTAAATAATTATTGCTTTACACCTCTAAGCTTGGAGTTCTTTGTTACGCAATAATAGTAACTGGAACACTTCTGCACAACTTTTAGGACCCTGGTGGTAATCCCCCCTTTCCTTCTCAATCAAGAAAGTGCTCACAGGAGTGGTATTTTTCTAAGGATAACCTCTAATCCAGTTGTACTCATATCTGAAAAATGTGTTATTGAAAGATCTCCATACTTACTAGTAGCAACTGACATGTCACACTATCCACATCTGAGGGCTGATAATATTTTGAAAAGAGCTTTGTGAAGAGACTGTTAGCACTTGGTATCCATGCTGTACCTTTTATTTCCTTGCTATAGAATTCTCCAATGTTATCCCGTTCCATTCAGTTGCTGAGAAGGCTGCAAAACTCTACGAACCGTTGCTTCATAAAGAAATTTCAATTTCTTTATCCAAAGCAGTTAGGATCAAGGACAAAAGGGGATGGAGAAAGACTCGTTTCACTAATCTGGAAGTCTTCCCAGACCCACTTCCCATCATATGCACGTTAAATTTGGACTAAAACTTTTAAGAACTTGATGTTCCAAGTGAAGAGTCAAGTTTATGATGTGAAAAATGTGGTATACTTTGAAGGGCTGGGAAAATAAAATTCTCTATAATTTTAGCCTTTGGTTCGCAGCCGTAGCACTTAACCACTAAGCCACCAGGGTTTCCCAAAATCATTTGGGCTTCGAAATAACTCCCATAATAAAAAACCCGGAAACCACACCCATTGCCGTTGAGTCCATTCTGACTCATAGAGACCCTATAGGACAGAGTAGAACTGTTCCATAGAGTTTACAAGGAGTGCCTGGTGGATTCGAACTGCCAACCTTCTGGTTAGCAGCCACAGCTCTTAACCACTCCACCACCAGGGTTTCCAACTCCTATAAGAGACAGTGTCAATATTGTGTTATGTAATGTAGTGGAGTGTAAGTACATTCAACATCACGTGGATTCCATTTTCCCTGGTAATACACTTGTATTTAGAAAAGAACGAGAAAAGCCTTAAGAAAATATGTTTTGGGTTTTTGAAATGTATAACATCAGTTAAAAAAATTTTTTTTTCCAAAACCTCAAACTATTCCAGAGTCCAGATGAATCCACGCTCCCGTCAAACTTACTGTTCAAGTTCAAATCCCTGAGGCTGATTTATCGCCTGCATCTTGCAGAAGTTGATAATAAATCCTTCCTTATGTCAATGTGAATAAAAATTGAGAGATGAATAATGATTAGTCTACTGGTTTTCTCTGACTCTGAGTAATTCACAGAGACGGCACGCCTGGGCTCTAGAAGTGTTAAAATGGTCCTAAAAAAAGATTTAGCTGAGTAGTGATCAATTCAGTGGCTGCATATAGATAAAGCTCCGTCAAAGAGTCTAAAGGGGTAGGACTCAACATCCTTCAGGATCCCTGAAATGCAGCTTTATGCCTTCCGTTTACAATCGGGCCACTGGTTTGACCTGTTTCTTTTTTTTTTTTTAGACTAGTTTAGATTTTAGGCACAGATGAAGAGAAGTGCTGGGAGAATGTCCACAAAATGTTCTCAATGTGTCCTCTATCTTAAAACAACAAACAAGGGTGTAAACCGATGTGTGTGTAGAGTGGGAATGTGTGTGTGTTTATTTATATAAAATATATACGCTGCCTAATTCCAAAACAGAAGTTAGCTTGTTCCTCTAGCCTTTGTATTTCCTGGAAGCTGGAAATTAGATCTAAAGACTTGATTAGGCTCAACTTGTAGAGTGTAGAATATCCTACGGACTCTGGCCCACCACTTGCCTGTCACTTTGTTGTACTGTGGTGACTTGTGTGTTGCTCTGATGCTGGAAGATATGCCACCAGTAATTCACATACCAGCAGGGTCACTGTCTTGGTCATCTAGTGCTGCTATAACAGAAATACCACAGGTGGATGGCTTTAACAAAGAAAAGTTTATTCTCTCACAGGCGAGTAGACTAGAAGTCCAAATTCAGGGGGCTGGCTCCAGGGGAAGGCTTCCTCTTTCCGTTGGCTCTGGAGAAAGGTCCTTGTCGTCAGTCTTCCCTTGTCTGGGAGCATCTGAGTGTAGGAACCTCAGGTCCAAAGGACACGCTCTACTCCCGGCTCTGCATTCTTCGTGGTATGAGGTCCCCATGTCTCTCTGCTCACTTCTGTCTTTTATATCTCAAAAGAGATTGGCTTAAAGCACTATGTAATCTTGAAAATCTCATCAGTATAACTGCCACTAATCCATCTCATTACATAGTAGTGATAAGATTTATAAACATAGGGAAATCTCATCAGATGACAAAATGGTAGGCAACCATACAATACTGGAAATTGTGACCTAGCCATGTTGACAGATATTTTTGAGGGACACAGTTAAATCCATGACAATCACCCATAGTGGACAGATTTCAGTGGAGTTTATAGGCTAAGACAGTACTAGGAGGAAAGATTTGGTGATTTACTTTAGAAAAATAGCCAAGGAAAATCCTATGGAGCACAACAGAATATTGCCCAATACAGTGCTGGAAGATGAGCCCCCCAGGTTGGAAGGAACTCAAAATACAACTGGGGACACAATACCCACAACAACGGATGGCACAGAACTGGGCAACATTTCACTGTTACACATAAGTTTGCCATGAGTTGGAGACAACTCGATAGCAACTAGCAATAACAATGGACGATGGCAAAATGGAGCCCTGGTGGTCCAATGGTTAAGTTTGAACCCACCAGCTGCTCTGTGAGAGAAAGATGAGGCGGTTGTTTTCGTAAAGATTACATCCTTGGAAACCCTATGGGGCAGTTCTTCTCCTCTGTCCTATAGGGCTGCTTTGAGTTGGAATTGACTGGACAACAATGTGTTTTTTTTTTAGGCTTTATGTAGCATGGGGTGGCTTTATAACTCTTTATTGGCTGGGCCATCTGCTATATTAACCACACACAAAATCAGGTTTTCCACTATATTGCTTTATATTTGTTGGAGGGTGGGGACTATTTTGAGTATTTAGGGGGATATGGTAGCACATTCCAAATATTCAAAGGGCTCATATATAGAAAAGTAATTAAACCTGTTGCAGAGCAATTTGGACTTTCAGATAGAAACCTGGCTTCAGCTGATTATAAGAAAGGCCTTTTGAATCATGCAGGCTGTCTGTATGGTGGACATGGGCTGTCATGTGACATCACAGGTTCCATACCATTGGGTGTTTCAGAAAAAGAGCCCACCCCATTGGTTGGCACTTCTGTGTTTGTATAGGTGTGTGTGGATGTGTCAATATATTTCTCGGGAGGGAGGGTGGGTGTATGTGTGTGTGTGATGGTGGTGGTGATGGGGGTTGGAGAGTTGCTTTAAAGCCCCTTGAAGGGAATATTTTACAGTCCTAGTCATGGCTCCAGATTTGTGTGAGGTGGATTTCACGGTCAGCCAGACTTGGGTTGATTCTCGGATTCAGGATCTTAGGCAAGGTATTTAACCTCCCTGAGTCTGCTTCAGACTCAAAACCATCTAGGAGGCAGCACATGATGACGAACTGATGGTATTGAAGGATGCAACCCTGGAAGTACCCACTTGTCTGTGCCAAGAAATTTGGAAGATAGCTACCTGCTCAACCGACTGGAAGAGATCCACATTTATACCTATTCCCAAGAAAGGTGATCCCACGAAATGCAGAAATTATCAAACAATATCATTAAAATCACACAGAAGTAAAATTTTGCTGAAGATTGTTCGAAAGCAGCTGCAGCAGTATGTCGACAGGGAACTGCCAGAAATTCAAGCTGGATTCAGAAGACGACGTGAAACGAGGGATATCATTGCTGATGTCAGAAGGATCCTAGCTGAAAGCAGAGAACAACAGAAAGATGTTTACCTGTGTTTATCGACTACACGAAGGTCTTTCTGAGTCAGAACTGACTCGACAGCACCTAACAGAGACTGCTTCTACCTCTGTAAAATCAACAAAAAACCCAGTGTCATCGAGTCGAAACAGGCAGGTTGTAAAGATTAGAGAAAATGTTTGTTGAACACGTAGACCAGTTCTTAGCGCATCTACCATTACCCACTAGTTGGTGTGGAGTCTATTCTGACTCCTGGCAACCCATGTGTTACAGGTAGAGCTAGGTGCTAAAACATGGTGATTATTATCATGTATTTAGAGTCGTATAATTGGTATTAACACTGCAAATATTTTTTTAGTGCCTGTTATACAAATTTAGCTAAATGCTGGGATTCAATGGTGAAATATATGCTGTTTATTTTTCTCTCCTCAAGGAGCTTTACAGTTAGTGAGAGAAAAAAGAAGTAAACAACAAAAATAACGTTTGATAAATGCTTTCATGTAATGTTAACTAACTTATATCTATTTACATATATTTATTGAGCATCTATTTTGCTAAGTATTTGGAGTCCTGGGTAGTGCAAAAGTGCCTGGAAAAGTTGGATATTTGAGTCCACCCAGAGGCTCATCATCTGAAGAAAAGCCTGGAGATCTACTTCTTGAAAAAATCAGCCACTGAAAACCCTATGGAGCACGGTTCTACTGGAAAGGCAACGAGGTTTTTGGTTTTGGCATAAGGTAGTAAAAAAAAATACAAAGTGTATAGCTCTATTAGAGATAATGTACAGTGACTTCTTTAGGAAAGTTTAGGGGACTACGTCACAGGCTATATTACAGAGGAGCTGTTACACAGTCATTTCTGAAGAACCTGTAGGTAGGATGAGAAATGGTTACCCCAATCCAATTATTTTGTCCCCTGCTAAGCCAAATGGCTGTTATTTCTGTGCGCTGTTGAGCTGATTCCAAACTGTAGCCATCCTATATGACAGAGTACAACTATCCTATAAGGTTTCCTAGGCTGTATTCTTTACGGGGGCAGATTGCCGTCTTTCTACCGTGGAGCCACTGGTGGGTTCGAACTGATAACGTTTTGTTTGGCAACCCAGTGCTTAACCATTGCTCCACGCCTCGAGGGCGTCTTAGACTAAAGACCAAAAAACAAAACAAAAAACCCATCGCCAATGAGTTGATCCTAGCTCATAGTGACCCTATGGGACAGAGCAAAACTATTCCATAGGGTTTCCAAGGAGCAGCTGGTGGATTGGGACTGCCCGTTTTCCAGTTAGCAGCCAGATGCTTCCCCACTGTGCCACCAAACGGCAGACCTGCTAATTCTCATTTACTCAGCAGGCGGCGCTGCAGCACCAGGGATTGCATCAGAAGTATCAATTTAGGGAAACAAGGACGTTTGTGGTTAGTGTTTGTTTTTTCAGGCTAAAAAAGAAAGCTGTTAGGAAAAATAAACAGTTTATCAGGCATTGCGACAAAGACACTTGAGGGGAAAGACAAGCTGTCGCTTCAAGGACAGGAAGAAAAATCCCTGCATCTGTGGAAGCATCAGATGCTGCCTGAGTGCCTTGTAGGGGGAAAAACCCAACCACGAAATGAGGAAGGAAAGAAAAACAGTGGAGATAAAAGAGAAGATTAAGAAAATAGAAAACAATTGAAATCATCTGCAAGCAAGGGTGGAGGCATACAACGTTGGGAGAGGGATGCTGCGGGTATTGTCGCAATTGGAAAAAAATTAAAACAACTGATGTGTCATTGAGAACCATTCTAAGTGATTTAGAGGCACCCTTTTTTTTACTTCAGATGCCACATTTCCTGCATAGCTGGTTTCAGCTGCCCAGCCCACACCCAGCTCTTGTTTTGTAACTTTCAGTATTTTGAAGTCTTCACCACAGAAACTCGGACACCTAATAACAGGTGCCTGATTTTTGCATCAAAGTTGTTTCATTGTTTTCCCAAATTTCTCGTTAGGAGAACAGAACAGCTGTATTTGGGTATTAAGTTTAGTCAAAGGGATTGGGGTGGAAATAGCTAAATTAAAAAAAAAAAAAGTATTTACTGTGGAAATGATTGAAGTTTTGACGTTATCATTTGAGCTAACCTTTTATTTATTTTTTTTATTGGGATTTGGGAAGAGGCCCCCAGTTTAGCCTTCGCTTCCTCCACTTGGCCATTGAAATGGCTTTTCTCAAGAAGGGCTTCTCTACATTTATTTTTCTGTATCAAATCAATATTTTAGAGAGTCTCTTTTTGTAAACTTTTTAATGCAATATCACTTCACTTGACTTATTCTTTCCTGCAGTGATGTTTAATCAGAATATGTTAAATTACCTGAAGACAGTCCACAAAACATGAAGGATAAGCAATTGTTAGACTGACTAGGAGGACCTAGTTGGAGTCTATGCATTTGCATTAAATTAATATAATGGGAAAACTTATTAAACTAGTGCTTCTCAAACTTTAGCATGCATCAAAATTGCCTGAAAGACTGGTTAGCACACAGATTGCTGGGCCCCATGCCCCAGAGTTTCGGATTCAGTAAGTCTGGGATGGGGCCAGAATTAGGCATTTCTAACAAGTTCCAGGTGATATTGATGGTCTTGGTCCTGCGCCCTTGCTATGGATTGAACGTGTCCCCCCAGATTATGTGTTGTAAATCCTAAACCCCTAAACCCATGGATGTAATCCTATACAGAAATAGGACTTTCTTTGCTGTGTTAATGAGGCCAAATCAGTGTAAAAAAAGTCAAAACTAAACCCAACGCCGTTGAGTCAATTCCAACTTGTAGTGCTCTATAGAACACAGTAGAACTGCCCCATAGGGTTTCCAAGGACTGGTGGATTCAAATGCCAATCTTTTGGTTAGCAGCCAAGTTCTTAACCACTGCACCACCAGTGTAGGGGGTATTTTAAACCAATCGCCTTTGAGATATAAGAGAGGAGATTAGGCACAGACAAGGAAGTGTAAACTGAGAGGAAGATACACACCACATGAAGATCACCAAGGAACCCAGGAACAGAAACTGAAAGGAGACAAGGACCTTACCCCCAGAGCCAACAGAGAGAGAGCCTTCCCCTACAGCCAGCACCTTGCATTCAGACTTCTAGCCTCCTAAACTGTGGGAAAACAAATTTCCGTTTGTTAAAGCCACCCACTGGTGGTATTTCTGTGATAGCGGCTCTAGGAAACCAAGACAGACTTTATTTGAGAACCATTGACTTACGTGTTTGCTGAAAAAAATGTTTGATTTGATTTGGTTTTGGCTTTGGTATTCACCCTCTTACTGTTCTGTGAGGTAGAATCAGATATTTGATTCAGAGAGGCAGAAGGCAGAGGGTGCAAATGCAGTATTTATTGAACAACCAGTAAGCTCTTGGTTCTATGCTGGGCTCTTTACATACTTAATCTCCTTTACAACCAACCAAAGTGCGATTTGCTCTCCCTACTTGTAGGAACTGAGTCTGGAAGAGGCGGGGAACTTTCCAAACACAGGTAGCTGGCAAGTGGCTAAGCTGGGATTCAGGCCCACTTCTGTGTGACTGCAAAGACCACACTACACAAGAGAACTTCCAAGCACCCATCACAATATGATTTAGTGAATTATCACAGATCTTAGTTCACACTTTGCTTGATCAGAAGCACATTCCTTAATTTCTGGGCCTCAGTGTGAAACCCTTACTGTGGCCTCCAAGGCCTGCATGGTCTGGTTTCGGCCTGCATTTGCTGGCTCATTTTGTAGCACTATCCCTCCACTTTTCCAAGTTCCAGCCACACTAGCCATCCTTCACTTCCTTGAATGCTCCATACGCCCTTCCTCCAGAAGTGTTTGTACAAACAGTGGTAATTGCTTGGTATGCTGTCTTCCAGCTCTTAGCCTAGCAGGTCCTAACTCTTATTTATAGGTTATGAGATTTTTCTTTCAAATCTCAGAATTCTGCTTAGGCGGTTCCTCTTCAGGGAAGCCTTTCCTGACTTCCCTAAACCAATCCCCACTCTCTTCCGGTCTCATAGCAGCAAGGGTAATTTTTTGTAATCCTTGCCACAGTAGTAATTTTCATTTATCCGTATAGTTCTTTGATTTAATATCTATTTTCCCCACTGCCTGTTAGCTCCATAAGGATTTGTGTGTTTATCACTAGATCCTAAATAAGTAGTTGCATGAGGTAGAGACCTAACTTAAATTTTTAAATACAACAGTCCCTAAAATATTTATGGAATAATTTTTCTATTCCCCAATGGTCTTAAATGCCATTTTTATCTAAATGTATGCTGAACAATAATGAGTCTGTTTTTAAATTTCCTATTCTGCTTCATGGAAACCCTGGTGGTATAGTGGTTAAGTGCTATGGCTGCTAACTAGAAGGTCAGCAGTTTGAATCCACCAGGCGCTCCTTGGAAACTCTATGGGGCAGCTCTACTCTGTCCTATAGGGTCACTATAGGGTCGCTATGAGTCAGAATTGACTTGACAGCATGTTTTTTTTTTTTTATTATTCTGTTTCATTCCTCTCTTTGTCTATTATTGTACCAATGATACACCTTAAAAATATTTTGATATATGGCAGATCAAGTCCCTTTATTGTTCTTATTTTTAAAACATTTCTTGACTATCCTTGGACATTTTCTCTGGAACATATTTAGGGTGAATTTGTCAAGTTTCATAGGGTTTTTCATTGAGAATTTATGGATTGATTTGGGAGGGAAATGACATTTTATAACAGTGAGCCTTTACATCCAGGAACATGGAATGTCTCTCCCTTTATTCAGGCCATGTTTTATGTCCTATAATAAATATTTATGATTTTATTCATTAAGCTTAGATATATTTTTGAAGCATATTCCTAGGCATTTTATAATTTTTGTCATTACAGTGAATGGAATTTTTAAAAATTGCAATTTATAATTATTTGTTGCTGATAAGTAAAGTACTAAGTTTTTCACATGTTATTCTTTATCTGGATAAATTACTGAGCTCTCTTGCTTTAATAGCTTTTCAGTTGCTCTGTTTGAATGTTCTAGTTTGCTTTCTAGGCTGCTGCTCCCAGATTTTCTAGCATTGCTTTTTTATTTTTACTATTTATACATTTTATATTTTTCTTGTCTTATTAAATGGGCTACCATCTGCATCCATACAGCATTTAACAGTAGTGGCGGTAATAGGAGCCAAATGAAGGATGGCAAATATTTGGTGAGGCTTACAGTGAATGCAATGGAGAGGCACTGTCCCCTCCTCTTGACCCCTTTTCTGTTTTCAACTCCTTCTCTTTCTGCTCCTGTGTCTTTCAGTTTGATTTTTAGATGTCCCACCTTAGTTTACTATTTTCTTTCTTATGGTTCAGATTTATCTCAGAACTATCATTCGAAGTTTCATTTCCAAGGAGAAAGGAAATTGAGTGCGAATAGTTAATTCTCCTCTTGAAAGTTTGGCTGACCCATCATTCTGTAACATACAATTGGAATTTTTTATGCCTTGTACTAGTACGTGCCCATTAGGCCAGACCAGCCTTTCCTTATTGGTACAGTTCCACTTTTCTTGAACCTATCTGGCCTACTACCAATTCTCTGTATTTACTCTTTCATACTTATTCTGATAGAGAAAAGCACATATGTATTCATTTTATAGAGAGATAGTTAAGAGTAAAAGTAGATAACTCACATATGTCTACTGGGATTTGTTTTTTTCTTTCTTTTCAATCCCCTAGGCTTTTAGAATTTTTTTTTTTCCTTTTCCCTCTGGTTCTATTAAATATTTCCTTAGAATCTGGGTAAGGTGTGCACAGTTTTCATCACGCCTCCTTAATAGCTGGTCTTTCAAATGAAAAAAAAAAAAAATGAAGCTTGTCTTTTTTCAGCTTTGAGAAATTTCCTTTTTTGTTTCTTAATATTTTAAAGCTCCCCTCCATTTTCTCCATTCTCTTCTAAATTCCTTAGTAGATAACTTTTAGAAATTCTGAATATGTGCTTCTGAATTTTTTTTTTTCTACTTTCAATTTTTGCCTTTCTACAATGGGTCCTCCTTGGAAACTCTGAGGGGCAGTTCTACTCTGTCCTATAGGGTCGCTATGAGTCGGAATCGACTCGACGGCACTGGGTACAATGGGTTCTGGGAGAATCTCTCCGTTTGATATAACAGCTGCTAATTCAAGCTTTTAACTTTCTGTGATTCAGTTCATTTGTTAAAATATAAGAGTAATATAAAATATAATAGCAATGATATTTTTATGTTAGATACTTATTTCTTATGGCTTTAATATCCTATTGGATCTTTCTGAATGTAATGGTAATTATATTTATTTTAAAGCTTCATTTCCTTGGGAATTCGTTCTTCTTTTTCTTGTTTGGTACTTCTCTCTCATGGTGCTGATTTTCCTCAAATATTTGGTGATAATTGGTTGTCTGTCCATATTTATAGTTGAAGTCTAGAACTAAGAATTGTATTATTTCCGTAGTTCAATTGCGAGGAGGTTCTACTACAGAAGCCTGTTTCTGGTGATTGCATGAGGGTGTATGAAGGGTGGGGTGGGACTTGGGGGGGATGGAGAAGTGGATCATATGACTGGACACACTGTGTGGACAGCATACAGTATATGTGGAAGCTTCTGAGTGTGGACAGTCTTCTGTTTTTCCCTCTCAGAAAAAAAAAAACTTATTCTGTTGAGTGACTCTGACTCATGGTGACCCCAGGTGTTATAGAGTACAACTGTTCCATAGTTTTTTCTTGGGTGTAATCTTTACGAAAGAAGATTGTGAAGACTTTCTTCCTCAGCACTGCTGGATGGGTGCACACCGCCTCCCTTTAGGGTAGCAGTTGGGTGCAAACCATTTGCGACACCCAGGGACCTTCTGTTTTTTGCTGGGGATGTGAATTTCCAGGTGGACTGCTTTGCTTCTCTGATCTCAGGCTTCCCCCACCTACCCACCGTTGTGTAGTCACCCTGGTTTTGATCTGCTTCTCTCCAGCACCGACAGCAACAATTCCAGGACCCCTCCGCTGACAGATCCTTCCCATTGTTTATAGAGATTATCCTTGGGGCTTTTTCCTGGGAACAAATCCTGCCATCAGGTGCTCAGCACACAGAGGATAGGGTGAAGTCCATCGGACTGGGCTCTCAACTTAGATCCTTACTTTATCACCTTGATAACTGAAAAAAGGCTCCCACCATCTTTTTATATTTGCTGCCTGAATTAGGAATATCTCTGGGGATTCTAAAAACTGCTCTTATCTCATTAGTGATTAGTTTTTAAAAAACTTTGGGATATATTATACATTCTAAAGAGTCTATTTAATGCTTGAGTACAGTCTGCATAATAAATGCAAAACAAGTAGTCTGTACCCACCACTCAGTTGAGGAAATAGAATGTTACTGGAATCTTTGAATCCACCTGTGTATACCTCCTGGGTTTTTGTGTTAATGACTCCCTTGCTTTCATTTAAACTTTTACTACATTGTAATATTTCACTCTAAGATAAAGTATTGTTATGTTTATACTTATGATATGTTTTATGTGTATATATTTATAATGGGTTTTTATATGACTTGCTTTTCTTTCTGCTCAAATTGTGTGTGTGAGGGTCATTCAAAGTGATGCCTCTAGCTATAATTCTTTCATTTTCCCTGCTATGTAGATTTCCATTGTTTGAAAATGATTTACCATAGTTTATCCATTCCATCATTGATGGACATTTTAGATTATTTCTTTTTTTTTTTTTGGCTACTATGAACAATACTGGTATGAGCATTCTTATACAATGTGCAAGAATTTCCCTAGGTTATAGACTCAGGAGGAGAACTTCTAGGTCACAGAATACATACATCTTTGATTTTATCGTTAGCTCCAAATAGTTTTAAGAAATGATTGTTCCAATTTTCACTCTACCTGTAGAGTGGAGTTCCAGCTTCACAACCTCTCTAACGCTTGCTGTCCTCAGACTTTATAAGCTTTATCATTCTGGTTCATGTGTAGAGGAAGCCCTAGCTCTTAGCTTGAGTAAGCCCTGAATGCTTAACCTGAGACAAGGCTTTGATGCAGACACTATTTTATTTGTGAGGCACTGCCAGGGAGCAGAGGTGAGGTGTCAGGGAAAGTGAGGGAGGAAGGAAAAGAGTGCATGAATAAGGTCTACACTGAGAGCACCGACTCGAACATTCTGACTAGTATTTAGAACATCTCTCAGAATTGTCTGCCTGAGGACTGACTGGGAGATGTGTCCATTGAGTCCAGTCTTAGTTATCTAGTACAGCCATAACAGAAATACTTCAAGTCAATGGCTTTAACAAAGAGAAATTTATTCTCTCACAGTCTAGGAGGCTAGAAGTCTGAATTCAGGGTGCTCCAGAAGAAGGCTTTCTCTCTCTGTAAGCTCTAGGGGAAGGTCCTTGTCATCAATCTTCCTCTGGTCAAGGAGCTTTTCAGTGCAGGGACCCAGGTCCAAAGGACATGCTATGCTCCTGGTCCTTCTTTCCTGGTGGTACGATGTTCCCATGTTCCCTCACGTGAGAGCTTGACGAAACCTCTGGGATCTGGACTGTTGGAGAAGTTCCAGCAAGGGGTTGAGGCAAAGCACTGTCAGTGTGAGGTGCGTGGAAGCCCACAAATATCTGAAGAGGAAGTGAGCTATGAGAGTCGAGGCAAGAAAGTTGTCTGATACATGCATTTAGGATTGGCCTTGAACCTTGCCTTTTGGGATTCTGTCCTAATACCAACTCTTCTCATGTGTATGTGTGTGTGATATGCCCTGTGATTTCCTCTAAAAGTGGGATACAGAAAAATAGTCGGTTGACTTGTCCCTTCCAGCCAGCTGGCTTCCTATTAGTCAAAGGTTGATTTAGATAAAGTTTTCACTTTGAGGCTTCTCATGGCCTGATAGATTGCTTCCTTTCCTCTTGCAGGGTGGAGTAAATTTGTACTAGTATAGTGAGAGCCAAAGAGTAAATCTTTGTCCAGAGAAAGCAAACTAAATAATTGTGAAAGATGAGACACGTGAAATTCAAGTGCAATAGGGGGTGTCATTAATTAATTTAAGACTGAACCTGGAGGAGCAATTTGAATGCAAGTGTGTGCCAGCACAGCCCTTAATTAGTTTGAAGCTGGGCTTTGTTTTAAAAGCAAGGCGTTCATTTTCAACCCAGTCCAGAAAAAACAGTTGATAATTGAATTGAATTGATGCTAGCCTCCAGACTCTGTTGGATTAAACTGGGGCAGTTAAAACCCTCCTCTTGGCTCTTTCTATTTATATCCATCAAGGTCTTTAAAAAACAAAAATTGAATTGAAATTCACATAACATAAAATTAACCATTTTAAAGTGAACCATTAGGTGGCCTCAGGTGCATTCACAATGTCGTGTAACTACCACAAGCTGTGTATCCATTCATCCCTTGGTGGACATTTGGCTGTCTTCACGTTTTGGCTATTGTGAATGGTGCTGCTCTGAACATTTATGTACAGGTATTTGTTTGAATGCCAGTTTTCCATTCTTTTGGGTATCTATCTGGGAGTGGAATTGCTGGGTCATGTGGTAATTCTATATTTAACTTTTTGAGGAACTGCCAAACTGTTTTCCACAGCAGTTGAATCATTGACCTTAGCCCACCAGCAAGTAGGATTCCAATTTCTCCACATCCTTGCCAACACTTGTTATTTTCCTTTTTTTGGTTGTAGCCATTCTATTGGGTGTCAAGTGATACTTCATTGTGGTTTTGACTTGCATCTTCCTAGCCTTGAATTGGAATCGACAGCAACAGGTATGTTTCGGCTTAGCCACTTATTCTATTTATTTAAATTTAAACCTATTTCATTATTAAAGCTAAAAAGTCAAATACAACACAAAGGCTTCAGAGAAATAATACTTTCTTGCACTTCCCAACCTCCCAACTCTCCTCCTGGGAGGCAGCCGCTTTTTATTCATCTAGCTGTTGCATCTGAGAGTCCTCAATACTCAATTCCTAAATTCTATCTTAACTCATTTGTCTCTTGATTTATCAGTTTTAGACATTTTCTGGTCATACATTATTTATTGGTTTCTTTTATGTTAAATCAACAGTTAGCTTCCATCCCACCTGGCCATCCGACTACTTTGGTTTTGTTCTCCTCCCAATGTAATCTAGTTGACACTTCCAGTTACAGTGATATTCAGTGTTTACACAGCTATGCCTATGTAAAATATTATTTACAACCACATATTATTTACTGCTAAACCAAGTACAGCCTAAGATTACAATTCCTTTTGTATCACTTTTCTTGGAGTTGGTAATTGCATCATTCTATTTGATTAGTTTTCTTTTGCTAATTCTTCCCACACTCTCTAGCAGATACCTGGGCAGTTCTACTCCACTTACCCCCACCCACCTCCCTTCTCGGGTCATCTACCTTTCTGTTCCGGTCAGGACTCCATGGTCTCTGGGCCTCTTCTCCTGGCCCTTCTTTGTCATCCTAGGCATTTTCCCTCCTACTCCTCTGTTGGGTCTTCTGTTTCCTGAATCCTATACTTTGGCTTATTTTCCTCCATTCCTCTCTGGAAGTTTTTAATATCTCTTCTGTTTCCTTCTGGGTGCCGTTGACAGAGTAGAAGTGCCCCACAGGGTTTTCTAGACTGTCATCTTTATGGAAGCAGATTACCAGTTCTCTCTCCCAAAGAGCTGCTGGGTGGGTATGAAACGCTAACCTTTAGGTCAGCAGCTGAGCACTTAAAGGTTTGTGCTCCCAGGGCTCCTTTATTTCCTAGCGGTCTGAAATTTTACAGCGATGTATTTTTTTTTTTTTTTATCTGGGGATGTGTCTTTTTTCATTTATTGTGCTGGTTCTAAATGGCTGTTTTCTATCCAAAGGTTCACATGCTTCAGTTCTGGAAGCTTTCTTAATTTTTATTTCCCTCTGCTGTTTTTTCCCGTCTTCATTTCTAGAACTCCAATTATCTGGATAGTGAGCCTCATGATGTTATCCTGTAAATCTTAGTTTTCCATTTTCCTTTCCTTTTCTTTCTTTCTATCTATCATTTGGGAAAGCTCCTTAATGTACTATTCTAAATTTTCTATTGAATTTTTAATTGTGATTCTCACGCTGTGTAGTAGTTAAGAGCTAGGCTGCTAACCAAAGGTCATCAGTTCGAATGCATGAGTTGCTCCTTGGAAACCCTATGAGGCAATTCTACCCTGTTCTATAGAGTCTTTATGAGTTGGAGTTGACAGCAATGGATTTTTTTTGTTTATCATAGTTTTAGTTTCCAAGAGCTTTTTCTCTTTTTGGTTCTCTGTTGCTTTTTTAAAAAATAGCAGCCTACCTTTGAGTCATGGATGTGACAATATCTCTTATGACTCTGTGCATAGTAATTTTAATTTTTTTTTACAAGATAGATATATTTTTAAATATCCTGCATGGCTCAGTCTCTTTCACTTCCTTTTTCTATTTGTTTACTTTTCCCTCTGTATTATATGTTCAGGAAACCCTGGTGGTGTAGTGGTTAAGTGCTATGGCTGCTAACCAAAGGGTTGGCAGTTTGAATCCGCCAGGTGCTCCTTGGAAACTCTGTGGGGCAGTTCTACCCTGTCCTATAGGGTTGCTATGAGTCGGAATCGACTCGACGGCACTGGGTTTGGTTTTTTGATTACATGTTCAAGCCTTTCTTTAAATGCCAGGTAATCTGTTAGAATGAAGAGTGAGACGTGAGCAAACAGATTAGAAGCTCTGTGCGTGGGGCTGGGGCTTGTTAATTGATAGTCTCCATCGTAGGGTGACTGGGTGGTGAGCCCCCCCTTGAGATTTTAGCCGGTGTTCTTCTTTTCTCTGGGGCTGTTCAGCTTATCCTAAGAAGGACTCTCCTATCCCCTGCTCTGGGGGTTTTCCAGCTTGGCAGTGGAGCTCTGGGAGCTTGTATGGGAAGGGAGTTAGGAGGGCGTCCCCTCATTCAGGATGCAGACTTGCACTGAATCCGTTGCGTTTAATCCAGCACTTCAGCCCAATTTTCCACTATTCCTGGTCTTCTAGAGTCTGGTGCTTCCCTGGTACATTTTTCCAAAGGACAAAACATATTTTTTCCCCTACAGGGGTCAGACAGGGGTAGGACCTTGAGATCTAACCCACCCTTATGCAGATTTTCAATCTGTTTTCAGTCTGTGATGGGGACAGGTATCTTTGCCCTAATGCTCCTTCAAGGGAGGGACTGTTGCCCAGCCACTGGGAGTGCTGTCGGCTGACGGCCTTCAGTGGTCAGTTCCATCGTGGATTGCCTCAGTTTGAGGTCAACCACTTCCTTGGAGGCTGGCCTCCGGTGACTGATGGAGGCGGGGATATCAAGGCATGGCTGAGTCAGCCTTGTGTAGGACAATCCTGACGGGCCATCTTAGCTCCAGAGCTCACCGTGGGGTTGGCCAAGGCAGTCCTTGCGCCTGCGTAGCAGCTTGACTTCTCCCTGTCTGCAATCCCTTCCTCACTTCCTCCCTTCCACAGGTATAGACGGCAAGGGCGCCCCCTAATGTACCTTCTGTGCAACAAACTGCATCTCAGAGAGCTTCCCAAGTGGCCAACCCATGACAGCAGCCCAGGCTTACTCTCTCCCCTTCAAAACCCCCATCTGCAGCTGGAGCAAAACCCCTGGGAGAGCTGGTAGCTGGAGGCTGTCCACAGACCGCCCTGCCAGCAGCTGGGCAACGAGGCCTTCACTGAAGGAGGCTGTGGAAGGCATTACCGCTTCCACCCTGCTGTGTTTCAATCTCCCCAGCCAGATTAAATCCACTGGCTTGGGGGGCAATTTAACTAAGGATATTCATTCTCGGAGCTGGAGGAGGAAGCTGACTTTTATAGTAGAAGGGGCATAGGTTTTGGAACGTAAGAACTGTATCTGAATAATTCCTGATTAATCAAAGAAATGATTAAAAACAAACAAACAAAAAAACTTTGTCATGTTAGACAATTACTTCACCTTTCTGGGCTTTATTTTCTCATTTGTTAAATGCAAAACAGAATGCTCATCTATTGGAGTTGTTGAGAGGATTAGATTCAATGATTTATGGAAAGTGCCTAGCACAGTGCCTGGTACAAAATGCTACTGATCCCCCTCAAACGGTGTCCTTTTACCAGTTGATGATTCCAGAATTTTCCTGAAGGAAGTATGAGGAAACAAAGCATGGTGATATATTTGGCACAAAGTAAGTATGGTCATGAGAGAAACATTCGTGGGCCTATCTATAGGAAGGTTTTTGGCAACATGTCACAGAGCTCAATCTTTGTCCCTAAAAAAAATTCTTTTAAACAGTTATTTTTTTTTCCTAATTACACAAACAGTAGACGCGTGAAACAAAACAAAACAAAACACCAGACGAGTTGCCGACAGCCCCATGTGTGTCAGAGGTAGAACTGTTCTCCACAGGGTTTTGAATGGGTGATTTTTTTGGGAAGTAGATTGCCAGGTCTTTCTTCTGAGGTTCTGGGTGGACTTGAACATTCAACCTTGTGGTTAACAGCCAAGCATGTTAACCATTTGCACTACCCAGGGACACCAGCACTCTGTAAAACCACCCCACAAAAGAAAAAACAAACCCGTTGTTGTTGAGTTGATTCCGACTCATGGTGACCCCATGTGGTACAGAGTGGAACTGTGCTTCATAGGGTTTTCTTGGCTGTAATCTTTATGGGAACAGATTGCCAGGCCTTTCTTCTGGAGCACTGCTGGGTAGTTTCGAACTGCCAATGTAGATGAGTGCAAGATGTGCCACCTAGGGACCATCTGGGATGTTGCAGGCACTAGTAAATATTTGTTGAAGGAAAAACTTGCAATTCTTGGAAGGAACCACTTTCTGTCCTCCAGACTTCCACATGAGATCTTCTCTCTCCTGGCACCTTCTCCCCCTACTCTATGCCTAGATAAACCCTATGTGTCCTTCAGGGCTCAACTCAGAGATCACTTACTCTGGGGCACCCTTTCAAGCCTGGGTTAGGTACCCTTAGAATATCTCTATTATGGTACTTAGTATGCTGTGTTTTAATATGTCGATTACTTGTGTGACAGGAAGCTGAGAGGGACTTTCTGTTTAGAACTATCTAAATGCTCCAATGTTGGGTAGAAAGTGATGCTAATTATCTCACAGTATAAGGAGAGTTACTAATAATTGGACCTAACACCCACCCCAGGGCTTAATGAGCAGTCACTGACTTGGAAATGCTACTACCAGGCCCTGTTTCACGTTTTAAATGAAGGCTGGGAAGGGTAGAAAGGCCCATTTCTGAAACCATAAGCTGTCAGTCTGGTGGGGAGTGCCATGGCTTTGCCCATCCCTTCCCAGGTACTACCCAAATGAGTCAAAATGGCCTCTGTGTATTGGCCTCAAGTTGTTTACTTCATAGCAAGCTGAGGTCTGTTAGTCTCTCCCCTAAAATGCCCCCTGGCTCCAAACTCAAATTTGTGCATACGCAATTCTTTTAAAAATAGCCCAAATAAGAAGATTTTTAGCCACTTGGAACACACCTGCCTTACATACCCTGGGAACCTGCACCCACTCTCTGCTAGCCAACTGAAAAGTACCTCTGGGTGGATTCAAATCACCAGCCTCTTGGTTAGTAGCCAAGCTCTTAACCATTTGCACCACCAAGGGACTCTGCTATGTAAGATAAAATCCTGTAGGTATGAGAGCCCTGGGATGCTGCTTTGCTGTCCTTTGGAGCTCTCTGACCAGAGTCTCCCCACCTTCCTGCTGGAGGACATCGCTAGAGACTCCATCGCTAGAGACTCCATTGCTAGAGACTCTTAAGCTCCCTCCTTCTCTCTTCCCTGGAGTTTTTCTTGCCCTCTTCCCCTTCTCGTGGGGAAGACCTCCTGCTGTGTGGGACAGATACTGGATAAGACTGTTAGTGCTTTGGCCCCCAGTAAATAGCTTGTTTTACAGCATCGCTGTCTCGTGTTCATGTCTCTTTTCTTGATCAGTTCCCAATTCCCTCAAACTCACTACATCATGGTTTTCCCTCTTTCTCCCCACGCGAAGTGAGGATGCTACTCAAAGAGAATCAAATGCAGGGATTGGAGGTGCCTGCAATAATGGGAGCCTGGTGTCCCTTTCCTTGGTGGAGTACTGCTGAGGCAGTGGGTTAAGGTTGGTGGTGGGCCCTGGGCGTACATGAGCAGGGTAAGGAGAACGAGATGATGGTGTGGAGGGGGCATCTGCCTGTGCTCTCAGCATTGGCACTGAGATCATGAATGTCCCATGGCTCCAGAGGTCCTGTGGAAGGGCATTGGGCTTGAGGCAGCTTGCTGGTATCCAAGGCAAGAGGGGTGCCTGCTGGGCACAGGGACTCCAGCAGGAAGCATGGAGTACCGCCAGGGGCAAGAGCTGAGAGGACATCCAGAAGAAGTTGGGCTGGGGCCAGATCTCCCATGTTGGAATCCTGCAGTGGGAAGGCTCCCTCAGACTCCCTAAAGAATGTGCCTCCTGTACTCCATGAGCGAACGAGCATCAGTTATAAGAGATGCTGTTCTCTTTCTTCACCCTCCCCGCCCAGCACATCGGAGGGAAGGGAGCAAGGTGCCGCTGAAGCAGACCACACCATCCTCTGCTCTGCCGCTCACATGGGTCAAGCCTGACCAGGGGCAGAGGAAGAGATTACATTTATGTTCGGGTTTAAAACTGGAACTTTAATAGCTGAAAATGATCAGAAAGCTACAGGAGTCACCTGAGATGTTGTTGGAAAGAGTGATTTAACATAGCACAATTGGGGAGAGTGTTTAGAAAAAAAAGTCATCTTTGTACCCCACTTGGAGCTCTGGTGGCACAGTGGTTAAACCTTCGGCTACTAATCAAAAGGTTGGGAGTTCAAATCCACCAGCCTCTCCTTGGAAACTCCATGGGGCAGTTCTACTCTGTCCTACAGGGTTGCCATGAGTTGGAATTGACTGGACGGCAATGGGTTACGGGTTGGCTTGCCCTGTTTAATTAACTGGTTATACTTGTTCTTACTTTTATCTTTATCTAGCTTGCTTTGGGTTGGAAGCTCCTGGAGGGCAAGATTTTATAGCCCCAGCACCCAGTACATAGTAGGTGCTCAACAAGTGTTTGTTAAATAAATGGATAAATGAATGAGTGCAATATAGCAGCATGACTAAGCGAAGTGAGTCATTCATATAATGAGTTATTTCAGACAGTGATTTACTAAAAGTTTTTATGTTATTGAGGAATGAATCAGTGTGGGTCCCACCAAGAGAGGAAACCATACAGTAGTCTGAACAAACAAAGCTTAATATAAAGAATTATTAAACATAACAGGAATGGGGTAACAAGGAATTGGCTAGTAAGAAGTAAAAAAAAAAAAAAAGAAGTAAAGAGAACTCTAAATAATATAAGGAGCAGCTGTCACCTCTAGGGCTGAGATTGAAAGCCCAAGGAAGAGCCTACTTCCTCCCAGGGCTGAGATCCAGACGTTGTTAGAGAGGGCATGGCCCCGACTCACTAGATGGTAGAGACATCGTCCTGGGCCTGTCCTCATGGAATTTGCTGGAAATCCACTCTAACCAGGGAAAACTGTTCCTGAGGAGGTTTTTCTCTAGAGGCACACAGCTGTAAAACTGCTCCAGGAGGGTGACAGGGGAAGCTGGCTGCTGGGGCTGTAGGTCATTGTGCACTATAGGAGCTGGCACTGGGGGAAGCGTTAGGGCTGCAGGAGCTGGACGTTGGAGAAGCTGACCCTGCCGCAGGAGCCAGATGCTGGAGCCTCCTGAGAGAGCACACCAGAGCCAGGAAGCAAAATTCCTTCCTCCTGCAATCTCTCCAATGCCTACTCCTCACAAGACTTAACATGCTCTATTTAGTGGGCAGAGAAAAAATATTTAAAGGACGCAGATCCATTTTGAAAGAGCAGGCAATAAGAATGATTTTGGATCTAAGGGGTAATTTGATAGCGGTAGAGAGGAAATTTAAGACAAAACAAAACATATATAGATATAGATGCAGATGTAGGCGTAGGCGTAGATGAAGACATAGACATAGACATAAACATAGATATACAAATTGTGCTTGCCTGCCCTCTGAAGCAGAGGCTTATGAATGGAACTTTAACTTTGTGGATTACCTGGGACCATGGCTACATGGCTACATACATATATTGTTGCGTACTCATAAATTCTGTGGGAACATTTTTACTTTTATGTTTTTTCCTTGAGATTGGGCTCTTAACCATCACTTTTTATGCCTTGAAAACACTTGCAATCTTTTTCTTACGGACTGAGAAAATTAAGACAGCTCCCTGAGCTCCTTTGCAACACTTTGTAATTTCCAGAGAACTTCCACATGTTACTTGATTCTCATAACAGCCTGTGACAGAGGCTGGGGGGGAATAATTCATTTGTCCATCCATCCGTCCATCCATTCACTCAATAGGCACTTATTGAGTGAGCACCGTGGCTGTACCAGTTCCTATGTTATATGCTGGAATTACAGAAATAAAAGACAAAGTTCTGTCCTCCAGGGATGTACAGTCTAAGGGGATAATAGATAAATCCAACAAGGGTAAGTAGCATGATGTATTCTGTAGGTCTATAGAACAAAATGACCAAATTTGTTTCCCTCTTCAACTACTGTCTTAGGTATCCTGTGCTGCTATAACAGAAATACCACAAGTGGATGGCTCTAGCAAAGAGAAATTGTTCTCTCACAGTCTAGGAGGCTAGAAGTCTGAATTCAGGGTGCCAGCTTCAGGGGAAGGATTTCTCTCTCTCTATCAGCTCTGGGGGAAGGTCCTTGTTATCAGTCTTCCCCAGCCGAAGAGCTTCTCAACGTAGGGACCCCAGGTCCAAAAGACGTGCTATTCTCCTGGCTAGTGCTTCTTGGTCGTTTGAGGTCCCCATGTCTCTCTGCTCTCTTTTACATCTCAAAAGAGATTGGTTCATGACACAGCCAAATCTCGTAGATTGAGTCCTGCCTCATTAATGTCACTGCCTCTAATCCTGCCTTATTAACATCGTAGAGGTAGGATCCACAACACGTAGGAAAATCAGATGACAAAATGGTGAACAATCACAGAACACTGGGAATCATGGCCTAGGCAAGTTGACACATATTTTTAGGGGACACAATTCCATAACCCATGACAGTTATCTAGTGCTGCTATAACAGAAATACCAAAAGTTGGTGGCTTTAACAAACAGAAATTTATTTTCTCGTAGTTGGAAACCTAGAAGTCTGAATTCAGGGCTCTGGCTCTAGGGAAAGGCTGTTTGTGTCTTTTCAGCTTCTATTCCTTGATTCCTTGGTGATCTTCATGTGGTTTGACGGCCATCTCCCTCCCCGATCTCAGCTTCTTTGCTTCCTTGTTCGTATCTGAGAAGAGATTGACTCAAGACACGCCATACTAATACTGTCTCATTAGCATAAAAAAGAAAACCCGCTCCCCAATGGGATTATAACCACAGATATAGAGGTTAGGATTTACAACACATGTTTTTGAAAGACGCAAATCAATCCATGACTACTACAAATGAACATTTGCAATATAATGGGAGGTCTATATTTTGGCACTGATACCTCAGTTTTGCTCATGGGTGTTTTTCAGACCTTCCTCAAGTAAATTTCCAATTGTGTTATAGAGCCTGATTTAGGCAGAATTGAGCTTGGGGGGATTGAGCTTGTAAAGTTTTTGGGTAAGTAAAGAGAGAGGCGGGAAGCCCCATTAATCCTCACTGTCACCCTGTGATCACGGCATTGTGATCCCCGTTTTATAGTTGGATAGACTGAGACATCAGAGAGATGAAGCTTGCTCCATGCCCCACAGAACTGAGTGGACAGGCCTGGGCCTCTTATTACAGTCTTTCTAGACACCTTCTATGATGTCGCAGTAGCTCACAGATGCTGCAAAAGCATTTTTTTTTTTTTTTTTAAAGAGGGAAACTTTGAAACAATTTGGGCAAATAAGACTCCTTGGTTTTTTGGTCTTATCTTTTGGTCTCAAATTGTTTCTCTTTTGCTTTTTCTGGCATGGTTGCCTAGCTTTGCTTCTCAGACTGTGTACCAAGATGGTGGAGAAGAAGTTACCCCATTTTTCTATTTGTCTCAGTTGAGCTGTGGTGCTACTTTGTCCGCTTGTCGTGCCTGTCCCTAACTCCCCAAAACCAAACCCATTACTGTTGAGTCAATTCCAACTCATAGCGACCCTATAGGACTACAGTAGAACTGCCCCATAGGGTTTCCAACACTGTAATCTTTATGGAAGCAGATTGCCACATCTTTCTCCTGCAGAGCGGCTGGTGGTTTCAAACTGCTGACCTTTTGGTTAGCAGCCAAGCGCTTTAACCACTGCACAACCAGGGCTGCTAAATACCTTTCTACCTTGATGCCTGGGATCTTCCCTACTGCAGAGTCTAAAAAGGCCTGAATTTACCTTGAAGTATGTATGTGTATGTGTAGATAGAGATGTCTAAATAGGTGGAGACACCTGCCAGGCATTTGAAAAGATATCAGGCATTTCTTAGGCGTTACCAGATTAGAAGAACAGGGACAGTTTGAGGACAGAATCAACTGTCCTTAAATCTAGCAAAACAAAGAACACGACTGTGTTTTCTGAACCAGGCTTTCTCCTTAGTGTCAAGTAGATACAGAATACATTCCTATCCCAAAAAGCTGCTAAGGAAAGAAAAGAGTCCTCCCTTTTGCCCATTACTCCCTGAATATAAAGTCTACGGGATGGATTTTTGCCTCATCAGCCTTGCTTTCTAAGCTCTCACAAATCAGTGATGTTGGCTTCGTCTCAGGCCTCATTTTCATGATCACGGATTTCTGAAAACTGAAGCTTTGCCCAGACGGAGACAAGCAACTCTTCCCTTTCAAATGTTAATGTATTTGTTATTTTGGGTTGACTATTTCCAAACATAGACCGCTTTCTCTCCTGCTTGTCCACATAGATGAGTTTATGATTCTCTCATAGAGGGTTTTACATGAAAATGTCCATATGTCATAGTTTTAAGAAAAAAAAATATTTTGAGCTGCAAGATGTGAGAGTGGGTTATATCCCAGTCTTGTAGCAGTTAGACAATTCCACTTCTAGAATTTTCTTGTGAGAATTAGGATGGCGGAGTGGCTAAACGTGTGGACTCCAGAGTCAAGAAGACTTACGGTGGACTTTCATTTTGGTTAATCATTTGTTATTAACCTTTATTAAGTTACTTATCCTCCCCGAGGTGCAGTTTCACTATCTGGAAAATGGACGTCATTGATATCTCCTGTTGATCCATATGGTGGTATAAAATGAGGTAAAAATTATTTTTATCAAATCAAATGGCTTCGAATACCTGTTTTTTTCCCTCCCTGTGAAAATTATCCTGGGCTGGTTTCTGCTTGCTTTCTAGATCAACTCTCCATTCTTCTCCTCCCTGCTCTGTGCCCCATTGAGTCTGACCTTTATGGAATGCAGCACCAAGGGACTCTCTTGACCTCTGGCTTCTGTGAAGTTCAGCCAATGGGAAGCATCCACAGGATTTGGAAGGTGGAGGAGAGTGAGGCCAGGATATTTATTGTGCCCTTCTCTCTGGATTGTGATAACTGGTTTCTTCCTTTTCCACTTTAAGTATGGTAATGGTCTGTGTCCCCAGCTAATCCAGGATACTGAACCCTTTTGGGTTTCCCTTAAACCTACCCACATCTTTATAAAGAGCACCGTTATTAAACTTTCTTCAGTTACCCCACTTGAGGTGCTGTCAGCTTCCTGTTGGTGCCCTCCCCATGTGATTCCTAAATGATCCCTGAGGACTCCTGTCCCAATTCCAGACATCAGTCCTGGTTGCCACTGCTTGCTCAGTGAGCCAAGTTTGGTGTTGTTGCTGAAACAGAAGCAGCCTGGTTGCCCCATGCCTTCCTTCAAGTTGGATCTGGGGTGGATTGCGTCTAGCTCATCTCTCACACCTGCTGATTCCAAGTTTGGTGTGACCCCCTGCAGGCCTGTTTTGCAGGCCACCTCCTTGTAGGCCTTTTAGCTGTGGGTGGGACAAGGCTAACAGTGGGTGTTCCACCTGCCCTGGTCTTTGACCCGTGTATGTCAGGTGCCCATCAATGATGCAGGCTTTACTCTACCCTCTAGCTACTTAACTCATTGAGTTTCTTTTCCCTTTCTCTCTCTCTCATAGCCATTTCCCAACACATGCCTGCAGTGCCAGGGTAACTATGCCAAGTGGTGTTTCCAGTTCTAAACTCATGCTTTGGTGTGCAATCATCTCTCTCTCTCTCCCCATTACCAAGTCTTGGTTCAGTGGAATCCATGGATAGAACTATTTCAATACCCTTGGTTTCTTTTGTAATCTTATCTATTTTATTTTATGCATTTAAAAACATTGCCCTGAAATGGTGTCGATAGACGTCACAAGACTGCCAAAGGGACCATGGCACAAAAAACAGTTAAGAATCCTGCTAGTCTGGCAGTCTGCGTCCCTACCTACAGGCTCATGTCTTTCTGCGGTGGGGTATGGGCAGATGAGTGCCCACTTTGTAGGGTTCAGTGAGATTACAATTTGAAAACATTTGGCTTCTTCTTGCTTACCATGACTGGTACGGTGCTATTATCATTCTAGTATCGTATCAAAATCATTACTACTTTATTAAAAGCAACAATTCCTTCAAATATCAGAAAATGGAAAAAAGATCCTTCCCCTTCTTCAATTTCCCAAGGTTTTTTGGTTTTTCATACTGATATATGTATATTTTTTTATGCTTTAGTTAGGGCATTCTTATGCCTTTTGTTTCCAGGAGTGGGGTGGTATTTACACTGTACCTTGTCTCGCATCTCAATTCCAATTTACAAGCTCCAACCTCCATGCCTACCCTGTCTTCCAAGACTCAAGTGCATATTTTAACCCTTTGCACCAGTCAGGGACTCCCTGTGAAATAAGTAAGACACCTGACTATGGTAATAGGTGTCTGAGTTAATCTTGCTACCACTTGTTACTGCCAGGCACTGTGTTCATATGAGGCGAATCTTTTATTCATCTGAATTAAGCTGCCATAGGCTGTACTATATTTCTGGCTTGTTACTTCAAGCCAGAATGATATTATAAAAAGTTGATGAAATACACTCAGAAGAAAATTAATCAGTTGCCTAGCAGAGAGAGTGATTAGTTAATAAAAGAAGAAGGAGAGGAAAGGGAATTGATTTTGTCTTGAGTTAGACAAGGGGTAAAAAAAATGCGTTTTGAACTTTGAGGAAGTTCATTTTTGTCTGGTTAGAATTTTTAATGTTATTTTCATATTCATTATTTTGTTGAGTTTTGTTTCTTAAAAGTTAAAGGGGAATTGAATGATGCATTATGGATCAAGAAAATGAAAACTGAGTATTGTTTAGATAGTTGATACTCAAAAGCCAATTTTCGTTTTAAACTTTGTCTGAAACACGTCTTTATAACTGGAAATCGATGGAAAATATTTGCAAAGTAGTTTGTCCTCAAAGTTTTTTTTTTTTTTTTTCAGGTGGAGGGATTAGCATTAACGTACCCTGGTGCAAGACTTTGGTTTGAACCCAATAGTTTAACATTAACCTCAGAATCCATCATGCTAAAACCTCCAGTAGATTCGATGTTAGGAATATTGGGTTTAATGAGCTTTTAACAAACCAGATAGCATCCAGAGGTGAGGAAGTGTCTCTTGGCTCTTTGGAATTTTCTCTAGGATTCCTGGGCAACACTGAGCCTCTCCATTTCTTACCACTCAAAGCACTTCAAACCTGCAATGACCATTATTAGTGCTTTACTTTGAGCTCCAAGGTCTAATGAGTGGCACATGTGTGGACTTTGGAATGGAGAAACTTGGGTTCAAATCCCGGCTCTGCATTCTACTAGCTGTGTGATCCTAGGAGGTATACTTATGCTCCTTGAGGCTTGGTTTACTCATCTGCAACACGGGAATAATTATGTCTACCTTAAAGGCTTGTTTTAAGGATTAGAATCAATAAAATTCAAGCTCCTAGTATGGTTCTTGACACAGAGTCAGCACTAAATGTATGGTAGAATTTGTTACGCTTATCTTTGTTATCTATTTCTTTAACTTTTTTTAATGTTTAAATTTTAGGTGTCTGAAAAGAACACTGTAAGGATCAGAATCTAGATACACAGTTGTCTCAGAATGAGTAATTGTTGAATGAAATTAGATGAGTCTCTTTCACTCTCTGGCCTTGTTTATCAAATGAAGTGATTCTACCAGGTGATGTGATCACCAACATCCCCTCTAGCATTAATATTTAAGAGTCTATGAACTAACTATCCCTTAAGGACAAGTGGTATCGCTTCTGGGCCTGGGAGTTTTTTGTCTGTCATCGTGTTTATGAAGACCCTCCAGCAGGGTCCAGGTGAAGGAGGTAGGAGAGCTATCAGTAGGATGAGGTCGGCTTTCAGGGCATTGCCCAGCCTGGACACTTTTCTGTGGCTTCTGATGGCACCCCTCCGAGCATCACCTGAGGAAGTGGCTAGGAGAGTCTATGAAATGTACTTTAGGGGCTCTTCTCCTGCCTCTGATCAGGAAATGCGTTTCTCAAAGGGAGTAGATTCTTAAATTGAGTGTCTCTTATTAAATAATGGTTTGAAATGAAAACACACACACACACATACACTAAAAGTGTTGGTGAGAATATGGAGAAATAAGCACGTCCTTGCCCTGACGTGACAGCCTTTTCTGGAGGTCAGTTTGTCACTGTGAATCAATATGTACATCATTTCGACTGAGCAATTTTACCTTGAGGAATTTATCCTAAACAAGTATTGAAGTAATTGTAGAAAGATATGAAGACACACACACACACACAAATGATAATAAAAGAATGGAAATAACCTAAATATCTATCAATTGGTGATTATACAATAAATTATAGTTTGCGTAATGGAGCAAACCGTAACCGTTTAAAATGCTATTGTATGCCTGTATTTATTGACATGTAGAAAGATTAATACTATGTTTTCAGAAGTTACAAATATTCAAGCCATATACTCAGGAGGTGAAAATACGCAACTCTTTTTTTTTTTTTTTTTTTAATAAAACAGCTTTATCCTTACTTTGAGCCCCTGTCTCATTTTAGACAATTCAACTGTTTATTTTTTATTGGATGCTTTTATATGTTTTTTTTCTACATCTATTGACACAGTCATGCGGTTTTTCTTCTTTCATCTTTTAACATGGCAAAGTACATTATTTGATTTTCTAATTTTAAACCTGCTTTGGACTCTGGTATAAACCCAGATTGGTCGTTGTAAATTGTCCGTTTGCACATTGCTGGGTTTGGATTATTCCTATGTTCGTGTGGGGTGTCGGCACCTACTTCGATAATGGGTTTTCCTGTCCTTATCAGATTTGAGAGTAGCCAGGTTACGCTAGTCTCTGAAAATTAGTTGTAAGGATTTCCCCCATTTTCTACTTTCTGGTAGAGTTTGTGTTAGTTTCGATGATCTGTTCCTTGAAATTTAATAGAATTTTCCAAAGACGTTTTGGGGCCTGGTATTTTCTTCACAAGAAGATTTTTGGATTAATTAGTCCCTTCCTCCTTCTCTCTCTCCTTCCCTTTCTCCTTCCTTCCTTCTTTCCTTCCTTCCTTCTTCTCTCCCTCTTTTTGTTCGTTCTTTTGCAAATAGGTTTAAGTGATCTTCTAGGGTTTCTAGTACTTGCTGAGTTGGTTTTCTAAGTTTTACCTTATTTTAGAAACGTCCTCATTCTTCTCCATTCTCAGACTTATGGTGTACAGACATTGTTTATAACATCCTCTTATCCGTTTAATCTCTGAAACACCTGTGGTTACCTAGCCTGATCCATTCCTGATATTATTTATCTCTGTCTTCTTTTTCCTTGACGAGGTTTGGCAGATATTTGTCTGTTTTAGTAGTCTTTTCAAAAAATTGATTTTTACTTTTGTTGATTCTCTTTATTTTATGCTTTTTTTTAATGATTAATTCCTGTTCCTATCTTTCTTTTTTACTTTCTTTGGGTTTATTGTTGTTCTTCCTACTTTCCTTTGACTTCTTTAGTCATTAATTTAACCAGTAGTTATTCATCACATTCTGTATGCCATGTTCCAGTTCTAGTTGCCAAAGGATACAGTAGTTAGTAAAACAAAACAAAACATTCCTGCCCTCATGGAGCTTACATTTTTAGTGGAGTTGAGTGTTGTTGTGCACAGTAGTGTTGACGTATACTCACAGTGACCCTACAGGACAGAGTAGAACTGCCCCATAGAGCTTCTAAGGCTGTAACCTTCACGGAAGCTGATTGCCACATCTTTCTCCCATGGAGCAGCTGGGGGGTTCGAACCGCCTATCTTTTGGTTAGCAGCCTAGTGCTTAATCACTGCACGACCAGGGCTCCTTTGAGTGTTAAATGGTGACATATGGTACAGAGAAAAATAAAGCAAGGTAATTTGGGGCCAGCTAGAAAGCAGTTAACGATAATAACAACAAAGGGAGTAGGAAGGGTTGGGGGAGAAGAAATAGATCGCAAGTTCTCACAGAGAAGGTGAAACTTAAGTAAGGACATGGAGAGGGTCAAGGACAAAGTCATGAGGATATCTCCAAGGAAACATTGCAGGCAGAAGGGGGAACAACAAGGAGGTGCACGTGGCTGCACTGGAGTAAGTGCTCATAGGGGCAGACATGGGGGAACGAACCAGAGCATCATAGCTTTGTAGAACTTCGACATTTGCTCCAAGTGAGACGGGAAGCCAGTGGAGAGTTTGGGGTAGTACGTGGAGGGTAATCAGGGTCTGGAGCCCTGGTGGTGCAGTGATTACCAGCTTGGCTGCTAACCAAAAGGTCAGCAGTTCGAATCCACCAGCCGCTCCTTGGAAACCCTATGGAGCTGTTCTACTGTGTCCTATCTGGTCACTGTGAGTCCGAATCAACTCGACTGGCAACCGGTTTGGTTTTTTTTTTTTTGGTTTAAGCAGGGTCTAATTTTTTAATTTTTTAAGGTGGATCTTGGCTCGATAATTTTTACCCTTCTTAAAAAGTGTTAAATACAAAAATTTTCCTTTAAGTACTGTTTTAGTTGCATCCCATATGTTTTACTCAATTCTAAATATATATTCTCATGTAGTTTAGAAGTGTATTCAAAAAATTTAAACGTGAGTTTTTTTCATTGTTATTTTTTGTTTTTGATTTCTAACTTAATGATATATGGTCATAGATTGTGGTTTGTAGATCTCCAATTCCTTTGACATTTGAGGCTAGCTTTGTGGCCCGTCATGTGATCAGTTTTCGTCAATGTTCTATGTGTACTTGAAAAGGATGTGTATTTTCTAATTACTGTGTTTGATATTCTTTATATATCCAATGGATCACGTTTGTTAACCGTTCTTTTCAAATCATCCATAATTCTTTAAAAGCATTTTTTTTGACAGTTTGATTTATCAGTTACTTAGAGAGGTATGTTTTTCTTGTTTTAATGATAGATTTGCCTGCTTCTCCCAGTTCTATTTTTTGCATTATGTGATATGTTTTCAGACCGTTCATGTTTTGTGTTATGAGGGTACGTTATTCTAAAACATAGAATTATCTTCTTAATGAAATAAATCTTTTGTTATTAGGCAGTGATCCTTTTTATCTTTAGTAACGCTTTTTGTTTTGAAGTCTATATTCTATTGTATTAATGTAGATACACCAGCTTTCCTTTAGTAGTACTTGCTGACCCAGCTTTCCAACTGGGCTGGATATTCTCCATTTGCATCTTCAGATACTCTCTCCACTCTTCCCTTCTGGCCAAGGGGCTCACCCCCCTGGAAAGCATAACCCAGGCTTCCTTATCCTCTGGCTTCTGGTTGGGTTTTCCTGTACCAACAGAAGAACTGAATAAGGGAGAAAAGAAAGGTTAGGGTATTTATGCCTCTGGTTCCCTCCTTGCAGTCCTGTGGATTAGCAGTGGATCTACCATGGCTCCAAGCAACTTCCTGGTTCCAATAGCTGCTTCCTCCCCATGTTCCTTTAGGTCCAGAGGAAGTAAACCAGTGGTAACAGCTTCCTAGTATTACAAGTCCCTGGATGCTTTATCATCCCTGGTTGGATCCTTCACCTCTATTCACACCTCTCTTCAATTAGCCTTTTGAACGTGCTGTTTTTTTTCTGGAACCCTGACCGATATTCAAGTCTTTTCCTTTCACTTTTCTGTGTCCTTAATGTTTTAGGTGTGTTCCTTGTAAATGACTTATTGTTAAATGTTTTAAAATCCAATTTGATAGTCTTTATCTTTTAATTGAAGTCTTTGGTTACATTTATTCATTTGTTGTGACTACATATATATATATATGGTGACAGCTATTTTCTTTTTGTGCATCGAGGATATTGTTTCACTGTCTTTTGGCTTCCATTTTGGTTCTGTGAATTCAACTGTCAGTGTAATTATCATTCCTTTGCAAGTGGTCTTTTTTCCTCCTTTTTACAATCTTTTTCTTTGGTGTTTGAAGCTTCACGTCTTTGTCTAGGTAAAAATTTCTTAAGAAAACAACCTGGGTTTGAGAATTGCTATCTTTTAAAGTTCTGGAAAATTCTCCGCCAGAGTTTCCTTGAATAGTTCCTCATCACCATTTTCTCTGTTGCTTCCTTCTGACTAATTGGGCACAAGTTGAACCCTCTCACACTCTATGACTTCAAACATCTGTTTCATATTTTCCGTTTCTTTGCCTATCTGGGATGAGTTCAGATCATTTCTTTCTATGTATCTCCACTTACATTAATTACCTATTTAGCTGTATCTGATCTGCTGTTTAATCCATTTACTGAGTTTTTTATTTCAATTAGTTCATTTTTATTTCTAGAAGTTCTATTTTCTCCTCAAATCTGCTTGGTTACTCTTTTGTTTCTTGCTCGTATTTTCAAACGTCTGTTTTATTTTCTTAAACACATAAAACATTGTTATTTATTTATTTTGTTTTGTATCTTATAGTTCCAATATCTGAAGTCTCTTTGGGCTTGATTATATGATCTGCTGTTTTTCCTGGTTCTCAATCACGCTTTGTTGTTTCTCTGAGTTTTGTGTTTTTATACTGTGAGATGTTAATTTTCCTTGGGACTTTGTCTCTGAGATTTTTTTGAGGCCAGAGAGGATTTGTGCTGGCTTCTGCAATTTGCCCTGGTTTATTGCTTACCCAGGACTAATTTTAAATTCTATGCTTGAGGTGTGTGTGTTTTACCACATAATTTAGCATGAATTTGGACCACAAGTCTATGTGAGGGCTGGTCTGTGGTAATGAATTAAAAAAAAATTTTTTTTTCCCTGTCACACAGTGCCAAGGATGAATCAGGCAAGTTTACTTTATTCTCTTCATTTGTTTCTCATTCACTTACAATGGAGGGTATAGTTAGACTACCCAACTTGGGTGGCCCTCAAGTTTTCTTCTCTTCCCTGCATCCCTATAGCTTGAGTACCAAGGTCTCCTTTCCATTTAGGCCATTGCCTCAATTCAGATGTTGACTACCCTTTTCCAGAACTACTGTAATAGCTTTAAAAATTTTTTATTATTGTACTTTAGATGAAGGTTTATGGAACAAACTAGCTTCTCATTAAACAATTAGTACACATATCGTTTTGTGACATTGGTTGCCAACCACCCCCCGACCTGTCCACACTCTCCCCTTCTCAACCTTGGGTTCCCTATAACCAGCTTTCCTGTCCCCTCTTGCATTCTCTTCCTTGCCCCTGGGCTGCTATGCCCATTTAGTCTCATTTTGTTTTATGGGCCTGTCTAATCTTTGGCTGAAGGGTAAACTTTAGGAGTAAATTTTCTTTACTGAAGTAAAGGTGTGTTCAGAGGCCATACTCTTGGGGTTTCTCCAGTCTCTGCTAGACCAGTAAGTCTAGTCTTTGTGTGTGTGTGTGTGTGTGTGTGTGTGCGTGTGTGAGTTAGCATCTTGTTCTACATTTTTCTTCAGCTCTGTCCGGGACCCTCTACTGTGATCCCTGTGAGAGCAGTCAGTGGTGGTAGCCGGGCGCCATCTAGTTGTGCTGGACTCAGTCTGGTGGAGGCTATAGTACTTGTGGTCCATTAGTCCTTGGTTTTCTTCAGTCTCCCTTGTTCCAGAAGGGGTGAGACCAGGGGAGTGTCTTAGATGGCTACTCACAAGCTTTTAAGACCCTAGATGCTACTCACCAAAGTAGAATGTAGAACATTTTTTTAATAAACTATGTTATGCCAGTTAAGCTAGGTGGTCCCCGAGACCATGGTCCCCACAAACCTCAGCCCAGTTACGTGGTCCCTCAGGGAGTCTGGGTGTGGCCGTGGAGCAATAGCTACTTTGTTGTTGTTGTTTCTTGGCCTTCAAATCTTTCCCCCTCACTGTCATTTTAACAGTTCCAGCAGAGTGCTCTTTCTAAAAAATAAAAGGGGTTATATGATTATCATATAGAGAAAGGAACTTGGCATTAAAGGAATTTCACAAATTGGCTGTATATTATAGCTGGTATCTCATCTCATCTGCTGCAATATCTCCAGCCACTTCCACCTACCCTGTGCACTCTATACCGAGGAATATAATTCTTAATTCTCGTGGAATACAGATCTCTGGATTCCATGGAGGTTCCAGTGACTTCCCAAACTATTGCCCTGAGATGGCCTTTGAACCTTGAGCCTTGAGAAAACTGGTTTCCTAAAAGCCATCTTTTTAAGTTAAACAATAAAAAAAAAAAATTTTTTTTTTTCTAGCTTAATTAGTAAAGAATGTTTTGCTTTGGGTATTTTCCTCTTTAAAAGAATTATCTATTTTCAGTTTCAACAATAGAAACTCTAATGGTCAGACCAGGAGCTATGCTTCAGGGTAAATTAGTAATTATTGGAATTATTCTTCAAGAAATGTTGCATGTCAACAAGTTGTTATATAAACACTATTCTGGCTCTGTTTCCATGACAATGTATAATTATTAGCAATAAGCTGGAGTATAAGAATCTTTGAAAGATTTTTTTTTTTGGAATATTTTTGACTCTGTAGTTGGAAATAAGGAGCCCTGGTGGCACAGTGGTTAAGTGGTTGGAGGCTAACTGAAAGGTCGATGGTTTGAACCCACTGGCTGCTCTGTGGGGGAAAGATGTGGCCGTCTGCTTCTGTAAACCCTATGGAGCCGTTCTGTTCTATAGGGTCTCTATGAGTTGGAAATGGTGCCCCAGTTTGCAAATACATATTAAGTAAAGTTCAATCAATTTCTATTATTGGCTTAAAGTTATTTTTGTCTTAACAATACCGAAGCCATGTGAATATACCATGCGCTGCCAGAAGAATAAAAAAATCTCTCCTGGATGTACAGCCAGAACGCTCTTTAGAAGTGAGAATGGCAAGACTTCATCTTGTGTACTTTGGACATGTTATTAGGAAGGACTAGTCCCCAGAGAAAGACATCATGCTTGGTAAAGTAGAGGGTCGATAAAATAGAGGAAGACCCTCAACGAGATGGATTGACACAGTAGCTGCAACAATGGGCTCAAACATAGCAACAACTGTGAGGATGGCACAGGACTGGGCAGAGCTGCATTCTGTTGTACATAGGGCTGCTCTGAGTTGGAACTGAAAGGATGGCACCTAACAACAATAAGCCACATGATATTATTCATTATTTTCTGAACATTTCATGCATTTCACTGTCTGTTTGCCTTTATGATCCCACCTAGGACAACTCTGTATCTCGGGGCTGGGGCTAGAGTGAAGCAGGTGAGGCATCTATGTTGCAGAGTTTAAGGAGACACTCACTCTCAGGTTCACGTAAGTGCTGTAGCTCTTCTGCCTAAGGAGCTGCCTAACCTCACTGTCAAAGCCAATCTCATATGTTACCTGTTTACTTTCCAAAAAAGGAATGTAAATTGTGTAAACACCATGTACCAGGAGGACAAAACCTATGCCTGTTCACCACTGTGTCTCCAGTGCCTAGAATAGTACCTAGCACATAGCAGGTGTTCGATAAATATTTGGTGAATGAATGAGTAGACTCTGAGCTTCTTGATGGCAGAGAGTAAGCCATATTCTTCTATGCCCTGTCGTCTCCCAACTCATTCATGTTACCCTTTAAAAGATGTTGGCTTATAGGTTGAAGAAGGGCCTGATTTGTCCTATCCAGGCCCTGGGAATTTTCTGGGTAAACCTTACTTCCTATTACCCTTTGCCTGCTTGCTACAGCTCCTGCGTTTGATGTTTTATGGCAGGTGTGTAGTGGTTAAGAGTTTGGCTGCTAACCAAAACGCTGGCAGTTTGAATCCACCAGTTGCTCCTTGGAAACCCTATGAGGCAGCTCTACTCTTCCCTATAGGGTTGCTGTGAGTTGGAATTGACTTGATAGCAACGTTTTTTTTTTTTTTTGGTGCAATAAGGAACTCCATTGGCTCAGTGGTGAAGTACTTGACTGCTATCTGAAAGGTCATTGGTCCAAACCTACCAGCAGCTCCATGGGAGAAAGATGTGGCAGTCTGCTTCTGTAAGGGTAAAAATCACAGCCTTGGAAACCCTATGGGGCAGTGCTACTTTGTCCTATACAGTCTCTATGAGTCAGAATTAGACTCAATGGCAACAGGTTTGGCTTTGTTTCGGTAGGCTCAGTTGGGCTGAAATGACCAAAGCTGGCTGGTCATCAAATCACCTGAGAGCTTCTAACATACATGTGAATTCCTGAGCATTTCTGCTGGAGAGTCTTACTTCATTTTTCTTATGCAAAAACCCAGGACTACGCATTTTCATGAACTCCCCAGGTGGTTCTGGTGATCATTCAAGTTTGAGAACTAAGACACCACAGTGTCAACCATCAAATTTAAATTTTCTAGATATCTGCATGAATTTTTTTTGAAGAACAGTGATTTCCATAAAGATTTCAGAATCCTGAAAGTTCTAAAAATACTTACCCATCTGCAAATGTTTCTTAAACATGCCACAAGGCATCCTGAGAGTATGAGTAGGAGGGGAAGACACAGCCAGAAATACAATATTTCCAAGGTTCAAATCTGATCTCTGTTTGTTTTCCATCTTTTAAAAGACTTTAATGCCATCCCAGAGGATGGCTTTGTAAATGGATGGACTGGAGACAGTTAACCAGCAAAGAAAGGAGAAAGTAGACAAAAATTTACAATAATTTACAATAATTTCAGTCTTTGCAGAAAATAACTTCCTCGTTGGGGAATAAATTCCATAAATAATTGAGAGAGCTGACGGCACCAATAACTGAAGGAAAAACATACACATTCAGCGTGAGCCTCAAGCTGTCCTTAATCCTTCAGGGATGTTTAGATCCAAGAAGTGCGTTGTAGACATTAAGCAAGAATGGTTGTCATGGAGGCGTTGTGTTCAAAGACATTAAAAATAATCCACTCCCTTAGATATAAACACCTAGCCTAAACCATTAGAAATTCTCAGTGAGAGACAGAAATAGCTTCTGTAGTCCCCATTGCTCTTTGATTTCTAGTTCTACCATTTCATTATTCATCATTTCGGTGCCGTTCACTTCGTTATTTATTTAAAATATGAGTCCAGATGACAGGAAACGGTCCCAGTGCTGTCTGTTTGGCACAGCCCTTTCCTCCCTGAGAAGCAGAAATTATATAACTTGTTTTCAATTGTACAGACTGGGGAGGATTCACACGTTCAGTTTGGTGAGCTTCCAGGAAATCATTTTAGAGTGTTTATCTGAAGTGTATCCAGACTCTCTTGATCTAGAAGTGAGACAGGAAACCTAGTACAGAATCGAAAGAAACCAGGCTCTGCAGATCGGGGACTCTAAGTGAAGATGTTCTTAGCCAGAAGGACTCTGAGTTGGGACACTCCCAGTATTCACACTTTTGAAAGCTAAAGGCCAGATTCGAGGGATTATATGATTTAGAAATCATATTAATTTTAATACTTACTACCATTTACTATTGTTCAGCAAAATATTGAACGAGGCAGGAAGCATCAAAAGAAGATGGAAGGAATACACACCGTACCAAAAAAGAATTTGTTGACATTTAACCATTTCAGGAAGCAGCATATGATCAAGAACCAAGGGTATTGAAGGAAGAAGTCCAAGCTGCTCTGAAGGCATTGGCGAAAAACAAAGCTCCAGGAATTGACAGAATATCCGTTGAGATGTTTCAACAAAGGGATGTAGTACTGGAGGTGCTCACTCGTCTATGCCAAGAAATTTGGAAGAGAGTACCTGGCCAACTGACTGAAAGAGATCCATATTTGTGTCCATTCCAAAGAAAGGTGATCCAACAGAATGCTGAAATTATCAAACAATATCATTAGTATCACATGCAAGTAAAATTTTGCTGAAGATCATTCAAAAGCGGTTGTAGTAGTACATCAACAGGGAACTGCCAGAAAGATGTTTTCCTGTGTTTTATTGACTATGTAAAGGCATTCGACTGTGTGTATCATAACAACTTATAAATAACATTGTGAAGAATGGGAATTCCAGAACAATTAATTGTGCTCATGAGGAATGTATACATAGATCAAGAGGCAGTTGTTCAGACAGAACAAGGGGATACTGTGTGGTTTAAAGTCAGGAAAGTGTTTGTCAGGGTTGTACCTGTATGTTGAGAAAATTTATCTGAAAAACTGGATAATATGAAGAAGAATGGGCATCAGGATTGGAGGAAGACTCATTAACAACCTGCATTATGCAGATAACACAGCCTTGCTTGCTGAAAGTGAAGAGGACTTGAAGCATTTACTGATAAATATCAAAGACTACAGCCTTCAGTATGGATTACATCTCAACATAAAGAAAACAAAAATCCTCACAACTGGACCAATAAGCAGCATCATGGTAAATGGAGAAAAGATTGAAGTTGTTCAAGGATTTCATTTTACTTGGATCCACAATACATGTCCAAGGAAGGAGTAGTCAAGAAAGCAAGTGATGTATTGCATTGGGCAAATCTGTTGCAGAAGACCTCTTTAGAGTCCTAAAAAGCAAAGGTGTCACCTTGATGACTAAGGTGCACCTGACCCAAGCCATGGTGTTTTCAATTGCCTCATATGCATGTGAAAGCTGGACAAGGAATATGGAAGACTGAAAAAGAATTGATGCTTTGAATTATGGTGTTGGTGAAGAATATTGACTATACCATGGGCTACTAGAAGAATGAACAGATCTGTCTTGGAAGAAGGACAGCCCAAATTCTCCTTAGAAGGGAGGATGCTGAGACTTTGTCATGTTATCAGGAGGAACCAGTCCATGGAGAAGGACATCATGCTTGGCAGAGGGCCAGCGAAAGAGAGGAAGGCACTCAATGAGATGCATTGACACAGTGGATGCAAGGATGGGCTCAAGTATAGGAACGATTGTGAAGATGGTGCAGGACCAGGCAGCATTTTGTCCTGTTGTGCATAGGGTTGCTATGTAATGCCCCAGCCTCACTTTCCTGCTGCAAGTTCCATATTTGATCCCCAGGATTCACGTATCTGTGATCCAAAGGCTGTTCAATCACTACCTAGGTATGGCTCTTTACTCTGTAGCCACAAGCTGCTCTGATTTTCTCAGGAAGAATCTGGAACCTGTGCCCTGTGTCCTCTGCCTGCCAGAAACACATGTCAAACTTTCCAAGTGACACCATTGAGCCATCTCACTGGGCTTGGGATGAATGGAAAGCACCCTCTAGCCCTTCCCTTAGATGCATGCCTGTGTTACAGCTGAGATTTTTCCAAACAAACTTTCACAAATTCTCAAATTCTCACTCCCTGGAATATTTTCTATTTGTGATCTGAATGAGGACCTTCCTAAGAATCGTATAAACAATTCCTGGGTGCTTTCTTTGAAAATTTTTATCTAGCTGGTCTGCCTCATACATCCACCTTTGACATCTAATTTCTCTCATCGCTTAGTGCCTCAGTCAGAACTTCTAATGTAACATCAGGTTTCACGCTCTTTCTCCTGTCATGCTAGTTTGAAATCTGAGTCATCTTTGAGTCACCCTGTGTCTTAACTCCCACATCCAATTAGTTAATATGTTCTATTGATTTTACCTCTCAAACCGTCCCATCCCCTCTTACTGCCAACACTCAACTTCAGGTTTGCATTATCTCTTGTGTGTTGGCTAGTGGAGAGGGGGCAGTATGGCATGGTGGGTGACTGCTTGTGCTCTGGACCCAGGCTGACTGGGTTTGAAATCCAGCTCCACCACTTGTTCTCTGAGTAGCCTTGGCTAAAGTTACTGAACTTCTCCGTATTTCAGTTTTCTCATGGGGATACTAATAACTACTTCATAGGGTTGTGTGAGAATTACATGCGATAATAAATATTGAGTACTTTGTACATAGTCCAAAACTTGTTGCCATTGAGTCCATTCTGACTCATAGTGACCCTATAGGACAGAGTAGAGCCACTCCTAAGGGTTTCCAAGGAGTGACTGGTAGATTCAAATTGCCTACCTTTTGGTTAGCAGCTAAGCTCTTAACCACTGCACCACCAGGGCTCCTTGAACATAATACAGACTCAATAAATGTCAGGAAATATTATCCCTATCGTAATTATCTTTGTTGTCTCCATATTTAGTCTTACACCTTCAATCTGACTCTAACACTACTGTGATAGGACAATTGCAAAATGGCTAGCAAAATTCCCCTCCCTTTCTTCATGCCTTGAGTAGTCTTCTTCTACATTGACTATGAGCTTGGCTATGTGACTTGCTTTAGCCAAGGAGCTAATAGCAGAGTGCCCCGAGCAGAGACTTGAAAAGTGTCTGCTCACTGGGATGTGCCCACTCTTGTTGCTGGGATCCCTTCTGTGACCACGTAAATAAGCTTGGCTAGCCTGATGGCCACACATAGTTCAGCGGACATTTGGTACCACCTGATTGGCAGCAACAACTGCCAGACATGTGAGTTTGGCCAGCCTAGACTAATCAGCTTCTGCAGCTGCGTGAGTAGGCCTAGGCAAGAACGGCAGGAGAATTATCCAACCAAGCGCAGCCCAACTGGCTGACTCGGTGAATTGCTGGCTAATGAACGATTACTGTATTAGCCACCAGATTTTGGGGTGGTTTGTTACATGGCAGTAGAAAATTAATACACTGCCACATCATCTCAGAGAATGGTTCTAATCACATTGCCTTTCTGCTCAGGTGGCCATTCTGGTTTGCTTGGGGTAGTCTTGGTTTATGTCTATTGTCCCGGCATAGAAATTAGTATACCAGACGCCATTGAGTTGACCCTGACTCACGGTGATGCCATGTGTGTCACAGCAGAACTGTGATCCTTGGTCTTTCCAATGGCTGATTTTTTCGGAAGTAGATCGCCAAGTCTTTCTTGCGGGGCACCTCTGAGTGAACTCCAACCTTGAGTGCGTTAACCATTTTCATCACCTTGGGACTCTTAGTAATTAATAGCATCTCTCTTACTCTCAAAATTGTTAGTCTGGATGACAAATTAAATGGTTACCCTACTCTTCTGCTCAAAATTGTTCCCGTTGCCCCTTGTTTTAAATACTTTTTGACTTGGTGTTCAGGAACTTCCATGAGCTGGCTGCAACCTACATTAAGAGCAAAGTCACCCTCCCTACTTTCACCTTAAGGCATACTAGATTACAGCTGAGCTTCCAAAACATAACCTGTACCTTCTATTTCTGTATCTAGTTCCTTCCTTGTATAATTTCCCATGTTTGTTGTTCTCTTCACCCAGCTTAAACTCCTCCATTCTTGAAGCACCTTGCCAAGAAGCCCTAACACTTCTATGAGACTTTATTTCCTTCAATCGGATGTTGGTGGGCTGACTAATCTCTTTTCCTAGCCATCTTATGTTTGCGGTGACAATGAATCTCATAACACCTTGGCTTTATAGTTTTATCCTCTCCACTCAATTGTCATGGTCTTGAGGGCAAAGATTGTACTTTGCTCATCTTATAATTTCTTATAATGTCTGCTGTAGTACCAGGAATCTAAGAAGTAATCAATAAATGTTCATTGAATTAAGGTTTTGCTTAATGACTGCGGTCAAGACCAATTGCCATGCTGTTCTATACGCAGTCTTAGATTGGGTTCCTTGGAAGCCGACTTTGAAATGGATAGCTGCTTGCAGAAAGACTTGCTTTTGGAGATATATCTGTAAGGAAGATAGGGTTGGGAAGAGGGAGAAGCTGACCCGAACAGGTTCAACTGAGGCTTCAACCAATCCAACGGGGCTCTTAGATGATCTGTCATTGAAGCGAGGGGACTTCCTAAGCCCACTTCTTTAAAGTTTTAATTCTAGGGACTCCTTTTAAAGTCCTTCACTCTTTTTCTGGGCTGACAGTGACCATGGACTACTGAGGTCAGGGTGCCCAGATTTAGGATCCTTTCTTCCCATTATGTTTTGCTGCTTCCAATATACCATAGGTTGGAAAATATAAGTTTCCATCTTCTTAAAATTTGTCTTACATCAGGGATCAGGAAACTTTCAATGTAAAGGCCAGATAGTAAGTATTTTAGGCTTTCTAGGTCATATAGTTTCTTTTGCAACTGCTCAATTCTGCCATTATAATAGCAAACCAGCAGCCATAGACAATATGTAAACAAATGAGCATAGCTGTGTTCCCAAAAAACTTTATTTACAAAAACAGGTGGCAGGGTAGATTTGGCCTATAAAGAGTTTTTGTTTATGTGGGTCGTATCTACAAGTAGGTTGTTGTTGTTAGGTGCCATTGAGTCCATTCTGACTCATAGCAACCGCATGTGATAGAGTAGAACTGTCGCATTAGGTTTTCTACCCCGTAATCTTTATTGGAAGCCCTGGTGGCATAGTGGTTAAGTGCTACAGCTGATAACCAAAGGGTCGGCAATTCGAATCCGCCAGGCGCTCCTTGGAAACCCTATGGGGCAGTTCTATTCTGTCCTATAGGGTCGCTATGAGTCGGAATCAACTCGACAGCACTAAAAAAAAACACTGGGTTTGGTTTTTTTTTTTTTAAATCTTTATAGGAGCAGATTGTCATGTCTTTTTCCCCAGAAGCCACTCGGTGGGTTCGAGCAGCCAACCTTTAGGTTAGCAGCTAAGTGCCTAACCACTGTACCACCAGGATTCCTTTACAAGTAGGTACTGTATTGAAAATTAAAAAAAAATTTCTTTGTTAATTCATTAATTCATTAAAGAGAACAATAATAAATCCATTATATGTTAACATAAATAGCCTTTTTTTTTTTTTGAGGAAAAATAACTATGTTTTTCCAAACAAAAAAAATTTAGTGGGAAAAATGGCGTTGCTATATTTTTGCAAATCTCTTCAGCGCCTTAATAGAAGACAGCTGGGTTCTCATCTGTGCTTCTGCTTTCAGTTTGTGGTGATGTCACATGTATGTCGCCTCTGGAAAACTGCACAGGACATTCATGAGAGAACAAAGATAAAAAGGCAAATAATGTATTCATATTACTATGAAAATAATTGTGACTTTGTGGACTCCTTTAAATGGTCTTGGGGTCCCTAGGGGGTTCCTGGTCCATACTTAAAGACCCACTGGTCTAGAGGGATATTACTAGGTCCAGTGCTGCATCCTTTATTACAGAGATGTTCTGAGGCCCTCACTAAAACCCATTGCCATTGAGTCAATTCCAACTCACAGTGACCCTATAGGACAGAGTGGAACTGCCCCATAGAGTTCCCAAGGAGTGCCTGGTAGATTCCAACTGCCGATCTTTTGGTTAGCAGCTGTAGCTCTTAACCGCTGTGCCACCAGGGCTACTAGGCCCTCACTAAGAAGCCTTATTTTGTACACAATCTCAGCATCGTTGATTGTTTTCTCTCTGAGTCCCTAGACAAGCAGAAGCAAAGGAATTGTTGAGGTCTGACATCCCAAGCATTAAAAAGTGATAGCTGACACAGCAAGGAATACTACAAAATCAGGCCTCCCCCCAATTTTTTTTTTTAATTTAAGAAAGACTGTGGAGACAAAGGAGCCCTGGTGTGCAGTGGTTAAAGTGTTCAGCTGCTAACCGAAAGGTCTGTGGTTTGAACCCACCAGCCACTCCTCAGGAGAAAGTTGCTTCTGTAAAGATTTACAGCCTTAGAAATCCTATGTGGAGGTCCTACTCTGTCCCATAGGGTCACTACGAGCTGGAATTGACTTGATGGCAGTGGGTTTGGTTTTGGTTTGGTGGAGACACAAGTCAGATTTCTTCTTAAATAACCCCAGAGACCCTGGATAGGTTTTCTGGCATTTAGCTTCCCGGAACTGCGGGATTTCCTCTCCTCCCAGTTAGGGGCTCTGGGCATACGCACAGCTTCCCGTAAAGGTCTCTAGGTGCTGGGTAGCTGGTGATCTGTTATTCCCCAGAAAAGGTGTCACCCAAACTCAGACAGTTTGTTCCCGTTATAAGGCCGTTCCACACTTCCTCTATAAAAGGGAAAGTAGGAAAGGCTTGGAGCCAACTCCTGTAGCACAGCCTCAAGTCGTGTCCAGCTGCGTGTGGCTTCCCATAAGGGGCAGACATAACAATAAACCGACTGCCGTGGAGTCGATTCCAACCCATACTGACCTTATAGGACACAGTAGAGCTGCCCCATGGGGTTTCCAAGGCTGTAATCTTTAAGGAAGCAGACTGCCAAGTCTTTCTCCCACAGAGCAGCTGGTGGGCTCGAATCGCTGACCTATCGGTTAACAGCCCAGTGCTTAACTACTGCACCGCCAAGGCTCCTTTCATTTAACAAGAAACCTGTGTGTTTGTTGCCCTCTTGCCTGTGAGGTCCAGCTTGCACCAACTGAGGGCTCTAGCGTTTGCTTAACCTCTTCTCCAAAGAGAGGTTAAAACTTGGGAGAAAAAGAAAAGACAAAAACAAAACCAAAGTAGTGCTCCATGACCTTTTCATGCCTAACCTACTGCCGTCGAGTATAATCCTTTATCCTTTAAGAATTCTGGCCAAGTGAAAGATTATAATATATTCTATTGCTGGACTAGAGTAGAAGCTCTCAAAAGCTAATTACGTTAGAGACACTGAAACACATGACAAGAATTCGAAGAGTCTTTCCCCAGTTCTCCCTTCCAACCCTTCATAAATTGGAAGTTAGAAAATGGACTAAAAAGAGTGAGAGGTTCCAACACTTATATTTAGTAGTTAAGGAAATGTCTGATAGTGGTTTTGAAAAAAACTCAAAGTAAAAAATTTTTTTTTGGCTTCTGGACAGCTTTGCAGAGTACTCTGTCCTCGCGTGAGGTGGCTATGCTTAGAAACACCTCTGTGGCTGGCTTTAAAACCCACCCCAACCACGTTCACCGTCTGTCCAGTCTGAACTGAGACCAATGGATTTTCAGCAGCTTCTCACCTTTCGGCTTTCACTGTGTGCTCTATAATTTTCAATAAATAGGTCTAATCTCAGTGCCAGAGTAGCCTAAAAATAGGGCCAAAAAAAAAAAAAAAAAAAAAAAACCCCAAACAAAAAACAAACCCATTGCCTTCCAGTCGATTTGTCTGAAAGGAACCCTACTGGACAAGGTAGAACTGCCCCATAGAGTTTCCAAGGAGTGGCTGGTGGATTCAAACTGCCCACCTTTAGGTTAGCAGACATAGCTCTTAACCACCTCACCACCAGGGCTAAAAATAGAGTCGAGCTGATTTTGACTCAAAGTGACCCTATAGGACAGAGTAGAACTGCTACACGGGGTTTCCAAGGAGTGGCTGGAGGATTCGAACCGCTGAACTTTTGGTTAGCAGCTATAACTCTTATCCCCTGCACCACCAGGGCTCCAAAAATAGGGTATAACCTTCCAATTCAGTAGAGAAACAAATATGTCCCCCAATAAATTTCCTAGACTTTCTTTTACTTCAAGTGAGGAGAAGTGGGAAGATTTCTGAAGGGTCTGACAGTATTTCACTGAGTCTTCATGACAGAATTTCTTCCATTTCCTTAGGTGTGGATGCATGGTGATAGTTTCCCTAGTAATGTGTATCATGGCCATTCATTGGAAGTTTAAATGAAACATTTTCTTTTGCTTTTGTGGCTTTTAAAATAACAAAAAAGAAACATAGTGCTGTACAGGTTAAAGAGGGGAAACTAAAATGTTTCAGATACATCATTTCTCACAAAATCCCACCAAGGAGCAAAGAGAACAGGAAATAGAATTATAAATTCCATTTTGTTAAAGCTAGGAAAAGCAAGTCAATTTTCCCTTAAAAAATTGAGGATCATTCCAGGAGGCCCAAATTTTAAATAAGAATTTGAAAATGAGTTTCTATGGGAAGGAACTTATCAAGGAAATAATTCAAGATAATTTCTCAGAACTGGAGGGCATATATCTCCACATGAATTAAAAAAAAATATCCTACAGAGGAACATCATTATAGAATTTCAGAATACCAGGGATAAAGGGAGATCTTAGAAACTTCCAGAGATTTAAAAAGTAGGTCATATTAAAGGAATTGGGAATGAGATTTCAAATATTTCAACCAAGACACTGGAAACTGGAAGACAATGGAGGAAGGGCTTCAAAATTCTGAGAGGAATGATTTTCTAACTAAAGTTCTGTGCACAGGAAAACTATCAGTTGAGTACAAGGGATGAATACGGTCATTTTCAGAGTCTCAAGTATTTTATTTCTAATGTATACTTTCTTAAGAAGCTACACCAAAAAGAGTGGGTAAACCAAGATATGGGATACAGGAAATGTAGGGCTCGACATAGGAGACAAACAGATTCCCAGTTTTGTAAATAATGAGGCCCTAAGATGCTAGTTGTGCAGTAGGCTTAGAGAGCAGTCCACGATTTATTAGGAAAATATGGAAAACTTCCAGGAAAGAAATTTCCAGAGAAAAACAATATTAAAAAAAAAAAATTAACTGGTAATTAATCATATGCATCTAAGTGGGTAGAAAATAGCATTGATGGTGGTTTTAAAAATTTACTGGGAAGTGACAGGAAGAATTAACAATAGGTACATAGAAAATATAAAAATGAAAAATTGAGCCAATTATTAACTCCAGGAAAATTAAAAATTGTACATAAAAGAAACTATAGTACAGTAGAAATGAATACCCATTTAATCTTCCTGAACACCGAGTACTGATTTAACTAAAACTTGGTTATAACTATGTTGTGTGAATGGAGGGAAAGAAATGAGGGTACACAGGACAGATTTGCAAGAGCAGGGAAGTTGTAAGGAAGTCTATAGATAATAAACCATAATAGGAAGTCCATAGATAATACCTCAAATTGATATCAACATACGCACATCATTTGAGAAAACGGAGGTAAACACCAGAAGAGCTGTTGTTGTTGTTAGGTGCTGTCGAGTCGCTTCCGACTCATAGCGACCCCATGCACAACAGAACGAAACACTGCCTGGTCCTGAGCCATCCTGACAATCGTTGTTATGCTTGAGCTCATTGTTGCAGCCACTGTGTCAATCCACCCCCTTGAGGGTCATCTTTTCCGCTGACCCTGTACTTTGCCAAGCATGACATCCTTCTCCAGAGACTGATCCCTCCTGACAACATGTCCAAAGTATGTAAGACGCAGTCTCGCCATCCTTGCTTCTAAGGAGCATTCTGGTTGTACTTCTAAGACAGATTTGTTTGTTCTTTTGGCAGTCCATGGTATATTCAATATTCTTCGCCAACACCACAATTCAAAAGCGTCAACTCTTCTTTGGTCTTCCTTATTCATTGTCCAGCTTTCACATGCATCTGATGTGATTGAAAATACCATGGCTTGGGTCAGGCACACCTTAGTCTTCAAGGTGGCATCTTTGGTCTTCAACACTTTGAAGAGGTCCTTTGCAGCAGATTTACCCAATGCAATGCGTCTTTTGATTCCTTGACTGCTGTTTCGCTTCCATGGCTGTTGATCGTGGATCCAAGTAAAATGAAATCCTTGACAACTTCAATCTTTTCTCCGTTTATCATGATGTTGCTCATTGGTCCAGTTATGAGGATTTTTGTTTTGTTTATGTTGAGGTGTAATCCATAGAGAAGGCTGTGGTCTTTGATCTTCATTAGTAAGAGCCTCAAGTCCTCTTCACTTTCAGCAAGAAAAGTTGTGTCATCTGCATAATGCAGGTTGTTAATGAGTCTTCCTCCAACCCTGATGCCCCGTTCTTCTTCATACAGTCCAGCTTCTCATATTATTTGCTCAGCATACAGATTGAAGAGGCATGGTGAAAGGATACAACCCTAACGCACACCTTTCCTGACTTTAAACCAATCAGTATCCCCTTGTTCTGTCTGAACAACTGCCTCTTGATCTATGTAAAGGTTCCTCATGAGCACAATTAAGTGTTCTGGAATTCCCTATTCTTCTCAATGTTATCCATAATTTGTTATGATCCACACAGTCAAATGCCTTTGCATAGTCAATAAAACACAGGTAAACATCCTTTTGGTATTCTCTGCTTTCAGCCAGGATCCATCTGACATCAGCAATTATTTCTCTGGTTCCACGTCCTCTTCTGAAACCAGCCTGAATTTCTGGCAGTTCCTGTTGATGTACTGCTGCTGCTGCAGCTGTTTTTGAATGGTCTTCAGCAAAATTTTGCTTGTGTGTGATATTAATGATATTACCAGAAGAGTTAAAAGAGTTTAAAGCGTTCCTTTGGGTTGAGGACTAGAGAGTGGGTAGTGTGGGGCAGAGATTTCCTGCTTTACTTTTATTTTAAAGCTCAAGTTCGTTAACTCTGATATTTGGATAATCTGTTAGTCTGTTTCTATTTTCTATATTTTCTCTTGGGCCTGTCTCTTGGCAAGCATGGCAGTTTAAAAAAAATGTTTTTTTTTTTTTTTTTTTTAATTAAATGCCAGACATTGTGTATGGAAATTGTAGTTGCTTGGGTGATGTTATCCTTGCCAAAATAAGATTTCTTTAGTTTCTGTCAGGCAGTTAAAATAGGAGCACATTACTTTAACTCATTCAGTCACTGAGCTGATTTGATGCTGGGTTTCAGTCTTCATAAGGCCAGTCTATGTAGGTTCAACTTTGTCCTAGCATGTAATCCTTAAGAGATGCTAATTTAGAGTCGAGAATGTTTATCAGAGTCCATCCATCTTGATGGCCCAGAACTCCAAGTTTCATCTCCCCAGTTATGTGAGATTGCTGATAGCTTATTTCCCCCACTCCCTCATTTTTCTTCTGGAAAAATTTCCTTAAATAACTTGCACTGGAATCCTCAGAGTCTGCTTCTGGGAGTACCTGACCTAAGACAACATCTATCAATAAAGCAAAATTAGAAGGACAGACAAAAACAACACTTAGGGGATAAGTAAACCCATGTCTCAATTGTACTTAGGCCAAACACATTCCACTCATTTTTGTGTTTCATCCGTCTTGAGAGCCATGAAAAACTAACTTTTATTCTATTTGTATGATTTATTTTGCAGTTTCCCATCTGTTTCTGGCTAAGCAGAAGTTGGGAAGGAAATAAAGAAACAAGTGCAGACTTAGACACACTGTCTGATACTCTGGTTTCTCTTTGGCTCAGCCTAACTCTGGTATGAGAAAGCCACAGCTAGGGCCTTCCGCCTAGGTGTTTTTATAAAGATACTGATTACAGAAAATTATAAAGCCTTACTCATAATTTTTCAACCTGCTGTGCACATCTGGAATTTTCTTTTGCACCAGAGTGATTTGCATTTTCCTCATTTGGGCCAACACTCATCTGCTAGTGGGCTCCCTGCAGGGTGTGTGGCTGACTGAGCACGCTCTTGTGGCAACACTGGGATTCTCTCTGTTCTGGAATATTTTCTGTATTATCCTTAGAGACAAAATAGCTTTAGGGAGAGTTTTTCCCCTATTTCCATTCTGACCTCAAGGAAAACCAAATGGTTTCTCCAAAGATCCTCAAATCTACATTCAATAAAAGAGATTAAGAAACTAGTAATATTTCTCTGTGCTAAAATCTTAAATTTAGAAGGGCTTTTACAGAATGAGTGTTTCACAGTTTACAGTGACAACCCTGCCACAGCCTTGAGATAAGTTGTTTTTGTAACCATTTGGCTGATGAAGAAACTAGGTCCATAGAGTTATCTAAGCAACTAGTATGTGGAAAAACCAAGTCTAGAGACCAAAGTTGACTGACATTTAATTTGGCTCTTTCTGCCACATCATAAGCTAAATGTGGAGGTGGTATTGTGGATCTAGTGTCTTAGAATCTGGGCTATAAAATCAGTCTCACACCATATGTAAAGATAAAACCTGAATGTAAAAAAGAAAATATTTTCAAGAAGATACAGAAAGATATGATTATGGTATTGGAGTAAGGAAATATTTCTTAAAGGAAGTGTAGAAAGGACACACACAACACACATACACCCACAAAGAAGGATTAATATGTTCACATACATTAAAAAAAAAAAAAAAAGCAAGAGCTTCTCAACAAATGATGCCATGAGCAAAGACAAGCTCAGACCAGAAGACGTTTACAAAGCATCTAACCAACAGAGGAAGAGAATCTAGACTACATAAAAGAACACCTACCTATAAATTGATGAGAAAAGGCAAACAACGCAAAGAAAAGTAGGCAAAGGATACAAGCAGGAAATTCAGAGAAGAGGAATTTGAACAGCCAATATATTTCAGATGTGAGTTTAAACAGGAGTAACTATTCTGGAGGAAAAAAAAGGTAATAGCTAACAAAGTTGAAGATGAACATAGACCATTTTTCACACTAAGTATACTAGAGCCTAGGGCAGGACTCAGCGAAGTATGGCCCTGAATTAGTTTCCTAGGACTTCCATAAATCGGGCAGCTTATAAGAACAGAAGTTTATTGTCTCAGGGTTCTGGAGACCAGAAGTCCAAATCAGGTATCTAAGCGTTGATGCCTTCTGAGAACTCTGAGAGAGAAGCTGTTGCGTGCCTCTCTCCTCGCTGCTGGTAGTTTCCTGAGCTTGCTTCAGCTGTGTTACATGACTTCCTTCATCTGTCTGTCTCTTTGTGAGAACGGCACCCAGATGGGACTAGGAACGACTCTACTCTGGTATGACCTCATGTTAACTTAATCAACAGCATCTTCAAAGACCTAGTTTTCAAAGAATGTCGTGTTTGCAGATACCAGGGGTTAGGACTTCAACAAAGTTTTTGGGGGGGATAGGCCCCCAGGCCAAATCTGGCCCACTGCCTATTATTGTGAATGAAGTTTTTTTGGAACACAGCCATGCTCATTCGTTTACAATTGTCTACGGGTTTTTTTCCCCACTGAAATGGCAAAGTGGAATAGCTGCAACAGAGACTGTATGGCCCACAAAGCCTAAAGTATTTACTCTCTGGTCCTTTACAGAAAAAAGTTTTCTGACCTCTGCCCTAGACTCGAGAGAAATTCTTGTATATATGTACAAAGAAGCATGCGTAAGGATATTCTTTGAGGTCGCCATGAATCGGAATTGATGGCAACTGGTTTGGTTTTTGGTTTGCCCTTATCTTTCTGCAACTCAGTCCATGATGCTGTGCTGCACAAAACTCTCCAGAGGCTCTTATATCAGAGGGACAGCCAAATCCTACCTGATCTTCACACTCCTGCCATTAACTCTTTCCCCAAGGACTTCTCTGGCCTCACCCTCCTGGCTCACTTTGCTTCAGCCTTGTTGGCCTCCTCGCTATTCTTTGGACATCTCTGCCACCCTCTCATCTCAGGCCCTTTGTTCTTCCTGTTCCTTCTTCCTGGATTGCATTCCCTCCAGATGTTTGTGTGGCTTTCTCTCTCACCTTCCTAGGTCTTTATGCAAATGACACCTTTTCAATGAAGCCAACCAAGACCATCCCATCTATAACTGCATTCTTTCTTCCACTCTTTGGCTTACCACTTACTGTTCCCCTGCTTTGATTTTCTCCTGAGCACTTACCATTCCTTAAGATACTATATATTTTACCCATTTATTCTTCCTTGACTGTCTTTACCCTCAAAATCAAGAACAGCAACAACAAATTTGCACTGTAAACTTTCAACTAAAACACAATAAATTAAAAACAGAGAAAGAATACCTAACAATAAATACTCAAAAAAAAAAAAATAAATAAGGACAGTTACTTTTATATGTTTCGTTCCTGGTCTACCCTCAGTGTCAACACCGCAGAGCGCCTATTACCTATTGCCGTCATGTTGATTCTGACTCACAGAGACTGTATAGGGCAATGTAGAACTGGTCCATAGGGTTTCCAACGCTGTAAATCTTTATGGGAGCAGACTGCCACATCTTTCACCTGTGGATTCGAACTGCCGACCTTTCAGTTAGCAGCCAAGCCCTTAAATCTTATTTATTTCTAATCATTATTGGAAGCTATTGCATGGGACAAGGGAAGGGATCTTGATTCAGAGGGACTTGGTTTGAATTTCAGCTTTGCCGCTTACCAGCTTGCAGTGAAACTTGGACAGGAGAGGAGAGGTCAAAGATGGGGCCATTCGTCTTTTCTCGTGTGTAGTTTGCGGGAGCACACTCATTCCTTCTACTGTGCGTGGCTGTTATTAGAATCGAGATGAAAGTTACTATTCAGGGTGAGGAATTATTTAAAAAAATTACATAGTAATGCTTACCATGTATCCTTATTGCAATATGCTCCAAGCACTTTGCTGAGAGTTTAATACATAGAGTAAATGTGTAAAATTTCATTTATTCATTACTACAACCCTAGGAACCCAGCTTTAAAAAAAAAAAAAAAAAATTACAAATGAGGATACCGAGGCTCCAGGGTGACAAAGGGGCTTGTCTGAGATCCCAGATCCGGTAAGTGGCAGATCAGGTATTTTACTTCAGGCCTTGCTAACTTTAAAACTTCTGCTTTATGTAATGTAGACAGGATTATGAAATTCAAGCTTTCATGACTCTAAAACTCATGTATTTCTCTGTTAGCTAGCATACTCCTGCTATTTAATTCTGCTTTTACTTAAAACATAATTCAAGTGTCTTAGGCAGCCCTAAAATGACAAGGGCTTCTTTTAGTGCCGTGGAAAAGAAGAGGTCAGAGAAGGAGTGGTGACAAAGAGAAAGCTTCTTCTGGAGAATTCTTTTTTTAGACTATATTTAAACATACTGTAACAGCAAGGCAGTTGGGAAGTTCAGGGCCAGTGGTGCTTCTCTAATGGGAAATGTTTTCTTCTGGAAAATGTCCAGATAGCCTAACCCAAAGAGGGTGGGTCCTACCTCACATGAACTCTCGAGTCAATTGAGAGACACCAAGCCTTTGAGAAAGTAGACTTCATTGCATATGGGTCAAGCAAGGAGCTGGGAGATTAAGTCTCAAATCAAGCTCCCTGAGGTTGGGGGATTCTAGCTCAGTTATAGGGTTCCGGATAGGGAACTTATGCACAATTCATGAAGCTTTTGAGAATAAGTGGGCAATTCTAGGACTAATTAACATGTGTGTGAGTGTTGTGGAGGGTGCAATATGGCGGCTAGGGGGCATGTTCCCCCCTCCCCCATATGACTCGTGAAGTTCACTTAAGGACCGCTTTGTGGCTTATTGTACATGTGCGAATGGAGCGGGGCAGTGAAGCCTTCCTGAGCAGAGTAGGGAGGTGGCCTTGGGCTGCCCTGCAGAATACATTATCAGGAACTCACAGACCAGGCTGGATAGAAGGAGGAGGATCAGCTTAATCCTCTCGGTTACAATAGTCCTCATTTTGTGCGAACCAGAGTTCAGTTTTAAGTGTACACGTAGATTTTGGAGTTTGACAAATTTAGTGGCTTTATTCTTATTATAGATGAAGACTATGGCTTGCGTAGCTTTGGCTCCCACCCCAGCCTCACCCTTGCCCATCCCATGGCTAAGGGACAGTCCATTGTAGATGATCGGAAAAATGAAACAGACTGACATGCCCGGGGAAGTCTTGTGTCTTCCCTGTCAGAATACTCTCTATTGTAGCACATGGATGGGTGTCTTTCTCAGACAAAGAAAGCGAATCAAAGTCACCCTCCGCCAGAAACAAACTTTTGCTCCTGGCAGGTGGGTGGGAAAGCAGTGAATGACAGTGCCGGGCAGGGCCATGCTCAGAAATGGACAGGAGTCTGCAGAAATGGCCTCACAACCCACTTGTCAGGCGGCAGGAGGAACCTGTGAGAAGCACTAGGAGCCCTGGGGGGTGCAACGATTAAGCACTGACTGCTAACTGGAAGGTAGGTGGTTCGAACCCACCAACTGCTCTCCAGGAGAAATGACCATTCCTGTAAAGATTACAGCCTAGGAACCCCTATGGGGCAGTTCTGCTCTATCCTATAGAGTTGCTATGCCTCTATAGGACAGAGCAGAACTGCCCCATAGGGGTTCCTAGGTGGACTCGACAGCACACAACTGCAACAACATTGGAAGGCACAGATGCTTGAGGGAGAGTAGAAGGTGTAACCATGACCAGGAAGCCAGAGCCAGGGCCTCAAATGCCATCAGACACACATTTCTGTATCTGTCAGAGGGACCTCCCCCATGTAGCTGGAGACATGCCACCGGCAGCATTGTACAACACAACATACCTCACCAGAGAGGGATGCCTTTCTTTCCCCTGCGCAGTTTGAAAAATCCCAGAGAAAAGCCGTCATTGGCCTGACTGAAGTCATATGCCCACCCTTGGACCAATCATTGTGTGCTGTAATTGGACTGCAATCGGAGAGGATCAATTTCCTAATAGAAGGGAAAGTAGGACCCAAGAGAAGAATATTTCAGCTTCTGTAAGGTGTCCATTAAGGTCCCTGGTATGGTGGCACAATTGGTCTGTACTTGACTACTAACCTAAAGGTTGGCAGTTCAAACTCACAGAGTGGCACTGAGGAAGAAAGACTTGGCTGTCTGCTTCTGTAAAGATTACTTCCAAGGCCTTAGGAAGAAGATCTACTGTGTAACACATGGGATCGTCATGAGTTGGAATCGACTGATGGCAACAGGTTTGGTTTGGTTTTAAAGGCGTCCATTATAGATGCCTACGTACAGTGTAGCCACGTGTGTAGTTTATTAATGCAATAACGTATGTTAGTTTCTTTGGGTGATCGATACCGTGCATTTATATAGCAGTTCATGGCTTCCAGAGAGCCCTGGTGGCACAGTGGTTAAGTGTTCGGCTGCTGACCAAAAGGTTGGCAGTTCAAATCCACCAGCTACTCCTTGGAAACCATATGGGGCAGTCCTACTCTGTCCTATAGGGCCGCTGTGAGTCGTAATTGACTTATTGGCAATTTTTTTTTTTTTTTTTTTTACATACTTTACCTCATTGGAACCTTATAACATTCTCTGAATCACCAGGGGAGGCACATAATTTGTCCAAGGTCATCTGTTGAAATACGTGCTTTGGACCATCCTCGCAACCTTTGATCTCTTCACTCGGAGGAGATAAGCAGTAATCCAACAATACTGTTCTAGGAATCCATTCTGAATGAATACATATGTGCAGTGTTGTTCATTGTAGCAGAGTTCTGTAGCAGCAAAAACAGAATTTACAGCCGCTTTCAGGGCTCATCAGCAGGAGCGTGGTTAAGTGATATATGGTACATCCCTCTGGTGGAACACTGCACAGTCAGCCTATGGCACTGACATGGAAAGATCTCGAAGATGTGTTTGTAAGTGGAAAACCAAATTGTGGAACAAATTAGTAAAGCAGCATGGTCTCATTTATGTAAAAAACAAAATAAAATAAAAGAACACAACAAACCTTACACATGTATGCAAATGTATTGAAAAGGAATGGAAGAATACACATTAAACTATAAATTGTGGTTAACATTGGGGAGGGAAGTAGGACGGGAATTTGGAGGTCTTCTTTTACTCTGCGCTATTAACCAGAAGGTCAGCAGTTCGAATCCACCCGGCGCTCTTTGGAAACCGTATGAGGCAGTTCTACCCTGTCCTGTAGGGTTGCTATCAGTCGGAATCGACAGCAGTGGGTATTTTACTCTGTATAGTTATAGCCTAAATCTTTTACAAGGATGTATATTCATGCACGACTTATGTAATAAAAGCAAACAAGACAATATGCAAAGCACTCTTCCTAGGGACCCATCGAGCTGCGATGCAATTTCTGTAGGTCCTTGACTGTTTCATTTAAAACTTTGAGCACCTCTTCCGGCGAACGCCGCTATTGAGAAGCTCTGATAAAACATTCATACATCCATGTATCCATGCATCCATCTCCTCTAATATCTATTATACAGCAAATGAGGTCCAAAAGAAGCTTAAGGAGTGATCTCTATTCTCAAAGTGTATACAATTGGGAAAGCAAGATATATAATAAAAAACAAAATAACAACAACAAACGACCGAGTTGCTGTGGAATCGACCCTGACTCATGGCATCTCCATGTGTATCAGAGTAGAACTGTGCTCCACAGGGTTTTCAATAGCTGATTTTTTGGAAGTAGATCGCCAGGCCTATCTTCTGTGGTGCCGCTGGGTGGGGTTGAACTTTTCAGTTAGCAGCTAAGCTTATTAACTGTTTGCACCACCCAGGGACTCCGAAATATAGGATACAAATTAAATATTAATACACTCAGTGGAGGTCCTAGTACTAGAACTTGACCCAAGTCTGTTGCCATCAAGTTGACTTTGACTCATAGCAATCTTATAGTACAGAGTAGAACTGCCTCATAGGGTTTCCAAGGAGCGGTTGGTGGATTTGAACTGCCGACCTTTTGGTTAGCAGCCAAGCTCTTAACCACTGCACCACCACGGCTCCATTAGGAATCAGCTAGGACAGAATTCAACAGCACTTTGGTTCACTTGGGGCTGTGCTATGAGTCGGAATCGACTCGGCAGCAACGGTTTTTGGGTGACTTGGAAATTATTTCTGTAACCTAGAAGGTGTATACGGTCTTTTTGAATATAAGATGAAGGGAAGTGGCTGGATATATATATTTGTGTACAGTCTCAGCTTAATGGCAGCAAGTATCAACAGAGAAACAAAAGGAACAGAAAACCAATCAGCTACCAGCTCTGGAGAGCTTACACAGTCAAGGCAAACGTCTCCTCTTCTCACAATGGGACGCTCAATCCTTGGCTAAAGAGTCAAACAAACACTTGAGTCAAACAAAAACTCAACTGGCTGAAAAGGTTTTGGTCAAGTGCTCAAGGGCTTCTAGATAGACAAAGGCCCCAGAGGGAGCTGTGCTGGGGAGCAGTTTAACAGAAAGGCTTGGACTAAACAGGATCTCAGCGAGACAGTCTTTAGTATTGAAAAGCCATTCTGAGCAACCCCTGCTTTCCACCTCCAAATTAAGGTAGCAGGAAGCTTGAGGAAATGAACAGGACCAGCAAATATTAACACAGCACCCTTACGTATTTTTCCCTCCTGTCTCCTTTTAGCCATGATAGTTTAACCTGAGAATGGTGTGTTTAGAAAAATGAAAAATAATGTACCCCTCTCCCAGTGTGAAGTAGCACAAGCTTAAAGAAATATCTTTGGGAGAGGCAGAAGGGCAAAGAAAGCAGGCAGGCCTGGTGTATGACCTTGGGGGTGATTTGACCTTTCTGGGCCTCAGTTTTCTCATCTGTAAAATGGAGGAAGTAAGAGTACCAAGTTTTTTGTGAGGATTAGGTAAAATAAATCACTTGGAGGGCTTAGTACAAAGCCTGAAACCTCGTAAGCAGTCACTCAGTAAGTGGTAGATATTATTACCGTTATTATTATTTCGAAGTCTGATTTGGTAGATGAAGATGATTCTGTTTTAGCAATTGAAGAGGATAACTTTTTGGCTCCTTTATTCTGTAACTTTGGGGGTCTTTAGATGTAGCTTGAAAATCATGCTGTTGTCGTTAGGTGCTGTCGAGTCGGTTCCAAATCACAGTCCGAGTCTATAGGACAGTGTAGAACTGCCCCACAGGGTTTCCAAGGAGCAGCTGGTGGATTTGAACTGCTGACCTTTTGGTTAGCAGCCGAGTTCTTAACCACTATGCCACAGAAGGAGGGCTCTTCCCTAGCCTTTTTGCCTGCTCTAAGTGTAGCCATCTTCCATGCTTCCGTTCAAACACTATTTCTTTCAGGATCCTTGAGCTAGAATAGATAATTCCCTTTTCTTTCATAGCTGTTACTGCCATCATAATTAGGTGGTTATTTGTGTCATTATTTGTTTAATGTATCAACTGTGTAATTCTCAAAAAGTTCAAAATATGACTTTTGTCCAAATGTGTGGTGAATACATGTCAGGGATTTACTTAACTCAGGAAACTAGCAGGATGATAAGGCTGGCTCAGGGCATTTGAGGAATATTTATACAGTCAGTTGGGACAGGCAGGCTGAAGCAAGTTTGCTATATTAAAGACAAAATTGGTGAATGTCCTGTTGTTGTTATTAAGTGCTGTCGAGTCGGTTCCAACTCATAGCGACCCTATGTACACAGAAAGAAACACTGCCCGGTCCTGCACCATCCTCACAATCGCTTGGTATGCGTGATCTCATTGTTGCAGCCACTGTGTCAATCCACCTCGTTGAGGGTCTTCCCCTTTTTCGCTGACCCTCTACTTTACCAAGCATGATGTCCTTCTCCAGGGACTGGTCTCTCCTGACAACATGTCCATAGTATGTGAAATGTTAATGTCCTACAAGGCAATAAAACCATAACTTTGGGGGTTTTCTTTGGTACTAGACAAAAATCATTTGCATTTCTACTGACAAAAATCATTGGCATCTCTCCAAATTAATCTGTAACTTCACAGAGGCTAGGCCCTCATCAATGGTAGATAATAAATAAAATAAAGGTACATTCTGCTAGAGATATAATACATTCTGCTAGAGAAATAATCCCTTGACAGCACACAACAACAAAAACAGGGCAGGAGTGGGCGGCTGTTAAGTATAATTTCAGTATGACTTTGAAAAGATATGTAGCTATCCTTATGCTTTTTTTCCAAATTTTGGGTTATTTTTCTTAACAAATATCCATCTCCTTAAGTAGGATGTAAGCTTCACGATGTTGGGAATTTGGCATTCCCAGGCCTTGCACGGTGCTCAGCCCAGTATTGACTCTTGTCAAACCAAACACTCTGGTTTAGGGGCGAGGTCTGTGGCGACTTTGTTGCTGTGTCTTGTTAGCCAAAGCCCCCAGGCGTGAGCTTTGGCCCCTTTATAGGACCTAGTCCCTGCTGCACAGGTGGTCTTCTAGGCTCACACTTTGTGTCCTACATTTTATTTTGGATTTTTGCACGTAAATTCAAAAAGTGACAATGAACTATCATTTAATTTATGTTTTTTAATCAAAGCCACACGTTCTTCTTAAAAAAAATTGAGTGACCTGGTGTTCTCTATATTTTGGAGTAGCTTTGGTAATAACAGGAGTCCTGGTGGCATAGTGGTAAAGAGTTTGGGTGCTAACCAAAAGGTTGGCAGTTCGAATCCACCAGCTGCTCCTTGGAAACCCTATGGGGCAGTTCTACTCTGTCCTGTAGGGTTGCTGTGAGTTGAAATCAACTCAGTGGGAATGGGTTTGGTATTCGGTTGGTAATTACAAAGGAGTAAATTGTTTTTTGGAAATTTCGGAAAATACTTTTAGTGACTCTGTTAGTACCATTTTCTTTTTGGTAGGAGAGGGAGATGAATTTTTTTGAGCTGTTTCTACTTCTTCTGATTAGTCTCTTGGTCTATTTATATTCTGTATTTCATGATGGCTCAATTTTACTATTTCATACTTCAGCAGCTATCCATAGAGTCTTGATAATGACAATCATTAAACATAATTTAGATATTGCCCCTACTTTAAAATACCAATTTCTATGCATTGCCAATATCTTTTTTTCTCACTCCACATTTAACTAGTTTTAATAAATTTGGAAATTCTCCCTTTTTTGGTTAATTGGAAAATTGTCATAACTTTATTAAAGAGCCAGCTATTGATTTATCTACTTAATTAAAAAATATTTTCACTTTGTTCATTTACATCGCTAGTTTTATTATTTTCAATTTACTACTTTCTCATGGCTTTACTTTGGTCTGTTCCTAACAAGATGGAGTCCCTGCGTGGTACAATCGGTTAAGTGCTCGGCTACTAACGGAAAGGTTTAATCGTTTGAGTCCGTTCAGAGGTGCCTGGGAAGAAGCAATCTACTTCCGAAAGATTACAGCCATGGAACATCCCATGGAACATATTTCTACTAGGCCACACATAGGGTCACCATGAGTCAGAAGCAACTGATGGCAACTGATTTGGTTTTTGGTTGTTCCTGGCAAGTAGAGACTTTGCTTTTATGTTTTCTTTCTTACTAATCTAGAAAAACAGTTATTCTAATCACTGCTTTGGGAACACCTCATCAATGTTAATACGGAAATATAACTTCAAAACACTGTTGTATAGGGGATTTTTTTTTTTTTTCTTGATGTAGGAAGCATTTAAGGTCTGAACACTTTTATGTGATGTGAAGCTTTTAAGTTCTGCTTCCATTTTTATACTCTGGTTCATTAAGGCCACCCCGATAGCCAGCCATACAGTCCACGGAGTTTTAACTAATGTATGCAATCGGGCAACAACCACACAATGAATTTAGAGAATATTTCTCTAAAGTTCCTTTGCAATCAATTCCCTATCCTTTCCTGGTTTCTGGCAACCACTGACCTGTTCTCTGTCTCCCTGGTTTTACCTTTTAAAGATGTCACATAACATAATTGTACGGTATAGAGTCATTTGTGCCTGCCTTCTTTTGCTCAGCGTTTTTTTTGAGATTCATTTATGTGTTGCACGTATCAGAACTTTTTTTTTTTTATTATTATTGTTGAGTAGTACTCCGTTTTTGAATGTACCATAGTTTGCTTATCCATTCACCAGCTGGTGAATACTTTAGCTGTTTCCAGTTTTGGGCTCTGATAAACAAAGCTGATATAAATTTTGTTTGCACTTTTAATTTCTGCCTTTATTTATTTACTTTTTAACATTCCTGAATATTAGACTTCCTGGCTTCTTTTTGTCTACATCTATAACAGAGTGAATTTTAATGAAATTCTTATATTCTTAAAAATAAAGGGTATTCTTTTCTATATTCTGCAGCTCTCCATTATCTTGTTGATGCTATTCATGAACTCTGCAATTTCTTTTATTAAATTTTTATTTATAATTTGTTATTTACATAATGGTTAAGTGTCTGGACTGTGGAGCTAGACAGACTCGAGTCTGAGTCACAGCTTTATCTCTTACTAGCTGGATTTTCTAGGGAAAAGCACTTAACCTCTTTAAGCCTCAATTTCCTCATCTGTGAAACAGGGAGAACAATAACAACACCTACCTCATGGAACTGTGAGGATTAAATGAAATAAGGTATATAAAGTGCTTAGCACGGTCCTAGGCACATAAAAAATCTCAATGCATGGTAGATTTTTCTGTTTTTATAGTGGAATAGTTAGGTCTCTAATTTCAAGTTATTCTTTCCTATTTTTTTAATTGAACTTCAGGTATTTCTTACTGCATTTGTTCAGCTGTTGTTTGGGACATATAAATTCAGTATTGTTGGATTTTCGTTTTTTACTCTATAGTTTACTGTAAGACCATTTCACCTCTCAATGATATTTACCATAATACTGGTGTTAATATTTATTACTTTTTATGATTATCATTTTTATGATTATTACCATTATGCTTTTGTAACTCTGTTTTTGTAATGCTCTCACTGAGAGAATGGTTCCAGGTCAAATGCCTACAAAGTCATACAGCAGCACAAATGTGAGAGGGAGACTAAGGGTAAGGCATTGAGTGCTCACCTGCTTGCCCTGGTTCTAAGCACGTCATCTAACTTGTTGCATTGCCCTTTGAAACAGCACCCCGTAGTCCACAGACCGTATTTGCCACAAGCTGCCTGTTTGTGCATCTGCCTTAGATCTTCCCCTAAGTTTTTTCTGTCAATTAAAAAAAAAAAAAGATTTTAGTTGTGTCTGTTCTAGGCAGCCAATTATTGGATTTATTATTTCAGACAGTCCACATTTTATGTGGGAGTTCTGCTTGTTTATATTTATTGTTATAATTAGCCCATTTTAGTATCTACCACCTGCCACTAAGTTTATCTTCAACGTTATTGGTGTGTACTGTTAGTTCTACTTTATGTGTTTTCTGTCTTTATAATAATCTACATATCCTTTAAAATTTTAAATTTAAATAATAAAGAATATGTTATTATTGCAAAAGATTGAAACTATACAGAAGTATTGAGCATGAAATATGAAAAATTCCTTTCATATCCTTCCTTCTATCCATTCTCACTCCATCCCCAAGGGAAATTTCATGGTCAACAATCTGGAGTGTATTTCTGCTCTTCTTTTCTATACATTTTAAATACATTTCTACAAATACCTATACCTATTTATATAAATGTCTTTTAAAAATAAATGATATAGTCTATATAGTGTGCTATACAGCCCTGGTGGTATAGTGGTTGGAAGAAGTATAGCCAGAATGCTCCTTAGAAGCAAGCGCGGAGGGACTTCGTCTCACGTACTTTGGACATATTATCAGAAGGAATCAGTCCCTGGAGAAGGACATTATGCCTGTTAAAGTAGAGGGCCAGCAAAAGAGAGGAAGACCCTCAAGTAGATGGGTTGACACAGTGGGTACAACAATGGGCTCAAGCATAACAACGATAGTGAGAATGGCATGGGACTGAGCAGTGTTTCATCCTGTTGTACATAGGGAACCAACTTGACAATACCTAACAGTAACAACAACAAATGTCTAACGATGTAGGATATCTTTTCATGTGCTTATTTGCCTTCACAGATGCTCTTCAGTAAAGTATTGGTTAAGTAGTTTGCTCATTTAAAAAATTGAATTGTTTGGTTCTAACTCTTGATTTCTGAGAGTTCTTTATATATTCTGGGTACAAATCCTTTGTCAGATATAAGATTTTTTTCCTAAATTTTATTTATTTTGTTTTTGTTGAGAATGTACACAGCAAAACATATACCACTTCAGCCATTTCTACGTGTACAATTCAGTGACATTGATTACATTCTTCGAGGTGGGCAACCATTCTCACCCTCCTTTTTGAGTAGTTCCTCCCTCATTAACATAACTCACTGCCCCCTAAGGTTTCTATCTAGTCTTTCCAGTTGCTGTTGTCAATTTGATCTCATACAGATACTTTTTAAAAGAGATTAATACTCAAGGCAGACCTTTTTTTTTACTAGTTAACCTAAACTGTTGTTTTGTTTTAAGTGATTTCAGGGGATATTTTTGGTTTAAGGTTTAAAGATTATCACAGGGTAATAGTTTCAGGGGTTCATCTACCCTCCATGGTTCCAGAAAGTCTAGAGTCCATGAGAATTTGAAATTCTGGTCTGTGTTTTCCCCCTTTTGACCAGAGTTCTTCCATGGAATCTTTGATCAAAAAGTTCAGTGATGGTAGCCATGGCTCCTTCCAGTTCTTCTGGTCTCGTGGCAGAGGAGGCAGTTGTTCATGGTGGCAATTAGCCACACATTCCATATCCTCCTCCTAGTCCTGATTCTCCTTCTTCCTCTATTGCTCCAGGTGAATAGAGACCAATCGTGCCTTGGATGGCCACTTCCAAGCTTTTAAGACCCAAGGCACTATGCAAAAAACTAGGACGTACAAAGGAAGCACTAAATGCATTATTAGGCCTATTAACTGGGATGTCTAATGAAACCATGACCCTAAACCTCAAAACCAAGGAATCAAATCCCATGAGGTGTTTGGTTGTACTTAAGCTGCCTCGCAGCTACTCTGTTTTTTTTTTTTTTTTTTGTCATTGCTTAAATATACCTATCACACAACTTTTGCCAGTTCAACTTTTACAAGTGTACAACTTATTGACCAACTGCCCACTGCCGTCGAGTTGAGTCCGACTCATAGTGACCCTATAGGACAGAGTAGAGCTGCCCCATAGAGTTTCTCAGAAGCACCTGGTGGATTTGAACTGCCAACGTTTTGGTTAGCAGCCGTAACACTTAACCACTATGCCACCAGGGTTTCCAACTTATTGACAGCAATTGCAGTGATCCTGTGGAATCCTACCCGTAATCAATGTAATTTTTTTATCACTGTTAACCCTCTTTTGCCTCCCTTTTCCACCTCCCTCCCACCGCTGGTAATCACTAATAAATTTTGTTCTCTATACATTTGCCTTTTCTTGTCTTTTTATATAAGTGATATCATACAATATTTGTCCTTTTCTGTTTGGCTTATTTCACTCAGCATAATGTCTTCAAGCTCCACCCATACTGTAGCATGTATCAAGACTTCATTTCTGCTACAGCCTGAGTAGCATTCCATTGTATATGTACCGCATTTTGTTTAACCTTTCATCTGCTGATGGGTATTTAGGTTGTTTTCATTTTTTGGCTACTGTGAATAGCACCACAATGAATATTGGCATACACGTCTCTGTTAGAGTGTCTGCTTTCAAGTCTTCTGGGTATATATATCTAGAAGTGGAATTGCCGGGTCACAGGGTAGTTCTATTTTTAGTTTTTTGAGGAACCATGCATTGTTTTCCACAATGGCTGTACCATTTTGCATTTGCATTCTAATTTCCCCACATTTTTTTTAAATCTTAGCTGTCCTAGTGGGAGTGAAATGGTATCTCAATGTGGTTTTGATTTGCGACTCTCTGATAGTTAATGATGCTGAGCATCTTTTCATGTGTTTCGTGGGTGTTTGAATGTGCTTTTTGGTGAAATGTCTATTCAAGTCCTTTGCCCATTTTATGATTGGGTTATTTGTCTTTTTGTTGTTAAGTTGTCAAAGTTTTATATATATTTTCGTAATTAGATTCTTTTCAGATATATGGTTTCCAAAGATATTCTTCTAGTCAGTAGCTTGCCTTTTCACTTTCTGGGTAAAGTCTTTTGATGAACAAAAGCTTTTAATTTTTATAAGGTCCCAATTTTTTCTTTTGTCTTTTTCTGTTTGTGCTTTTGTTGTTATATTAGATAATCCATTGTTGAAAGTGAGGCCTGATGGCATTGCTCCTGCTTGTTCTTCTAAGAATTTTATAGTTTTAGTTTGCACATTTGAGGCCTTGATCCATTTTGAATGTTTTTGTGTATGGTATGAGGCTTGGATCCTGTTTCATTTTTCTGTGTGTGGAAATCCAATTTTCCTAATGTTTTTATTGAAGAGACTCTTTGTTCCCCATTGAATGGTCTTAGCACCTTGTCAAAGATCAGTTGACCATAGATACGTGGGTTTATTTCTGGACTCTCAATTTTATTCCATTGGTCTGTGTGTCTATTGTTATACCAGTATCAGGCTGTTGTGATTACTGTAGCTGTATGTTGTAGTTAGGTGCTATTGAATCGGTTCCGACTTATAGTGACTCTATGCACAACAGAAACACCGCCCTGTCCTGCACCATTCTCACAATCGTTGCTATGTTTGAGCCCATTGTAGTAGCCACTGCATCAATCCATCTCCTCCAGGGTCTTCCTCTTTTTCAGTCATCACTTACCAAGCATGATGTCTTTCTCCAGGGACTGGCCCCTCCCAATAACATGTCCCAAGTATGTGAGAAGAAGTCTCACCATCCTTGCTTCCAAGGAGAACTCTGGCTGTACTTCTTCCAAGCCAGACTTGTTTGTTTTTCTGGCAATCCGTGGTATAGTCAATATTCTTTGCCAACACCATAATTCAAAAAATTCAAGGTATGTTTTAAAATTGGGAAGTATGAGCTGCCCTACTTTGTTCTTCTCTTTCAATTTTATTTTAGCTATTTGGGGCCTCTTGACATTCCATATAAAGTTGAGGATTGGTTTTTCTATTTCTGTAAAGAAAGCTCTTGGAATTTTGATTGGGATTGCATTGAATCTATAGATTTTTGATATTGAATATGTTATGGACTGCCAAAGAGCGAACAGCTCTGTCTTGGAAGAAGTACAGTCAGAATGTGCCTTAGACGAGAGGATGACAAGATTTAGCCTCACATACCTTAGACATGTTATCAGGAGGGACCAATCCCTGGAGAAGGACATCAAGCTTGGTAAAGCAGAGGGTCAGTGAAAAAGAGGAAGTCAGTTCTGGTCTGTCTGTTCCCCCTTTCAGTCAGTGCTGAGGACTGCTGGCTGAGGAGGCTGCTGTGTGCTAAGAAGCAGGCATCTTTAGTGGAGGCCACAGCCAATATACTCCAGGGGGGCTCTGATAGCAGCAAGGCAGACCTCCCTGGGGGTCCATTTGCAGTGTGCCAGCACCTCCCCTACTTGGACACTGTCGGCTGCAAGCCTATTGTGAATTGCTGCAGAAGGCCCGTGCAGTAGAGCCTACTCCCATAGTAAACCTTCTAACAGCCTTCCTGCACACCCCATAGCTCAGGCCTCTGAAACCAACAGGACAGACCTCCTGGGCAGTCAGTAGAGGTCAGTCTGCTCCCCCTTTTGGCCAGTGCTGATAACTGGTGACTGGGGCTGCTATGTGTTAAGAAACAGGCATTCTTTAGTGGAGGCTACACCCACAGTCAAAATACTACAGGAAGGGCTCTGTTAGCAACAAGGCAAACCTCCTTGGAGGTCCATTTGGAGTGTGACAGCCCTCTCCCACCCAGACACTGTCACCTGCAAGCCTGCTGTAAATTGCTGCAGAAGAGTCCTACAGTAGAGTCTGCTCTTGTCTCTACCTGTCTCCCTGTGCACCTCATAGCTCTGGCGTCTGGAACCAACAGGACAAACCTCCCTCGGGGCCAGTTGAGGTTAATCTGCCCCCGCTTCTGGTTGGCACTGCAGACTGTTGACTGAGGCTTCTATGTGTTAGGAAGCAGGAGTCTTGAGTGGAGTCTGCACTCACAGCCAACGTTCTACTAGGGGGACTTTGATAGCAACAAGGCAGACCTCCGTGGGAGTCTGACCAGAGAGTGACACCCCCTCCCCCACCTGGTAATTGTTAGTTGCCAGGCTGTGGTACATCTGTAGGTTCAGCGCAGATCAAAATTCCAACAGCTTTCTTTACAGAAATAGAAAAACCAATCCTCAACTTTATATGGAATGTCAAGAGGCCCCAAACAGCTAAAATAAAATTGAAAGAGAAGAACAAAGTAGGGCAGCTCATACTTCCCAATTTTAAAACATACTTTGAATTATGGTGTTGGCAAAGAATATTGAATATACCATGGACTGCCGGAAAAACGAACACGTCTGGCTTGGAAAAAGTATAGCCAGAGTTCTCCTTGGAAGCAAAGATGGCAAGACTTCTTCTCACATACTTGGGACATGTTGTCTGGAAGACCCTCCAGGAGATGGATTGACACAGTGGCTGCAACAATGAGCTCAGAGATACCTACTGTTGTGGGGATGGCACAGGACCTGACAGCATTTTTTTTCTGTTATACACGGGGTTGCTATGAGTTGGAACCGACTCGATGGCACTGAACAACAAAATAAATTTATTTATAATACTTTCTATTAGATGGTGGGACCCAACATTTAGAGATTTTTTTTTCCTGTTTATTGGAGAAATAAATTACTTGTATATTTAAGAACTGCATACAATGCTGCAATAAGATAGGAAGTAATGCTTTCTGGAGCAGAAAATAACCAAATAGAGGTTTAGGAAACCATTTTTCCGTATTCCCACGATAGATAAAATCTTAGCCACAGGTGCAGGCATATGAGAAATGTAACTCTTTATTTTCCTATAAATTTACTTTCTTTTATGAGCTTCGTTATGCTGGGGGCTTCCCTCTTGTATCTGGCTTTCTTATAAGTTAGGACGCATTTATAACAGTGGGCTCTTACAGGTTGGTTCCCTGACAAGCAACATTAGCATTGCCTGGGAACTTGCTAGAAGTGCAGATTCTCAGGCTCCACCCCGGGCTTACCAACCTTTGTATTAACAAACCCTCTGGATCATTCTGATGCACGCTAAAATTTGAGAATAACAACTTTGTTATGGTGTCAAGTCATGGGTGGGTGCAGCTGGTCTGTGGTGTCCGCTGAGACCTCTAGTCTTCTGTCGTTGGTGTGTGCAGGGTTCAGTTGACTTGTCCCTCATTCCTGACTGTAAACTCTTTCCAGTCAAGTTTCTCTCTCAGCCAATTTCAGTCTCAATGTGTACATGACAATTCTATGGCTCCTGTACCAAGTCAAGCTATAGGAAATACTGTGAGATTATCTAAACTCAGGCTAATCTGGGGCCGCTCTCAGGTTCGCAAAAGTATCCTGCCATTTCCTTGTTACTCTGAGGCTTGGGGAACTCCTATACCACGTTTCCATTTCTCTTACAGGCTTGGGCTATCTTCATAGTCTCAGACCAGGAATGGGAGCCCAAGTTCCCCCCCGCTCTCAGGTTCCTCCTAGCTTAACTGAAATTTCCATTCCTACACTGGGTTCCTCAAAAATCCCAGGGAATATTTTCTAGTCTAGGGCAAGAAAATTTTGCCTAGTTTTGGAAGAACCTCACCTATAGCCATCATCAAGGTTGATAAAGACAGTATCTTCTCTCTATCTCCCTGACAAAACAACTATACTGCTTCTTATTATTAATTGAAAAATATTAATACAATGATACACCTTTTTTCTTTTTGGAAAGAAATTTACCTAAAACTGTTGGTCTACGTATGGGCCAAATGCCTCTTAGGTGGTTCTCAGATGTCCCAAATTTGGGAAGCCATGGACTATATCCAGTGATAGCTCTGTCTACCACCTTTCTCTGGTTGAATTACTGCAAAATCTTTCACGTGCCAAATGAGCCATAATGCCAGGGGCTTTTGGTGTGACTACATCAATTATGTATGAAATCTGCCCTTTTTGTCCTCATTCGTTTGCCTCAATTAAAGTTTTTACTTGACATCAAAGGCATTGTAAACACCGAGGCAAACAAATGATTGAAATTGTGTATTTGGTTTTGAGTGGTTGATCAAAAATATGCTTTATGATAAATTTTTAACATTACCTTGGGAATGAAATTGGAAATTCAAAAAATTCTTATAAAAAATGTGTTGGCTTCTGAGAATAAGTCCTCAGAAACCCCAGGGATCCTTGGGTTCAACTTAAGAATACACTTTCTTTGGCTCTCTAGGCTCAGAAGTTTTATTTTTATGCGCCATGGACACCATGCTTTTCACAAATCTGGTCTTCCTTCCTTCGCTCCACCCTAGTGTCTCTGTTGTGCTCACCCCCGCCCCCCAGGGAGAGTGTGTGGTTATCTTTTTATAGCGAAAGATGGCTGCCTTTGAATGTGACATGAAAGGATTCCTGGGGGTGATGAGGCTGATTGCAGCTGAAATGTTTTCATAGCAAGCTAGATGTCACCACTCCTTGTGAAGATGTATTTTGCAATCACTATTTTGGAGGAAAGAATTGCACCAATACATTTTTAGCGTTGCTTGTAATCCACAGTAATTTAGAGTGGTCAGAATCTCATCATGCCCATGTTTGAATTAAAAAAAAAAAAAAACCAACAAAAACCTGTTGCTGTCAACTTGATTCTTAATCACAGTACCCCTAACTCTGCCCCATAGGTTTTCCAAGGAGTGGCTGCTGGATTCAAACTACCAACCTTTTGGTTAACAGCCCAGTTCTTAACCACTGCGCCACCAGGGCTCCACTTTTGATAGGCATACAAAATAAGCCAAATTCTCAGCTCCAAAACCCAGTGAGGAACCCACAGAGAAGTCGCTGAGAGTTTATAGCAGAATTTCAAAATGCAATCGTCCCTGTCCTATTTTAAGGTGCCCTGTGCTGGCACTTCTCATTCATTTCAATGCTTTTCCTTGGTGAACGACCATAGCTTTTGCCTGTATTAAGAAAGTGGAATAAAAGCATTCTGAAATGTGGGAGGAGGATTAATTCTCTTAAAAGTTTTGTGCTTCTCTAATCTATGAATAGTCAGAGAAGCCTCTCAAACTGCCCCTTGTCTGTGTCTTGGAGTTACATTATTACTCAATTGAGCTGATGAAGACTAATTTTGGTAAAAATAAAGTCGTGCCTGGGCAAAAAACCAACATGCAGAGTATCAGCCAGAAGCAATTAAATCGAGATTCATTTTCTAATGGAGATTCTTAATACTGACGGTGGTATTGGACATTATCCTGATGAACCAGTGACAACATAATGTCCCTGAAAATCCTAGAATTTATTGGCTGTGTATTTTTCTCACTTAAGAGTTGCAGTTTGATTCTGGCACGTCATTCTCTCTGGTAATGGTTTCAGATCAGCCTGCCTGATTCATGACTGCACAGAGCAAGTTTTCTCAGGAGCTAGTAGGATGATGGTTGAAAATAAAAAGTGGAGAGACAGATGGTAGACTTTATTTTACTGGCTCATCTGTTTTTGAAAGAAGTGATTATTCACTCAAAGTACGTGACACCAGATGCCAAATTTGAGGTTGATCTCACATGTTTACAGAAAGATAAATGGCTAGCTGCCATTGTGTTGACCCTGATTCATGGTGACCTTATGTACAACAGAACAAAACATTGCCTGGTCCTACATCCTCCTCCGGATTACAGGCATGTTAATCCATTGTTGTGATTTTGTGCCAATCCACTTCACCGACGGTCTCCCTCGCCCTCGCAGGCCCTCCTCGTCTCCAAACATGGTGTCTTCCTCTAGTGATTCAGCCTTCCTGACGAAGTGTCCAAAGCAAACGAGTTGGGCAATGTTTTGTTGTGAGCCATAAGGTTTTCACTGGTTAATTTCCAAAAGCGGATCTCCAGGCCTTTCTTCCTGGTCTTTCTTAATCTGGAAGCTCCACTGAAGCCTGTCTACCATGAGGGACCCTGATGGTATTTGAAATACCGGCAGTATAGTTTCCAGCACCACAGTAACGTGCAAACCACCACAGTAACTATGGCAAACTGACAGATGGGTGCAGTGTTGACTTACAGAGAACTTGAAATACAGCATCAGAACCAGCCTAACACCAGAGCAAGTGCAGAGAGGGAACCCCCAAGGACATGGACTAGCTGTGACCCGGGGCTGGAGGGGATCTGAGAGGTCATCTGCTCTGAGACTTGTAGTCCTTTTACAACCTGCTTGTTGAATGATAGTTTAATCTTGCCTGAACACCTTGAATGATGGGCAAACTTTCTATTTCTGTTTGTAGATAGTTTAACTGTGACATAGTTCTTTCTTTTTAACTGATATCGACTTCTACGTAGTTTCCATTTGTTAATCCTGGCTATACTCTTTGGAAGAAACCCTGGTGGTGTAGTGGTTAAGTGCCATGGCTGCTAACCAAAAGGTCAGCAGTTCGAATCCGCCAGCTGCTCTATGGGCCAGTTCTACTCTGTCCTATAGGATCGCTATGAGTTGGAATCAACACGACGGCAACGGGTTTTGGGGTTTATGCTCATTGGAAGCAACGCAGGACAAATCGATTTTCTATTCCACCTGGCAGACAGCTTTGGAGTGAGCTGGAATGTCATTTCAAGTCTTCTACTGGCTAAATATTCCTAGTTCCTTGGATCATTCCCCATATGAAGTGGGTTGGGTCCTGGTTTATAAGCCCCCTGAATTAGCTAGAGGAACTAAGAAGAGACAGAAATAGTTTAAACTTGCTTAACCCACCTATGTAGCACAATCAAATTGAAATTCAATTCATAAAAAGAAAAGAAGCTTGTTTATTTGGTTGCAGGGATAACCAGAAATAGTGGCATCAACAGACCTTCTCTCAGGTCCCCCATTCTTATCCCAGGCACCATCTATAGGTCCTGACACCATCCCTGTGTAGGCTGTTGATGGATGGTAGAAGGACTTAGCGCCTCTACCCTGCTCCTTTAAATAAAGTCAACCCAACCACTCATCACTCTACCTTTGGCTGATAAATGCAAGAATTTCTAGACCAGAGGTTTCCAGAACTCTGATGGAGTTTTAGGCATCCGATTTTTTTTTTTTTTCTAGAGACAGATCTGCTTTGGGGATTTCAGCCTGGCTGAATGGGGAGACCTATTCAGCCAGAGCCTTTGCTCTCCTTTCTCCTTTACACTTTGGGGTTTCATATTACATACTGTCATTATTAAAAAGTAGGTTCTGCTGCTAGAAGACCATTTATTAGCCGGGACCACTCACCACTTCCTTTCCTCTTTCCCCTAGTTATCTCCAGGCCATCTTTGATTTTTATCTCTGTGGTCCTGAGGCCATAGATTATGCCTCACCAGGATTCTGTTATCTAATCATTCAATGCCTGTTATTCACCACCAGTTTGTGTGCCGTGGTGTCTTGCATGTTGCTATGATGCTGGAAGCTATGCCTCTGGTGTTTCAAACATCAGCAGGGTCACCCATGAGGGACAGGTTTCAGCAGAGCTTCTAGACTAAGACTAGGAGGAAAGGCCTGGAGATCGACTTCTGAAAATTAGCTCACGAAAAACCTTATGGATCACAACAAAACATAATCCAGTATAGGGCTGGGAGATAAGCCCCCTAGGTTGGAAGGCACTCAAAATATACAATGGCCAAAACAATGGACTCAAACATACTAACAGTTATGAAGATGGTGAAGGACAGGATAATGTTTTGTTTTGTTGTACATAAGGTCGCCATGAGTTGGAGCTAATGGGAGGGCAACTAACAAGGACAACATCACATGGGAAATACAGTCTGAGTGGTTCAGGGAAGAAATAGCGGAGATTGTTGAGACCTGGCAGGGTTTGGGGAGATCCTCAGGTGCAGGGAATTGAAATAATCCCATTCTGCATTTCATGATGGCTGAAACCATCAGCCTCTCGTGGCTCTTCTCTTGCTCACTTTCATTTTTTCCCTTCATCTCTCCCACATAGGATTCAGTCTAATGTGCTTGATATATGTGATTCCAGGTAAAATATATGGCATTCCTCTGTATGTGTTTGTAGTTTACATAATTAATAGTGTATTGTAGGTCTTGTTTTGTTTCTTATGTATTCCTGTATGCTTGTCTAGTTCAATACTTCTGGTACTGCAGGAATTTCCGTGGGTCGTAGACTTCCACTCTAGGATTCATTTCTTCTTCCCTAGCTTGAGTTCGAAGGGGCCCTGGTGGTGCAACTGTTAAGTGCTTGGCCTTTAACCGAAAGATTGGAGGTCTGAACCCACCCAGGCATTCTGCAGGAGAAAGACCTGGCAATCTGCTTCCATAAAGATTATAGCCAAGAAAACTCTATGGGGTAGTTCTACTGTCACATGGAGTTGCTAGGCACCCAGTGACAAAGCTTGCATTCAATTACCTGATATTGCAAAGGCTGTCATGCTAAGATGACTGTGCCTGTAGATCTAAGAGTTTGGGGCGTGTTCCCAGGAATGGAAGCTTGGTTATAGGAAAACCTCATCTCAAAGGACTGCTGATCGCTACGTAGATGGGCTGAACCAATTTACACTCTTGGGAGCAGGGGATAAGGGCCTCATCTTCTTACTTTCTTATTAACACTTGGTGCTTTCTGCCCTCTTAATTTGTGGGTGTAAACTGGTGTCACTTTTCATATTTCTGGTTACTAATGAGGCGGAAGATATCTTTTTGCCATTTGGGCTTCCCCTTCTGTAAATATTCTTTTTTTTTTTAAATTGCATTTGATGTCTTTTTCTGGTTGATTTGCAAAACCTCCCTGTATATTCCTGATGTTAATCCCTTGACATTTCAGACATTGCAAATATCTTACAATTTTTTTCTAACGTATCTGGATTTGGTTTGCTAATATTTTGTTAAAGACTTTTGTTGTCTCTGCTTTAATTGCAGATGAAAGTGGAAGTTGGGTAAGAAAGCTCTTATGACTTTCCTGTGGAAAATTCCACAAGGACCTTCATTTTATTAATCTGTCCTCATGTCTATGTGCAGACTTTTAAATACATGTCTCTACCAGATGTCAGCTAAAGTCTTTCCTTCAGACCTTGGTGACATTGCTTTGAGAAACTCTTGGAACCTAGACAAAGTAAAGTAACCCCAGAATTCTATGAATTTTTGTGTACTTAAAATACCATGATCCTCTCTGTTTTGAGGCTCTCTTGTTCCACATCAACATTGGTTTACGCAAGAAATTCATCTGCACCATGCATTTACTAATTTTAAGTTGGTAACTGGAGTCCTTGTGTGGTGTAGGAAACCCTGGTGGCGTAGTGGTTAAGAACTATAGCTCCTAACCAAAAGGTTGGCAGTTTGAATCCACCAGGCATTCCTTGGAAACCCTACTAGGCAGTTTGTCCTACAGGGTGGCTATGAGTCAGAATCGACTCAATGGCAACGGGTTTCGTTTGGTTTTGTGTGGTGTAAGGAACCCTGGTGGTGCAGTGGTTAAGAGCTCAGGCTGCTAATCAAAAGGTTGGCAGTTTCAATCCACCAGCTGTTCCTTGGAAACCCTGTGGGGCACTTCTACTCTGTCCTGTAGGGCTGCTATGAGTCGGAATTGACTCGATGGCAATGGGTTTTGTGTGGTATAAACGGTTTATGTGCTCAACTGCTAATTGAAAGGTTGGTGGTTTGAGTCCACGTAGAGGTGCCTCAGAAGAAAGATTTGGCAATCTACTTCTGAAAAATCAGCCAATGAAAACCGTAAGGAACACAGTTCCACTCTGACACACAAAGGTTCACCATGAGTTGGAGCTGACTTGACAACTAGTTGGTGTTTTTGATCTAAAGTTCAGAGGGTTATAGCATGGGATCATGTGATGGTTAAGATTGTGTATCAGCTTGGCTGGGCCATGATTCTAGTGTTTATCTGTGATCACTCCCACGATAGGATCTGCTGTGAGTAGCCAATCAGTTTAAAGGGGGTGTGGCCTGCATCCAAATATAAGGAGATGTTCTGGGTTTTTGTTCGCTCTGGATTCTGCGGCTTCCCCCTGTTCTTCTGACCTCCAGCTCTTGGGACTCGAGCTGTCAGCTTATCTGCTGATCCTCGGTTTCCTAGATCTTCACAGTCTGTGAGTGGAGCTCTCTGCTCTCCGACCTGCAGATCTTGGGTTCACCAGTCCCTGCAGCTACGTGAATTAGGAGAAGCCTTGCCATCTTGCTGGCCAATCTTGGAATTCATCAATATTCACAGCCTAGAAGCAAGAACCCTGCTTTCTGACCTGCTGATCTTGGGTTCGCCAGCCCTCAAGGCTATGTGAATTGGGAGAAGCCTCTATCTTAATCCACAGATTTGGGGCGTTCCAGCCTCTACAATCGCATGAGCCGTTTCTTTGACATAAATCTCTCTCTACACATTTAGATGCTTTACTAGTTTTGCTTCTCTAGAGAACCCAGCCTAACACAGATCACATCTTGAAACATAAGTGCTCTGACATCTTTGGTTTTCCTTCTTCTCCCACCCCAACCAACATTGCTATCAATTCTTCTTCCATTATATACAGCAGTTCAACTCTCTTCAAACTTGGCTACTCAGACCCCAGAATGCTTAGCAAAACAAAATGTCCTCTAGTTGGACTGTCACCTCTGGGAGCCTGCTGGGTTATAAATACCAAAAACTGTTGCCATCGAGTCAATTCTAACTCACAGCCACCCTATAGGCCAGTAGAACTTTCCCATAGGGTCTTCAAGGATATAATCTCTATGGAATCAGACTGCTACATCTTTCTCCTGAGGAAAAGCTGGTGGGTTTGTAGCGCTGATCTTTTGGTTAGCAGTCAAGCTTTTAACCATTGTACTACCAGGGCCCCTTGGGTTATAAATAAAAAAAAAAAAAATAAGGAAATTACTCTAATGCTCATTACCAACCGGTGGTTTTCATGCATTTTAGCTATTTTTATAAACTTAATTTTATAAACTTATATTTCTTGCATCTCCCTGGAGGTGGTTACTCTTCATAGTGTAAAGTAGGGATTCATTTTAATTCTATATCAATATTTATGGCCTATTTCCCCAATATTCTGTAACTTGTGGTTTGTTGTGTTGAGTTGAATGCAAATCATTAATATATTTTTGAGATTCCCAGACATTCCTTTTTAAGAAACTCCCTGCTACACATTAAGAGCTCAGCTGCTAACCAAAGGGTCAGCAGTTCAAATCCACCAGCCGGTCATTGGAAACCCTATCGGGCAGTTCTTCTCTGTTCTGTAGGGTCGCTATTAGTTGGAATCGACTTGACGGCAACGGGCTTTATTTTATTTTTTTTGTTGGTTACTGCACGTTTTGGTAATTGTTAATTTGTTAGGTATTTTTTAGAGTTAGAGCAATTCAGCCATTAGTACCTCTTTAAAAAGATAGCACATTTATTTTTTTATTCTTGCCTGCTTGTTCTTTTCTCAGAAAGATTATTTTATTCTTTGTTTTTTCCTCCCTCTTTGTTTTATTTATTAGTTTATTTTTTTATTGTGGTAACATCTATGTGAGAAAATATTTGCCATTTCAACTTTTTTTTTACATGTCCAATTTAGTGACATTAATTGTGTTCATCATGTTGTCAACATTATCTGTTTCCAAATTTTCCCAACCACCCTTAACAGAAGCTCAGTGTGCCCTAAGCAATGAGTTCCTTTTCCTTCTCCCCCCACCGACCCCGACTCCTGGTAGCCACTAATAAACCCAGGTCTATTCCAGATATTTCATATAAAAGGAATCATAACAATATTTGTTCTTCTGTGACTGACTTATTTCACTCAGCATGGTGTTTTCAAGGTTCATCCATGTTGTAGTATATATCAAGATGTCATTTTTCTTTATGACCGAGTAGTATTCCATTGTATGTTTGTACCAGATTTTATCCATTCAATGTTGATGGACATTTAGGTTGTTTCCATCTTTTGGCTATTTTGAATAGTGTTCTTGTTTGTTCATTCTTATATGTAAATTTTCCCACGATTTTTAATGTTCTAATAAAAAAATTAAGTAGTTATGTACTTTATTCAACTATTGATAAATGTTGCCAGTCTTCAAATAACTTATCTACTCCTCCATTTATCACATTAATTCTTTCATTTCTACTAAAAATGTATGGTATTTTCCAATTATCTCTTCTTTAATGAATTGTTAATAACCAAATAGATATGTTATTAAAATTTATCTCTGATTTAATTGGAAATAAAATTTTTATCATTATATACTTCTAACTCTAGGTCAATATTTTTAAAATTAGTATTTTAAATTTTAGATTCATTTCCTTAGATTGCCAGGTATTGAAGTAGAAAAAAAAGTAAAACAGATATAAAACCAGAAGCTCAAAAGTTACAGTAATAATTTGACCCCACAAATTATAAACATAAAAGATAAGATAGCGTAAGAAGAGTAAAAAGATTTGAGAAAGAATAATGAAAAGAGATTTAAATGTAATATAAATATTTACTTAAATAGCAACCATAAAGTATTAAGAGATGAAATAGTATTAAATTTTAAGGTTGAAAAACTAGAGAACTGGAGAAAAATGAATGAAATAAAAATAGACATGGAAAAAGAAGTGATAAAAGATCAAAGGTAAAATAACACACTACCAGATTCTAGGAGGATAGAGTAAAAAGAAAAAAATAAGGGCTAAAATGAGAAACACAGAAATGGTAAAGGAGACAAGTTTGTAAAATCCTCACTTATACCACATTTATAAAACCCTCTGTTAACTGAAAGGCTGGAAGTTTGAGTTCACCCAGAGGTACCTCAGGAGAAAGGTCTGGTGATCTATTTCTGAAAAGTTAGCCATTGAAAACCCTGTGAGGCACAGTTCTACATGTGGTCACCATGAGTTAGAGTTAACTCGATGGCAAATGGTTATATAAACACACATACATATTCTCTAAAATAAAACAAATAAAGTCATTTCTTTGGGGAGGCAAATACATTCCTTAGGGTGGAGTTGGAAAATACATAATATAGAAAACAGATAAACATAAAAATCATATACAGTCCTTTGAATAGAGAGTAAGAAAACCCAGAAAATAGTCCTCTGAATTAATCAAGCCCAGGGAAATAGTAAATGCTTACTCCAGCTTACCTGGACTGGCTTCTTTCATGAACCAGGGAGGATGTAATAATAAACTTTTTTTGTGAAGTGCTTATTTGGTTCACATTCTGACCAAATCTGTGTTAAAGAGACCCCGTTGCCGTACTGAAAATGGATGTGCTTTCAAACCTACCTTTCAGCACAGACGTTTGTTGCTTTTCCTTGTCCACCATTCCTCCCTACTTCTTATATAGCAAAAAAAAAAAAAAAAAAAAGACTTAAAATTTTCTTTGAGGAATGATCCCTGCCTCAGCTTTCAGTCCATAGTTTGGGTGGGATTGATTATTCCTCTCTTCCTCTACCCAGTGCCAGGGAAAAGTATGTTTCAGAGGCTCAAGCTAATTAGCATATCCATCATCCTCACCACAGTGATTGGCTCAGGAATGGGTACATGACTCAATCTGGGTCAATGAAAATTAGGCTCAGGAGTTTCATTGGAACTGTTGAAGAAAAGAAACTCTCTTTGCACTAGATTTGGGGCTATAAGGTTAATTTCAGAGCTACTGGGAACCACCATCAGATGAAAGTCTATATGAGTTTGAAGTCTACATGAAGAAAACCTCTTGAGAGGAAGATATACATGGAGAGATGAAGAGTGGCATCTCCTAATAATAGCGAATGAGCACCCAGGTCCAGCCATGCCTGAAGTTGTCTTACACCTCAACCTTCCAGATACAAAAGCCAATAAATTTTCTTTATGATTAAGCCAGTTTGATTTAAGTTTTTGTCACTTGCCACACAAAGGATCCTAACTAACTTGTGTTCAGGGCAATGGGGATTGAAGTGTATGTTGGGTGCCGAGGTTTGTATAATTCCATTAATCATTAATATTCTGAAACATTTTGAGAAAAGAAGATGAACGTAGTCTTTGAGATGAAAAGGCTTAGTTCGCCTACCCATCTCCATGGCTTACTCCAAAGAGATAATCCCCCACCAGCCTGTTACATCTCTCCTCCCCTCCCCCAATACCATCTTTCCAGATAAATTTATTAGATGTTTATGAAACAAATACCCTTACATCCCCATTTTCTTCCTGTCATGGACTGAATTATGTCCCCCCCCCCCCAATGTGTGTATCAACTTGATTAGGCCATGATTCCCACTATTGTGTGGTTATCCTCCATTTTGTGATTCTAATTTTATGTTGAGAGGATTAGAGTGAGATTGTAACACCACCCTTACTCAGGTCACCTCCCTGATACAAGGTAAAGGGAGTTTCCCTGGGGTGTGGCCTGTACCACCTTTTCTCTCTCAAGAGATAAAAGGAAAGGGAAGCAAGCAGAGAGTTGGGGACCTCATGCCACCAAGAAAGCAGCACTGGTAGCAGAGCGCATCCTTTGGACCTGGGGTCCCTGCACCTTAGAAGCTCGTTGACCACGGGAAGACTGAGGACAAGGACCTCCTTCCAGAGCTGACAGAGAGAAAGCCTTCCCCTGGAACTGAGACCTTGAATTTGGACTTTTAGTCTACTTTACTGTGAGGAAATAAATTTGTCTTTGTTAAAGCCATCCACTTGTGGTGTTTCTGTTATGGCAACACTAGATGACTAAGATACTGCCCTTTTGGTAGAAGCGGAGGTGACCACATCAGGCAACAGTGTGCCTATTTAGTAAATAATAATATTTAAAGAAAGAGACAGGAAAATATATCAATTATTAGCTTTTTCTTTTTTTTCTTTTTAAGAATTTAAGCTTATGAATTTATCTACGCCCACTATATTCATAATTACAATTTAATATCTGCATACAAAAGCTATGTAAAAATCCATTTTTCCCAAATATACAAATTTTCTTTTTGGATAGTTTAAAACATTTCGATCACAGATTTCAACAGAGTTTTAGGCTGAAAAACAATATTACCAATCTAGCAATATCACATAACACTGTTTGCAAAACAAAAATCTTCCAATGACTGTAAATCTTTTCCTATTCTGTAGTATTTTGCGATTCTCAGGGCATGAAAACATTATGGAAAAGAAAAAAAAAGTGTTTTCTCTGAAGACAGCATAGGGAACCAACTTGGTTCTATGCTCGAATTCAAAAGGCCAAGTCAATTCCTGCTAACCTGTTGCCGTTGAGTCCATTCTGACTCATAGTGACCCTATGGGACAGGGTAGAACTGCCCCACAGAGTTTCCAAGGAGCGCTGGTGGATTCAAACTGCTGACCTTTTGGTTAGCAGCCGTAGCACTTAACCACTGTGCCACCAGGTCAATTAGGAAGAACTAAAAGAAAAAAGAAATTGCATAAGGTCAGTTGATTCATGCCCTGATATTTTTCCCTATTAACAATACCTGTGTAATTAAAGTGTCTTCTTTTGTCTTACATTGTGCTCCATAATTTACATGACTATTATCTGCATCCTGAGGAGGACAGATTTATAGTTGATTGTCTTTTGCATAAGGTGGGTCAGCTTTAACTGTGCAACAGAAAGCCACACACAGCGTTTTACCTGCACGATATTGCTCTCAGAGGCAATAGTAATTAGTGTGGAAACACATTAGAAATGCACATGTTTTGCATTTGCAAACATTTATACAGCACAGTAAAAATTCTGTGACAAGGCCAAACCTTTTTTTTCCCTAGTCTTGTGTGTGTGTGTTTAATTTTTTTTTTTTTTTTTTTAAAGATTAAAGTAAAATGTTTCCATTGTAAAAAATACACACCGGGCAAATCCTTACCTGGATAATAAATATCTACATCACAGTACAATAAAATTTCTTCTCTATAAAATTTAAATATGGATTATAGTCTATCGCTATCCAAAGAAACACTATGCTACTATTTTCCGTATTATTAAAATAACAGGAAAAATTATGAGCTTATTTTAGAACCTGATGCTATAGCCATTGAAAAGGGTAAAGAGATTCAAATGTCTGTCATCACTCTCCTTTTAGAGAGGAGCTGTGGCTGGATGATTCACTTAAATTCAGCTCATGAAAAAGGTTTAGCCTTATAAATGCTGGCTACATTTCAAAAACCATAAGACTGATTTCATAATTAATGACTCATGCAGCAAAAGGTCAATATGACACGAATACGTTAGAGTTCCATAGAATAAAAATGTATCACCGACAATGACATGCTTTGAGGGTGCTCAGCAGTTCCTTGGAGGCTGAGTCTGGGGAGAGGCTTAGTGTTTAGGAGGGGACGAGGCTTGCACACCTGTTCCCGCAAGAGCAACTAGAAAAGCGTCACGGGGCAGAGCCGGGGCAGGCCGTCCACCCTGTGACCACACTGCAGGCTGAGGGTCATCGCTCAGGACACAGATGAGGGGGCATCACTAGGCTGAGGCATCAACACGTCAAGTGTGTCATTGAGGACCGAGGCTCATTTGACTAGAAAAAGCTCTGAGGCGGCACGTGGTATTTTGAGCAGAACCATGAAGAAGAAAATTACTTTTTTTTTTTTTCACTATTTCTGGAAATACTGCACATCTACACTGAAGAGCAAAGTACACTTAAGGGTCACACATATGCACGCACACACACACACACCCCACACTACTCATCTCCAAACGTTAACTGATTTATAAATAAGAATCCCAGTTGTACAGAAGTGTTCTGCTCTACTGGGACATCTCCCAATCATGGGAGATGGATGGGAAGGGTGTTTCAATCAGGTTCACACTAGATTTGAAAGTCTTGACAATATAAGGAAAAAAAAAAAAGCGGATTAAAATCCAGAGCAAATCCCTCACAATTGAGTCTTATGAGATGGAGTTTTGAGATGCTCTAAGTACCTCAATTAGTTACACAAGGAATGAGTTTACTTACTTCGACCACCAGAGCCCTGATCCTTTGAGTCCTTCTAGCCTTCCCTGTCAACCTGAAGTACACTCATACTTGTCCCACTCAGCCTATAGTATTAAGCCTCCAACAAGATTTTTGGACCAGCGGTTTGCCTGTATGAGGCAATCATTTGAGGGACTGAGGGCCAAACATGATTTTACATGGGACTGGCTGGGTTACTGTAGATATACTGTACTGTTTGGCCAATTCCCAGTCATAGTTAATCCCCAAAGCATTCTGATTTAGCTGTAGATCATCTCCGTACTTAATTTGAATCTGGGTGTGTCTGATGTAAGGGATTCTTGTCAAACAAAACAAGGAAAACTTGCCAGGGAAGGCCGCCTGAGGAGTCTGTGAACCCCTCCAGTGCCCCACCTGCTCACCTGCCTCTCTTTCCCTTCTGAGGGCAAACTTCACCCACACATCTTCTCTGAGTTACCTCGGAGCGTAGAAGGCAATTAAATGTTTCTGTACCAGAGTTCTTCTCCAAGGAGAGCAAGCAGAGGGAACTGAGACGTTAGTAAAGTAAGCACTTGAGGAGAATGGCTAGGGGCTAACTAGAAAAAGCCAAACCAAAAAAAAAAAAAACAAAAAAAAACTATATGTAAATAAAGTCAAGGCAGGTAGTCTACCCACGACCTTCATAATTATAATTTCATCACTACTTACTTTCTCTGGTGACTTAGCAAGTTCCATGGTGATATTCTTGTTTCCTTTTTCCCAGAAGCCAGAATGATTGCTTCGGTGCATTAAACATACAATTTTCCCCCCAGATTACTTCCATCATACTTGGGGTTTTCAGTGCTGTATTCTACTTTTTCTAAGGCCATGCTACCGTCTTCTAAATAGTTCACTAGTATGATGTCAACTTCAACATCACTCTGAACCAGCATCATATACACTTTTCTTAACTGCTAATAGGGCCATGCTTTGGTCTAATAAAGCTAGAAACGTGAATATAAAAGAAACCATCCAAAGAACCAGAGTCTCCCCCTAGAAATTCATACAATGTTAGGGATGGGAAAGGTTTAGAGACCATCTAATCCAAATGACTTACTCAGCAGGTGAGAAAACCAAGACCCCAAATCACACATCTACCAATGGACAGAACACAAACTAGAACTCAGGCACACTGACTCCTGGGCCAGTTTATGCTCCATCGAACTTAAAAAAAAAAAAAATTAGTCAACTTGGTTTTCACAGTGACTTACATTCCTTTGTTTTTAGGTGACCCTTACGGATATGGCTTTTTTCCCCCCAGATTCTCCAGGATAAGGCAGTAAAAGGCAGGCAAAGGAATAGTTTATCTCTACTATGCCAGTAAAAGATGAGGTACATTCAATTGCGTGGGTATATTCTTTGCTCGTTTTCTGAAGTTGAAGGGATGAGGTGTCACCATTTGTTTTGTGGGCACAATTCACCCCAGCATGGGGGAGGTGGCTGGGTAGGGGAGGTGGGAGAGTGTACGTGCACGTAGTCTGTAGGCATTTTCTGTGAGTATCAGTCAGTGGGAGCCCTGGTGGCACAGTGGTTAGGTGCTTGGCTGCTAACTGAAAGGTCGGTGGTTCGAACCCACCAGCCGCTCCTTGGGAGAAAGATGTGGCAGTCTACTTCCGTAATGATTTATAGCCTTGGAAACCCTATGGGGCAGTTCTACTCCTTCCTCTAGGGTCGCTAGAAGTCAAAATTGACTCGATGACATGGGGGAATAGTAGTAGTGTCAGTCAGGACAATGTTACAAGAGGGACAGAGAGGGTCAGTGGCAGGACCAGTATCTTCTGTCTTTGTTTAGTGACAGTCAAGCTATCTAATGCCTCAGACTCAGAGGGAAGATAGGGACTAGGAAACATCTGTGAGTCAGGCAAAGAGCTTGAGGATCTAAGACTGGCAGGAAGCAGTCACAGACCATCAAGACATGAAGGGACCCTCAGAACACGGCATTTTCCTTCAACTCAGAAATGTAATCGCACTAATCCTTCCTCAGAATTCTTCCACAATGAGCCTCAAATTTCAGCTTGTTATCTCTCCTTTGATTAGAAGATCCGATCCAGAGGGAAATCTCTTGTCAGCTCAGTGAAGATGCAATCAGGGTAAATAACTTCGGGAGCTTGGGAGATGTCAGATCAGATGCCATTAAAAAGTGACAACATCCTCTAAATAAATTTGATGTCTGTGGAAATTTTCTCTGAGCCTAAACTGTAAAGCAGCTTTCCTACTGTGAGGTAATGTTATGGGAATTTTGGGACACTGTTGAGTTATTGATGTCGGTGAAGATTTCTAATTTCTTTTGGCTCACTGAAAAAGTTTCCCCCGCCCTTGCTGGCCTTAATCATTTAAATACCTGCACATCTTTGAGTCATTCTCTTGTATAGTGTGAGCTAAATCATAGGGTTATAAAAATTATATTGAAAACAATGGCTAATTTTACAGGGCACAAATATTCCTGTGCACTTCAAATTATGCTTCCTGGAGAGAATCAAGGCCTCCAAAAACAGTAAGCTCTTGAAGAGTTGCAAATTTGTTCCGACCTTTCTCTACAAAGTCGAAAGCCATTATCTAATCAGAGGTGGTCTGTGTCCTGCTAACTTCAGCCCTGCAAAAATCAGGATTGGATCAAGATGACAAGATTATCTTGGTTTTAAGGCTTCTTTAGTCTTCCGCCCTGGGTGGCGCAAATGGCTAAGCACTTGACTACGAGCCGAAAGGTTGGCGGTTGGAACCCACCCCAAGGCACCTCAAAAGACAGGCCCGGTGATCTGCTTCCGAAAAGTCACAGTCTTAAAAACCCTTTGGAGCAGTTCTACTCTGCACACGTGGAGTTGCCATGAGTCCCAATTGACTTGACAGCAACTAACAACAGCGACGGTCTTCTGTGGTGCCATTTTGCTTGCTGAGTTTCTGATCAGGGACAGATGGGAGCTGGTGATGGCTTGGTGCTGGTGAATTAATGATCGTTCCCCACCCCACCCCCACAGCTGTAAAGCCTTCAAAGCGGTCACATCAAAGGACTGGAGAACAAAAATGCAATAGTTACAAGTACCTGCATTCAAGGGGCAATTTCATCCATGTCTATGCCAAGGACGATCTCCCTTTCTCCCTCAAATAATCCCCCAACACAAAGAAACAAAGAAACAAACAAACAAAAAGAGCTAGGCGATGGAATGAAATGACACCCAGTAGTGCGGTGGGAATTATGAGAATGAATTCAGTCCGTCTAATCCTCGAACACTTCCAAGAACAAAGGGGGAAAGAGTTCCGTGGGACATTCCACCTTCATGTGCAGGAAGCGGCTGGCATGGCAGGCTCCGATCATCCGCAGGTCTGTCACCTTCATCAGGAGTTTTGGCCAAAAGTGTGTCACATGGTGTTTTCGGTAATTGATATAGTGTTCAAAGGCCAGCAGGAAACTATCTTGGTATTTTTCTATTCTTTCAACACAGGCAAGCCCTGGGCGATCTGAGGGGAAGAAAGACAATAGATGTTACGTCAGAGGTGGAAAGGAGAAGCCTTGCCTTGTCCAATCCAAGGAGGTGCCAACACTTAACATGCTCAACTGCTAACTGAAAGGTTGGAAGTTCGAGTCCACCTAGAGCTGACTAGGAAGACCTGGCAATCTACTTCCAAAAATCAGCCACTGAAAATCCCATGGAGTACAGTTCCACTCTGAGAGACATGGAGTTGCCATGAGTCAGAATCAGCTTGAAGGTGATTGGTTTGGTTAATGGGTGAGAAGCACATCTGGGGACTTTTCAACTCCTAGGAATGAGTGTGGATATAACCTATGAGGCTTGGGGCATCAGAGACCAAGATACCAGGGTAGTGGCATAAATTAGGTGAAAGGAATCAGTGCTTTGTTCAGACAGGCATTTTTGGTTTAGACCAATCACCTCCTTGTGTGTGGAAGGTGATGCCTCCCTTCTGGGTAAAGTAGGAGACGTCTAACGTACAGAGCTGAAATGCTCTGCGTAATGAGGGGAAAGATTTGTGTTTGTACTGGCTGCCTGGGAGAAAGTGGAGGACAAGCATGGACATGAAGAGAGGGCAGAGATGTGAGAAGAGATTAGGAACATCGAAGGAGGCCTAGGAGCCAAAGGAGAAATGCCAGTCAGAAATTCCCTTGAAGACAGAGACGTAAAATACCCAATTTTAAGTTGTTTGCCAGGCTGTGATGTACCACCTCTTCCTTTCTCTTTCTTTATACCGTTAGTGAAAGTGCTACCTGCTATAGGTGCTTGGAGCCTTGGTGGAGGAGCAATGGTTATGTGCTCAGCTGCTAACCAAAAGGTTGGCCATTTGAACCTACCTAGCAGTTCCATGGGAGAAACATCTGGCAATCTGTTTCCATAAAGATTATAGCCTAGGACACCCGATGGGGCAGTTCTACTCTGTCTCATGGGGTGGCTATGAGTTGGAATCAACTCAGTGGCATCTAACTGCAACAGGTACTTGGGGGTTGATGGTACTGTGGGAAATTAAAGGAAAAAGGGAGGTGAGCCACAGTAGGGTCATCACGGCAAAGAAGAGAATAATCACAATGGGGAGTGGGAGTGAGAAGTGACCATGGCCCTGGGAATCTTCCCAAGTCTTGAGAGGACCACTGGTCCTCCCAATATGTAGAAGGGTAAAATCAGTTTAAAACATTAAAACAAAACAAAACAAAACAAAACAAAACATAAGAAGGCTGACAACTGGGAAACATCCAGGCTGCAAACACTTGGGTTACAAAAGTAATTTGTAAACCTGGATGGATTCCTCATATAACTCCATGAACCTCAAACATCACCCTGTCCAGTTCTCCCCTGGTTTGTTCTCTGTAGCTCCAATCAAATGAATGTACATTCTAAGTGTTCAGCTATTTAGAAATCTAGATAAGGTTTGCTTAATCTGAAAGGCCTACCACCTGCCTGTCAGTTTATTGTACTGTGGTGGCTTGTCTGTTGCTATGATGTTGTAAGCTATACCACTAGTATTTCAAATACCAGCCAAGTCACCCATGGTGGACAGGTTTCAGCAGAGCTTCCAGACTAAGACTAGGAAGAAAGGCCTGGCAACCTACTTCTGAAAATCAGCCAGTGAAAACCCTATGGACCACAACAGAATACTGTCTGACATAGTGGTGGAAGATTAGTCCCCTAGGTTGGAAAGCACTGAAAATACATAGTGGCTGCAACAACAGACTTGAGCATACCAATAATTGTGGAGACAGCAGAGGACAGGGAGACGTTTTATTCTGCTGTATGTGGGGTCGCCATGAGTTGAAGTTGGCTCCATGGCAACGAACAATAACAACGATCTGAAAGGAAGGACCAGGGCTCATGTCTCAATCCCACCTTCTGAGACTAAACAAAACACACAGGCTTTTGGAATTCCCTATCAGCTCAAATTGTGATTCGTGCATTTTTTATTTTGTGATGTCCTTCGTAGTTGAAGGTGCTATGGATCTGCTCATGCCCTCTCTCTTTCAGTCCCCTTTCTTCTCTCTCTTTGAGTGTGGACGAAGAATTCCCCATGGGACTCCTTAACTTTTGATCTAAAGAAAAAACCAGCGTAGTATTTCTCTAGATGTATTCCTTCAAAGGGTCAAATTAACTGGGGGTTTGTGGCATTAAAACTGTACTTTGATGAAAGACAAAGCTAAAATGGCCATATAAATGATGTAAAAAAAATGAACTGACATTTTGGTGATGCTGAAATTTGACTAAACATATTTACAAAGAGAGAATTTTTTTTTAAATCATGCTTTAAGTGAAAGTTTATAAACCAAGTCAGTCTCTCATACGAAAACTTATACACACCTTGCTATATACTCCTAGTTGCTCTCCCTCTAATGAGACAGCACACTCTTTCCCTCCACTTTCTGTTTTCATGTCCATTCGGCCAGCTTCTGACCCCTTCTGCCCTCTCATCTCCTCTCCAGACAGGAGCTGCCCACATAATCTCATGTGTCTACTTGAACCAAGATGCTCACTCATCACCAGTATAATTTTCTATCCCATAACCCACCCCAGTAGTCCAGTCCAATCCCTGTCTGAAGTGTTGGCTTTGGGAATGGTTCCTATCTTGGGCTAACATAAGGTCTGTGGACCATGACCTCTGGGGTCCTTCTAGTCTCAGTTAGACCATTAAGTCTGGTCTTTTTACAAGAATTTGGGGTCTACATCCCACTATGAGGAGAGAAATATTTTAAAGGTCAAAGACTGTCTACAGCTCAAGACAAAAATTCTCAACGAAATGTCTTGTATCATTTCCAGTTTAGCTCTCTGTTTATCACTGCAGGACCCAGGAATTTACTGAAAGGTTGGCAGTTCGAGTCCACCCAGAGGCACCTCAGAAGAAAGGCCCGCTGACTTACTTCCTGAAGATCACAGCCATTGAAAGCCTTATGGAGCACAGTTCTATTGGGGTTGCCATGAGTTGGAACTAACTTGACTATGACTGGTTTGATTTTTTGGTTTTAGCTTCTGGAAAAGACCTCAAAGTAAAGGACTATGATACTGTGTAACCCAAACGTCAAACAAATTGTGTGGCTTAAAAGAGAGTTCTGAGGATGAATTAGAGCAGGGATGGATTACCCAATGAGCAAGGTACGCACAGGCTCACTTGTGCTTACTTACTCATCAGTAGCTCACAACTTCACCCGTTTTTGTGTACCCGTTTTGTATTTTTTTCAAACCTGAGTGAAATTGTGCACTACAGATGAGTAAGTAAACACCAGTAAGCCTGAGTGTACCTTGCTTACAGGTTCCTCTGCCCCTGAATTAGAGCCTTGGAGCACTGATATGTAGGTATTATGTGCCAAATGTCAGGTGCCTTGTAATATTTTCCTGTTCCCGGCAATATTAACGAAAAGTGCCCAGGTCATTAGGATGAAGAAGATTTTAAAAAGTGATTGAGTTATATCATGGGGCTGTCAGGCAGTGACAGCCACATAAAATCAGAGACTTCAGAAAAATTATTCAGTTAAGCGTTTGATAGTGTTTCGTATCACATTCATAATTTTTTTTTACCAACTTTGCATTCTTTCTGTATCTACCTTACTTTGAACTTACTTAATAATCTATTTAAATTGATTCACTATAGAGGAAACTTCATATTACTCAATAAATAAAAATCCATTTGCCATAAATAGAAGATAACTACAAAAATAGGTACACGGCAAAAAACTTTATTAAATTTTTGCTCAAGGTTCTTACTGAAGACCGTACCTGAGATCCACTCTCTCTCTGTTATGAAGAGAGGTTGGCAAGAGTTAGAAAGGTGTTAAAGACAGGCTAGCACCATACCTAATCTCTTTCATTGCATTACTTAGGAGACATGATCAGAAAGAGAACTGTAAAAGAAATAACTTTGTCACTAGGTGACTTGACATTATTTAAAAATTCTACCACCAAAATTTCAGCCCAAAAATCATCTTGAGTCCCTCGAGGAGTAGAAACAAAGGGTAAAACAAAACCAGTTGCTGTCTCGTCCATTCCAGTCGCCCCATGTGTGTCAGAGTAGAACTGTGTTCTGGGGGGGTTTTCGATTGTTGATTTTTCAAAAGTAGATTGCCAGGCCTTTTTTCCAGGGTACCTCTGGATGGACCTGAACCTCCAACCTTTTGGTGAGCAGCTGAGCACTTAACTATTTGCACCACCCAAAGGACTCCCCTCCAGGAGTCTACTTCCATTTATTTAGTTGAATTTGTTTATTTTAAAAGAATCTAAAGCCAGAGAGGCTACGGGGCTCACCCAAGATCACACAGGTAGTCCTTAGGTAAGCTACAAATTTTAATTCTTTAAGCATAATTCTACTAAGTTAACTAGGGGAGCATCAACTTTACAAAGAATTCTCATTTTACTAGTGACTGAGATTTTGCCTGGATATTCAGCCATTTCTTGAATAAACATTTCCTGAATTCTACTAAACACTGGTCTAGGTGCTAAGTGTACAAGTAGACATGTCACTGTTTTCAAAAAATAAGTAGTTGAGAAAGAGAGAGAGAGAGAGAGAGAGAGACAGGTAAGCAGAGAGTTAAAGAGCAGCAACAAGTGCAGAGCCAGGGCTAGACTTAGGGTGCTCTGAAAACGTAGAAGATGACTCTGAACCACCTTCTACTTAAAGACTAGTTTTCCTGAAAGACCGTGGTGCATTTTGTATTTCTTATTTATTATGACAAGATCCCTGAAGAAAGAAGTATTAGCGTTATTATTATCTACCGTTTACTGGTGGGAATTAGAGGTGTTCATAATGACCTACGGCAAATGAAAGATGGCTATGAGTTCTTTTCCATTCCTTCCATCTAGAGGAGGACTACTGAATCTGGACTGGTGCTGGAACAGGTTTGGGCTCATCGAATGTGCTAGAAGTGATGCTGTATAACTGAAGGCTGGACCTTAACAGCTCTGCAGCTTCTGCTTTCATGTGCTTGGAACGTTTCCTCTTGGAATCCAGCAGCCATGTAAAGTTCAACTACTCTACAGAGGAGAGGCCACGTGGAGAGAGGCCTGAGCTGTGCTGGATATCTCAGCCCCGGCCTCCATCCGCCATCTTGGATGTTTCAAGCCAGGAAGTTTTGAGGCGATGTGTTACACAGCAGTCACCTGCCCACCCACCCATGTGCCATGGAGTTGATTCTGACTCATAGAACTGAAACTTGAGTTGTAGATAAGCCAAGAACAGATTCTACGTCTCACTCATGGTTTCCAGTATTCTACTCGCACCCACATCCTGTATATGTAAAACTAGGAGGCAGGCTTGGCCAGCTAACACGAGGCAGGCTGGGTAGTATCCACTGAAGGTGGGACATTTCATGGAATCTTTCAGATAGTCTCCTTGGCTCTGTCCCACTACCCCAGGAGACTGCAAAAAACATGTGACACCGGATATCCTCCTTCAGTTTCCCTTCATCAGCAAACCCCTGATGGCTCCTTGAAGGAGGACGAGATACGATTCTGAAGCTAAAGGGAGGCTGAAAACTCATCAGGTGATCTGAATTAGCATCAGACAAGCAAAAGCTCTGTGCAGACTCTCTTCAGGAAGTCTGTGCATACTTACCTGAAGACATCAGCAAAACTGCCTGGAGAAGAGCTACTTCAGTGTCGTCCAGGTTGAAAGAAGAAAGGGACATGCCCAGGTCAAAGATGGCGTCCGACACCACCCCAAGACCCCCGTTTTTCAGCTGGCCCCGCGTCACTGCCATTTCCCCGTTCAGGGTTAAAGTCTCGCTTTCTGGGTCGTAGCGCACAGCAGCGCGAAGGGACATGATCTCCATGCAGCATCCTTTGAGGAGGATTATCTGGTCTTCACATGGCAGCTGAAAAGAATCAGCCACATCAGCAAAGAACAAGGGGACAAGTGGCAGGAACAACATGCAGTATCTTAAAAGCAACAGAAATAACATTCTGTCATCAGCGTTAGTCCTGGATTCTTTGAGACTGTCACTTTTCCTTTCCTACTTGGCTGCAGACTTTCAGCAACTACCTTTAGTACTCCAAGTTGATTGGAACCTTCATCTGTTTTAATCTCAGTAGTTGGCATTTCTTTCATGAGAGATATAGATCTCTAACTGGTATTGCAGTCATGTGTGAAACTGTGTTATAACCTGGTAGTTTGGGCTTTGTATTATAACCCCTGACTGATAGATAACTCCTTTAAGGTAGGGTTTATGTTAAACTCATCTCTGTTTTCTCTTACACATGGCATCATGCCTGCTAGACCAAAAAACCCCAAAACCAAACCCATTGTCATCGAGTAGATTCAGCCTCATAGCTACCCTATAGGACAAAGTAGAACTACCCCAAAAAATTTCCAAGGAGCAGCTGGTGTATTTGAACTTCTGACCTTTTGGTTAGCAGCTGAATGCTTAACCACTGTGTGTAGATATCTGTTCAATTATACAGGGAGCCCTAGTGGCACAGTGGTTAAAACGATCAACTGCTAACTGGCAGGACAGTGTTTCGAAACCAACAAAGGCTCCGTGGGAGAAAGACATAGCAGTTGGCTTTCATAGAGATTTACAGCCTTGGAAGCCCTGTGGGGTCACTGAGTCAAAATCAACTTGAAGGCAGTGGGTTGAGTTCAATTAAATGTTGGCTATTTTGTATTTCATTAGGAAAAAAACTCAAAAGGTATCAGTTTGCTCCTTTAAGACTTTTATAATTTGATGTAAAAAAATCTTAAAATGCCAAACGTCTTACAGAGCCATTTTTGATCTTTATATTGGGTGGATTTTATCCATGTTGACATCTCCCTCTCAAGAATACCTAGGGTTTATTTTGAGATGCTGTCATTCTGTGATTCTCTGATTACAAGAGAGATACCTAGTAAATTGAGTAATTCTGGTGAATTTCTGAGAAGAACATAACCCTAGGAGCCAGGAGGCCTGAGTTCTAGTTTTGTCCCTGCCTGAAATTCACTAGGGACCTTGGGCAAGGTTTTAACACCTCTGGGCTACGAGCATCTGTAAGTGACCTTCTAGTTCTATGCCTTTTTTAGAAACTCAAGGAAAAGCTTGTTTCAAAAAACAAAGAGAAGCACAGTTCCCGGCTAACCAGTAGAGTCAGTTGTTGACTTGGAGCTATAAGACAGAAATATTGGTGTGAAAAATACTAAATAGTAGATAATTGGGTTTAATCTCATTTGGTCACCGTGTTAATTAGGGTTTGTCGATGATGTGATAATGCGATGACATTAATAATAAAATATAAAAAAGGACTTGCTAAGCAAAATAATAAAAACTCAAAATTTTAGTTTTTGGAGGGGAAGAATGTTTACAAATGTTATTATCAAAATAATTTCAAAGGCCATTAGTTAATGGGTGCTTTTTTTTTTTTTATAGTGAATCCACCTAATTTAATCTTGATAGCAATAGAATGAGATAGATATTCTAATTCCAATTTTACTTACAGATGTGGAAACCCAGGCACGGAAAGCTTAAATAACATGTTAGAGGTCACATGAATGTTTTGTAGATGAGGCTGGGATTTGAAGCTAGGTCTGTCAAAATCCAAAGTCAAGAGATTATAAGAACAGACTCTTGAAGTTCTTGAAGTATGGCTAAGTTTCCATAAACAATGAATATGTAATCAAACCGAACCCCTTGCGGCCTTGTCGACTCTGACTCATAGCGACCTTATAGGACACAGTAGAACTGCTCCATAGGGTTTCCAAGAAGCGGCTGGTGGATTCGAAGTGCCAACCTTTTGGTTAGCAGCCAAGCCCTTAACCACTATGCCACCAGGGCTCTGTTAAATTTAGGATATTATATAAAACTGAAAGTAATACTACTGAATTACATTTAAAATTCCATGTATCTCATACATTTCACCAAGCCAGCCTAGCCACCTCACCATTTCATTCCAAGCTGCTTAGCTTTTCTACAGAATGAAAGTCATTCATCTCTGGTTCTGGAATCCACATGTACAATTTCTCTCCTTCCCACAATTAAAAAAAAAAAAACAAAAAAAAAACCTCTGTGATTTGCTTTTGTTTAGATTCTAATTTGTACTCCTCAGTAACCACCTTGGGTTCCCAAGTGCATAGTAGAAAATAGAAAACTCAAGCTTGGGTAGGTCTGCTATAGGTATTGGGGAACTGGCTGAAGAAGGTAGGCAGAGAATGGCTTTAATACCAAGGGCAGTGGTTCTCCGAGTTCGTCTCCACCAGAGTCACCTGAGGGCTTGTTGAACACTGATCTCTAGGCCCCACCCCTGAGTTTACATTCAGTAAGTCTGGGGTGGGGTCACAGACTTTGCCTTTCTCACAAGTTCCCAGGTGATGCTGCTGGTTCCTCAGGCCCCACTCTTGAGAACCACTGACATAGAATAGCAAAGAACAGTTACTAATCAGATCCAGCTATTTATTGTTTTACCTGTCACAAAGTGCCCGTCACTTGGGCAGGCTCCACTTTTGTAGACTAGTCTGACTATAGATAAAGTAGAACTTTTTTTTTTTTTAAACCTATGAACTGTTCGTGATTAGATCAAATGTAAAGAAAAGCTGAATAAGTATTTGCAAAGGCATCACCGGTGGTTTAAAAACCATGCTATGTGCTGTTTGCCTTCAAGTGATGCAAATCCCTAGTGAGATTTGTTTCAACATGTGGGCAAATAATCTCTCAGTCACCTGAAGAAATGCTTTCATTGTGAGAATGCTCAGACAAGGGCCTGAGAGGCAGGGACACTCCACAGACTCTTCCTGTCTTCTTAAGAAAGCGTCGCTCGGTTTGACTAGCAAAGACGAAGGTGCCGTGCCCTCTGGGATACCTGTGCTGGGGTCTCAGAGAGCTGCTGTTACAGGCAAGCACCTGTGAGTGGTTCTCTGTATTTTTGGCAGCTCCACCAGCAATGTGTTTAGAGCCTTGCAAAACCCCAGGTGTCACACAAACCTTGCTAGGTTGGTTGACATGGGCCTTAGCAGAACCATCACCAGGAGCACAGTTTGAACAGCAGAGGCATCAAACTGGCTGGCAGAAGCTCCTGGCTCCCAAGACCAGCTGAGATCTCTAACTCATTTTCACAAGTAGCTCAGATCATTTCCTCTTTTGAGTTCCAAAGAAAGTGTAAAAGGCTAAAGGTCCCCTGGAGGCCACAAATGGCAGATCCACATGCATTTCTGCTGTAAAAATGGCCCCAAACTTGTTGGAAACAAAACAATATTTTCCACAGCAATTTGGAGACTACAGAATATCAGGGTTGAAAGAAAGATTGAATCATGAAAACGAAGCAGGCTTGGATTCCTGAGGAAAATGTGAAGAGATAAGCTTGCCTGTCACACATGGGCTTGGAAATTTCCATGCCGACCCCTCACCCTCACCACAGAAGTGTCGACAGCACCGTGTCTAAGTTACTGGAGGTGGTTTCTTTTCCTTAGAAAAAACAGCTGTTATCTCTCTTTAATGGTTGGTTTACCTGAGTTTTACATTTAAAAAAGCAAACATTTTTGGTGGGTATTCAAAGGGGAACATGTGAGTGGTAGGCTGGCTCAAGTTGTAGGGGTAGCCAACTCAATAGAATCCCTCTTCAGACACCAAGGACTTGGGCTGAGGGACACAGCCCAGAAAAAGAGGGCTAAGAACAGTCCAGGAAAACAAAGCCAAGCAACCAAAGATAAAAGAAAGGTGACACCCACAGTTGGCAAGAGTGAGAGAAAGGGAGCACTCTCGGTCGCAGCTGTTGAGAGTGTACAACCTTTCTTATGGGCAGTTTGGCAACACATAGAAAGTTGTGAAAGGTGCACATACTGTGGTCTTTCAGTTCACTTCTAGGATTTACCTTTAGGAACAGTCAGTGATGGGAGTAGGGTGTGGCCACCAGAGTATTCGTTGCAGCATGCTTATATTAGTGAAAAATTGGAAATGAACTAAAGATCCAATAAAAATAAATAACCTAAATTATGGTTGATCTAGTCTTTGGAATGGTGACCCACGTGTGTCACAGCAGAACTGTGCTCCATAGGGTTTTCTTTTCTTTTTAAAATAATATTTACTGTGTTTTTGACGGAAGTTTATACAGCAAATTAGGTTCCCATTTCACAATTTCCACACAAATTTTTCAGTGGCATCGGTTACATTCATAGGGTTTTAAGTGGCTGATTTTTCAGAAGTAGCTAGCCAAGCCTTTCTTCCAAGGTGCCTCTGAGTGGACTTGAACCTCCAATATTCTGGTTAGCAGCCAAGTTTGTTAACTGTTTGCAATATCGAAAGACTCCATGAGTCAGATTTGACTTGGCAGCAACTGGTTTCCTTTTGTTTTTTGTTCTTTGGAATGGAGTCCCTGGGCGGTAAAAATGGTTAACATGCTTGGCTGCTATCTGAAAAACTGGCACCGCTGAAGAGAGTCCTAGTGATCTACTTACAACAAACCAGTTACTCAGGGAACATCTAGCTCAACTGGCATAAAATATTGTATAAAGAAAATGTTCAACATTCTACTTTGGTGAGTAGTGTCTGGGGTCTTAAAAGCTTGTGAGCAGCTGTCAAAGATATTCCGCTGGTCTCACTCATTCTGGAGAAAGGGAGAATGAAGAAAATCAAAGACACAAGGGAAAGGTTAGTCCAAAGGACTAATGGACCACAACTACTACAGCCTCCATCAGACTGAATCCAGCACAACTAGGTGGTGCCTGGCTATCACCACTGACTGCTCTGACAGGGACCACAATAGAGGGTCCCAGATAGAGCTGGAGAAAAATGTAGAACAAAATTCTAACTCATGAAAAAAAAAAAAAAAAAAGACAGACTTACTGGTCTAACAGAGACTGGAGAAACCCCGGCAGTATGGTCCCCAGACACCCTTTTAGCTCAGTAATGAGGTCACTCCTGAAATTCACCCTTCAGCCAAAGATTAGACAGGGCTATAAAGCAAAACAAAACTAAATGGGCACACCAGCCCAGAGGCAAGGATGAGAGGGCAGGAGGGGACAGGAAAGCTGGAAATGGGGAACCCAAGATCTGGAAGGGGAGAGTGTTGACATGTCATGGGGTTGGCAACCAATGTCACAAAGCAATATGTGCATTAATTGTTTAATGAGAAACTAGTTTGCCCTGTAAACCTTCATCTAAAGTACAATAAAAAACAAAAAAACAGCTATTGAAAACCCCATGGAGCACAGTTCTACTCTGACATGCTTGGGGGTGACCATGAGTTGAACTGACTTAATGGTTACTGGTCGTGGTGGCAGACTCTGGACTATTATGAGGTCATTAAAAGTCATTTTGTAAAAGAATACTCAAATGATATATTCTACAGTTGAGGGTAATAAATTAGTTACAATGGGGTACTGATCATATACTATTTCTTTATTTCAGTGTTGATTATGTGGGTGTGTTCAGCTTGTGAAAATTCATGGAGCTGCACTTTCATGATACATGTTTACTCTTCAATAAAAAGTAGAAGAAATGAAAGTATACTATGATAAACACTACATTAATATATTTCACATTATGACCATAATAATACTAATTATGACATAATAATACTTATTATGTGCTAAGCATTTTACATATATTATCCCATTTAATTCTCCCAACATACACATATATGTATGTGTGTGTAAATGTGTGTATGAGTATGTACACACACATCCATATATTTGAAAAAAGACTATAGTAGGGACCAAGATGCTAACAATATTAACTCTTGGTGGTGTTACCATGGGTGATTATCTTTGTCATATTGTATAAATCTTCAATGAAAATATATGATTTCTGTAATATCCATCAAAACTCTAACCAATGGTAATTTTAAAAGAAGATCATGTCAGGGACATAAAAAGCTCCATGCCAAATACAGATATAGTCAGGATTCCTTCATCTAGACTCCTCCGAGGTATGGGGTATGAATGGTTCCTGGTTGTATCAGGTACTCTGACCTCCGCCACAACGAAGCTTAGAAGAAGGAAGACGTTCTCTCCCAGCATCCTGAAGCCCACCCACTGCTCTGTCCTCCTGGATATGGTGTTTGCGGAGGCTCAGAAATAGGCAATGGGAAGTGTTCCATCAGTGTCTGGGGGCTCTCTGATTCCAGCTGGGCTCTGTTTATTATAAACTCAAAGACACAAATGAGCTAGGAAGCAAAGACAGGAGTCATTCCAGGTGAGGAAACTCAGTGTCATTCTAGGTGAGACTAGAATCACTTAGCCCTTGGTAGCTTGTGTAAGAGGCTCTCAGCAGTGAGTGACCTTCTCATTTGGTATATTTCTGGGTCCCCTTGAAGGTGTGAAGAACAATAGGTTGGAACCTCATGAGGTTTATCAAAGGGAAAAATTCTCCAGAAAACATAATTGGCCCCACTTGATTCAAAAAAAGGAAGATTAGGGCAGAATGATAACGTAAAAGATGAAATAATAGTAGTATTATCAGCTAAAATTTATGGAATACTTTTTATGACTCAAGCACTGTGCCAAGCACTTTATATATATTATGCCATTTTAATTCTCCCAACAGCCTTACAGGTAGGTACAATTATGATTCCCATTTTAAAGATGAGATAACTGAGGTTTGAAGACATTGAATCACTTGTCTGAGCTACTAAGTCACAGAGCTAGGATTCTTGTCCATGCAACTAACTGCATAGCCCATGTCCTTAGCTACCACACAGTAGGGCTGCCCAAGTTAGAGATGAAGTATCCCAAAGGGAAAGTGCATAAACTCTGTTGTATGAAGGCTTTCCTAAAGATGGGACAAGAAAGGGCGAGCTTATAAGAAAAAAGATTTAAGGAGAACGTTGCTCTGTGGGTGCCATTTAACTTATTCTTGAGGATTAAAAATGACCACATGGCCATCTTGCCAGGATAAAGAAAGCAGTGTTTTGTAGTTGAAAGACTATGGCTCAAACCATGGCGCCATATTTGGAAAAGTTAATTGAATCTCTCTGATCTTAATTTTCCCCATCTGTAAAATGGGCTTAATAGCTACCTGCAGATCTGTTTTAAGAATTGGATTTAATGTGGGTAACATGGAGCCTGGTAGCTAGGGCACAGTAGATTATTTCTACCATTATCTCCCTGTGCCTGGAGTTAGGTGGATGGATGCATCTCGATCGAACTCACGTGGACAGCTAATGAATGATGACTGAAGAGAGAAGATGGGAAAATAAAAATTAAATAGAGTGCATTTTCATTTTGTACTGACACTGCTCTCATATGACTAAATCCCTACTAATTAATATTAAATTATAAATAATACCCAATATTCCTGGAAACTGGTGGAGCTATAATGAAAAATAATGCAGAAGGAAAAACAATTCTTACCTCACAAAACATAGGCAACTTTTTGGCAAAATCCACCACTCTGGTAATTGCTGGTGTGATGATTTTTGTAAAATGGCTGAAGGCTTCCAAGTCAACCTTTCCACCTTCTGGGGCATTTACTATTGGTGCTTGTCCAATATCTTCGGGCTAAGGAGGAGAAATAAGAAAGATTTAAACAAAGACTTGAAGGGATCTTTATTTTTTATAGTTCTCATGTGGCAGCACATGTCTTATGAGTTGATACACTATAGAGTTCTCATATCATTTATTTCTCCAAGCAGAGATATATGTCATGGCTCTTGCTTTAACAGGCTCCCAGTGATAATGCTCAAAGGATTGCTGGCGAGAGAGAGAGAGACAGAGGCAGAGAGAACAGGAATTTGGGTTCAGCTTCTGAATGCAGAAATGAGGGGAACTAACGCCAGGCGACATCAATTCTAGGGGCTCTGGGATGGTATTTCCAGAGCCCTGCCCATTTTGGTGTGTGTCTGAATAGACTCTCTGGCAATGGGTTTGAGTTTTGGTAATACGCCCCTTGCTTGCCTCTCCAACTGTCTTTCAGGAAGTTGTGAATGTGATCAAAGGCATCAGAGTCACTTGGGTCCAGCTTTGCTTAGAGCCATAGGGTGTGAAGGGTGTGAAGGGTGTGAAGGGTGGGGCGGGTGGGAGGGGGCAGAAGTGACACTGAGTAGGCCAAGCAAGGCTGAATTCTTCACTTGCTGAGCAGTAAGGACGCTGCCTGTGACAAGACTTTGGTCTAACACTAAAACAAAATAAACAACACCAAACCTGTTGCCATCAAGTTGATTCCAACTCATAGCAACCTCATAGGACAGAGTAGAACTCCCCCATAGGGTTTCCCAGGAGCAACTGGTGGATTCGAACTGCCAACCTCTGGTCAGCGGCCAGACTCAACCACTGCACTACCAGGGCTCCTTGGTCTAACATATTAGTTCCTGAGTGTCACTGTGTGTCAGATTCATCTGGGTTTCTGATTCAGCAGGTCTGGGCGGAGCCTAAATGGGTGCATTGCTAACAAGTTCCCAGGCGATGCTGACTCCGCTGGTCCTGGATCACACACTTGGAGAACCACTGGCCCAACACAGCAGCCAAATCCAGCTCAGAGCAATTCAGTTATGTTGTTTCGTCTCACATTTCCCCAGTTAGTCTCCGTATCTAATTTTTAGCAGGAGGAAAAGCAAAAGATGATTCTTTGTTGTCAGCTTGCGGGGTCCACAGGAGCAGCCCAGGCCCCCAAGGGCGGGGTAAGAGCTGTGATTATGGCCTCAGGGGAGGACTTTTAAACAGGTTACCTAACAGACTCTGGCAGCATTTACCTTTTTTGGATTACCCAGCAGGTTTTTCTCTTTACTTTTTATTTCGTCTTACTTTATTTTTATTGTTTGTTTTAGTAGCAGTGAGAAATGGGAAAGACACTTGGTGTCTGATATGTTTTTAAAATAAGTGAGGATGTTTTAGGCCAACAGCTGGCAAGACAAGTCCATGGAAGGCCACTGTTCTGCTGGGTTTCCAGATGCAGATGGAATTGATGGAATAATCAATTAATAATAAAAATTAACAATAACCTCCTCTATCTCCCAGTCTTTCTCCCTCACAGATTGAACTAAGGGGAAAAGGTACATCGGTTCCTTTGGGTATCTCTGCTCTCTGATAGAAGGAGCCCCGGTGGTGCAAATGCTTTGTGATTGGCTGCTAACCTTAAGGTTGGTGGTTCAAACCCACCCAGCAATTCCGTGGAAGAAAGACCTGGTGATCTGCTTCCATAAAGAGTATGGCCTAGAAAACCCTATGGGGAAGTTCTACTCTGTAACACATGGGGTCGCCATGAATCAGAATTGACCCTTACGGCAACAGATTTGGTTTTTATTTTTTGCTCCCTGATAGGAACTGTACTTACTATGCTTGTCCTTCAGAACCCCTGTTGGTTCTTTATAATAGTTTCTTGCCCCTGAAAATGAGGCTCATCTTACCTGCTTTGTCCACTTTATAGCTCTGTTATGATGCTAAACTGATAAAACGAATGCGAGCGCATGTTTAAAAGGGTCGGGTGTTATATCCACCATTCATCTGTCAGTTTGTCATACCGTGATGGCTTGCATGTTGCTGTGATGCTGGAAGGTATGCTACCAGTATGCCAAATGCCAGCAGGGTCACCCATGGTGGACAGGTGTCAACAGAGCTTCCACATTCAGACAGACTAGGAAGAAAGGCCTGGCAATCTGCTTCCAAAAATTAGCCAATAAAAACCCCATGGATTACAAGAGAATACTGCCTGATATTGTGCTGGAAGGCACTCAAAATACATACTGGCTGCAACAGTGGACTTGAGCATGTCAGTGATCATGAAAATGCTGCAAGATTGGGCTAAGTTTCATTCTCTTGTACGTGGGGTTGCCATGAGTTGGGGCTGACTCACTGGCAGCTAGCAACAACGATGTGGTGTTATACACACATGCACATGTATGTAGGTTAAATTTTTCTTAGAAATAAAAATATTTTAATTAACATGCCTTTGGCCTGGTTGAACCCAAACATCTCCTCGTTGAATACCAATAGATCTAATTTGATTGTATTTAAATGGTATTCAGTGTCCCGTGAAATGTCAATAGGTGTTAAAAAAAAAAAAAATTTTTTTTTTTTAGAGACTTATAAAGTAGACTGGTGTTCCTTAACTCCGGGGGTGTGTGGGATATTTGAATCACCACCTGCGACATCTCTAAAATATTTGAAAAAAACAAGGGAAATTATGCAAGGAAATAGGGCAATTTAAATTAAATTTAAACCCCCAAATGTAACAACTTCACAAGTCTTTCTTTTGAAAAATAAATACCAGGCTAGAAAAAGTATTTACTTTTAAGCCTCTGGATATTTAATGACAAATACAATTGCTGTAAGTAAAAGCCCCCTATTCTATATCATGGAATAGTGGTAAAGCGCTACGGCTGCTAACCAAAAGGTCGGCAGTTCGAATCCACCAGCAGCTCCTTGGAAACTCTATGGGGCAGTTCTACTCTGTCCTACAGGGTTGCTAAGAGTTGGAATAGACTTGATGGCAACGCATTTGGTTTTTTGGTTACTCTATATCATTAGTATTTATTACATAATGGATCTCAGATGCTAGAAAACACAAATTTTATGCATATATATATATATATGCATAAAATTATATATATATATATATAACTTAAAAATCCCCAAACTTATTGTTGTCAAGTGGATTCCAACTCATAACAACCCTAAAGGACAGAGTGGAACTGCCCCATAGGGTTTCCAAGGAGTGCCTGGTGGATTCGAACCGACCTTTTGGTTAGCAGCTGTACCTCTTAACCACCACACCACTAGAGGTTCCACACACATATGCAGTGACCTGAGTTAACATCAAATATAAGAAATTAAGGTTGGGCAATGTAACCTTATTTGCAGCTTCCTCAAAGATTTTCACCTACAAGGACAATGTAACATTTTAAAAGATATTTGGAAGATGTTAAAAAGTAAAAAGGATACAAATGTTTGATGTCAATTAAATCTCTTAAATACCTTATTACAGCTGATAGCTTTGTAATCCCCTAGATGGTATATGTTTGCTCATATACACACATGTGTTTGTGCAAACAGGATCAAGCTCCGAACCCGCAATAAGTCTCTGGCTTGTAGATTAACAAGTGTAGACCTGTGGGAAAGTCTGCTTTTTGCTTCCGTGGCCTTCACTTGCTCATGGTGGGACTTCTGACTGATTCTGACTTCCCTTCTCCCCCCTCTTGCCTGTCCTAAATGGGTGGCCTGAGCCAGCCCAGCTGATCTCCTCAGGTCTCCCCCCAGCCTGCTTTGCACTTTTCCATTTCACTGCTGCCTTCTCTTCTCCTCTCCCCAAAGTCCCCACTTCCACATCTCATCTCTTTGCATTCTGAATCCCACCTATTCTTTAAGACCCAACTCAAATTCTGTCTTTTCCTTCAAGCCTTCCCAGATGACCTATGTTTGAAATGATGTCTACCTCATCTGCATATTCATGGCTACCCATGTGTATCACTCATCTGGCTATTATCACAATCATTTTTTATTATAGTTATATGGGTACACCTCTGAGATATGAACTTCTGGAGAGGAGAAGAGTAAGCCTTAAGTAACTTTGGCTACTGTGTACAAGAAATTGGGCCAAGTTGGTGGAAAATAGAACTTGTGTTGGTTGAGTGAGTGAATACATGTATTTTTATGCATGTTTATACCTTTATGCAACCAATATTTATTGAGTAACTACTATGGGCCAGGCCTATTTCTAGAAGGTGAGGTTACGGCAGTGGTCTGTCCATCCTCAAAGAACTTCCGTTATCAGTGAGGGAAGGCAGACAATAAATAAGAAGAATACATTCACAGAATTATTTCAGTTTGTGGTAAGTCTGGAGGTGATGTGAGGGTACATGGAGATGAGGAGATGGGGTGGACAGTCAAGGCCCCTTTGAGCAAGGACATATGTGCTTAGAGTTGAATGTCATGGAGGCAGCCTTCCATAGAGCCAGAGGAAGAACATTTAGGCAGAAGGCAAAGCCAATGCAAAGCCTAGAGGCTGGACAGGAGGCCCCTGTGGTTAGTTCTCAGAGCCATGGTGGTGCAGTGGTTAGGAGCTCAGCTGTAACCAAAAGGCTGGCAGTTCAAATCCACCAGCCACTCCTTGGAAACCCTATGGGGCAGTTCTACTCTGTCCTATAGGGTTGTTACGAGTTGGAATGTTTTTTTTTTGTTGTTGTTGTTGGCTAGTTCTCAGTGATGATGTGAGATGAAGGATCGGAGACAGGCCAGGGTCCCCTAATCCTGGGACTTGTAGGCCACGGAGAGGAGGTGGTCTTATTCTAAAATCAATGGGACGTCCACTGAAGCACTTTAAACAGGAGAGCAGCAAGGTGAGATTTATGACTTCGGTGTGCGAAAGGGGTGTGGAGAGCCACAGGAAGAAACAGGCAGGCTGCAGCAGTAGTTTGGGCACGAGGTAAAGTGGGCTGGACTTCCCGGGTGGCAGTGGAGACGGAGAGGAAGAATTCAAGGCCTATAGTGGAGGCTGAAGACAAGGATTTCCAGTGGACTGGACATGGGGGTGGGGGACAGTAAAGAACCTATAGTGGCTCATCTGGGGTAGAGGGGTGTGAAAAGAGAGATTCCGGTGTGTGAACAGGTGTGCATCACCCCGGGCACTGGGGGAGCTTGGTGTTACACGAATCACAACTACCTGGCTTTCTGCTTTGACTGTTCCATCAATATTGCTCAAGGTGAGTGGGAAATGTTGCCAGATGACCTCTTTGAGAGTGGCTGGCTCAGAGATAAGGACTAGGCTTGAACAAGGCTGCTGTTTGGCATAGGCGAAGTGGGTGGGGCCAAATGGGGGTGCCTCCCTGTGTCTGCTTACACATAGGGCGTCTCCTTGCACCTTTGCAAAGATGGGCCATAAGACCCAGGTAGATAGTGAGTTAACGCCTTGGGCCTTTGGGCATAACTCAGGTCCACCCTTTTGCCACGGTAAGCAGGGATAAGATGATGAGGGTGGTGGTGGTAGTATATGTAGAAACCACTGACGTGGCTGTTAACGACATGCCAAGCACTGTTAGGCCTCTTGTATCTATCGCTTTTATAGCATCCAGTAAGGACATAAGAAAATTAAGCCTTAGAGAGGTAAAATAACTCACCAAACGTCACACAATTAAGAAGCCACAGAGGCAGACATTGAATCCAGGCTCTCTGGTTCCAATGGTGGTACACATAACCACTTCTACCTGCCTTCTTCTGATGTGATTGTAATAATTTTGGCTGTTGGGTGCGTCCTTGACTTCTGCTTGCCCTATGACCTGTCCACACAGTGCACACATAGCCAAATCACACATGCTGCCTGACCCTCTGCTTATCTGCCTTCTCTGAGGCTACTCCAAACGTGAATGTGTGAAATTCAACTGTAGCTCTTCCAGGGGAAGAGTAGGGCAGGTCGGCCTAGCTCTAAAGGTCACGTTTTATACTTGGATGTAAAATCCATCTAAAGCCACACCTTTGCATGTGAACTAAGGGAGCGAAATAATAACACTTGGCCAACAGACAATCTTGTTGCTGGTATGGGATCTGGGCCAAACCCAAGGTCTCATCACCGCTGGGAGGTATAGAAGTGAGTCCCCTTGGTGGAGAGACACTACTTTCCATTGCTTGTCATCAGAGGCTCAGCCCAGATTAACTTTTCATCATCACTGTCACCATCACGCATGATGTGTTGGTGGCTAAACTGGGCATTTCTGTACCAATAAAGATTTGAGCAAATTGGAGAAAATAGTAAATGCTGTGATTGAAATGCTTCTGGAAGCAGTTCTAAAGAGTGGCTTTGGATTTATTATGAAAGTCTGCATGGCTTTTGGGAAAGTTTCTCATTTGTCAATCACTCTAATTTCTTCAGACCCAAAGATAGATTTGACACCCAGGTAAAACCACTAGTCTCTATTTCTGACTTGGGTTCTGCTCTTACGGTGAAAAATGATGAAGGAGCTCTCTTTGGAGAATAAGCTCCTTATCCATTCCAGATAAATGAATACTTCCAGCTTCTATGACAATGTATACTTTTAATTCCTTATGAGGTATTATAAACTACTGTTAATATGTTAACCCAAAGTAACCAAAAAGCAAAAACCCATTGCCATTGAGTCAATTCTGACTTGTAAACAACCCTATAAGACACAATAGAACTGCCCCATAGTGTTTCCAAGGAGCAGCTGGTGGATTCAAACTGCCAGCCTTTTGGTTAGCCACAGAGCTCTTAACCATTATGCCACCAGGGCTCCCTTAATAAATCAGAAAAAACAAAAAACCCAAACCCGTTGCTGTTGAGTTGGTTCCGATTCATAGTGTCTCTATAGGACAGAGTAGAACTGCCCCAGAGAGTTTCCAAGGATCACCTGGTAGATTCGAACGGCTGACCTTTTGGTTAGCAGCCGTAGCTCCTAACCACTATGCCACCAGGGTTTCCAGGGCACCATTAATAGGCCTCCCCGAATTCTTTTTCAGAACAAGAGGGGATCTCGACACCTAAAAATAAATAACATGCATGTCAATGTTGTAAGCAAAAAAGGGGTATCGGCCAGATAAAACAAACGAACAAATAACAACAACAAAAACCAAACCTGTTGCTGTTGGTTTGGACTCACAGCACAAATCATAACGTGTAGAGACCTATTCAGTAATGAAAATCTTTCAATACCTGGATACCGTTTAGCAAGGCAGTCTTATACCTCTGGATTCTTAATATCCTTGCAGGAATAATTCCCCACTGAAAAAGTAAAATTTTCATCCTGATCATAAATACTTAATTGGTGTCACCCTTCTGTAAAGGCTGTGTGTCAGTATGTAAATTGGCTGAGACAACAGGGATTAACTGTACTATTTCAGGGGATGGGCTCGCGGAGTTGTATGCTCAGTTTAACAAATATTTACTGAGTTCTCTGGTTATCTACTTCTGTGTAACAAACCACCCCAAAACTTAGTGACTTAGAACAATTTTTTATTATCTCTCGGAGCTCTGGGGATTAATGGGTTCAAGCGAGTGGTTCTCATTTGGGGTCTCTCCTGCAGCTGCTATCAAATGGCAATTGAGTCTGGGATCATCTGAAGGCTTCTTTATTCGCATTCTGGTGCCTGGGTTGGTTGGCAATTTCTCTTTCGACATTGCCTTGTCACAGGGCTACCTTGGGCTTCCTCATAGCATAGCCATCTCAGAGTAGCTGGACTTTTAAAAAATTGTTTTATTTTTATGGCAGTTGGCCTCCCTCAGGGAGATCAGGTAGCTTCCCCCTCCAAAAGACCCAGGTGGAAGCTACAAGGCTTCTTATAACCCAGCCTTAAAAGTCACTCAAGCACTCTTTCCCCCAATACCCGTGGTTTATAGGAATCACAAGCCAGGCCAGATTCAAGGGGATAGAGGAACAGGCTCTCCCTCTCGATGGGAGAAAATTGGTGCGTATACAGGAGGAAAGAATTTGATGGTGACAATCATGAAGACAAGCTACCACAAGTTTCCACATATGGGATAGATACCGAGGTGACAATGGTGAATGGAACATGGTCCTTCCTCCATGGAGCTGCAGACATGAGTCCAGGCACAGATGGGGACTGGGTGATAGAAATGAAGTTCATTGTAGAGGCAGATGGGACAGTGGAGGCATTTTGGTCTCCTCCACAGACTTCTAAGAAAAAATGGCCTGGAGAAGCAGTTATTCATATTTGGATCGAGAGTGAGAATTTCTTGAACAAATCAAGGGTCTATAAAATATACATTTAATTTCAGTTCCACGGGGGAGGAGAGCAGGGATTGGCAGGTAAATAGCTGCTCTGTAAATATCAGCTTCCAGGAGAAAGGTCTCTTGTGAATGGATAACCTCATGACCCTGAGAAAAATGGCGACAAACCATTCTGTACTATGACTTCTTTGGTTCTTCCTACAGTTGATCAGACCAATGAAAATCATTAGAAGCCTTGGGGTTAAAGGTGTGGACCTCAAGGCTGTTTCTAATGACTAGATACTGTGCAATGTTTGCTGAAGAGACCATGAAGTATGAAGAGGTTTCGTTATGTTTTGCCTTACAGAATCCATTTCTCAGCTTTAGGGCTCAGCTCGAACGTCACCTCCTCAGAGAGGCCTTCCCTGACCACCCTGTTTAGAGAAGTGACGTCTCTCTCCTACCCTCAATTCACAGTTCTGTCCCATAACACTCATTATTCCCTTCACTGTAAACTACTACCTACATTTATCTTGATCATCCATCCCTTATTGTCTTCTACTGCCAGAATGTAAGCTCCAGGGACCATGGCTGAATTGTTCACTTCCTTTTTTTTTTTTTTAGCACAGAGTAGCTGTTGAATAAATGTTTTTTAAATAAAAGAACAAATCTTTAGAGTCTGGGCAGAAGCACCGTAGTGGCCATGGAAACTGGTTTTGTTAACACTAGTATCCATTCTTTTGGGGAGAGCAAAGAAAATCAAAGTGTAACATTCCCTAGGAGGAGTCCAGGATGTGCCCGGAATCTTCCACCTTCCGCGGAATTCAGCTTGGTCACTAATGGGAAATCAGAGAGCAGTGCCAGGACGGGACGTGGTTTCCACAATGTCTGTTTATGGCTGACGCTTTTGGGGAAAGGACAGCCTTAGCCTTGGGGTTAGGAAGGATTCTTATCTCGCTGTACCAAAAATATATTGGGTTACAACTGCTGTATCCAGAATGATTGTTTTTCAGTTTCCCGGCAGATATTCCAGGGTGGGAGACCCTAAAAGGCTGCCCCTCTCACCAAAATAGCTTGTGTCTCATGGAGGGAGGCATTTTGGGTTTGTACAGGTGGTGAATTTGCATAGTGTAGGGGTTAAGAGGAAACCCTGGTGGTGTAGTGGTTAAGTGTTACGGCTGCTAACCAAAAGGTTGGCAGTTCGAATCCACCAGGCGCTCCTTGGAAACTCTATGGAGAGCTCTACTGTGTCTTATAGGGTCACTATGAGTTGGAATTGACTCGAGGGCAATGGGTTTGATTTTTTGGTTTTTAGTGGTTAAGAGCACAGAACTTGGAGCTGGGCTGCCCCCCCCCACCATTAACTGGCTCCAGGAGCTTGGGCAAGTTGACTTAACTTCTCTGCCTCATTCCCTTATCTATAAATTGGAAATATTAACAGCATCTACCTACAGGGTTAGTATAGGGAGCAAGTATATGTAAAGCACTTTGAATAGTACCTGGCACATGGTAATGGCCATATAAGTGTCTGCTGACATCATTGTTAGAGAAGGCCATCCACAAAGTGGGTCAGAATCCACTTCATTGTGATAGTGAAAAAAGTTTTTTGCGAGCAGGTGGATTATGGGTAAAATCCCCTCTCCCCAAAATTTCCTTTAAGGTTGTTGTTATGTGTCTTTAACAACTGAAAAAAACTATCCTTTACGATGTCGATGTTGAGTTACAAAGATAATAATACTACCGTATCCGGAAACCCTGGTGGCGTAGTGGTTAAGTTTTACAGCTGCTAACCAAGAGGTTGGCAGTTCAAATCTGCCAGGCACTCCTTGGACACTCTATGGGGCAGTTCTACTCTGTCCTATAGGGTCACTATGAGTCGGAATCTACTCGACGACAGTGGGTTTGGGTTTTTTAGTATCCTCTTGTTCTGATGGGGAGTGTCATGGATTGAATTCTGTCCCCCCCTAAAAGTGTGTGTATCAATTTGGCCAGGCCATCATTCCTGGTATTGTGTGATTTTCCTAAATGTTGTAAATCCTGCCTCTATGATGTTAATGAGGGAGGATGGGCAGCAGTTATGTTAGTGAAGCAGGACTCTATCTACAAGATTAGATTGTGTCTTGAGAGACATAAGCGAGAGGTGAGCAGAGAGACAGGGGACTTCATACCACCAAGAAAGCAGTGCCAGGAGCAGAGCACATCCTTTGGACCCGGGGTCCCTGCGCAGAAAGGCTCCTAGCCTGGGGGAAGGTTGATGAGAAGGCCGACAGGGAGAGAAAGCCTTCCCCTAGGGCTGACACCCTGAATTTGGACTTTTAGCCTACTTGACTGTGAGAAAATAACTTCTCTTTGTTAAAGCCATCCACTTGTGGTATTTCTGTTATAGCAGCACTAGATAACTAAGATAGGGTGGTACTCTAACGTAACCTACAGATATAAATGGACCCAGAGAATATCTGATGTGAGGGCTCCCTGAACCCACATTCATTTAGTTTAAGCCAAAAAAAAAAAAAAAAATTTTTTTTTTATTGTCCTATTGACATAAAGATACATTTGAGGACACTTCATTTTAGGAATTGTTTTAAAGGGGATATTTATGAGGGAGTTTGGGAGAATAAGTGTGAGTATACTTGGCAACTGAGGGAAGAAATGGGTATTAAAAAGGAAAAGTTGGCAGATAAAGAATGTCACTAATTAGCTCTTTCAGAGCTGGCCTTGTAAAGAGCAAAAGCACATTGAGTTCATGTTGCCCACGAAATTGCTTAAGAATTCAATCAATCAGGTAGGAGAGGAAGTGGCCTTTGTTCTCATAAAGAGCTGGCTTCAAATCCTGGCTCTGCAAGTTACTTGTTCTCTCAGACCCTCAGTTTCCTTCTCCATAAAATAGGAGCAGTAATCCCAGCAACCCAGGATTGTTATGAGGACTAAGGGATTGAGTTAGATAATGCCCGGCGTGCAGCCAACATTCAGCTGTGCGAAGAAGTCTTACCAGGAATTTTCGCTTCTGTTTCCAGTGGCTGCCTTGGGCATTGGTGGCCACGTGGGCTTCGGTGACTGTTTTGATGAGCTCCCATTCCTCGTCCGTGGGTTCTGGTTTTTGCCCCATGGATTTCTGCAGCTCTTCCCGCCGCCTCTTCTCCCGGTTCTCCTCTATCAGTTTCCTCTTTGCCAGTCGCTTGCTGTCATCCAGCACCACTGGGAGGGGGAGAAGTGTGAGACAAAACACACAAATACTCCCCCTGCTTATGGAGCCTCAGGGGTGGGCCCACTGCAACACGGACGGCTCAGTGGGTCCTGCAGAGGTGGAACCACACTTGGACTTCGGTTGCCCTTGACCAGCTATTTCCCAACATGGAGCCCTGGTATTGAATTCTCAAGGTCTAGCTAGTTTTTCAAAACAAAGCCCTGAGCAAACTTGGACATTGGGCCCCTCAACTTCAAAACAAGGTGACCCTAAATCAGAGGGAAGCAGAGAGAGGTAAAACCCAACACTACCCACAAGAGAACAGATGGATATGTCTAGTTAGTCATCTGAGTTCATGCTTAGGGATTCTGCTCCTCGCTTCCTTCCCCAAAATAACTCCCAGTAAGGAGAACTTTAGAGTTCCTGGGTGATGCAGATGGTTTACACGCTCAGCTGCTAACTGAAAGGTTGGAGGTTCGAGTCCACCCAGAGGCAAATCGGGTAGCCTGGCAATCAATTTCTGAAAAATTCACCATTGAAAACCCTATGGAGCACAATTCACTTTTGACACACGTGGGGTTGCCATGAGTTGGAGTCAATTCGATAGTAATTTTTTCCCCCCAAAAGAGAACGTCAAGTTAAAGAAAAGTTCTGATGTGATAAATGGAAGGCTCAGGATCCCCTCCTCTAAGGAAAAAGGACCTCAACTCTTCATGGCTCCCTTAAGGGTTAATAGGAATGTGACTGGGTCTATCAAAGGTCTCACAGCTACTCACTTTGAGTTTCTTTCTACCTAGTCAACCCTCAGTTGGGGGTCAAAGAGCCCAGGCTCTGGAATCTAGAAGGACTTGAGTTTGAGTCCTGACACTACCAAATTCTAACGGTGTGACATCTGGCAAGTTACTTAGGCTCTCTGAGCTTCTATTTATTCATGTATAAAATGAGAGCAATAATCCTCACTTCACAGGGTATTCAATGTGATAATGTATATGCTGTACCTGTTATGGAAACCCTGGTGGTGTAGTGGTTAAATGCTATGGCTGCTAACCAAGAGGTCGGCAGTTTGAATCAGCCAGGTGCTCGTTGGAAAATCTATGGTGCAGTTCTACTCCGTCCTATAGGGTCACTATGAGTCGGAATCGACTCGACGGCAGTGGGTTTGGTTTGGTGGGTTGGTACCTGTTATACCATAAGTGCTCAATAAATGCAGCCAGGACTTGTATCATTTATGCAAAAGGGAAATAAGAAGGGCAGGTAGCAAGAAACCTTCTGTGATTAATTTCCAACATAAACCATTTCACCGGACTCTTAATAACTATCAACGGAATGGAAAGGCTCATGTTTTATACCACAGGCTTGTAGTATTTTAGAACTGGAATGAACCTTAGCTATTATTTCGTCCAACTCCCTCATTTCACAGAGGAGGAAATTGCTCCAGAGAAGTTGTGACATGCCCCAGATCACACAGTAAATTCATGGCAGAGCCAAGGAAAGACCCAGAACTCCTGACTCAAGTTTTACCACCCCACCTGGAGTCATGATGTCCTAGGGCCATGTTCGGATGAAGATGTCACCCGGTAGGACAAGAAAAATAGTAGACATAGCAGGAAGAAGAGTATCAAGGTGCCCAGTTAATCCACAAAGAGAATGAAAACCCAGAAAGTCTAGATTTGACTGGATAGTCAAAGTCATGTGAGCATTTACAAATGTGGAAGATATGAAGAAGCTCTGATAAGTCATTCTGATTCATTTACTAAAGGGGAGTAGGAATGGATAATAGTACTCACTGCTCCCATTTTTCAAAAGGGTGCCAGCTGTTCTTGTACTTGACATGTATTATCTAATTTAATCCTGAAAACAACCCTATGGGGTAGGTTATAACTTCAGGGAATTCAGATAGTCACACAGCTAGGAGTGGCAGACCTGGGAGTTCAACGGAAGTTTTCTGATGACAAAACCTAAGCTCTTATAACCCCTTGCAAGTAAGTAAAGTGTACCCAATTGGATTAACACTCCAAATATTTTATCCTCAGAAACACGCATTTGTTCAACGTCTCAAGAAAATGACAAAATGGATATCCAATATTAACAGTTCGTTATAGGGTCATGGTCTCCTTTATATCCAAACATTTTTCACATAGCCTTATAAGCCCATTATATCTTATACGAGATATAAACAAAGAATGTATCAGTCAGAGGTGGGGATGAACTCATCTCTCAGCGTAGCACCCTAATACAACCCCTCCTCCTTCCTTAAGACTCCCATTCTGACTTTTTAAAATGGGAAAGCCAGAATATTCCACAGATTCTCTGTTCTAGTGGAGTATCCTATTTACCACACGAGAGTAAGCTACCACTATTTCCTCTTTTATGAGGAAAAATCTTCATTTCTCTTTCCCCCTTCCTCCTTCCTTCCTTCCTTTTCTTTTTTCCTTCCTTTCTTCTTTTTTAACTAAAAGTTGGAACCCCTCATTGATGTGTTAAAAATCCTTGCCAGTAGAAATCATTCATGTCTGACAAAAGGGTAGCCACACATTCTGAATGTCGCGATGATTATTTTTATTATTAGATTAATTAAAGTGACTGGTGTAAATCCCTTCACACAGTGTGGGGGAGAAGAGACCCCAAGGGTTAATCTCACCACCATATGCTATGGCACTTTGGAAACTGGGTAGGACTACTTCAGCTCAAATGTCTTTGTGGCTAAAAATACCACAAACAACCAACTGCAGGATGACTCACACACTAGCACTCAACTTCACATTCTTTAGAAGTTTCTGAATGCGATGTTTTCTGCCAAAAATGTCCATAAAATAGATTCCTGTCTCTGCTTTTGAAAAATATTAAGACTAGCCCATGAGGCTCTCACTGCACGAATGCTATGTGTAGAAATTATACCTTATCAAGGCGAATGGACAACACTGCCCATTTGTAATTTCTGACGCAGAGTGTTGCTAACTATTAGCCCCTGCAAACGTGACAGGGATAATTTCACTGCTTTCCCACACCCATCATCTGGACCTTGAGGATTAGGAGTTGGCAAAAGAGGGGAAGGAAAAGAGTTTTACAGGGTGAAAACCACCCAGCAACGGCTCCCACCTCCCTTGTGGGGCAAGGCTAGATGTGGGGAATGCGGGGTCTGTGGGAAAGCAAGATATCTCCCCTCTGCCCACACGAGCTGCTGCTTTCTTTTCTGCCAGGTTGATTTCTTTGAACCAAACCCTTCCCCAATCAACATTCCTTGAATAAGAAGCAAATGAAGAAGCTCTACTTACAATCTGTTGCCATGCCAACATAGATGCATTTTTTAAAGCGACATTCCTGGCACTGGTTTCTCGTAACTTTGTCTATGACACATTTTCCTTCATATTTACAGGAATAGGACGGATGGAGATTTTTCTGAATGGTTCTTCTAAAGAAACCCTATATGAAAAAGAAAGACCCAGGATACCAGTTTCATATTTTCTAGAAATAAATGTCTCCAGAATTCTGTGTCCACCTGAGAATGAGATGAATTGCTTTGGACCTCTAGCTCACATGGGACCCTGGTGGTGCAGTGCTGAACCAAAAGGTTGGCAGTTCAAATCCATCAGCTGCGCCCTGGAAACCTTACGGGGCAGTTCTACTCTGTCTATAGGGTCACCATAAGTGCAAATCGACTTGATGGTAACAGGTTTGTTTTTTTGGTTTAGCTCTACATATTGAAATATAGGAAACCCTGGTGGCACAGTGGTTAAGTGCTATGGCTGCTAACCAAGAGGTTGGCAGTTCAAATCTACCAGGTGCTCCTTGGAAACTCTATGAGGCAGTTCTGCTCCGTCCTACAGGGTTGCTATGAGTCAGAATCAACTCGATGGCAGTGAGTTTGGTTTGGTATTGAAATATAAGACATTGGACCAACGTGACTATGAAGAATTCTAAGTCTGTGCTGAAAGGATGTCATAAAACTAGAGATTCAATATCTTTTGGCATTTATCCCGGGAAAAGAGGCTCATGGGGGAATCTAATGCTTGCTTTTATTTTTTTCTAAACATCGAATAATAGAAATATATTACATTATTTCATTTCACAGAGTCCCATAATTATATTGCTAAGTTAAGCCATGAAGAACTTTGCTCCTTTACACTGGGAAATAAAAGAGGTGGACGCTTGTGACACTTTATAAATTAATGACTTAATAACTAAATGGATACATTAACTGTCTTTAGAGATTTAGTTCAGTTCTTGTTTTTGACCCTTGAAATGGCCGTGACCAGCTTAGACGGCCCTTCAAACAACACTGCTTTGGGGACTGGAAAATTCTAGGTTCTCTACCAAAGTTTTCCCTTAACTCATTGAAGGTGGCTTTTTCCTTTACAACATTCTTTTTTTTTTTTTAAAAAAAAATAGGGATTTTGTGTGTGAGTGTGTGTGTGTGCGTGTGTGAGCTAAAAAAAAAATAGGTATAAATCAAAACATATGCCATTTCAACATTTTTCACATGTACAGTTCAGTGACATTAATTACATTCATCATGTTATGCGACAATCATCATTAACACAATACTCTTTTTCTCCAGTGTACACTAGACATACATTTTACATGTTCAATATGCTTTTTCCTTTCTTAAGGCATTTTTAGACAGATGCGAGCACATGGTACAGGCCACCCTGGAGAGGGCTGGTAAAGGTTTCTGACGGCACTATTTGTTGCCAGCTTGGGAGACTTATACAACATTATTGATGGCGTGCTATGCTAGAATCTTTCTGGACATGGTCTTCGAGTTTTGGCAACTGTACTTCTGTATGGTAGGAATTAATAACGGCAGGGAGCATTTATGGTGAGTGCACCTTGCAAAGTGTTGTGGATATATTTCATACACTTCTCTCTTCCTCACAAACTTCTAAGATAGGTATTGTTAATATCTCTAGTGTAGGGGATAAAAAACTAAGCTTTAGAGAAGTTAAATCACTTGCCCCCAAAATCACATGGGAAGTACATGCTTGAACACAGCCTGGATCCAGGAAGTCAGGGTCCAAATCTTATTTACTTAACTATTTAAATGCTGTAAATGGAAGGGAACTTTACTGTATTATTTAAATGTTTAAGATAATTATAATATTATAAATAGTCACCTCCCACCTGCCCCTCAACAAACCTTTGTTTTATCTGCTTTTTGGTAGAGTAACAACGAAAAACAAGATTTAAAGGATACTCTATATTAAAGCTTGAAGGGGATCTCTAACTTTGGTAGATAAGATAGTGGAACTGAAATACCAGTTGACTTGATTAAGTCCAAATTTTGATATCCTGTTTGATTTTCCTTGGCCTTGATCATATACGTACACACAGTTGCATATTCCTCACTCAGATACACTTGAGAGCTCTTCCTTATAATGAAAAGATCAAAGGTAGGATTTTATATTGGGCAAAGCAGCATAAAATGGAAAATGCCAGCAATTACAGAGGTTAATGGACTGGATTTGGGGCATATGTGCGAATCCCTTATGGTTTCCACTGTTCAAGTTCTAGCAGACAACCTGTCAGATTATATTCGGGTTCTGCATACTTTAAAAACTTGAGTCTGTTCATTTGAATGATGTTGATATATTATTTTAAGATTAACGGAATCATGCATGGAGCAGCTGTTGGAGATGTTAGCAGTGTTTCCTGGGTTATGCAGGGTGGCCAAATCTTGCCAAAGCATGAATGTCAGGGCAGGCCACAAAAGTAAAAAAGAACCTTCCCTGTGAACGGTCCTCAACTTCCTCCACTGCCCTTTGTCCAATCCACCCTTCAAGGGTTATCTTTGCCTAGAGGGCAAAAGAAACCTAGAGATCCCTGGCAAGAAGAGGCATGTCACAGATGGAGAGTAGCTTACCTCCTTCTAGAGGAGGCAAAGTTTCCCTAATGGTGTAAATACCAAAGCCCAAGACATCCAATGAGAATGTTGCCTGTTGTGATAAAGATAGGAGATGTTTACTGTATCTAAAACTGGGGAGACTCTTACCTCACTCCTGTGCTAATGCTGACCCCTATTTCAGGGGTGGCGCATACTGAAGGGTCTAACCACCTGAAGGAGAGAGCACGCCAAGATGCAAGGATAACTAACACGCATTATTCCAAAATGGTTCATACTTTTTGATAGCATGAATTATGTTAAGTAATTTATACTTTGCTTATTTCTAATAAAGAGTTGAGATGGCTACCTCTGCTATTCATAGCACCATGTTTACATGGCCTACCTCCAATGACTTTTCTTGATACTTCATGGACCAAATTCCTTTTAAGATTCTGGCCTCCCCTAAGCTACAATGAAATCCTATTTGACACAATGTGAGGAACCACCTTGTTGGAGTGTGTAAAGATGCTGAGTCCCTTCATTTTAAAAAGTCACCAAAATGAACACCTGGAAGTGAATTGGAATAAAACACATTTGGAATAGTCAACTTATAAAAAGGAAAATCCTTTTAGAAGTGAACCGACAAGAGCAATGTCCCAGGGAATGAATAAGGACATAGTACATTTCACTGACGATTTAGTGGCCAGAGACCTTGCTTTTATAAACCAGCGTCAGACATTCTTCTCTGACAAGAACTGGATCCATTTCTTAGTGGTTTGAGAAAGTGCACTAATAAGTTTTATAAGGAGCCAAGTGTTATACTCTTAGTTCAGTATTTGGGACGCTGTTATAAAAGCTTTGAGTCTTCGTTTAAAAAAAAAAGGTTTGTTTTGGGACAGTGTCAATATTCTTCCTATAAAAGATCCATCGAAAAATGGCTCAAGGCAACAAGAAAACATCTCCAAAAGATTTTCACTGTCTTCAGGGCAAAAACAGGCAAAGAAGATTCTCTCCATTCACATTCCAAGTATGGGATAGAAATATTTTATACATTATAGGGCTGAATAAACAATACATGAAGCTTAGCCTTTCTCACCTTTGGCCACTCATGAAAAAACTCTTTCATTTGAAAAAATCTTTTGTCTTTTTCTAAGACGTTTTGTCATTATATTAAATGAGCCCAAATAACCACTCTAGAAAATCTCCCTTCTGATTTTATGATGGAGGCAACTGATTTAGAAAGAATTCTACTCTGAGATGAAGGTACGGAGGCTGAGAAATCCAGCTTTCTGCTATATGATTTCTTCTTTGAAAGAAAGCCATAGCTGAATCTGGCCCCAAACATCCTCTATGATCTTGCTAGTAGGGAAAAGAGGCTAGTGAATTTCTTGATCATGAGGAAGACATACAGGACACAGAAACATGGGTTAATAGACTTGATTCTCCTCTCGTTTAAGTCAATTGCTAATAATGCATTACGTCCTCTGTAAAGTATATTCAGTCTAAACTAGGTCACTTCTGGGAGTTGAGTAGTAAATGGAATTTTCATTAGAGTATCTCCCAGAATTCAAAATTTACCATCAGAGACTACTTTAAAAGAATCTTAATGCTGTATAATCGGGTAGGTAAAACCTTATGAATTGGGGCTAATTTAGAACAAAGGTCAGTAGGAATTAGGGGTCTTTGGAATGACAGAATGCATCTAATGTGGTCTTATTACTTTCAAATCAAGCCAATAAAAATAAGCTTTCAAGAGATATTCTGCTAGTCTCCCAATAAATAAAAATCAAACCCAAACCCACTGCTGCTGAGTTGATTCAATTAATAAATAAATTAGCTCCACATAATTCCTTAAATGAGCTCTGGTGAGAAAACAGTTAAGAGTTATGGCTGCTAACTGAAAGGATGGCAGTTTGAATTTGCCAGCCACTTCTTGGAAGCCCTATAGGACAGGGTAGTTCTACTCTGTCCTATAGGGTCCCTATGAGTTGACCGCAATGGGTTTCAATGGGTTAGTTCCTTAAAAAAAAGTTTTTTTTTTTTTTTTTTTTGCATAGACATAATGGCAACCTTCAGCCCAATCTTTGTTAAAGGATTATAAATTCTAGATCAAAGAGGTCTGGATGAATGACAAGAGGTGGCATCCACAGTTCAAACAACAATCTTGCAGATACAAGGCCTTGGGACCTTAGAAACTACCTCTTCCCAATCCATGTATCATTTTAGCATTTCTAGCAAGCTTCTGTGAAGTGCTCCCTAATTTCATGCCCCAAAGTAGGGACTTTGCATGGTAAACCTTCCATTAGGGAAGTGGAGCACATCTTGGTTTGAAACCAAACTAACATGTTGATTTTTGGGGTCTGGGGCCAAGAGGGAAATCCTGGTGGCATAGTGGTTAAGTGCTATGGCTGCTAACCAAAAGGTCAGCAGTCTGAATCCGCCAGGCGCTCCTTGGAAACCCTATGGGGCAGTTCTACTCTGTCCTATGAGTCGGAAACGACTTGACGGCAGTGGGTTTGGTTTGGTTTTTCTTGGGGCCCAGAGTAGAAAGAAAGAGGTTAGTTGGAGGAGAGGGAAGGTGAAAGGTGAAGGCAAGTTGGGAGATGAAGACTGAATTGTTTTATGCACTTTAATACAATTTTTGATTTAGGGTTTACATTTTGTGATAATTTGCCTTTAAATATAAAAGGTGAAAAAAAAATTAACAAGAAGAAAAGAAGAAATTAAAAAATCCTTCCCTGACTTGGAATAGATACTCATTTATCCAACATGAGTGGAATGCTGGAGATAGCCCTGACTTAAGCTTTATTTACTTGTATAACAGACTTTATTTTCTAAGCTAGGTTGTTGGACCAAAAGATATTTGTCAGAAGAGTCATCTTAATTTTGCTGATGAAGATGGTAACTAAGGAAATTCAGGCTCACTTTCAGGAAGTGAACTGGCTGCTGATTACTGGTGTACGCTTTTCAAGTACCTCCTGAAGATGGGTCTGCTGGACACAAAATTAGCTGACGGATGACCAGAATTCACTTACTGACTAAAGGCTATACAGAAAGTCAGTCTGCACAATTTCAGAACATAATTGAATCTAAGTAGCCTCAAAGATATTCCTTAATGGAACCCTTAAAAATGAGATTCACTCAGATTAACAATGGAAAAAATCTGTGGGAGAGCGAACTCTTTCTCCTCAAACACTGTAGATAAAGCTGGAGGAAAAATGGCGATTTCTTGGGATGGTCACATGTTATAAAACAGCCACATTTTTTTAACCCAAAGTAAGGGTTTTATTAACTTTTTCCCATTTTATTATTTTCTCCCCATTTAAAAAAAATTTCAGAGGTAAAAAAATCAGACACTGATCTTCTCTGACGGTGAGCTGGAAAAAAAAATCAACTTAGTTCTTGAACATGTTGAAATGAAGACCACAACCAAACGCCTGGATGATCACGGCCATGAATGTGGGAACTGGGTCCTAATTTGGAGGTAAGATTAATTGCATCCTGGCCAAGCACTGGGGAGGGACTGAGCTGAGCTGAGCTCCATGCTCACTGGACCCCGGGCATTTACCTTGCAGCCTTCACACGTGATGCAGCGGTAGTGATACCCAGTGGCTTTGTCACCACACACTACACATAGCTCGTCCTTGTCTAAGTAACTGGGTATGTACCCTGTGAAGGAGGAAAAGAGAGGAACGTGAAAAAACAATGGCATGTTAAAGTCAAAGACACACCAGAGCTAAGGTCACTAAGCCAGAGACAACACTGGTTTGCACAGGGGAAGCGTCCCCTGAAAGACTTAATAAAACTGAACAGGAAGTATCTTAACACTTCTGGAGTTAACATCAGGCCCAGGATTTCAGAGTGTCATAGAAAAAGTGTGATCCCTCTTGCTGTGCTGGTGAGAAGTGGACAGGAAGGCTGGGGAGCCAGCGAATTATGGAAACAGAGCAGGGTTCAAGACACCTGGAATGCTCTGAATTCCAGATCACACAATCTCCTCCACACACCTAATTTTAGAACTTGTTGGTAGAAGACTTGACCCACTTTGGAACTAAGGCGCAATTCAATAAATTCAGAGAGCCCTGTAGCTAGAAATGTCATGGGAGACCATCAAGTGCTTTGAGAAGAAACAGGCCCTCAGAGGTTTCACCTTCCTCAGGGTCCCACTAGAAGTTAATAGACCAGTTGCCATTGAGTAGACTCTGATTCATGATGACCCCATGTGTATCAGAGTAGACCTGTGCTCCACAGAGTTTTCAATGTTTGATTTTTCGGAAGTAGATCTTCAGAATTTTCTTCTGATGGACTCGAATTTCCAGTCTTTTGATTAGCAGTCAAGACAGCTGTTTGCACCATCCAGGGGCTACAGAAATTAATGGCAGAAACTACATACCGGACTCCTGACTTCTAGTTCTCCAGTATAAGTTATGATTTTTTATTTTTTAAATAAAAATAGTTAACTCTAAGTAGAATGAATAAGGCCATCATGTTATGTCATGAAATATAACCCAACAAGACTAGATAACGTGAAATAATAGAGATTCTATTAGTTTAAAAAAAAAAAAAAAAGAAAAATTATTCCTTGACCCAGGAAGCTAAAGTTTACAAACAAAACCAGAATCAGCCCACTTTCCACTGGCTTTGCCTTTCTCCCTTCGCTTGTATGTGGTGTCCGCACAAAGAACCAATTCAAAAGGGCAAACTCAGCTTTACATGTGTCAACAGTTCACCATAGATACACACAGCTTTAGATAGAACCAAAAGATCAAAACAAGGCATGATCTACTGGGATGTGGAGAAGGGAGAGGCCAAGAAAACAAAATCATTCTTTTTGCAGATCATGGCACCCTTATGAAGTTTTTGACTCAGTAAACTCTTATTGGTGTCAAAGAAGATCAGTCAGGTTGAAATGACAGGTAACTTACTGTGTGTTTTAACCATATTTTCATAGGTCTTTGATTAAACCAAATCGCTGAGGACTTACTTTTTAGAAAAAAAAGGCATAAAGAAAACAGAAGAAAATGAAACCTATTCTAATTTCTTAGAAATTACTTCTCTCAGACTTTGTTTTAGAAAAATGTTCCTTCTTGGGAAGGAGATAAATGGCTTCAAAATGAGATTTGGTAATGTACAGGATTATCTTTTTAAATATCACAGCTCTTCTTAGTTTACTTTTATGTCATGCAACCCATGATTCATCTGGGGAGTTCACTTTAAGGGCTTCAAAACTCTCACCAGACATTTTCAAAAAGAAAATTCTGGGAGCGACTTGGGTAGGAGAAAAAAGGAACTGGAATTGTTTGTGTGTTCATTCATTCACGGAGCCATTCATGAATTCAATAAACATTTATTTAGCATCTACTATGTGTCTAGCAGTATGCTAGGTGCTAAGGATATAAAAACAAATAAGACGTAGTTTGTTCCTTTGAGAACCATACATTTAAAAAATCGAGCTCTGTTTTTCCAACCCTGGTCATTCCTTAATGAGAAAGAGGTGAAAATTAAGGAAAGAACATGAAAAGGTGCTCAACATCATTAGCCATTAGGGAAATGCAAATCAAAACACAGTGAGCGATCATTTGACACGTAACCTTGGTGGCGTAGTGGGTAAGAGCTACGGCTGCTAACCAAAAGGTTGGCAGTTCGAATCCACCAGGTGCTTCTTAAAAAAGACTGATAATAAAAAGTGTTGTTAAAGATGTGGAGAAATTGGAAGCCTCATACATTGCAGGTGGAAATGTAAAATGGAGTAGCCACTTTGGAGAACATTTTGGTAGTTCCTCAAAAAGTTAAACAAAGAGTTGCCGTAAGGCCCCAATAATTCCACTCCTAGTATATACCCAAGAGAACTGAAAACATATTTCACACAAAAACTTGTATGTGAATGTTCACAGCAGCATTATTCATAATAATGAAAAATAGAAACAACACACATGTCTATCAACTGATGAAAGGATAAACTAAATGTGGTATGTCCACATAATGGAATATTATTCAACCATAAAACGGAATGAAGGACTGATACATGCTGCAACATGGATGACCCTTGAGAACATTATGCTAAATGAAAAAAGCCAGACACAAAAGGCCACACATTGTATGATTCCATTTATATGAAATGTCCAGAACAGGCAAATCCACAGGGACAGAAAGTAGATTAGTGGTTGCCAGTGGCTGGGAGGCTGGCAGCATGGGGAGTGACTAAAGGGTATGGGAATACCTTTTGGGGTTACGAAAATGTTCTGGAAATAGTAGTGATAGTTGCACAACCTTGAATATACCAAAAAACCATTGAACTGTACACTTTAAATGGGTTTTAAATATTTTAAGATACTTGTATTATATCCCAATAAAGCTATTATTTAAAAAAAAAGGAAGCAAAAAAGAAGACAGTTCCATTCAAAAAATATTTATATAGATCAACTACATGCCACGAAATACATCAATGATCTGAAGATGACTAAATTTTAATTATTGGGAGAGCTTTCAATCTAGTGGGGAAAACAGACAATTATAGCTAATTTGCATGTAATGTGGTAGGGGCTAGGATAGAGCCGTGTCCAGGATTACTCATGGATCTTCCTGGGGAAACTCTTTAAGAAGTCTTCTTGCTCTTCATCCTCACTCCAAGTCTGGGTTGGGTGCTCCCCCATTTCCTGTGCTTCCCCCACAATAGCCCTTTGTTATCTGCTTTTTTCTCCTTAGATTGTAATCTCAGGTTCACTATTTTGCAGGGTGCCAACTAGAGGGCAGGGATGGTATCATTCATGATGAAGCCTCAGTATCTAGCACCTGCTTTCTCGGAAGGATGGCATGGCTGCTGTTGGCAAATTGCAAAGAACATAATAAGGAAGGAGGGTTATATCTGGAACCTACAGATGGGGAGGCTTGATGGCTGGATGTATGCCCGTGAAGGATGAAGATCTTGGCAAAGGTTTCTGAAAAAGGTGATAATGTAGATATAGGTGCCCAAATGTCTGGCCTCATGAAAACTGAATTAGAAAGTTTGGTCTTTGTAAACAAATCAAGGTTCCCCCAGTCCTGGGGAGACTAAGCCGTTCAAAATCAAGCTCATCCAAGACCTAGTGATCTGGGAGATGCATGCTCCCTAATGAAGTAGATTTGGTCTCACTTTCTTTGGCTCTACTCTGATCTCCAGATTCAAACAATGTTGGACACAAGGCTAAGGAGAGTTCAAGGGCAATGCCATTACCCCACACATATAAAAATGAATAATATTATATCGAGGCCAGATTGATGAAAACACCATCACCAAAAGCAGAGATGTGAGATCAGAATTTTACACAACTCGCTCAACTTTCTACTTCGGGCTATGTGAAGTGTAACGTAGTAGCTTCTGAACCCAAATACATTCACAAGGAGAAGAGAAAATCACCGTCACCCCAAAGCTGATTGCTATGAAGTGGAGGTCAGACATACCTCCACTCTCCAACTTTTTTACCAACTCTGACACCAGCTATCTTCCCCATGGCACTCTCTACTTCTCTGCTGGGTTCTGAAATTCATTGCAACGGCCACACAGAACTCAAAGACCATGCTCGCAATTATGTGGTTTATTAGAGAAGTAACAGGCTACAACTATGGATCAGGATCAGTTGGAGGTAATAGGATACAGTCTGTCAGTCAGGAGAGCATCCAACCAGGACAGCTCTCAGCTTCTTCTCAGTGGTTCCTGCAGGTAGGCAGCACCTCTTGGCTATGCCGGCAGGCCAGGTCCTGCACAGGCTTGGCCTCTGCTCTCGTCAACCGCTGTTGTCTTGTGTCACTGCAGTCTTCCGCATTACAACTCCCTATCTCCTGGGTCCAGGAAGTTCTCAGTGCAGGGACCCCAGGTCCAAGGGACGTGCTCTAATCCAGGTTCTTCTTCTTTATGGTAGTAGGGCCCCCTCAACCTCTGTGGGATTAGCCCTTATAAGCTTAGCAGGATGGTAAAACTAACCAATCACCTAGTTTACATAGTAATTGACCAAGCTATGCAAGGGTTTTACACATTTACTTGCATGGTAAACTGTCCAATTCCTTTGCAAGATTGTAGCCCAGCAAATCATCTTGGCAGAACTACAAACCCAGGCCCAGAAAGGCTATATATAAACAGGCCATATATAAAGGCCCACTGCACTGCAGAAGCACTATCCATTATACTCAAATAGCCTTTGTTTGCTTGTTAAGTTTCCGGCTTACACGGTCACAGACCTAAAATTCCATGGCTGTGTACCATAGTTACTTAGTAACTGATAGAGCTGTGGTTCTAAGTTAATAAGAAATGCTACTAAAATCAGGAGCCCTGGTGACACAGTGCTTAAGAACTCAGGCTGTTAACCCAAAGGCTGGCAGGTCAAATCTACCAGTTGCTCCTTGGAAACCCTATGGCACTGTTCTACCCTGATCTATAGGGTTGCTTTGACTCAGAATGGACTTGATGGCAATGGGTTTGAGTTTTTTTTTTTGGCTAATAAAATCTACAGGAAAACTCATTAGACATTAATTCATTCCAAACACAGATTTGGGGAGTTCATCTTTAAGAAAAAACAAATAAAAATCCCAACTGGGCATTGTGTCCAGAGAGCTAACTGGTTCTCAACTGTGTATAACTGGCTGGACAGTGACAAAGTGAAAATGGTCTGGATACTCTGGACTTAACCATGCCTTTGCCAGTGAACTTCAATGGTCAGTCTTTAGGAATCAAAACAACGTGTGTATCAGTTCGCTACAAAGTCCAGATTTTTTAAAAGAAAAAAAAATTACACATGTAATACAGTTCATCGTAGAAGAAACTGAAGACACAGATTGGCAAATTTTGTCTACAAGCTCAAGGTACCAATTTTAGATTTTTAAAAAGAGAGTTCTAGGAGGGAAAACCAAATTTACCTATAAACTCACCACCCAGAGATAATCACTGCAGCGTTTTGGTGTGTGTTCGTCTTAGACTAGTGTGAGGGAGACTGTGTGTGCATATGTGCCTGTGTGTGCATTTACGCACATACTTAGGAGAACATGAACTAACATTTCAGCAGCAAAGTAACCCAATAATTAAAACAAGCACCTTCCTTGTAAAGGCAGATGGAATAGTCACATAGATGTTGACAGAAAACTATATGTTGACCTCTTATGTCTAGATTATGTATAGCTGATCAAACAGAGTAAAGACTGTTGAGTTCTTGATACCAAGTGGAAATGGCAGAGATAAGGGGGAAAGTAGTACAGGTCATTTTCCTCTGATCTCATGTGTGGGAACCCCTGTCATACAGTTGGACACTTTTGTGCTCGTGGGATAATGCTCAGCCAAAATGGCGGGTCTGAAAAGGTTAACCAGAGTTGGGAATTTGCGGGTAAATTCACCTTCATGTCACCATATCTCACCCTACCTCACCACCGCCTGCCTTTTGACTTCGGTGGTAGTTCACCGAAATTTTCTCCTCCCTGTAACTCAATAATTTATGTTGATAGTTGGACTATTTGACCTTAAGGTTATTGTAAACCCTGGAATCCAATGATAATTCAATCAACGAGTGGAAAGGGTTCATTCCATTTTCTGACTTCAAGGCTGATAGGTGGTTTACCTTGTTCTCTTGTTTCTCCTAGAATATCTTCTTGGTGGGTAGTTGAACAGGTGATTAAGCATGTCTTTATTTAAATCATCATACCTTCTACAGAAATATCTACTTAAGTTGGTGGCAGTTGCTTACAAGATCATACTAGTCCACCCTACCTATCTTTTTCTTGTCTTTAAAATATTAACTCTGAACCATCTTATTTATCCAAAACAGTCACCACAGGCAATGATACCTTAATCATTATGCCTAAGTCCATTATTTGTTATTAAATAACTTCCATCAGGGAATAGCATCCCATGCATAATGACCAGGTAGTTGGGGATTCCCTTAAGATGACTGACTATGGTTCACAACATCACAGGCTAACCAGTTCTCCTAGAGAACTCAACTATTTCTAGCTTCTTTATCTCGCCTCCTCCACCTTTTTCCTTTTTCACACTGACCAAGTGAGTCACATGCTGGCCGATGTGGCCAGCTAGGGCAAACGCACATGTTAGTTCTATTGCCAGCAATGGGCACTGAATGGAGTGCGTAAGGTCAGTGTTGGATTTTGAGATGCTGGTCATCCGGTGGTAGAAACAAGGCTGAGAGACAAAACCCCTGGAAGTTAATCAGGGAATTGCCTCTGCAAGTTGTCTCAGGCGATTGTTAAAGAAGCCTTGATAATCACCCTTAGAAAGCAATTGTGACCATGGTGATAAACCATAGGCCAAGAATGATGTATTCCCCTGCTCTCACTTGCTCAGATACATTCATTTTTTTAGACTAATTGCTAATAGACCATGTTGCCACTTTATCAAGCGTATTTTCATGAAAGCAAACGCCAACTGCTTGTTCAACGAAGTACTTAGAGTTTTTTTTTTTTTTACTTGACACTTGGCAACATCTGATTAATTGCTAAGTATTATCTTGTATATAAAATAGGCTGACATGCTAAAATGTAACTAACATTCAGAGGTTTTTTTGGGGGGTAACCACTTTATTAAGACATAGTTCACATTGTCATACAATGCACCCACTTAAAATGTACAATTCAATGATTTTTAGCATATTCAGAGTATATTGAACACAGCCACTGTCTATTTTGGGAACAATTTCATCACCCCCAAAAGAAATACCATACCCTTTAGCAGCCAATCCCCATTCTCCCAGCCTCAACCCCTGCAATCCCTGATCTACGTACTTTATGTCTCTGTAGATTTGCTTATTCTGGACATTTCATATACATGAAATAATACAATATGTGGTCTTTTCTGAGTGGCTTCTTTCATTTTGCATAATGTTTTTGAGGTTCATCCATGTTGCAGCTAACATTAGTTAAAAACTAAAAAGATTCTTACAGGGACCTGGCGCATAGAAGGAGGAAGTTTTGTACATTTTCACTACAAATCATGCAATAGGCTATAAGATTAGCTTCTTGGTATACACTGGATTCAAGGCTTTTCTGTCTACAGATAAAATCAGAAGGCTGGCTAGTTTAATAATTTTAAGTGGGTTATAACCATATCTCAGATCTTGGAAGGAAAAACATGAGTCCTCTCATCACCCTGGCAGACACACAGCCATTAGGGAATAGAATATAAGGCAGATTAGTCCTGATGGTAGACCTAAAGCAGAAGGTAGGTCTAGAAGAAGGGGAGAGGGGCTGAATTCAGAGACCTGTTTCAATCTGGCTAATCTTACTGTCTGTGTAAGGCCACTTGCTTAGCAGAACCAGTGCCGCCATCTTAAAGGAGCAGTTTTATCAATGGTAGTGGGCAATACTTTGGGCCGTTCTGGGAAGTCAAGAAGTTTCATGTTGCTGGTTCATCTTGTGGAACCATCAACTCAAATCCCGCAAAGAACTCACAGTGGTTTGGGTCAGGATATAGGATGAGACTATACCTTAACACCTCAGAAGAAACTAAATCATTAGCATACTTAGCCCTTCTTCCAGTTTTATGGCGAACCTCCTCAATTCATCCTGCAGCTCAGGACCTTCTGATTTTAAGCCGCCCCCCCACCCCCACTGGTGCATTTTTTCCTATTTCCATTTCTTTACGTACTTAGAAACCTTGAATGGTTTACTCTTAGGCTTTTCCTAGCATATTAATTCTAATTCCTTTTACATTTAATTCTTGGTATTAAGTACCAAACTTTTAATTATATTAATTTTTAACCCTCTAGTAAACACTACATTCATCCATCCATCCATCCATCCATCCATCCATCCATCCATCCATCCATCCATCCATCCATCCATCCATCCATCCATCCATCCATCCATCCATCCATCCATCCATCCATCCATCCATCCATCCATCCATCCATCCATCCATCCATCCATCCATCCATCCATCCATCCATGTATTTATATAATGAATGTGTATGGGCCTACTGTAGGTAAGACACTAGGCACAATTCGAAGCAGCATTAAAGACATTCTTTCATTGTCATCTGAAAACTCTCTAGGGTGAGAAAAAGAATCTGATTATAAAAATACACCCTCAAGCATGCAGGCAGGTCAGGCTCAGTTATTTTTGTGAAAACTGTTCCAAATTTCCAGGAGCTTTATTCTTGTATCAAATTTAGTTACATTTAAGTTTCATACATCATGATATATACTTGTATATTAAAAAATGAAAATGTGTTATATCCTCCCTAGATTTTGCTGTTTTAAAGAAATGTAATAACTTTGAATCAGTGTCCATTCTAATGCTTGAAAGTCGTAAGCTAATGGGTAAGCCGTAAGGGCACCAGATTACAAAGACCTACATCTGTGGGTCAAATACAACTTACAATATAGTTAATCTGAATCATATTTAACAGTCTTCTTTATCTACTTTAACTCAACCTTAAGTCATTCCACAAAGGATCCGAGATACCTATATATGACTGTATTGTGACACACAGCGCTGGACACAGTAAGCAGGTTATATGAGTTGTAATTGGTGCTAATTTTTAAAAGCCAAATGATGTTTTTACACAGTCTCTTCCTGTTTTCTTAGTTTACCTTTAAATGTAAACAGATCACTGTTGAAAGATTTTGCAGATCTCATACAAGATATTTCCTCTTTTTTGTTCTTCTTCATTATCATCACCATCATCGTCACCTTGACCTTCATCTCCATCATTATTATAGATAATGGCCTAGCTATCTCTCCTCTCTCTTATCCCTACAAATATCTTAACTCCCACTTTCTCTTGGCTGAGGTTGTCTCCACCATTCTTCCTCACAACCTGTATCTCCCAGCAGAGCTGCCCCAGGGGCTCCTGTTTCTCAAAGTCTTTTCTAGAACAGCCACTGCCTTCCTGCCCTCCCTACCCCACCCCCGTGGGATAATTGAGCAGCTTTACTTAACTCTCTGCTCTCTGGCTGGCTAGGCACTTGGTGCTGGGGGACAGGAGACAGTGGAGTCGCAAGGCCACCAACTCTAGAGCGTTGGGAGGTGGGGGAGGCGAGCGGAGGCAGAAGGAGGACCAGGTCAGAGGTGTTCATCCAGAAAAGGGAAGAGGACACGAAGGCAAAAGGCTCTGGATTTCCACCATTTGGAAGTCTCTGGGCAGAAAGAAGGGCAAAGCAAGTTTTAGATGATTCCTTCTAACTCAAGAATCCTTAAAATGAAAACATACATTTTTAGGGCCAGGCTTGGGCATAATATAGTTTCATACAAAAAAGAAGTCCATAGCTAAACCTCCTTCTTCTTGTCCCTGTAGACTCAAATACTGAGTAGCTGATATAATCGTTCAGTCCACAATTAGAGCTAAAAACCTTGAAGATGCAAATTACGAGGAGAGGGAATAGATTACTATAATGAGTTTCAGTCAAAATTTTAATCAAAAGGGCACACACATTGGCAGTCTGCAGTTTTGTTTACGGTGTTTAAAAAAAAAAAAAAATCCCAGCCAATCTTTAAAACCAGGAGATTTTGCAGAAAATCTAGATTTCTTGCTTCATGTGAAAAGTTAAAAAATCTGGCAATACTGAGACCAAATTCTCACAGGGTAACAATCATCTGAATTGAGAAGGCCACTCCCACCACCCCCCAGTGATATACTCTCTAATTCTCTGCAGTCGGCATTGCTCTCCGACCCTGAGGCTAAGTGCTGGTTGCCATTTATCCTTGCTCTTGTATTATTTTTTTCATAAGTAAAGAAATAGTCCACTTTATCTTTATAAAAAAACGGGAAGGCAAAAGTAGTTCAAGAAAAATGAAAGGGAATATAGTTCTTTATGGAAGTGAGAAATGGTCTTATTATCTAACAAAAAACTATGTATGTGTGTCTTGGCTGAAAAATTTAAATGCAGCACCCACTATGACACAATCCTGCCTCTCCCTCATTAATATCAGCTCTCTGGCACTCGTAGCTTTGCAGTTTTAGAGCCCTGGTACTAATGAGATCATTTCCTGTTCTAAAGAAGGCATTATCCCCTCCCTAGTGTAGCAGGAGCCCTGGTGGCACAGTGGTTAAACGCTTGGCTGCTAACGGGAAGATGGGTGGTTCAAACCCACCACTAGCTCTAATGGAGAAAAATTTGGTGGTCTGCTTCTATGAAGGTTACAGCCTTGGAAACCCTGTGGGCAGTTCTACTCTGTCCTGTAGGGTTGCTATGAGTTGGAATTGACTCGACAGCCATGGGTTTTTTAGTTTAAAAACACCACGAGGCAATAGCCTCTTTTACCTAATACTCTGTTACCCGCAGGGAGATCTGCACAGGTACAGCTTATAGAACAATGATGTTAGCCTGATGAGGGATGCAGCTAGCTCTGAATCATTGGTGTAAATCTCTTTAAATATAAAGTGTATTAGACCAAGGGCTTCTCAACCTCAGCAATATTGATATTTTGGGTAAGAGAATGTCTGGTTTCTGTTGACCCTTTGTGCTCTCCTCCTCTTCACTGCTATCCTAGAACCCTTTGACTTCCTGCATTCTGTGGGGGTGCAGGGGGCGGGGGAGAACTGCCATCGAGTAGCTGGAAGCAGAAGGCTTCGTATAGCAGAGGGGTGAACACAGAGTGAAGTGGGACTGGAAAGCGTGGCAGGAGGTATCTGTGGTGAAGGGAAGGGGCTGCGTGGGGGCCCCTCAGAAAACTCATTCTGGGAGTCTCCAGGAGTACCCAGAAAATTCCCTGAAGCACAGGTGCAGAAGAGCTGAGACGAGAGCGGCACCAAGGACAGCGATATGAAGGTCAACAGTCAGGAGGGTCTGGAGACTGGGAAGGTGCAGACACCTAGTGGACAATGGGGAAGTGGGGGACACACGGAAGATGGGGCACAAAAGCCAAGCCAGTGAGGATGGTGGGAGTGAAGAGCAGCTGGACTCAGGCTGAATGCACCTGAGTGCTGAGAGATGAGAAAAGGCCTTGAACTTGGCCATGGAAAGTATTCATGGAGGGATGTAAGGTGGTAGACACGAACCCCTAGTGCCACCGATCTTTCCCAAGCCTGCCAGGCAGCCGCCTTCATTTGATCACAATGCCTTGGACTCCTATCGTAGGTATCATTGTGAGGAATGGCAATGGATGCTTTAGGGTGAGGCTCGGGCACCCAGTGAAATCTCTGACGGACAGGATAGGTACCGAATTCTTAGGAAAGAAGAGTCAGCTCATGCTTTTTCCCTGGCCTTGGACTTGGTTTGGAAACGACTCCTGTTCCTTTGTTTTCATTTGTGGGTGCTGAGAGACACTCCGACTAAACCGTTTGAACAGCAAATCTGTCCTGCATTTAAGGAAATGGTTGTATTGTTTTCCGGGGTGGTGCCGGCTCTTAATAGTATACGGGTGGCAGCGTCTATTTGAAATCCCAGCCTTGCACAACCATCCCTACACTACATAAACAGGGTAGAAAAATCTGTGATTTTCTTAAGTATTACATTTTAAGGAGATGTCTGCAATGCTTAGCCATTTATTGGATGGGCTGATCATAAAAAAAAAAAAAATTTTTTTTTTTTTTTTACCTGTGCTTAAATTAAACAAATTCAATCAGAGTGGAAAAATGGAAATAGGGAAAAAAGGGAGGGGGTGGGGGAAGGGTGGGGAGGGAATGAATGAGGGAGGGAGGAAGAGAGAGACAAAGAAATTTCAATAATGGATCATCTCATATGCAAGTTTATGGTTGACAGCGATTGTGCAATGGGATTGATTCAAAGGCTTCCCATTTTTGGTTTCCTTTCCTGCCCGCCTCTCACTAAACTGAGTTGATTAAGGATACCTGCTTCTCACGGAAACACTTTTTTTGTTTGTTTTCCGGGCTGACTTTGGAACCTCCCCTTCCCCAACTTTACTGTATAGAGAACCTTCTCTAACTTTAAAAGAGGCCAAAGCAATTCAAATTAAAGATCGTATTTCTTTGGGGCTTAACTCTTCTTTTTAATCCAATGCTCTTGATGTGGTTCACTCCAACCGTCCCCCAATTTACCATTTAATTTCCATTTCTAACGTCTGTACGACTATTCACATGGAGTAAACAGGGGTACAGAACACGAGGAAAAATGACTTCAGATTGTGTCCCCGAGACACAGAGACGATGGAAGCAGACTCAGAGTGCATAGTTCAAGGTGGACTTTCTGATGCAGTTATTAACTTTTCTTTCTGCAACACTGAAAATAGGGCTGCAAAGTGGGGACACGTGGGATGAAAAACAAAACGCAACAGGACGAACACACCCCATCTTCTGGATTCTGGCTCAAAACCAGGGACTTCTGATTCTCTTGGACATGATAACCGATTCTGAGGCAAGCATGATAGCAGCTTTTGAATATGGAACTCCATGAAGATGGCGTGTAGGATGCCAAGGAAAGAATCCTGCGGAGGAGTATCTCACCAGACTGACACTCCAGGGAAGGATTCGGTTTAAACCGAGAAGAAGCTGACTGCCTTCAGAGCAGCCAGAGGCAGGCTGGCCAGGGGCTCTGGAATGTAATTGGAATTTCTGGTGGGAACAGCCAGCCAAAAAAAAAAGGATGTCAACTTTAAACTACGCCAAAACCACTACCACCAAAGAGAAGGCTCCTACTGCCAATTCCCCTCGTCTTCCTCCTGAGTGGTCCCCTTGGGAAAAGTATCCTCTCAGAACTGACAACCAGGACTGGTTTTAATATAACAAGAGCTGTGTTACTTGAAAGCCTAATAATAAGGAGCTCCTATCTTCTGAATGATTGAGAAGGTTCTTTTTATGTGTCCCTAATTTTTAAAAATTAAAAATTTGTTCTCTCATGTCTTACTTGAAAAATACTGCTAGCCAAAAGGTCAGCAGTTTGAATTCACCAGCTGCTCCATGGAAACCCTATGGGCAGTTCTACTCTAGGAGTGGGGATTGGCTTGAAGGCAACCGGTTTGGTTTTGGTTTATATGAAAAACAAGACAGACATTATATTCTGCAGTTCAGCTCTCCTGAATGTGGAAATTATATGGATTCCCTCCCTCCACCCCATTCTTGAAGTTTTATTTTAAATGTGATTCAGTGGGCTGAATTCTGACTCCTCCTGAATTCACGTTCTTGGAGTTTCAGGAACCTGATAATGTTTTCCTTTCCCCTTTGGCTTCAAATGTAAAAATATAGAAAAACAACACAAAGAAAACGAAGAGTCATTCTTCAGTCTCCCAATTAAGATAACCACTCTGAACGCTGGGCCGTGGAGCCTTCCCGAATGTCATCTCTGTGTACCTACATATACACTTATTAATTCCTTTTTTTTTTTTCCCCCAGATTAGGGTCATTCTCTACCTACTAGAAAACCCTGACTAAAGGCTAGAAAATAAGCCCTGGTTAAATAAAAATGAAAGAAAAGTTAAGCCAGCTGCATTATTGAAGAGTTGATAGACCTGTCGCAACAGCAACAAACACGGATGAAGCAATTAGGAATTTGATGAAAATAGATAAGAAAACCCCATTGGAATAATGAGGCCTGCCCCACTGAACACCTGCTTATAGTCTTAATTGTGTCTTAATGAGACGCTACAGAGGTCTTCCAACAACAACAAAAATCAATACTGGATCAATATGGATAGACATGTTGGGTACGACCTTTTGTCCTACAAGAGAGTTAACAGCTGGCTTTAGTTTTACTGGGATTTACTTAAAGACCTACAATGGTAAATAAAGGCACATTTAAGACTATTGGCCTGGTTTGATTTAGTGAGTTTGGCAGGTGGCAGTGCCTTTCCATGACATATGGCTTTGAGAAATTACATCAATATATGCATACAATGTGCCTGTCCCTCTAGTTCCTGCATCAAACTAATTAGTAAAGAATCCCTGGGTTAACATTTTAGAAGCAAATGTTCCCCAGCGCTGGTGGAAGAAAACATCGTGAAAAGGCAACAGGGAAAAGAGTCAAAAGAGCTTGAGAAGTTTGGCAGGGAATTTCTAAGAGTGCAACGCCCGGCTAGACAGACAGGCACCAATATTTTCTTGTGATCCTACAACATAGCCAGGCATGTTGAATGAGGTATTGCTACTTTCTTCTTTTCAAAGATAAATCACTTAGAATAGTAAATAAAAGACCACACCCTGGTTCTATCTCAAATGTTCCCATCAGGAGACTTAGACAGCGTGTTCCTTGTAGTAAACGAGAAGTTCTGATATCCTTCAGAAGGATGTGAAATGAAATGGAGATACAGATAAACTGTTCTGAGGATGTTTGATGCTGTACCCTTTTTCATAGTTCATATTTGGTAGCTATCAAACAGCATAGAAAATCTCAACACTGTATATGGTAAAAACTAAACATGGATTTTAGCCTGGGTTTGCTTTTTAAATTTTATTTGTTTTCTTAACAGGCTAATGTGTAGAGTCACGTTAAGAAGAGCAAGTGGTAATTTTTATAGGAGCCACAATTAAATAACGCATGTTATATTTTAAAATTAATTTCACAGAAGAAATGCAGGTTCTCGCAAATTATAGAAATCCGTACTTTTGGTTTCCTATGCAATATTCTGTAGATCACATGCAGGAAGAAAACATGAGTTCCTGGCATATCTGCACGAGAATTTAAGCTATCTTCAAAACAATTTCTATCTAGCAGTTCCCGCAAAGTTCCCTGAAGGCTACCTGTTTGCCTCTTTTATTATTTTTTGGTGATATAAGAAATGTTCTACTGATAGAAAATTAAAAAGCATTGTAAATCTGCAAGGTCTATTGGGATGAGGATATTGTACTTGTTTGAATATTGGATATTTTGAAGGTCATTTCACTTGCTTCCACACAGAGCTCAGTTGACGCAATTCCAGACACGTTAAACTTTTTTAAACTTCAGGGGCAGAATGCCCAGGTAAAGTGTATCAGTTTCTTTTTGAGTTTCACATTCTTACAGCTTGGTAGGGTTACAAATAGACTATAGTTTACATGGGTAAGTAACTACGTTAAAAGTAACATTTATCAAACTCAACGCATTAACATTATAATACTGTCAAAAGCCATTAAAATAGAGCTAACCAAAATAAACTTTTAATACAGAGGGCCAAGATACAGTCCAATGACTTTTTAATCTGCACCCCAACTAGGAAAAATTATCCCATTTCAAACGCCACAACGCATATCCACCCAAGGGGAAATCTTTTACATCTTTTCTTTAAGAAAAGAGACGACAGTATTCACTTTGGGCAACGTCTATACACACACACATGCAAAATACAGTCTAGAAAGCCAACTCAGTCTAGCTTTCGGAGGTGAAGGAAAAAAGTGCTTGGAAATCTTTCTTGTTCACAGAACCTTTCAATCACCTAGCAACCTCTCTTACTGCTGTTTTTAATTTCGAACATTCAGCCTTCAAATTCAAAAGATTTGACGGAGCCGACGCAAAGTGTCGCTTCAAAACGAAAACGGAAACGAACACTGAGGCTTTTCACAGATTTGAGTAAAGTGGTCCCTACCTTTTTTTGGCGAGTACGATGGCGACGGGGCTTGAGCAAAAGTAGGCTTTTCTTCAGTGAAATATTCAGGTTGGCTGTATTGACTCAGGGCCATGTCCAAGTCAGAGTCCTTGCTTTTAAACATGTTTCCAGGGTAACTACAGGTATAAGGCTGATTCACTGCCCAGGCCTGTTCCATATATATGTTGTTACTGGGCATAGCCTGAGCATCGCAACCACTGAAAGCCGGACTGTCTTCCAAACACGCGTAATAGTCAGTGGACTGCATGTAGCAATTGCTGCCGGCAGCTGGGTGCACTTCATACATTTCTTGCATGCAGTAGTTCATTTTGTTGCCCTGGTTCAGTTTCTACTTTACATATACACACACTCTACGCATGCATTCACCGGCCCCATACACCCCGAGAGCGGGGCATATACGCTGAGGAGCTTACATACATACACATGAAACGAAAAGGGAGAGGAATAACCAGCAACACCACTGAGACAGCCACGCAGCCTGCTTTCCTTTGGAATAGCACCTAAGGTGCTACGATCCTATCTAGGCTGAGGTGTCTTTTGAGCTCTCTGCCATTCAAACATATTAGAAAGCAGATTTATAACTATCAAAGGTCTTAAGCTGTGACTGCAGCTAATTCCTGGGGACAATGGCAGGGCAGGTAGGAATGACCTCTACTCAGCTAGGGTAGTGACAGCGGGAATGTTTATGTCAGTCTGACGCTGGAGAGATTCATTTTATATGCTGTTTTTAACCCCTTTCAACATGATTAGAAAATGATTACTCAGCCGGGTGCATTGTTATGTCACTTTGGTTGACAACTTAAGCATGAAGCGTTACAAAGACATCTTAGAGAATATCCGTGGATATACAGAAAATCCTAAAATCAATAACCTAGTTTATTAGTATGAGCCAGAGAAAATCTGGTAGTAACGAACTTGATGTCTGACTCCGAAACAATAATCTAGCTGTACAAACGTTAGTGGTTGAATCCGTTGTTAAATGCTACTGACTGGCTTTTAAGAGTTGGAGCCAAGCACCTTCGCACTGGTTTTTAAAACACGCCAATGGAAGCCACAGTTGAAAATGCTGCTGGAGTGTGTGAGTGATTGCTGTTCTCTTCCTTACAATGGACAATTCCCTAAATCATTAGCATTAATCTACACGAGATCGAAAGCTTAAATAACTTCACTTAATTCTGTCTTCGTGTTTTGTTTGTAAGCGTGTAAGGGACAGCGTGTGGCCAATTCCCCTATAGGAAAGAATCTTTCGATTGTACTTAACAGCACTCTTATCAGTGCTATATGGAAAACTGTGTACACCTATTGCTTTAGTCCCATTCACATCTGCTTTTGAGAGTATTTTCAAGCTTTAATATGATTTAAGTACTATTTACGTCCTTGGCATTTAAAGATAGGGAGCCCAAAGGGAAATATATTTTCTATGAGTCTGCATATCTTTTAACTGAGATGTTAACAAATATAAAATTAGACTGCAAATGCTTGCAAAGAAAATTACTAATGGTATTTTCTCCATGTGAATGGATGGTGGCCAGTATGCTCACCTGCGTGTGTGTATCCTCGATCATGGTGCAGTAAGGGAGGAAATTGCTTTCTTTTAAGCCATGGGTTCTTTCTCTTTCTTCTGGAGACTCAATGTACAGGGCTGGACCTCAGGCAGTGACGTTTACAGCTGGGCTCCTGCTCTCTCTGAGTGTGTGATCTCATTGGTACTTCTCTCTTTAAAGGCTCACAAACAATGTGAGGCTGTAATACTCAAAGTGAGAACACTTTGGACACATAAAGCCAAAACCAAACGCATTGCTGTCTAGTCGATTCTGACTCATAGTCAGACCCTACAGGACGGATAGAATTGACCTATAGGATTTCTAAGGACTGGCTGGTGGATTCAAACTCCCAACCTTTTGGTTAGCAGCCAAGCTCTTAACCACTGCACCACCAGGGCTCCATGTAGCTCCGGTCAATTGCAATTGCAACATATAGGGCAAGGACATGTACAGAGAAGGGAGGGAAACATTTATGGAGTGTCTATCAGGTACACAGCAGGGAGGTGGTGGCCACAGAGATGGCTGTCCTAAAAAGCAAGCAGGGTTTCTGCCACTATGCAAAGTCAACTTATAGTGCAAGTGAGTCCTTAACTGCTGAGGAGTTAAAATGTGGTACAGTGCTGAGGATTTTATAAACCAGTTGCCATCAAATCCATTTTCTGACTCACCGAAACCCCATGTGTGTCAGAGTAGAACTGTGCTCCACAGAGTTTTCAATGGTTGATTTTTCCGTAGTAGATTGCCAGGCCTTTCTTCTGAGGTGCCCCTGGGTGGACTCAAATCTCCAACTTTTTGGTTAACAGAGGATTTTATAAATGTGCCTCTTTTACCACATTGGAGCCATCGACTCCGAGGGAGAGGGTGAGGAATTAGAGGACAAAAACAAAAGACAAGAGAAAATGAGGGAAGAAACCTAGGCCGGTTCACGTGTTTAGTAATAAAACTCCTTGCATAACTGCAAGTGAACTGTGAAAAAAGAAAAAAAAATTCTCTAAATTGATATATTTAAACCTGGAAAGTGAATTGCAACAACCTAGAGAGCTGAACGTTACCATAAGGAATAATGAGCACAGCTAACAGTTTAATAGTGTTTTTCCTTTCTGATTACTCTTAAAACAAATAAAAGATTTATCTAACACAAGTGTTGTTAGGAACACATACCCATAACATCACAATTAACATTTTCTCCCTACTGAAAATGTCAAAACATTTCATTGGAAGCAATGACTATTTTCTGAAAACCCCAGGAAAAAGGATCCAGGCCTTATGTTTTTTGTCTGATTTCATTTATTTATCTCAAATTTCCCAAAACTAATCTGAAAATTAACCTTTCAATAAAGCGGTTCTCTTTCCTGGCAAACATACATGTTCAAAGACCTCTTTTGCTGGTTGGGAGCTACATGTTGACACCATCCAGTTTTGCAATTGTGCCCAGTATATTTCCTGGCTCAGTCTCTATTTCATTGAAGGCATACATCCAAGCAATTTCTTGCTTTTTACCAGTAACAATATCAGCGAAAGCCAGAGCCTCAACTTTCATTCCAAAGGAACACTGAAAAACAATTTTCTGAAATCTCTAAATGTGTTTGAAAAATCAACGTCATCCTTCTCCCTCCTCCCTTCAAACTGGATATCCATACAGCAGTGTAAAAGGAAAGAATACCCCCTGAGAAGCTTTATGTCTCTCAATTTTGACTAAGCATTTGGAAGACCCCTGGGAATCAACAGAATCTTTTTTGAATTACAAAAATCCTGAATTCCCTCAGCTATCTTGGAACAGGAGAACATTTCAAAACATTTTTAAGAGAACTCATTTCCTCCACAAACTCTTTGGAGAAAACAATATAAAAATTTTTGAAATACACTCTTCTCATACACAGTGGGAATGCTCTAACTAACCCATCGCTATCGAGTCAATTCTGACTAATGGCGACCTCATGTGTTATAGAGTAGACACGCTCCACAGCGTTTTCTTAGCTGTAATCTTTATGGAATGGTTAAATACTTGGCGGCTCACAAAGAGGTTGGCGGTTAGAAACCACCAGCCGCTCCGTGGGAGAAAAGGCCTGGTGATCTGCTCCTATAAAGATTTAACCAAGAAAAACAAAACAAAACAAACCCGCAGCCATCAAGTTGATTTCGACTTATAGTAACTCTATTTTGTTTTTTTTATAGGACAGAGTAGAACTGCCCCACAGGGTTTCCAGGGCTGTAATCTTTACAGAGGCAGACTGCCACATCTTTCTCTTGGGGAGCGGCTGATGGTTTTGAACCACTGGCCTTTTGGTTAGCAGCTGAGCACTTAACCACTGTGCTACCAGGGTTCCTCCATAAAAATTACAGCGTAGGAAATTCTCTGGGGCAGTTCTAACCTGTCATACGGGAGTGCTGTGAGTTAGAATTAACTTAACGGCATACAACAATCTTTATGGAACAGTCTTATGGAAGCAGATCAGCAGGCCTTTTTTCCCTGTTGCTGCTGGGTGAGACTGAATTGCCAATTTTTAGGTTAGTAGTTGAGCGTAAACTGTTTGCACCACCCAGGGACCTGGGAAATATTCTTTATTTGTAATAAACGCATGAGACTTTCATTCCTGTTAACTGAAAATGGCATTCAACATTCACATTGAATTTGAAATGTGTCCCCTCACACCTGACAGAAGCAATCACATCCTGTCACCTGTGATTGATCCTGCAGGTTTCTCTGCAAAGTTGATACGGCAATTTAAACATACTATGTGTCACAAAATGAGGTGAGCCTTCAGTAGAGTTGTTTTCTTACTTCCCTGATTGATTGCTTCAATTTAGTTACTTAAAGAGAAGCATAAGAGTTATCTGACCCACACTGTATCAAGCTGCCTTAAATAAACTCAGGAGGGCTTTAATAATTCTCATTCCAAACCAAACCCACTACTGTTGAGTCGATTTCGACTCAAAGCGACCGTACAGGACAGACTAGAATTGCCCCATAGGATTTCCGAGGAGTGCCTAGTGGATTTGAACTGCTGACCTTCTGGTTAGCAACTGAACTCTTAACCACGGCACCACTAGGCTCTTCTTTACTAATAACCAAACCAAAAACCCAAACCTGTTGCCATCGAGTCAATTCTGACTCATAGTGATCCTATAGGACTGAGTAGAACTGCTCCATAAAGTTTCCAAGGAGTGCCTGATAGGTTTGAACAGCCGACCTCTTGGTTAGCAGCTGTAGCACTTAACCACTATACCACCAGGGTTTCCCCTTTAGTAATAGAAACTCTAAATTTTACTTGGGTACATGGCCCCTGAAAAAAAACCGTTTCCCCCAGTCCCCTTGTACCCAGATGTGTCTGTGTGACTAACTTCTGGCCAATGAGATGTAAGAAGTGCTGTTAGGCAGTTTCTAGGAAACTTAAAAGACAAAATACAACCAGTAGGTGCCATTTGATTCTTCTCCTTTTTTTCCTTCTTCCTGCAGAAACCCTGGTGGGGTAGTAGCTAAGTGTTACGGCTGCTAAGCAAAAGGTCTGCAGTTCAAATGCTCTTTGGAAATTCTATGGGGCATTTCTACTCTGTCCTATAAGGTTGGTATGAGTCAGAATCGACTCAACAGTGGTGGGTTTTGTAATGGGATTTTGCTACCTGCAATGTGAATATGATGGCTGGAGCTCCAGCTACCATCTTGGTCTATGAGAATGAGGGCCATAATCTAGGATTGGTGGCAAAATGAGCTGAAAGGAGTCTAGGTGTCTGGAAGTGTCTAGAAGTTCACAGAACTTCCAGACAGCCAACTAGCCCTGACTGCCAACTTCTGGACTTCTTTTCTCAAGAGAGGGAAATAAACTTCTTATTTTGGTCACAGTTTTCTCATTGATACAACAGTACCTACCTCATAGGTTTTTGTGAAAATTAGATTAATATAATAAGTAAAACATTTAGAACAGTGACTGACATAGTAAGATAACTATATGTGAAAAAAAAAAAAAGAAAGAAAATTTCATAACAATAATTATTGAAATGCCTTAAACCCTGTCTTGGTCTACTTTGTTTTCTCACTAAGTTAGAGGTCAGGAAACTGAGGCTTGTGAGTCAGATATGGCCCATGACCTGTTTACGTAATTAAAGTTTTATTAGAATGCAGCCACACTTATTTGTTTACACATTGTCTTTGGCTGCTTTTGTGCTACACCAGCAGAGTTGATTAGTTGTCCTAGAGACCTTATTTCCTTCTGAAAATATTTTACTATCTTGCACGATACAGAAAAGGTTTTCCAACCCCTGTTCTAGGTGATCTCATCCTGTCTCATGATTTTAAGTGACAATTACGATGATGACATCCAAATGTATATCTCTATCCCAGATGTCTCCTCTGAAACCAGAATCTTATAGCCAAGATGGCGACTTGATGTCTTCATTTGCTCAAGCAGTAGCCATCTTCAACTCAATTCTTTCTAAAATCTGTTCCCACAGTCTTCCATCTCAGTACCACCATCCACTTGGTAGCTTAAGCAAAAAGCCATGGAGCCCCTCTTTTCCTCACTACCTGTATCAATCCACTAGCAAGTTTGTTGGTTCTTTCTTCAAAATACGCATTTAATCCAACCACTTCTCTCTACCTCTGCTGCTATCACCCTAGCCCAAACTGCCAGCAATCTCTTACCTGCACTCCCAAAATGGCCTCCTAACTAGTCTTGGCCCACTTTAATTCTTTCTTGATAAAGCAATCAAAGAGTGATGCTTTAAACATGCATTTCAGATCCTGTCACTATCCTGCTTAAAACCTTCAGTGGCTTCATTGCATTTAGAATAAAATACAAACTCTGTGATGAGCTGGCCCTTCCCCACCTCACGTCAGATTTCACCTTCTCTTATACTTGTCTCCAGCCAAAATGCTGTCCTTGCTGTTCTTGAACATCCCAAGTTCTTCCCTCTGTCTGAAATGCCCATCCCCTCAGCCCTTCGCAAGACAGAGTCCTTCTCATCCTTCAGAACTTAGCTTACGTGTCACTTTTTCTGGGTTTCAGGAGTCCCTTGATTCCATTTTAAGACTGAAGGTGCCTGACACTCATGACTTACACGATGATGTCTGACTCTCTGAGAAAAAAAAAATGGAAAAACTATAACTACTATTATCTCAAGTTACACCAAGATCTTTGTGCATTTTTTAAAAAAAAGATAAATTTTATATATTACAATGAATGTAATATCTAAGGCTTGCAAATTTGCTGTGAAACATCTGTCTGTCTGAAACTGAGCCAGTTTACTCTTTTATATATTTGCTACTAAAGAACAGAGATAGATCTGCTTAAAAAACCTACCTCGATTGAGGTTATGGAATTATGAATGGGTATCATCCCTGTGGGAAACCCTGGTGGCGTAGTGGTTAAGTGCTACGGCTGCTAACCGAAGGGACGGCAGTTCGAATCTGCCAGGCACTCCTTGGAAACTCTGTGGGGGCAGTTCTATTTTGTCCTATAGGGTCGCTCTGAGTCAGAATCGACTCGATGGCACTGGGTTTGTTTTTTTGGTTTATCATCCCTGTTAATCATCTCTGCTCCAAGAGAAGCTATAAACAGGGTCAAAATATCTGCTGCCCGTTTCCTTAAATTGAGGATAGATTCTTTATAAATGTAAAGGTATGGGGGTCCAGATCTTACCATTTGAGTGCTCAAAGCGTATGTGAATGTTATCTAATAAATATTTTGGGAAACTAAAGGGACTCAAGGGTGCCTAACAACAACAATGAGGGGATCACAGAACAGCTCTGAGCATGCGCTCCTGGTCTTTCAAAATCTGTAATCCTCTGACTCATTGCTTTTTCAAAAAGACTTGAAATTAGTCCAATTTCAGAGATGTGAGCAGGGGCAAGCGCCTGGTACTTTGGGAACACTCTACCTTAAAGTAGCCTTCCTCACTCCCTCTCCTCAAACATATATGGTGAATTTATGGTGACAGAGGCCTGGTGGTGTAGTGATTAAGAGCTTGGCTGCAATCAAAAGGTCAGTAGTTCGAATCCACCAGTTGCTCCTTGGAAACCCTATGGGCCAGTTCTACTCTATCCTATAGGGTCTCTATGAGTTGGAATCAACTCTTACACTTCCTCCAGGATCCTAGCATATTACAGCTGGAACTTCTGAGCTGTACATTCCATGTGTATTTTATTTGACTTATGAGGAAACTGAGCCTTAGAGAGATACAGTGGTTTTTAATTGTCATGTAGTTGGTGGTAGGAGTAAGATCAGAACCCACCTCTGCTTTGACTGTCTCGGTCTTCCTGCTCCAGGATGGGCTCTTATTTTTCCAACTGGCCATAGTGCTTTAGGTTTACCAAACTGCCATGGAGGGAGGAGATTAAGGGGATTTGTCCCAGGCCCTCGCACTGACTCTCCCTCCTCAGGACTTCTGCCAAATTTTATATAAAATTTTGGGTTGCTAGGGTCATGCCAAAGTCTAACCATTTTAAAACGTTTCACTTCTCAGTCCTAGATGTGTTAATGGACATGATTCACCCTCCCCTCAGTGGCTGTAATTGTGTAATTCTTATTAAATGAACATAAAGGCCACTGGGCTAATATTCAGATGATGTTCCCAAAGTGGTCCAATAATATCCATCCCAAGAGATGCTTTGAAGAAAAAAAGAGGCTCTATGGTCAAGAGTTTGGGAAATAACATTACGTATACCACTCTTGGAGATTCATACAAGAAGACTGTTGAACTCTGTAAGATTTTGAATAACTCAGCATTTCACAAACAGGTTTGATCGTAGAACCCTGTGTATTTTGTAACATCTGTTACAAATGTTCCATGAAACAGACTTTGAAAAACACAGTACTGTACTCTGCTGGATATATGCTGTAGCTAAGGCCCTTTGCAAAGATGTCACCTTGAAGACTAAGGTGTGCCTGACCCAAGCCATGGTGTTTTCAATTGCCTCATATGCATGAGAAGGCTGGATGATGAATAAGGAAGACCGAAGAAGAAAGCACGCCTTTGAATTGGTGAAGAATATTGAATATGTCATGGACTGCCAAAAGAAGGAACAAATCTGCTTGGAAGAAGTACACCCAGAACGCTCCTTAGAAGCAAGGATGGCGAGACTACGTCTCATATACTTTGGACATGTTATCAGGAGGGATCAGTCCCTAGAAAAGGATATCATGCTTGGTAAAGTAGAGGGTCAGTGAAAAAGAGGAAGTCTCTCCATGAGATGGATTGACACAGTGACTGCAACAATGGGCTCAAGCATAACAATGATTGTGAGGATGGTGCAGGAATGGGCAGTGTTTCGTTCCATCGTACATAGGTTTGCTGTGAGTCAGAACCAATTTGATGGCACCTAACATCATCATCAACGACAACAAGGCCCTTTGCCAGGTTACATCACCTGGAAGAATGGTGTAATTCCAGATGACACACTAAGAACAGAGAAGGCGAGGCTGGGAAGCTGTTGAAGGGGAGTGTCTTTTGTTTGGTCTTCACCAAGAAGGAAAGCTACTGGCCAGAAGATTGGACAGTCTCTTCCTTTGGAAGAAACAGGCTGGACACATGGATGTCCGTAAGGAAAAATAAGGTCAGGGCCTCTGGCCTCTGGGGCTGAGTGTGTTTTGGTAAGAATGGAAACCTGTATGCTCAAAGCTCTCCTCTTTAAAACATCTTGTACTCTAGATTTTTTTCTCCTTTAGTAGTTAGTAAAAGCTTTTTGACAGTTCCAGCTTTGAAAAGAGTACCAAGGGGAGGCTTTTGTTCACAATCCATCACCAAGCAAAATTTGCTTTTACTAAAATGTGCTTGAAAAAGTGGCAATGTGTTTTACTAGCATAAAGGAAATGAATTCTGGTCTGGTGCTACAGAATGAGAACCCTGCAGTGGGAACAGGTATACTCTTGGGGCTCAAGCTAATGGAAGAAGTTGCAATAATTGAATTGAGAGATTTCCAAGGGGGGAAGGAGACTTTCTTCAAGGCAGTTCTGGTGGACCCCTCGACCTGGATAATGCTCTGTCCACGTCTAAGATTTAGAGGTTGAATGTTCTATTTCATTAAGGTGGGAGGGGTGCCCCAGCATGTTTATGCAAAAGCCCAGTTCTGAGAGCCTTTTACTAGATGAAATACGGCAATTTATAGCATGAGTGAGTTAAAGAAAACAACCTTTGTCATTCCACAAAGGTTTCTGAACTGACTCCAAAATCCTTAGGTCAGTGGTTCTCCACTGTGGTCCTTTCCATAGCAGCGTTAACATCACCTGGAGCTTCTCAGAAATGCAAATTCTTGAGCCCGACCCTATTCCAACTGGATCAGAAGCTCTGGGGCCTGGGACCAGCAAGCCCTCCAGAGGATTGTGATGCAGGCTATTGTCTGAGAACCACTGCTTTAGAGAAGGCTCAAGTTATCCTGTAAGCCGGTCTCTGTTAAATTTTCCAGCCTTGCAGCCTGCCACCTTGAACCCTGGGTTTTCACAGCTCCTTTCAGTCTTCTGTTGCCTCCTGATCCTGGCAGGTCTATTTGCCTGGTCTTTGACCTGAAACTTTTTAGGCCTAATTACCAGTTAACCAGTTGCCATTGCGTTCATGGCAGCCTCATATGTGTCAAAATCAAACTAGGCTCCATAGGGTTTTCAATGACTGATTTTTATAGCCATTTAGTTGCCCTTATGTCATTTTTTTTTTTATTGTGGTAAATATATAACAAAACATGTGCCATTTCAACATTATTCATACGCACAATTCAGTGACATTAATTATGTTTATTACATTGTTCAACCATCACCATTATCCATTTCCTTATGCCATTTATAGCTCATGCTGGGGACTGGGATATTGGAGGGCTATGGTGACTTGACATTTTTCATGGTTTGTCGCTTATCCTCCTTGTTGGATCCACAAACTTAACCGTCTCAGATAACGGAATATATGCACTCAAAATATTAGTAAACATCCTTGATGAATATTTAGTCCATAAAATTCTCTCTTGCATTTTGAGAAATAATATGTAGTCTGATTTTAGCCTCAAGTCAACACTTGTTCCATTTAAGTTTTCAAGTAATGGGTTGTAGGGCCTGACATTCCTGGGTCCATTTGGTGCTTTTTCAAGGCCTCCCTTCCATAGCATTTCCAATGGATGGAAGAGTGTTGGTTAATGGCTGGCGTTCTAGCATGGTGTCTTGCATGTAAGAGGTACTCAGGATGAAGATTAAGGGTTTTGCTCTGAATGATATTTCCAAGGCCAAAGGCAAATCATAAAGTCCCCTCGTGCTTTGAAAGGATGAGTTACCATTAAAAAAAGAGCTCAGGATCTAGACCAAATGAAAAATGTACGTACACAAAAGAGAATATCAAATAGCATTCTTAATGTTGCGGATTGATATAAAAGTGAGGCTTTTGAAATATATTTCAGACCACTGTTCACCTCACTGAGTTCTTGTCTTTTCTAAGCCAACAATGGAATGTCCAATCTTTTCATAAACGAACATTCGATTCAAAAAGCAAACCTTTAATGGCTCTAACATAGCCTGCTGTGGCTTGAGCACTACAGACTAGAAAATACACAATAAAATTTCATTTTTTGTGTAACTTTAATGAGTTAACGTTGTTAGGTGCCATCAAGTCGATTGTCAACTCATAGCGAACCACAGTGACAGAGTAGAGCTGCCCCGTAGGGTTTTCTAGGCTCTAATATTTACAAGAGCAGAGGGCTAGGTCTTTTCTCCCGTGGAGCTGCTGGGTGGGTTTGACCCACCGGCCTTTCAGTCAGTAGCTGAGCGCTAAACCATGGCATCATTGTGTAAATAACGATGGTGAAGCCTACTGTACAGTATCTTCATAACCCAACAAGACTGCTGGGGAGAGGTGTTTCTACTCCTTTTACAGTGTGAAAACTGAAGTGCTGATTTTCTCACACTTAAAACAGCGACTACGGGAAGAAGTTAGCATCCCAACTCATGCCCTTGAATTACTATTCTGGAACTCATTTGTCTCACTTCCCCACACTGCTTCTCTAAGTAGATAATTATTTTAATGCTTTCAAAGTTCTGGGTGACTAATTCTTTAGCACAGACGCTAAGATCAATGTGATAACCTATTAGGTTTTTCCAAAGAGGTCCTTAATTTCATGCCACTTCATGTATTTATTTTGTTGAATATTTGTTTCCCACCATCTCCAGGAAAAAAAAAAAATATGCTCTTCATTATTTTATGTTTTTAATGAATATCATTTGTAATTTGCACGAATACCACATAGCGGCTTGTTTTTTGTATTTTTAAATTTTCATAACTTATAACAAATAGAGGAGCCCTGGTGGCGCAGTGGTTAAGAGCTTGGCTGTGAACCAAAAGGTTGGCAGCTCGAATCCACCAGACACTCCTTGGAAACCCTATGGGACAGTTCTATTCTGTCCTGTGGGATCACCATAGGGTCACTATGAGTCAGAATTGACTCAAAGGCAATGGGTTTTTGGTGTAACAGATACATTTTCCCTTAGTTTAATATGTTAAGCTTATTATTTCATCGTAATTCACTCTGATGGACTTGATTTGAAATGATGGGCAGTCGGTTGAGCAGAATGGTTTTGATATTTAACAGCTATAGTGTCCTTTTTTTTTTTTTAGTGCCAGAATAACATATCAAGGATTAATTTTAAAACAAATTTCCCTAATTATAGGTATGTTTTCAGTGAATAAGTTATCTTCATTTACTTTGCTTTTTCACCGTTGAGAACACTACTGCAAACAACAGACTGCCATAATTGATGTAGTTCTCAAAAGATGTACAATTTGTTCATAAAAGCTTCCAGTCCTACACTTATACTTGAAATTGTTACAAAGAATAAGTGAAAATAAAAAGTTCAAACAAAGCACTAATACATACTACAACATGGATGAACCCCCAAAACAGTATGCTAAGTGAAAGGTACTGGTCATAAAAGACCACATATTGTATGATTCCATTTTTTGTCAAATGTCTAGAAAAGGCAAGTCAATAGAGACAGGAAATGGATAAATGGTTGCCTAAGGCTGGATGCGGAAACCCTGCTGGTGTAGTAGTTAAGAACTACGTTTGCTAACCAAAAGGTTGGCAGTTCGAATCCACTAGGCGCTCCTTGGAAACTCTATGGGGCAGTTCTACTCTGTCCTATAGGGTCGCTATCAGTCGGAATCGACTCAACGGCAATGGGTTTGGTTTGGTTTTTTGGTAAGGCTGGATACAGGAATGGGAAGTCATTGAAACTAGTTCAAAAAGCTCCTTTTTGAGGCGATGACAATGTTCTAAAAGAAGACTGTGGTGATGGTTCTACAACTCTGTAAACACACAATCACTCAACTGTACACTTAAAACAAGGAAATTTTATAGTATGCAAATGATACATTGATGACGCTTTACAAAGATAGATGTGGGATTATAAATAGCTTGAGCTAATTAAAACTGATTACCATAAAAAATTAAAAAGCCCACATCATTTATGTATCAATACTATGTATGTTATTTTCCCAGGTCCACTGGAGGATACATGGTAAGAGGAAGACATAGACCTACCTCTAAAATTTGCAACCCAACTAAGAAGACATATCAACAAGGGGAAAACAATGTCTTATACACTGAACACTTTAAGGGTTAAATGAACATACAGTAAAATGAAATTATTGTTTCTCAAACAATGTAGGTTAAATTCTTCATTATTATTCTCTAAGACAAATGTTGGCTGATAGAATTTTCATCGTAGTTTGGTCATCAACAGAGTTGCTGCTCATTTCAAGTCTAGACTCAAAGCTCTTCCAACATGTCTGCCTGAAAATCCTATGCAGGGGGAGATGCTGTGTCTCATTTAACTTTCTATTCTCAGCACACAGTACAGTATTGGGCACATAAGATACACTCAAAAAAAACATTTTTGGTACAAATCAAGATTCACTCAATCGCTGGTGAATCAAATAGGCACGTTCAGAAGGCACAATGACATCAGGCAGAGCACAGACAGTTCTTTAAAATAAGATTTTATGACCACATAAAGGAAGGAGTGTTTCATTCGGATACGGGATAGAGAAAGAAGCCCAGAGGAAGTGATATTTGAACTGAGCCTTGAAGGGTGAGTAGAAAAAAAGAGGATTTGTAAAAGAATTTTTGTTGGTATGCTGAGAAGCAAAATCTGGAAATACTGAATTGAAATTCTTCATTTTATTTCAAAGTCAAAATATTCTAGAAAGCTATGCGGGTAACTATCAAGATTAACTTTAGGATACAGCCCCAATCTTAGTTGTTTTATAATTTAATAGGACTGGGTTATGGAAGAAAAAGAACGTCCAAGTAAATGAGAAGAGAATAAAGTGACAGGTCTGTTTGTTATCCTCAAAAATGTCTTCAGTCTGTGGAGGATCTGCTTCCCACCCCTAACACAGAGAAAGGCATCCCCCAGGTAAGCATCATCCTGTCATGCCACCTTGAAAACGTCACACGTGACACAGATACAAATAACTTCTTTCTTGAGACATTCACACTAAGAACACTGAATGGGTGTTTAATAATAGGACTTTTAGAAAATATACTTTCTTCCAACCCAGTGAGAGAAAGCTCATGAATAAAGATACAAGCCTCTCACAGGAAGATGTAGATAGTCCAGAAAAGTCGGTAATGATTTTTCGAATAGCATACTTAAATTAAAACTTTTTATAGGGACAAATATCACGTGATACAACAGTCTTCTGTTATTATTTCTGCTCAAAATGCATAATCTGAATTTCATCACAAAGAAACATCAGTCGAAGTCAAATTGAGGGACAGTCTACAAAATAATTGGCCTATGTTCTTCAAAAATGTCAATGCCCTAGAAGACAAAGAAAGGCTGTGAAATTGTTCCAAATTAAAGAAGACTAAAGAGATACGAAAATGAAATGAAATGCATGATTCTGGAGCAGAAAAAAAGTTGTTATAAAGGCCGATCAGTGAAATTTAGATAGTCTGTAGATTAAAATTAGATAATAAAAAAAAGAAAAAAATTTTTTTTTTTTAAATTATCTAATAGTATGCATTAATGTTACATTTCTTGATTTGGATAATTGTACCATGATTTTCTAAGAGAATTTCGATTTTTAGCAAAAGTGAAGTATTTAAAGGGGTGTAATGTCTCAAATGGTTCTGAATAATAACAATAATGTGTATATATACAAACATATATGTACATACACGTAGAATGATAAGGCAAACGTGGCAAAATATTAACGATTGGTGAATCCAAGGAAAGAGTATATGGGAGTTCTCTGAATTACTCTTGCAATCTTTTCATAAACCTGAAATGACTTCAAAATAAACCACAAAAGGAATTTAAAGGTCTGCTTTAGCAGATCTTCCAAGGAAACTTATACCTCACTCAAACTCGAGGACTTGGTGGTCCACCAATTTTGTTTTTCCAATTCAACATTTAGAAACAGAAATCCACTCAAATAATAAGCATACTTGTAGTAAAACAACAAGTAAAATCAAATAGCTTTCAATTCATCCAAGAAAAGTGTGTTATGCTGAATAACACAATTTCCTTATTTTTTTAGTGGTGATCACCAGGCCTATTCTTGGTATTGCAAAACCAAAACCAAACCAAACCTATTGCCATCGAGTCAATCTGGACTCATGGCAACCCCATAGGACAGAGTAGAACTGCCCCACAGGGTTTCCAAGGAGTGGCTGGTGGATTTGAATTGCCGACCTTTTGGTTAGTAGCTGAGCTCTTAACCACTGGCTTTAAAAAAATCATAGAATGGGCGTACGTAGGGGCAGATGTTGTCGTTGTTTGTTGTTAGGTGCCGTCAAGTTGGTTCCAACTCATAGCGACCCTATGCACAACAGAACGAAACACTGCCCGGTACTGAGCCATCCTTACAATCGTTGTTATGCTTGAGCTCATTGTCGCAGCCACTGTGTCAATTCACCTCGTTGAGGGTCTTCTTTTTTTCGGCTGACCCTGTGCTCTGCCAAGCATGATGTCCTTCCCCAGGGACTGATCCTTCCTGACAACATGTCCAAAGTATGTAAGACACAGTCTTGTCATCCTTGCTTCTAAGGAGCATTCTGGTTGTACTTCTTCCAAGACAGATTTGTTCGTTCTTTTGGCAGTCCATGGTGTATTTAATATTCTTCGCCAACACCACAATTCAAAGGTGTCAACTCTTCTTCTGTCTTCCTTATTCACTGTCCAGCTTTCACATGCAGATAGAAGACTCAAATACATAATGATCACTTCAAAGGAAAGTTATGAATGAGTATACCGTGTGTAACTCGGGATGGCTAACAAGAAAGCACTATTCCCCATGACCGGTCATAAATATGAAGTGGGATGAACCCAGTGCAGATACTTGTTTCCTTGGAAACCCATTCAATTGAAACTGCTGTAAAAATTAACATGTATTATTTTTTTCCCCTAAAGGGCAGAAGCTTCTTTTACTTACACAGTTTTGATCTTTAGTTTTATATCACAGGCTTATTATAATAAGTTCTTTCCAGAGCTAGGCAAACAAAGACCTAAATAAGTGTCTTTTCATTATTTCTATGCCTTGGCTTATAATATTATGAGTTTTATAGCTTCATATTAAGGGATAACTCTAGGCAGTTAGGATAAAATCTTCCACTTGCTGAATATTGCCATCTAGACTAATAACTTGTCAACCCACACACAATATCCTAACTCAAATACCGAGTGACTTCATTATATAGATAATTGAGTTAAATAGTCATATTTGCAGTACCCATCTAGCTCTTAAGAGGCAGTAAAGTTTAATAAAGGCAAGTCCCTTGTATAAGCCAATAATAGGTTAGAGGTTCACCCGAGATAATCTGTTTCAGATCAATCCCATGGAGAATGACCACGCTAGGTTTCTGACACTCACCATGAAAAAAGAAGAAAATTACTTGACTCAACATGACATACTTCTTGGATGAATCAAAGGCTATTTGATTTTACTTGTTTTATTGCAAACCTGCTTACTATTTGAGTTGCCTTCTGTTTTTAATAATTGAATTGGACATATCTATAAATACAGCTCATCATTAGAGTTAGCCACAGAATAGAATAACTGGAGAGAGAAGCCAGCCCTGTGTCAGAGCAGGTCATGTTGTTGTTTGGTGCCTGTCTTAGTCGTCTAGTGCTGCCATAACAGAAATACCACAAGTGGATCGCTTTAACAAAGAGAAATTTATTTTCTCATAGTCTAGTAGGTTACAAGTCCAAATTCAGGGCCTCAGCTCCAGGGGAAAGCTTTCTCTCTCTGTGGGCTCTGGAGGAAGGTCCTTATCCTCAATCTTCCCCTGGTCGAGGACCTTCTCAAGTGCAGGGACCCCATGTCCAAAGGATGCACTCTGTTCCTGGTGCTGCTTTCTTGGTGGTATGAGGTCCCCAACTCTCTGCTTGCTTCCCTTTCCTTTTATCTCTTGAGAGATAAAAGGAGGTGGTGCAGACCATACCCCAGGGAAACTCCCTTTATGTTGGATCAGGGAGGTGACCTGAGTGAGGATGCTGTTACAATCCCACCCTAATCCTCTAAGCATAAAATTACAATCACAAAATGTAGGACGACCATACAATACTGGGATCATGACCTAACCAAGTTGCTATACACATTTTTTGGGGGACATAATTCAATCCACGACAGTTCCGTTGAGTTGATTCTGAATCAGAGCAACCCTACATAGAACAGAATGAAACACTGCCTGGTCCTGAACCATCGCCACAGTCATTGCTATGTGCGACCCCATTGTTGCAGCCACTGCACTGAAGGTCTTCCTCTTTTTCTCTGACACTCTACTTGACCAAGCATGACAACCCTCTCCAGGGACTGATCCCTCCTGACAACATGTCCAAAGTACTTAAGATGAAGTATTGCCATCCTTGCTTCTAAGGAGCATTCTGGTTGTACTTCTTCCAAGACAGATTTGTTTGTTCTTCTGGCAGTCCATGGTATATTCTATATTCTTTGCCAACATGATAATTCAAAGTCGTCAATTCTTCCTTGATCTTCCTTATTTGTTGTCCAGCTTTTGAAAGTGTAAGAGGCGATTGAAAACACCATGGTTTGGGTCAGGTGAACCTTAGTCCTCAAAGTAACATCTTTGCTCTTTTATACTTTAAAGAGGTCTTTTGCAGCAAATTTGTCCAATGCAACACGTTGTTTGATTTCTTGACTGCTGCTTCCATGGCTGTTGATTGTGGATCCAAGGAAAATGAAATCCTTGGCAACATCAATCTTTTCTCTGTTTCTCATGATGTGGCTTATTGGTCCAATTGTGAGGATTTTTGTTGTCTTTATGCTGAGGTGTAATCCATACTGAAGACTGCGGACTTTGATCTTCATTAGTAAGTGCTTCAAGTCCTCTTGGCTTTCAGCAAGCAAGGTTGTGTCATCTGCATATCACAGGTTGTTAATGAGTCTTCCTTTGATCCTGATGCAGCATTCTTCTTCATATAGTCTGGCTTCTCAGCTTATTTGCTCAGCATACAGATTGAATAATTATGGTGAAAGGATACAACCCTGACACAGATCATAGTACAGGCAAAATCATTCCCCAACTTGCTTACTTTATATTCAAAGCCATTATTATTGGCTACCAAACCAAATTAGTTGTAGTTGAGCCAGTTCAACTATGGTGTCCCCATGTATGTAGGCTAGAACGCCACTCCATAGGGCTTTCAAGGCTGTGACCTTTCTGAAGCACATAACCAGGCCTGTCTTCCAAGGTGCCCCTGGGTGCGTCTGAACTGCTTAAGCATTTGCACCACCCAGGGACTCCTCTGCATCTTCAGGGCTACTCAAATCCCAAAGCCTCCCTACTCTAGAAAGGTAAAGAGATAAGGCAGTACTGGTCACTAACTAAATAAGTTTATTATGGAGATTGAGTATGTTTTCACAAACTGAAGAGGGAAGAAACCTAGACTTACTGGGGAGCTGAGAATAGGGGATGTGGACAGCCTGAAGTTTCCTATGTTCCCAGGATAAGGCTTCCTGAAGAGAAGAAGTAAGGACGCTAAAAGAGATGGTATAAAGCAACCAGTTTTCCAGTTCATCGTGGAGAAGATAGTGTGTATTTATTGGGCATATAGTTCAGGTTTTGGTGGCCAGTTTGATTTAATGTATTTTCCTCATAAGGGCACACTTAATTTATTTTATTTTTAAATTCACTTATTTTTTAAATTGTATTTTGTATTGTATTGTTGTTGAGAATAAACATAGCAAAACACACACCAATTCAACAGTTTCTACATGTACAATTCAGAGACGCTGATTACATTCTTTCAGTTGTACCATCATTCTCACCCTCCTTTTCTGAGTTGTTCATTCCCCACTAGCATATATCCGCTGCTCCCAAGGTTCCTACCTAATCTTTCAAGTTGTTGTCGTCAGTTTCATCCCATACAATTTTTTTTAAAAGAGCATAATGCTCAAGGCAGTCATTTTTTACTAGTTAAGCTAAACTGCTGTTTATTTGGTTTTAATAAAACTTCAGGAGATATTTTTTAAAGTTTAGAGATGATCTCAGGGCAACAGTTTCAGGGGTTGATCCAGCCTCCATCACTCCAGAAAGTCTGGCGTCCGTGAGAACCTAAAATTCTATTCTGCATTTTCCCCCTTTTGATCAGGATTCCTCTACAGAATTGTTTATTAAAATGTTCAGTAATGGTAGCCAGGCACCATCCAGTTCTGGTCTCACGACAAAGGACGCAGTGTTCACGGAGGTGATTAGCCATATCTTCCATATCCTCCTCCTATTCCTGGCTCTCCTTCCTCCTCTGTTGCCCCAGGTGAACAGAGACCAATTGTTGTGCCTTGGATGGCCGTTTGCAAGCTTTTAAGACCCCAGGCACTATGCCACATACTAGGAAGCAGAATAGAAGCACTAAATACTTTATTAGGCCAATTAACTGAGATGTTCCAGGAAGCCATGTACAATCAAACACCTCATGGGATCTGGTTCCTTAGTTTGGAGGTGTAGGGCACACTTAATTTTGAGTGAAGTTGTTCCAATTTTTAATTTGGAAATACGGTTATCATACTGAAGAGCTACTGTAAAATGGATGAGGGCACTGGTAATTCAGTGGTAGAATTTCCGCCTTCTACACAGAAGACCCAGGTTCCATTTTTGGGCAAATCACCTCATGTGTAGCCACCATCCAACCGCCAGCAGAGGTTTGTGTGTTGCTATGATGCTGAACAGATCTCAGGAGAGCTTCCAGACTAACCCAGGCTAGGACGAAAGTCCTGGGGATCTACTTCTGAAAATCAGTCAGCAAGAACCCTGTGGACCACAGCCGTCTGACCCACAATTCTGCATAGGGAAGGATCAGGACTGGGCAGTGTTTCGTTCTGTTGTGCATGGGGTGGCCGTGAGTCAGACTTACTCAATGGCAGCTACCAATAACTTAAAAATGGAGTGCAATTAACCTCTACTGGCAATTATCACCCCACTTAAAATCAGACGGACTGAGGGTTACAGAGGTAAAAAATTTGCCCTGAGCTGGTGAATAAAAAAGCAATAAATCAACCTAAGCCCGTGTGACTACAAAGCACACGATCTTCACATTAAAAAAAAAAAAAAAATCACACCAGTTATTCATTAATGTGCTCATGTAAAAAATCCTGATTGCAGTTATATATTGAGGCAATAAAGCATGCCTCTCTATTCCACCCTCTCCTTTTCAAGGTATTTACCCTTAAGAGGTTGATGTGTATCTGGGAAATTATTTCTATGCACACTCGTGTGCACATTACTTTACAGGCTTTTTAAATTATAAATCTACTTAACGCGTGCTTGCTTTCATTTCTAAAACCACCCGTTTAAAAATCTGTTTTTTTTTCTCTAATGGCTGCTTAAAAAAAAAAAAGACATTGCCATTGAGTTTATTCTGACTCATAGCCAACTTTATTTGAATATCCCCCTAGAGATGGACATTTAGATTGCTTCCAATTTTTCAGTAACAAAAGCAAAGATACAAAAAACACTGTTGAGCACACATCTTTGTGCCCTTTTATGAGTGTTTTTATGGGACAAAGTATGTGTCAGAGTAAAACCACTCCACAGGGGTTTCAAAGTCTGATTTTTGGGAAGTAGTTCACCACGCTTTTCTTCCGAGGTGCCTCTGGGTGGACTCAAACCACTAACCTTTCAATTAGCAACCCAGAGCATTAACAATTTGTACCATTCAGGGCTCCTTATACAATGATCAAACCAAAAAAATCAAACCCGCTGCCGTTGAGTTGGCCTTGGGAAGCCCAAATGCTTCATCCACTGCTCCAATTTGTCTCTCACTGAAAGCTGAAGCTGGGTGGAACAGAGCCTTGAAGTTCTGATACTTGCCTTCCTGGGTGGCACAAACATTGAAGCTCTCGAAGACTATCTAAATATTGGTGGTTTGAACCCACCCAGAGATGCCTTGGAAGACAGGCCTGGTAATCTGTTCCTGAAAGGTCACAGCCTTGAAAACTCTATGGAGCACAGCTCTACACACATGAGGTCACCATGAGTTGGAATCAACTCGAAGGCAGCTAACAACAGCCTTCCTTTGACATTGCACTATTTCCAATTTTTTTCCCTCTCCTCCACTCCAGTTCATGGCTTTTCTTTGCCTTTTTGGCCTTTACTCCTGCCTGCCCTGGTCTAGTTATGGAGTGCTCTTCCTTGCCTTTGAAGTTATCAAATCACACAGTTCTCTTAACACATGCCAGAAGCTGGTAGTGAGCTCTTATGGTCATGTTGATTGCTAAGGCTCCCAGAGTGCCCCTGAGGACTATGAATCAGGCTGATGGCTCTATGCTGGGACTGTAGATCCTGATGTATGGCGAGTAGGGGCAGAGTGGAGAGCAGAATTGGATGGAGCTCAAGCTTATTAATCCTCCACCCTCTACAATATTCATTCACCTGAAGGTGTCCTTGTAGTTTACTTAAGGCAAAGATAGCCATCACCCGCTGCAAATGTGAATGTCTGATTTGAAGGATTATAACACATACGACTTGGCTTTACGTCTCTTGTGTTTAGACTACTTTGTCATTTTGGTAAATGAGAACTGTGTATCATTGAAAATGGTCATCATTGATTTGATTAATTTTTCTCCTTATGAAAAGCATGAGTTAATAGTCTGCCCCTTTGCTGACATAAGATATCATTTTAAAAATTACTTTAACTTGTCTAAATCTTGGGGACTGGTTTAATAAATTATGGCACATCTATAAGCAAGAATAATCTATGGTCAATAAAGTCAGGTTTTAGAATAATATTTAATGACACAGGAAAATATTCATGATCTATTGTTAAGCATTAAAAACTGGTTAAAATGATATGACTAGTATGATTCCAAGTTTATAAAAAAATATACATGTATGGACAGAAAAAGGACTGAAATATAATAAAAATGTTAACAGTGCTTGTCGTGGAGAGATGAAATTACAAATGATTTTTAAAAATCATTTTTGTTGAGCTAAGAAGTTTCCTGAATTCAACCAAACGCTTCAAAGACCAGAGTAGCAGGGAAAGGGATTGGGGACCATAGTTTCAGGGGACATCTAGGTCAATTGGCATAACAAAATGTATTAAGAAAATGTTCTGCATCTCACTTTGGTGAGTGGCATCTGGGGTCTTAAACGCTAGCAAGCTGCCATCTAAGATGCATCAATTGGTCTCAACCCATCGGGAGCAAAGAAGAGTGAAGAACACGAGAGACACAAGGTAAATACGAGCCCAAGAGGCAAACGGGGCCACATAAACCAGAGACTACTACATCAGCCTGAGACCAGAAGAGCTAGATGGTGCCTGGCTACAACTGATGACTGCCCTGACAGGGGACACAACAGAGAATCCCTGATGGAGCAGGAGAGCGGTGGAATGCAGACCTTAAATTCTCTTAAAAAGACCAGACTTACTGGTCCAACTGAGACTAGAGGGACCCTGGAGGTCATGGCCCCCAGACCGCCTGTTAGCACAAGACTGGAACCATTCCTGAAGCCAACTCTTCAAACAGGGGATTGGACTGGGCTATATGACAGAAAATGATACTGGTGAGGAGTGAGCTTCTTGGCTCAAGTAGACACATGAGACTATGTGGGCAGCTCCTGTCTGGAGGTGAGATGAGAAGGTAGAGGGGGACAGGAGCTGTTTGAATGGTCACGGGGAATACAAGGTGATGAGGAGGAGTGTGCTGTCTCATAAGGGGGAGAGCAGCTAGGAGTACATAGCAAGGTGTGTGTAAGTTTTTATATGAGAGACTGACTTGATTTGTGAACTTTTACTTAAAGCACAATAAATAGAAAAAGAAAAAATTATTTTTGTTGAACTTTTGGGAAATTTTCCTTTTTTTCTATTATTTCATTTTTTCTGTTCCATTCTCATTATTGTTTTTTTTTTCTATTATGTCCATGTGGGGCTTGGAAGAAATGCAGCTAGAATGCTCACTGGAGGCAAGGACAGCTAGATTTCATCTCACACACTTTGGACATGTTATCAGGAGGGACTAGTCCCGGGAGAAGGTCATCATGCTTGGTAAAATAGAAGGTCAGCGAAAAAGAAGAAGACCCTTAATGAGATGGATTGACACAGTGGCTGCAACAATGGACTCAAACATAGCAATGACTGTGAGGATGGCACAGGATCAGGCAGTGTTTCGTTCTATTGTACACAGGGTCACTATGAGTAGGAGTCGACTTAGTGGCACCTAACAACATCAAGGCTTTTATAATAAGAGAAAAAACAACTACTTCTTATTAAAAATATTTTGACTATTTTCCCTTGTCTTCCTGAGTATCCAAGACTAAATTTTCTTGATATTAAACACAGAACAAACTTCAGAGAAATTTCAGTGAGATCCTTAGATTGCTGCTATCCATTTTCTGATGCAGCCAGGGAGGTGGGATCAGTTCCTGCCCTGTTTCTCCCATTGGGAAGGTCCCTCATATACATCAAGGACAAACATTGAGGTCAGTGGAGTCACGGTGGCTGGTGTCATTCGGTGCAATAAGCTCATGGCGTCAACCCCCTCCATGGACCCCTTCCCATACCAGACCATACAGAATCCATAGTAATGTTTTTTGTACTGATGTTACTTAAAAATCATAATGCCTGTATATCACTCCTTCTTTTCCTTTAGTCACTACTTCATTCTCAAAAAAGTTATTTATATAGATTGACAAATCTGGGATTTGAAGCATCATTGTAATTGGGTCATAATGGCAGCTCTGACCTGTATGCATGAGACAGTCCAAAAAGTAAATTAGCGTAGAGTTTTATCCTTGTAGGCATATTGATATGTATCAGCTGGGCTTACGAAAAACGTTTTTGTTGTTATAACTATCCACAGGGATATTTTTATAAAAAATAATAAATTTCTGCTGAAACACTGCACAAAAATTTTATAGACAGTCATTTTGGTATCACCCCCCTGATGGTGTCATCCCCTCTGACAGCATCATGGGATGCGGTCCACACCCCTGGACCCCTCTAGTGACATCACTGATCAAAGTATCGAAGTCTGACTTCCAGAGTTCAGAAGGACTGGCTAGGTCCGACCCCAGGGGTCCGGGCATCTGTGTGGGACCCATCCTGTGGTTCCAGAGAGATGTTTAGGAGCAGAGGCCTTGTAGGAATTCAGGGGAGTATCAGGTCCCAGTTAAATAGTGTGAGATTCTCAGACAGGCTCAAGTCTCAGAGGGTTGGGTTACCAGGCAGTGTGATTAAGCAGACCATCCAGTTGACACTTAAGATAAGCCAGGGTTAAGGAAGGGCTGAGTCAAGAATGGAGAGACTCAGATGGCTCCCCAGGGGCAACCAAGGAAGGGGAAAAGATGCACATTCCCTGAGTGCCCACTAGGTGTCAGACCTTTTCCTACACTAAGAGCTCAGGAATATATTCTCAAGGCCTTTCCTAGAAGCAGGTTTGAAAGATCATCAGGAAGCCTGGTTAAAACACAGATTCCTGGGCTCATCTTCAGTTTCCAGTTGAATAGATTTGGGGTGCAGCTTGAGATTTTGCATGTCTCACCAGCTGCGGGTGCAGCTGGTGTTGCTGGTTGGCATGCCAGCAACTCAGACTCCGGGAAGGAGGAGGTGGACGAGCGGGTAGGAGGTGATCCTTGTGACGGCACAATTAGTTCCAATTGTGAAAAAAATTCCAGGCAGGTGTAGCGTGGTGATGGAGGGGTGAGTGTGGGGGAAGGTTGAGGAAGAGAAAGAGCCTTCCCGTGGAAGAGCCTTTGGTACTCAACGAGATTTGAATTCTGGGCTCTGGCACAGAACGTAAGGCTCATTCCTGTTAAGTGTGTTACCAATTCCTTTCCTTAGGATGCTTGTGGCATTTAGGGGTACAGGGATTAAAATAAAAGCAGTATTCAAATCAAGAAGCCCTAGTGGTTCAGTGGTTCAGAGCTACGGCTGCTAACCCAAAGGCTGGCAGTTCAAATCCACCAGCCGCAACTTGGAAACCCTTTGGGGCAGTTCTACTCTGTCCGATAGGGTCGTTATGAGTCGGAATCCACTCAGTGGCAATGGGTTTGGTTTCTTTCCTTTTTTTTTTTTTTTTAATTCAGATCAAAAACGAAAAGCAAAAACTGACATGAGATACATAATAAAAAAGAAGCCTGCAGCAAAAAACATCTAAGAGTAAAATGTGTATCAGTGACTCGCAGGCCAACTGAGGTGATGAGCTGGTTCTTACAAATATCTAATCCATTATGAACCAATCCATGGTTTCACCGCACAAGACTTTGATGAAGCTCTGGCCACACAGGACCGACCAGGCACACTGACGAGACCCAACTGCTCAATAAACCTGTTTAGTGAGATGAACTCACTGACTATGCATTTGGATGTCAGTGGCAATGTCAAATTAAAAACCCCAAACCAAACTTGTTGCCATGGAGTCCATTCTGACTCACAGCAATCCTATAGGACAGAGTAGAACTCCCCATAGTTTCTGAGGCTGTAATTTTTATGTAAGTGGACTGTCACATCTTTCTCCCATGGAGCAGCTGGTGTGTTTGAACTGCCAGCCTTTCGGTTAGCAGATGAGCGCTTAACCACTGTGCCACCAGGACTCCTTATCTGTCCCTAAAAGCTTACTCTTGATTTCTGTACTTGTAACATTAGTGTGGTTGCAGAAGTGTGCTGGTTCACAGACCTCCAACCTTTCGAATGGTAGCCAAGAACTTATTTGTGCCACCCAGGGAGTACTGCATATAGTAGGCACTCAATAAAACACTGGTGAAATGAATGCATGGGATTGTAGCCCAAGACTGAGTTATTAATCATGTTTGGTGGTTAGACAGAGTCAGCCAGAAAATAAATGCCCAGCATAGATGAACATCAGAAGAGAACTCTCCCTGCAGTGATTATATAGAGGCAGCAGACAAGCAGAGCAGAGGACAAGAAGCCAGCTCCAAGAAGAGGAGAGTGACTAATCACGTTGTTTCCCTGGCCTTACTGATGTACCGCTAAATTCAGGTGCCCGCTGCGAATGAATAAATGAATGAACGACATTTAGTTATGAAGTTCTTGAGCCATGATGACATAGATTCCTTAGTGGCATTTTGTGCTGAGCCTCGGCATTGTCTTTTGGCCCTGTCAAGGTGACCCTGGTGGTTACTGTGGGAACCACAGGAGACTTTATCATGGGTGGCAAAAATGGTTAAGTGCTCAGCTACCAATCAAAAGGTTGGCGGTCCTAGACCACCCAGAGTTGCCTCAGAAGAATGGCTCGGTGATCTACGTGCAAAAGATCACGGCCATCGAAAACAGCTGTAGAGCATGGTTCTGCTCTGTAACACATGGGGTCGCCATGAGTTGGAATCAACTCAATGGCAGTGGGTTTAGTTTTTTGGTTGTGGTTTTCTTTTTAAAACTAGAATTTTGAGGAAAGACTTTAATAATTTAATTACATTTTCTCATTAAATAATTCTGCCTTTCAGCAAAACAGAGGGATGAATGAAATAAGGATTTCTAATTCTAACCTCTCTGAACTGTCATGCCTTAACCTGCACGCAGCTGTCATACTTCGCCGGTGCCTTCCCTTACTGGGTGCCCAGTGCAGTCCAAGGTATTATGTGAGTTAATAATGCATAGTTAATAATACCGATTAGAGAAATAATGATACCTTTTGGCCGTTTACAGAGTACTATATGTCAGGTGGAAACCCTGGTGGCATGGTGGTTAACAGCTATGGCTGCCAACCAAAAGGTCAGCAGTTTGAATCCACCAGCTTCTCCTTCGAAACCCCATGGGGGCAGTTCTACTCTGTCCTATAGGGTCGCTATGAGTTGGAATCGACTCAACGGCAACAGGTTTGGTTTTGGTTTTCTAGGTCAGGTACTACACTAAATGCCTAAATACATTATCTTATTTAATTCTAGCAGCAATATTATAAGGTAGTTTGTTCAGGGACAGAAGGTGGCAGGGCTAGGATTATAACTCAAATATATCAGACTCTAAAATTTGTGGACTTAACCACTTCACTATACTTTGGGTCTTGGATCCAAGTACAGACTGTTTCATCTTGCCTTTAAGGTGCATCGGCAAAATGAGAAGCATGCAACGTCGGGAACTTTAGGTACCTAAGGCCACGTCTTCTACCCAATGATAGAGACACAGATGGAGCCCATGCCTGAAAGAGTTCAGGTACCCATTGTGAATGAATCAAATTTAGTTATCAAGGTTCTTTGGCCATGAGGACACTAGAGTTTCTTATTGACATTTTCATTGGGAATCCCAAGGACTTAGTTTTGATGTCAACCCATAAAATTGGAAAATACATATAACCTGGTCACAGATTCTAGTGAGAAGTAAGGACTAAAGTACTAAATCACGTGTGTATCTCAAACACACGCGCGCGCGCACACACACACACACACTCGTCCTACATCTTGACTCCTCCCCAAAATTCTATCTGCCTCTTTTTCTAAACATCCTTTTCAATTTTTAGAATTTCTTAAATAGTAAAGATCAGAGACAGCTCAAACACAAATCATTCCAAAGGGAACATGTACAGTTTTGACGGCACTCGAGTCAGAGCTCAGAACACCATTTTACTGTTATGTTTGGACAATCCAATTTCCCACTGAAGCATCTGTACACTCAGCTTCATAGGTCAATTGAAGTGTTTGCAGAAAAGCTAAAGGATCGGCTCTTTTGAAAGAGGGATAAATGTAATCATGTATTTATATTCGAGTGAGGGCAGTAGGCAAAAGTCCTTCATAGCTTGTATACAGGAGTTTTAATAAACTTCCATTAATGTATCTTGGTATGTGACTGCCAGATTTTCAAATACACAACTTCAAAATTTATCATGGGTCAAAATTCTTTTTTTTTTTTTTAACGAGTCAAAATTCTTAAAGAAAAACCAAAAAAGGCCTTTTGTGTTTTTCTAAATTGGAAAAGAAGGCGCACGGACATTGGGAAGTGACATGAACATGGACATCTGAGAACACAAATTGACTTAAGAAGCCCAGATTTTGGGGAGCCCTAAGACAATAAAGCGATCAGCACAGAGACATCTGTTGGGTGCAGGCGGTTTAACTTTTTTTTTCTAATGAGGTGACAACCTCCTAACACCATAATCTCTCCTTTCAGGATGATGACACAAGGATTTAATGAGTAAAAGAAAACAACTTAAAACCTCTCTTTTGAGTATGAACTGTCTGTTTAGATTAGAGGTAAGCATTGAGATCCCATTATCTGCTGGCGCAATTGGGGAAAGAAGTGCGTACTCACACGCGCGCGCGCACACACACACACTTCTAAGCAAGTATGTAGTTATATAACTCTAGCAATGTCTGTTTCTACTCAGATTCCAAAATAGAATTAAACTCCAGACTAACAACCCTTCTGTTAATTAGAGAAATAAAAACGTCTTCTTTCCCAGTGCCCCAGCATAACAAGAAGCTGAAATTAACTGCTTTCCTTTGAACCTGCTTATTTTTTTTTTTTTATTTATGTTTCACAGAAGTTACAGGGATAAAGAAGTCTTAGAAGAGTTGGGGAAAACACAGGGACACTATACATTGGGATAAATGGACACCGAGTACAAGTTACAATGGAGACTTTTTTTATCCTCCTTGAAACCCTTGCTATGGTCTAATAAAAATCAGGTTACCTTTACATTTCTTCTCTTCTGTTTGGAAGGTCTGGGCGCTTGAGACCCTCTGATCGTTCACCTCGTCTTGGTCCAGATGGAATACTGAGTTAGTCCAAGTGGCCTGGATGAGATGTGGAGGGGACTGTTCATTTTTCAAGGCGCTTCGTCTCTCTGAATGGTTCTTCCTGTGTAGACAGGCTTCAGACATTCCTCCTAGCTTCCAGTCGTGTTCTCGGTCTGGACAATGCTTCTGTTTGTCCCAGGCTGGAAGGCCATTTTCTGGAGGGTTGAAAAACACGAGATGACGAGCTGTTGGCATTGTCAAGGTTTTGTTGAGGTGCCGAGTTTTGGAAGGCAAGTTGTTTCTCAATTCTTTCGGGCTGACAGTATTCACATGCACCTCGACTTGACCGCAGTGATAAGATGCAGAATTTGTCAGCCTTGGGCATTTAGCCACCACACTTGGATCGCCTGTCAGAGTAATCAACACGTTCCCCCCCTTATTTTTAGTGCCTAGAAAGATGTTAGTTCCTCCATGGGAAGGCTGTACTTTCCCCAGTCCCAATTCCACAGCAATGGCCCGAGTGCAAGTTTATACCAATTTATGTGAGTGCTTAGGTGACCATTTGAGGTCTTGAGGGTCAGCGCTGGCCGTGAATAGTTTTCAGATGCTTAAGACATACAACATCCAGGATCCAGCCTTGGCTGACTTGGGTTTTATCACATGCTGACCTGAGGGGCACCCTGTTACTTAAGTGGACATGCTCACATGGCCACACGGACAGTGACAACTCTGTTCTCCTAGTCACCACCTTCTACTGCTGGGAGAAAGACTGGATCTCATGCAGAGAAATTTTGTAAATGATTGTGTAAATGAAGTCCCAAATTGGCAATGAGTTCAGAAGAAGAAATGCAGAAATGGGGAAAAGTAAGAGCCCAAATGAGAGAATGATAAGCCCCCAAGCTCTTTGGTTGGGGTATCAGGCAGTTGGATTATTTATGTATACTATATTGTTTTTCTATTTAATTTATAGAGACTTGAGGTCTGACATTTAGAAAATGGGAAAAAAATGGAGTAGTATAATGAAACCTTGTCACAGTAATCTTCCCTGTTGGTAAATTTTATCTCCTCGAAAGTCTTTACTATACATGCATGTAAAGTAGAGTGAAAGTGAACGAGCTAACACACACATGTACTTGCTGTTGCTGCGTGCCTTCGAGTCAATTCTGACTCGAAGCAACCCTACAGGACAGAGTAGAATTGCCCCGTAAGGTTTCCTAGGCTGTAATCTTTATGGGAGCAGATGGCCAGGTCTTTCCTCCCATGGAGCTGCTGGTGGGTTTGAACAACCAACCTATCAGTTAGCAGCCAAGTACTTAAACCATTGTACCACCAAATCTCCTTAATATATAAAATACATACATAAGTATATATACACATACCTACGTATATATATTTGAATGCATCTTATACATATTAAAAAAAAAAAATCCATCTGATCATGCATATTTCCAGAAATTCCTAGGCTACTGTGTCTTAAAACTGGAAAAATAAAACATAACTACAGTCTTGACTTTTAAAGTGATCATATTCAGCAAATGAATGACTATAATTTACATGGGGATTTTCTTTTATGTGGAAATTACCCAAGAGCCGTGGATATCCATATCTCTGGTGCTTAGAGAGCCAAGTCTATCCTGATCTGGGCAAAATTCAGGGAATTTTAAACTGCCTTTCAAACTTTCAAAAATGATTTTTAAATTCTTTAACACAAGGGATAAAAATGCCTCAGGTTTTTAAAGGCACTCTCTTGAAAGCTACCAGAGGTCGTTAGCTGATGTTGGCTAGGATGGGTTTCTAAGTCACTTTTGGAAGTTGCATTGGCCCTCAGGGACTTCAGGTTACTCTGTGAAAATTCTGATGCCCACGCGTTCTGTTTCTGCTCCAAGAGAAGACTGTGAATAGCAGCAGCAGCAACAACAACAATGTAATAATCAACACGTGGTTTCTTAAAAAAAAAAAAAAAAAATTTTTTTTTTTTTTTTTTTAAAAACATGGTTTCTTAGTCACACTAAATGGAAATGTTGTAGCTTGAAACAGTTGAAGGTTGCCATTAAGCAGTAAGTTCCCTTGGAACGTAACAATTGATCTCATTCAGGGAAGAGCACTGAACTTTTCGCTCCGTGGAAAGGGCTGTGCTAGGCATTGTGTCAGGTCAGTTAATAACACGGGTTCTTTCTTCTCAGAGTTTACATGGCATTATTCAGTGTGTATGGTCAATCAAAAAGGTCCTCTCTCAGATCTTCCACCTTTCAACCATGCCAGTTACTGGTGCAATTACAGGCACTAATTCTCACTAAGGAGCCCCTGGTGGCGCAGTGGTTAAGAGCTTGGCTGCTAGCCAAAAGGTCGGCAGTTCAAATCCACCAGTTCAAATCCTACAGGGCAGTTCTACTGTGTCTGGTGGGATCCCTGTGAGTCAGGATTGACTCGATGGCAACGGGCCTGGCTTTGGTTTTATTCTTGCTATAGGGAGCCCTGGTGGCACAGTGGTTAAGCACTTGGCTACTAACCACAAAGTCTGCAGTTCAAATTCACCAGCCACTCCTTGGCAGACAGAAGTGGCAGTCTGCTTCTATGAAGATTACAGCCTTAGAAACCCTATGGGGCAGTTCTACTTGGTCCTATAGGGTCACTCTGAGTTGGAATTGACTTGATGGCAGTGGATTTGGTTTTTTTGGTTATTCTCACCACATATTAAAAGAAAATAACACATTGAGAACTTGGGAGATTGAGTTACATTTCAGGTAAAACATATCCATGTAGATCTCACTTAAGTACTGATTATCCATGACGGTTTGAGGTTTTCATGAGCTAAATATAAAGCTAGTGACCACAAGGTTAATTCTGGGCCCAAAGTGATTAATTTTATTTCTACAGACATGAAAAGCCTTCTTACCAGGCATTTTGTCGTTGTTGTCTACCTCATTTTCAGGGACTCCCCAAATCCTTGGCAAATTGCATCCTATAAGATCCCATTTTAATTAATGTTAAAGTTCCCACACTATTTTGTAAAGCTTCCAACATTTGAGTTTTCTGTAGAAATTCTTAAAATTGATATTAATTCCCCTGCCCCAAAAGAAATTACGAAATCCAGTCAAACTGGATGGTGACTGTTCCCGGTGAAGGGAGTTAGTGAACAATGCTTGAATGAGAGATACTGAGAGGGACTCTACCATTAAGGTGACATTCCCCTTAAGGCTCAGCCTCTTAAAGGTTGGTTAGCATGTCCCCTGGGCCAGCAAGAGGTGGGTTTTTTCTAAGCAAGAGACGTTATGTTTGGGGTGAGGTAGGGGATAGTATTGCCTTCTACTTTCCTAAGAAAAGTAGCTGAGATGGTTTGGGAAAAGGGCCCCATTCATGGGAGGCATTTACAAGCTCATAATTACTGTCTGTAATTACATTCACGATAATGATATTCAGCTGCTTAACTGGCAGGTTTATCGGTTGGGGCGCTTCTTGGAAACCTGGGAATGAGAAGTCAGAGTTGGGTCATGAGAAAACTCAGCAGGGATTTATTTAAGGAGGATTCACAATTCTCTCTTTCCAATAATGGGGGGACGGGGGTCACATACAACTCCTATTCCAGTCCCAAGGAGTCCCTGCTATACCAGGCTCCTTAAATTTGGCCTACTGGGGCTGCTGTGTCTCGGGAGAACTCTCTCAAGTCCTCCACCCACATATGATCAACAGTAATGGTTTCCAAGGAATTTTTCCCAAGTCTGTAGGGTTGCTATGAGTTGGAATCAACTCGATGGCAGTGGGTTTGGTTTGGTTTTTTATTGCCCATAACCTTTGGTTCCCCCCAAAGTCAAACCAATGGGATATTTCTTTTTTGAAAGATTAAGATTCTGAAAGTTTAAGTCAGTTGCTCTCAAGCTTTTCTGGGTATCAGAATCATCCATGCCAGGCTTATCGAAGTAGGATGGGCTCTGGGCCTTCGTAATTTTACCAAGTTCTCCAGGTGATTCAGAAACCCAACAGAGTTTGAGATCCTCAGGGTTAAGGGACAAATCTAAGGTATGAAACCAAATTATTGGCAGGTTTGGGATAAGTCCTTCTTAGGCTCTAATGTTTTTACACAGCCTCAGAATTTATATTATAATTAAAAAACTCATCAACTTTTTTTGGATCCAGTTCACGAAGCATTAAAAGTCAGATGTTAATGCGATATAATTTTTTAGACTGTAGGTATGGGTGTAAATAAATGTTTCCTCAAAAAGTCTATTGTTCTGAGTGTTATCAAGACACAATCCACCCAGTAGTAGAAATAGTTCTTTAAAAAATGAATCTAGACATGACAATTCTTCATATAACTGTTTTCCTCTTTAATGGATCCCAGATAACATCTGGCTTTTAATACTTTGAATGGTAGCCACCAAGACAATTGATTGATTTAACTGGTCAGTTCTGATGCAAATAAATAGAATAAAAAAAAATTACTACTTAGATGGGGACATCTGAACTGCTACTAAAATAAGTAGACACACACTGGCCTGTGTGACTCAAAGCCTGTGGACTTCCCGTTTGATGACCATAATTCTAACTGCTTTGAATGACAGCACTGATCTAAAGGGTTCTTTTACAAAAGAGAAACAGAAATGAAAATCTCATTAACATAACTGCTTACATCCTATCTTGAGCAATGTCACCAAAAACCAAACAAAACCAGACCAGTTGCCACTGAGTCAATTCCAACTCATAGGGACCCTTAGGACACAGGAGAACTGTCCCACAGGGTTTCCAAGGAGCAGCTGGTGAATTTGAACTGTGAAATTCTGTTAGCAGCTGAGCTCTTAGCCACTGCAAAGATGACAGGAAATAAACCTGTCCATCAAAAAAATAAAACCAAGGGAGAATTATATTAAAATATTCACGTATTTCAGGACACAAAAGTGAGCTGATACCTTAAAAAGCAGCCAAGGCAAAGGCAATGCGAGTATGACAAAGCGAGCAGAGACAGTCCGCCGAGCAGGCTGGGTTTTTATAGCAGTCATTATAAGAGTGTTTAGTTTGCGTCAAAAAGCCCTTGATGCTAGGCACTGAGACCCCAAGCCATATTCTGTATTAGGGAGATTTGTGTAATATGCTCTGCAAACCCAGAAAGTATATAGAATTATTGTTATATAGCATCAGGCTACTAGCTATAGGGCCTCTCATTTCCATTTTATTTTTTTACTTCAACCCATGACGTTTAGCCTTGCTGAATCCTGAGACTATGTACATATCACCTGACCTTTATTTCTGGAGTCATGTAGGAAAGGAGCCTAGTTTGTGGTTGAGCGTTTCCTAAGTGCCAGGCACTGAGCGCGACACTTGTATTTCACCTTCATGAACATATCTTGATTGACAAGGAAGCAAAGATTAACAGGAGTCTTTCATCTGTTCTTTCCTACCTTCTGTGCTGTTAACTGATGGGTTCTTGTTACTTGGTTTAGCTCGTTGAGGAGCGATGGAACTATAAATATCATTTGATTAGTACTTTGATAGTTCTTTAAGAACCATATATACTGGCTCATTCAGTTTTCTCAGTTACTCACTTTTATTCACAACTAGTCTTTCTGCTTTCACCCTCAGCCCCCTACAATCTGTTGTCCACATAGCAACCAGAGTGGGCTTTTGAAAATGTAAATCAGAGCATATTACTCTACCACTTAAAATCTTCCAATGACTTCCCGGTGAGGGTGGAATAAAGACCAAGTCCTTACGGGGCCCACAAAGCCCCACATGATCTGTCTGTCCCCTGCCCATCTGGCTGAGCTTCTCGTCCACTGAGCTCTTGGGCTCTGCCCCTCCAGCCACCTGGGCTTGCTTTCTTGTCTTCTACTGTGTGAAGCTCATTCCCACTATGGGGTTTTTGTAGAAGCTTTACCCTAGCTTGGAGTGTGCCTTTCCAAATCCCCACATTACCAGCTCCCTGTCATTTACATTTCAAAGAAGACTTTCCTGACCACTAAATATGAAGTAGCCCCCCAGCCACTTTCATTACCTAACCCTACTATATGTTCATCATAACTCTTACGGTTATGTTCTTGTCAGTCCTCACTAGAACTTTCTTGGAACTACTCAATTATTATGACCTGACTCCCTCCCTCTCCTTTTTCATGAAAGTTGGATTTTACCTTTTCAAAAACCCATTGCAGTTGTATTTCTCAATGAAGATCACAGAAATGGAAAAATTGGTTGGACTCTGTAAGGCTCTGGAGGAGACTCTATTTTAGTGGAGGGAGGCGTGAAGGAGGCTGGAAGATCCAAGTCTGAGTCCCAGCTCATCTATCCAGTGGTTGAAGGCCCTAATCTTGGGAAATTCACTACTTCTCTCCAAAACACAGTTGTTTTGTTTTTAAATTTGTAAAAGGACAATATAATGTGTCTCATGGGATTTTTCTAAGGATGAAATAGTGCGTGTGAAACCATTAAGTAAATAAGTGCTATTCAGACATAGAGCTATAATGATCATGTACATGACCATATATATCTCTTTCTATCCAAAGAGAAAATACCATAAATAAAGCAATATGTTATTTTTATTAATAAAAAATCTATATTTAATGGATAGAACTATCTGCCCTCACCATCAATACCACCACTGCCATCAAAACCAGTTGTATCACCTCCACTACCATCTCTACCTGGCCCTATACGGAGCCTTTATGTAGACAGGGTTGCTTTCGATGGCCCCCAACTTCCTTTTTTACCCTCTTGCCATCCCCTCATTCCCTCTTCCCAAGTACTTGCTGTTCTCATGTTGTACTCTGGGTGCTCAGTCCCCACTGTGGGGCAGTTCACCTACACATAAATCTCTTTGTGACCTTGGGCAAGTTATTTCATTTGTCTGTACCTCAGTTTCCTCATCTATAAAATGGCAATATCACCTTGTGGTGTAATGATTTACACACATGTATCATTTCCTTCTTACTTGTTTTTTGGTAACACTCCCAGTGCCAAGCACAATGTCCTCATTAATATGTGTTGCTTTCTAATAATCCAATAAGAAGCCTTGGTTAAATGCTCGGCTGCTACCCCAAAGGCTGAGAACCATGTGGCAGCTGCTTCCATAAAGATTACAGCCTTGGAAACCTCATGGGGTAGTTCTACTCTGTCCTGTAGGGTTGCTATGGGTCAGGTTGACTCAAGGGCAGTGCATTTCATAATTCAATAACTTTGCAACAAGGAGATTATTTCTTAGGCACAAACTCCATGCTTACTTTCTTATCCAAAAAGCCACTGGGCAGTCACAAGGAGGACTCATCACTACTGAAAATAATTCAGTGCTGATATCCTATCACCAATAGTATTATCCTCCCAGAACTGTGGTGGAAATGAAACCTGTTTTGCTTTTTAGAGGCAGAAAAGGATAGTAGTTGAGAATATGGCTCTGCTGGCCAATAGGTCAAGGTTCAAATTCTGGTTTTGCCATTTATTAGCTATGGGACTTTGGGATAGGTGCTCTATTTCTTTGGATCTGTCTCCTGAATATCTATAATATTTGTCTATATCTCTTCTGTAAGGCAAGACCTTACCACAGTCTCTTTGTATTATGTCAATTGGGTACACATATATATTTTTTTCCTTTCTAGATGTTAAGCAACTTGCTCTTCTCTCAATCCCCGCAGCTCTAAGCACAGTGCCTTAGCATGACAGGATCCCAATAAATATCATTTGGAAATAGTTGAACATGATATAGACAGATCGAAACACCCTTGAAGTTGAACAGAGCACAGTCTTTTATTTTCCAGAAATTGCTATTCATTGAGCAATAATGTGGCTCTGTGCAAAAGACAGAGTCAGCCATAGCTGGTTAGCATCAAAGTTCTGCAACAAAAGGCAGCTCCGCATAGGCAGATGCTGCAGAGAAGACAGAAAGGACATCTAGATGACTCTATTCTTCCCAGCCTGCGGACTGCGTAAATAAACCAGCTGTTTCTACTCTGGCATTCCTATCAATAAGACACTCTGCCTAAACCACAGTCTCAGCTCAATGACTGCTGCCCAGACATGTGTCTGATGAAGAGCTTCACGAGGGACGCCAGGGCAAGGCTACTGGCATCTCACACCATCTTTTCAGGACCTTTGAAAGAATGACATATTCCTGTTAACCCAGTCACATCTGAGATGTATTGGGCTGGTTGGCAGAAGGCAGGCTGCTGGTTTGTTTCTAGGGTCTTTGGAATGTCTGGAGTCCATGGGTGGTGCAAATAGTTTACGCATTCTCCTGCTAACCGAAAAATTGGTGGTTCGAGTCTACCTAGAGGCGCCTTGGAAGAAAGGCCTGGTGACCTACTTTTGAAAAACCAGCCACTGAAAATCCTATGGAGCACAGTTCTACTCTGACACACGTGGGGTTGCTGGGAGTTGGAGTCAACTCAACAACTGGTTTTTAAGTTGTGGATTGTCTATGGGGGCTTTGCCTTGTCTGGGAATCTCCAACAAGGGCCTGAAGCTGCAGTACCTGTATTGCCCTTCCATCCACTAATGAAGGCTTCTGTGGGTGAACACTTCCATGATGACACCATACGACTTGTTAAATTGGAATATTTGGAAGAGAGAGGGGAGACTTCTCTGAAATAGGGAAAAAGACTATTTTAAAAGGAAATTCACAATTGCCACTTTAAAAAATTTTGACAGGTTACATGACTTTTTGGAGTCTCACAGTAAACTGGGGGTGAAAATACCTCACGGTGTTGTTGTGAAAATTAAATGAGCTAACATATGTACAAGGTCTAACACTAAGCAGAAATATAGTAAGTGCTCGAAGTGTGCTCTGGGGATCAATTCCATAATTTTCAATTGGGGAAAAGAAGCCTGTAGGATCCATTCTCATGCTTCTTCCTTTTCTCAACCTAAACAAACATTCAACTCCCTGCCTCAGTTTGGGTCCTGTCCACACAGCCCTCCCTTACTAGTCCAGTCTGTGGGGGTTTGTCTTCCTTTGAAAAACATTTATTGTTTGTAATAATAATAAACCATCATGTGTTGCTTCTGAGACCTTATTTGTGAATGTTAGTATTCCCAGTAGGAAGATTCAGATACTACTTTGTCAGTCTCTACAAATTAAACCTGCAAAATTGAGTGAGATGTTCTGGATATTGTAAGACACGTGGGTCACAGCTGGGGAGGGGGCCTTCCAGGTCACTGGCTCCTGAAGAAATCAGGATCAGAAAGGATGAGAGAGGAAGACGCTCTGTGTTTATTATTGTGTACAGGTACTTCACATGCATAAAATAATAGTAATGTTAATGATAGCTAAAATGTACTGAGCACTTACTCTATAAAAAAGCCTACTAGGCACCATAAATAAAAATTACCGTTAGATGAGCACCTACTATGTTTCAGGTAGCATCCTCAGCACTTTTCATATATTATCTCATCCAACTCTCATAACAATTCCAAGAAATAAGTATTGTTTTTGTCATTTTAACAAATGAAGAAATAAAGGTGTGTGTGTAAATTAATGGAGTCCTGTGTTTCTATTTAGAATGTATTATAATGCATCGTCATTATTAATTTACCTGCTTCGATCTGTGGGCTCCTGAATAGCTGAACCATAGTTGGTTAGCTTTGCGTCCCATCGTTTACCATGGAATCTGGCACATTATTTGTTGCTCATTGACTCGAGCAGAATTGAATTAAATTCTACAGCTCTCTGTGTCGCCCTCTTCTCCTCCATGGCCCTGGGAGACATAGGGGTCTGTGAGAGGATTCCCCCCTTCCCCTTTCTGCTTGTTCTACCCTCCTGCTGCTCAGCTAATGGCCTTTCTCAGCGTCTCTTAGTGCCCACACTGTTTCCCCCAAACTTCTCTTTCTTCACTTTCTCTCCCTTCCAAGTGCTATATGTCTTGCAGCAATTTCCAGATCTGGAGTGGAGCTCTGTAAAGAAAGAAGACACTGGGACTTGGGAAGAAAATGATGAGCTTCTATTTATATTTTTATCACAAGTTAAAAAAAATTAACCTTCATTAAATAATGTGTTTATGCCTGCATATCATGAATGAAAGACATAAGTGGAATACTACGCGTATGTGTGTGTGTGTCGGGGGGGTAAGTAGGTGTTCAAACATGCCAATCAGGGTGCACTCAGCTAAACAACTCTTCTGGTTCATTCCTGAGACTTTATAAACTAGTATCTGATGAGGTCCTTGATCAGCCTTTATCCAGTCGAAATGCCACCTTAGAAATATCTTCTTGTAGGTAGTCTTGCAAAATTAGCCTTTGTTCAGTAGGCTGCCTCCTATATGGTCTTGCCTTTTTTTTTAACTAAGCAACTGCCTATTAATTTCCCCATTTTATTGAGACCTGGCTTCTCTGCTCCTGTGAGCAGGATAATTTAAGTTTGCTATCACAGAGGGTTTCTCTTATTTCATTGGCAGGAATTCTCAGTCCATTAAGCGGGTGAGATCTGGGAGCTGCTAAGAGAGAAACAAATCTTTTCCTTATCAGCCTGCTCCCATTTCTCCACTTTTCCTGCATATTCCATTAGGCAATCGCCATCCCAATGAAAAACAATCATCATGGCTCTAGAAATCTCAAATAATCATTCTGAAACCAGAAACGACAACGATAATCTCTTGATAATAAGTTAAATCCATTAAAACTTTTTTTCAAGCATGTGTTTTAGGATCTTTAAATGGGATGCATATTAATCTCTTTTAAAGCTGAGCCTGAAATGAAGTTAAAAAATAAAACAACATGTTTTCAAAGACAATGCTGGCAACTCCACTCGGCCGCATGAAAACATGGTGGTGACCAGGTTCATGAGCAACATCTTACAATCATTTAACCACATAGGAGCAAGCTGACTCCTGGAACACTGGCCAGAGGCCCCCAAGACTGGGAAAGTATTTTCCGGAGGACACAATGGAATCCTCCCCTAGGGACGGTCATTTGGTTTCCCATAATTCATAGCAGATTTAATCAGAGAATCCTCAGGTTAGATGACTCTTGAGGTAATTACTCTAAAGGCCACAGAAATTCCATTTAGGATATTAGGAAAACTACAGCTGTAGCAGAAATATTCATATTAAAGAGCCACAAACGCACACAAAAGGGAACAGATGTTTACTGCCAGGATTAGATTTCTCCTGTGCAAAAGGTCAGAGCATAATGTTTATTCTTGTTGCCAGTGTGAACACACATTTTTGAAAAAAACACAAGGTAGCGTGTAAGATGGGCCTTGTATTAAGTTCTTAAATGTGAAATACCCCTTCCAAAAGCAGGAAATACGTGAGAATCATTTCTAACTTTGGGGTCTAGGCCTGGGGCATAATTTATGGATAAAGACAAACATTTGAGACCAGCAATTTTTCAACTAAAAAGACAAAATGTGACTCCTGGGTAATCAGGCCAATTTTATACAACACACTATAGAAGAAAAGAACTCTCACTACTTGGCAGCAAAATGTATTTATGCTTCCAATATATTACACTCAAAGATTAACAAAAGGGACAAAAATATACGCTGGTATTAGTAAAGTAGACCAATGCATAGGTCTATAAGTTGCCCTTCCTCCACATTTTTAGAGAATCTTGTTATCATTTTCCCTCCTTGCTTATTTCTGTAAAATAAGCAGCCAGGATCAAGACGGATGCAAATATTTCCTTCATTTAGGGAACAGACATTTCAATCTGGATTTTTTTTTTCCCTTTGTTTAAGAATACAGGCACTGCCACATTTTGTTTATCTTTCTTATTCTTGGTTATGATAGCAGGTGAGATTTTTCAGGTAGGTATGGACTCCTTGAGAGGAGGTACACTGGGGACGTTTTCAGGACCTCAGAATACTATTAAGCTAATTGCTGTCAAGTTGACTCTGACTCACGGAGACACCATGCGTGTCTAAGTAGAACTGTTGCCTAGAGTTTTCAATGGCTGATTTTTCAGAAGTAGACTGCTAGGCTCTTCTTCTGAGACATCTCTGGGTGGACTTGAACGTCCAGCTTTTTGGTTTGCAGCTGAGCATGGTAACCATTTGTACCAACCAAGGACTCCCAGAATACTATTAGATACATCAAAACCATATTTCATTCAAAGGGCCCTAGTGGTATGGCATGATTACCCACAGGGCGTGCAACGTTCTCAAGGAGAGTTGGGTTTAGCAATTACATTTCACAGGTCCTGTCCCAACAGCAGAAATAGAAGAGAGAATTAATTGTTTTCTACCTGCCTGTCTTGAAGAAGATAATTCAGCATTGCTGGAATGGGTCAAATTGCTTGGTGTGATCTGTTCTATGCGGTTTTTACAGTTCAGGAAAATAAAGAGAAAGAGATGAGATTTCTATTGTCTTTTTCATATCCTTTTTTTTTTTTCTTCTTAGTTTTTTCAATTATTTAAAATAGAGTTGAAGAGTCTGGGGCAGGAGAGAGAGTCCAGCAATGACTTACCAAAGCCCTGGACCTCTCCAACCTGCTTGCCCCCAACTATGGCCAGGTGTGACTCCTGCCCCCTCCATTCTGAACCAACCTGTCAATATCTAAGGCCGTGTTAGTCAAAGTGTAGTCAAAGGGCCCATAGCATCAGCATCACCAAGAGCTTGTTAGAAATTTGGAATTTCTTCTACAACCAAAAAATATGTGTGTGGTTACACAAATATATATATAGGTATGGGTATACCGACTCGATGACACTGGGTATATATGTATACGTATGGGTATGAATATGTGGGTACATATGTGTGCACAAATAGATGTATCTATATGCATATGTACATACATGTATGCGTGTATGCATGTATATCCATATATATTATAAACCATATAGGGGACACAGACACGGATACTTCCAGACATAACCAAACACCTCACAAGATTGGTTTTCTGGGTTTGAAGGCTTAGGGCCACAGTTTCATGGGACAACTAAGTTAACTGGCATAATCTAGTTCGTAAAGTGTATGTTCTACATCCCAATGTGGTGAGTAGTGTCTGGGTTCTTAAAAGCTTGCAAGTGGCCATTTAAGATACAACTGGTCTCTACTTATCCAGAACAAAAGACAAAGAAGGAAACCAAAGACTCAGAGAAGAAGGTAGTTTACAGGACTCATACTGTATTTGTACACGGATAATGTGTGCCTTCCGTGTTTGTTTGCTGGCTTCGCTTTCCCCCTACAAGGTATTTTCATAAGAACTATTATGCCCAATTTTTTACATGTTGCTGTAAAAAAAAGTTAACATAGTGCGCTTACGAAAATGTCTCGCGGTGGGAAGGCACGGTTGGGAAACAAACATAGAAGGCTCATGTTGTTTGTGTAAAAACAGTGTAGTCTATGCGAACTACAGCCTTATTCGCCCTGAGACCGGAAGAACTAGATGGTGCCTGGCTACTACTACTGACCGATCTGAGCAGGGCCACAATAGGTGGTTCCCGACAGAATGGGAGAAAAACGCGGAACAGAACTCAAATTCATAAAAAGTTCAGATTTACTGGACTAGTTTAGATTAGAGGACTCCCCAAGGCTATCGCCCTGAGATATGCTTTAAACCTTAAACCGAAATTATCCCTTGAGGCCACTGGTTAGCTAAACAACAGATTGGCTTATAAAATAAAGAATATCAACTGTAAGGAGCTTCTTTTAGAAAAATCATCTGTAGGCGAGCAGATGGTCACAAATCACTCTAAAGTGAAGATGAGAAGGTAAGGGGGGCAGGGAAACTACAGTACTGGAAATAATACGACTAAATGGAACGAATGAGAACGATTACACATTGTGAAAAATGTAAGCGATGTCACTAAATAATTTGTACAGAAATTGTTAAATGGGAATCTGATTTGCTGTGTAAACTTTCACCTTAAACATAACATTATTTAAAAAATACATAAATAAAAGCCTATTGCAATGAGCCAGCAATTCTACTCCAAGGTATACACCCGAAAGAATTGGAAACAGGGACTCAAGCAGGGGCTGTACGTCGACGTTCACTGCAGCGTTATTTACAATAGCCAAAAGGCAGAAACAACCCCAGTGTTCAACAACAGATGAATGGATAAATAAAATATGATCTATACATACAGTGGAAGATTATTCAGCCAGAAAAAGAAATGAAATTCTGATACACGCTAAGACATGGGTGAACCTTACGCTGATTAAAACAATCCAGACACAAAAAGACAAATAGTGTTTGATTCCACTTATAAGAGCTACCTAAAAAAAAAACCAAACACGCTCCTGTCGAGTTGATTCCGACTCATAGTGATCCCACAGGACACAGTAGAACTGCCCCATAGGGTTTCCAAGGAGTGGCTGATGGATTCGAACTGCTGACTTTTTGGTTAACAACCTGAGCTTGTAACCACTGCGCCACCAGGGCTCCAAGAACTATCTAGAATAGGCAAATTCATAGGGACAGAAAGTAGATGAGAGGCTACTAACGGCTGAGAGAAGGGATGAAGAGGTTCTGCTCAAGGGGTAAAGAGTTTGTTTGGGGTGATGAAAAAGTTTTGGAAATAGTGATGATGGTTGTACAATGTTGTAAATATAATTAATATCACTGATTTGTAGACTTAAAATGGCAGTTTTTTTGTATACAGTTTACCACAATTTTAGTTCAAAAGTTTTTTAAAAAGAGAGAGAAAAAAAAAAAAAAGGAATTTCTGGCCCCAGAACTGATGAACCAGAATCTGTATTTTAACAAGGTCTCCATGTGATATATGTGCACACTGATGTTTGGGACATTCTACTCTAGGGGGCCAGTTTCCATATAATGTAGATAAAAAAAAAAAAAATCAGGTAAATGTGCAATTACCCAACTTAAACTTTGCTGAGATTTAATATTTATCGGAATCGACCCGACTCTTCCTATTTAGACTCAGAGGGGAAGGTAGCATTTGATGAATTGCTTGCTAAGGAAAATACTGTATAAGCCAGAAATTAAAGGGAAGCATTTAATGTCTTTATTCCCAAATTCGGTCCATGAAATGGAGAAATCCAAACACTATGATTTCTAATTACAATCTCATCTTTTTTTCTAGGCTTTCCTCTCTAAAGATTCCTAGAAGTGCAATAAAAGCAAGAGCTAACATTTATTGCATGCTTCGCCAAAAGGCTGGTGGTTGGTGTCCACGCAGGTGTGCCTCTCTCTGTAGAAAGGCCTAGTGATCTACTTCTACAAAACCAGTCATTGAAAACCCTATGGAGCACAGTTCTACTCTGAAACACATGGGGTCTGCGTGAGTCAGCGTCAACTATACGTCAGGCACCCATTCTGAGTACACTGCCTTTAATTGTCATGATAACCCTAAGACGTAGAAATAGGATCTCTCCTTTATAGATAAGGAAACTGGGGCACACAGATCTTAATTAAACAACTTATCCTGAATCACATAGCTGGTAAATGACAGAGCCAGGATCCAGACCCAAGTAGCTGACCATGCTACATCTCTACTGCCTTATGGGAAATCCACAGCCAGTGCCTTAGATAATCATTACAAGTGAAAGAACTAAATTTCATGGACTAAAATAAGTAGCTAGGGGTTTGAAATAAAGAATCTAAGGCTCAGAGAGGTTGCATTCATGTTCAAAGTCTCCTAGACAATGGAGATGGGTCTTCAGAGTCTTCATCTGGTGATCTTTTAATTGAAAACGCATGCTTTTTGGTATACAGCAAGGATTTATTGCTCAATCTCTACGCTGTTTAAAATCCTGACATTTTTCACTCCATAGCTGACACGTTAAGCGCTGCTTTTTTAATTAAACCTTTTTTCTTTTCCTTCCAGTAAATTTACCAAACAAGAGACAGCTGTGCACGGTGGGATTTTATTTCCCACATTGGCTGCTGCTGCTGATTTTTCAAAAAGTTATTGTTTATGGTGGTATGGGCTTTGCCTCCCAGTGCCCAAAAAGCTTACAGAGAAGGCAAAAACAAACAAGCAAACAAAACAAGCCAGGTAATGAAGAATTGCTTTGTTTCCTAGCTGCCTGTCTGGAAGGTTAAAAGGCCACTGAATAATTCAGAACTGACAAAAGGATCATTTCATTTCGAGTTGATGGTATTGAGAGCTAACACTTATTGAGGGCCTACTGTGTGCCAGGCATAGCACTTACTGGGCTATTTGATCATTACAACGATGCTGTCAGGCAGAGCTGTTATTGTTCCCATTTTACAGATGAGTAAACCTTGGCAAAGAGAGCTAGAGATGTGGCCTAAAGCTACAGACAGTAAATAGGAATGCTGCTCTCATAGCCCCTACGCTAAGTTCTTTAGATGAGGCCACCACAGCCGAGAGGTCTAAAACTTTTGTCTACAGACACACAAAGTTGATTAAGGGGCAGTGCAGCACCTGGGATCTTCCTCAAGGTAGGTCAGGCTAGACAAGCGAGGAATCCTGTGGAATTATGAATGGGTCATCTCTTTAACATGGCTATTGCTTTAAGAGAGGTTTTTATATTTCCTTAGGAAACACTTGGAACTTCAGGAAACAAAAATCTCTCCCCCAAAAAGAATTGAGGCAAAGTGCGCCTTTCTTTAGAAATGTAGGAAAGGCCTTGTGTCCAAAGGTCTGGTTTTGCCCATGGAGCAATAGTGTCTGAGGACAATGATGCTTAGGAGGCATGATTCTGAAAATTTCAAACACTCGGAGCTTCAGTTACAGACATTTCTAGCTTTAGAAAGTCTGACATGAGATTTTCCTGCCCAAATAGTAACTAAAAGAAGAAAAATGTCATGCTGTTAGCAATTATCCTGTTCTCCTGGTAAACATCTACAGATGACAGCTTCTGTGGAGGGAAGTGAACGATCCAATTGGCCATGCCAACATGCTCTGCTCGTGGAGATATATGTCTAATTGTTGCATGTTCCGCTTGTATAGTCTCATAACTGTATTCATTTGAGGGTAATTGGTAAGTTAAACGGAGGTGCTGCAAAATGATCCAAGCTTGCTGCCCCAAGCAGAAGGAGCAGTTTACTTCCTTGGGCTATCCTGACTGTATTTGCTTCCAATTTGGGGGATACGTTGGCCTTTTGAGGAAGGAAACCACCAAAGTGAGGATAATGTTCTAGAGGAAAAGCTTTATTCCTGCATATTACCTTGGCATTAGAGTTCAAGGTGAATTATCCAATAACCAAGGTGTTATGGATTGAATTGTGTCCCCCACCAAATGTGTGTCAACTTGGCTAGGCCATGATTCCCGGTATTGTGTGATTGTCTACCATTTGGTCATCTGATGTGATTTTCCTATGTGTTGTATATCTTACCTCTATGATGTTAACGAGGCAGGATTCAAACTTCTAGATCAGGTTGTGTCTTGGGTTAATCTCTTTTGAGATATGAAAGACAGAAGCAAGCAGAGAGACAGCGGGACTTTATACCACCAAGAAAGTAGTGCCAGGAGCAAAGTGCATCTTTTGGGCCCAGGGTCCCTGTGCTGAGAAGCTTCTAGACCAGGGGAAGATTGATGACAAGGACTTTCCTCCAGAGCTGACAAAGAGAGAAACCCTTCTCCTGGAGCTGGTACCCTGATTTGGACTTCTAGCCTATTAGACTGTGAGAGAATAAATTTCCATTTGTTAAAGCCATCCAGTTGTGGTATTTCTGTCATAGCAGCACTAACTAAAGCCAAACCTGTTGCCGTTGAGTTGATTCTGACTCATAGTGACCCTATAGGACTGGGTAGAACTGCCCCATAGGTTTTCCAAGGAGTGGCTGGAGTATTCAAATGCCAACATTTTGGTTAGCAGCTGAGCTCTTAACCACTACGCCACCAGGGCTCCACAGCAGCACTAGATAACTACAACACAAGGTAGGCACGGGCTTACTTGTGCTTAATTACTAATCCGTAGTGAACAGTTTCACATGGGCTTTACCATACCACATCAAAGTGAAACCCTTGTGAAACGGTTTACTAAACAAACAAAAAAACCAAACCTAGAACTGTTGAGTTGATTCCGACTCTTAGCGGCCCTATAAGACAGAGTAGAACTGCCCCATAGAGTTTCCAAGGAGTGCCTGGTGGATTCGAACTGCTGACCTCTTGGATAGCAGCGGTAGTACTTAACCACTATGCCACCAGGATTTCCAATTAAGCACGAGTAAGTCCATGTTTACCTTGCTTACTGGATAATCTGCCCCTGCTAGATTTATTCTGTGGCTCCATACATTGACTCAAAAGAAGATACAGAGGCTCAAGTTACCGTAAGTGCCTATGGTGTGGCCCTGGTAGTTCTCATTTGGGTGATTTTCCCCCCAGGGGACATTTGGCAATGGCTGGAGACATGTTTGATTGTCACAACTGGGGTGAGGATGTGTATGCTACTGGCATTGAGTAGGTAGAGGCCAGGATGCTGCTAAACATCCTATAAAACAAAGAAAACCTGCTGCTGTCCAGTCGATTCTGACTCATAGTGACCCTGTCCTCTCACGACAAAGAATTATCTGGCCCAATACATCAATACTGCTGAGATTGAGAAGGAGCCCTGGTGGTGCTGTGGTTAAGAGCTTGGCTGCTAACCAAAAGGCTGGCAGTTCAAATCTACTAGCCACTCTTTGGAAACCTTATGGGGCAGCTCTACTCTGTCCTGCAGGGTCACTATGAGTGGGAATTGACTCGAGGGTGACAGGTTTGATCTATTTTTTTTTTTTTTTTTGAGTTTGAGAAACCCTCCCTTAGGCAAAACTTCAGGCAAGTGAGATCTTCTCTTGGCTCCTGATTCCAAGTGCTTTCACTCTGACCATGGGCTGCCTGGCTTTAGAGTTCTCCATTTATACCTGCTATCACCTCTTCTCATTGGTCCAATGAGCAACTGGACCAATGAGCAACATCATGATAAAGAGAGAAAAGATTGAAGTTGTCAATGATTTCATTTTACTTGGATCCACAATCAACAGCCATGGAAGCAGCAGTCAAGAAATCAAAAGACGCATTGCTTTGGGCAAATCTGCTGCAAAGGACCTCTTCAAAGTGTTGAAGAGCAAAGATGTCACCCTGAAGACTAAGGTGCGCCTGACCCAAGCCATGGTATTTTCAATCACATCAGATGCATGTGAAAGCTGGACAATGAATAAGGAAGACCGAAGAAGAGTTGACGCCTTTGAATTGTGGTGTTGGTGAAGAATATTGAATATACCACGGACTGCCGAGAGAACGAACAAATCTGTCTCGGAAGAAGTGCGGCCAGAACGCTCCTTAGAGGCAAGGAATGCGAGACTGCGTCTTACATACTTTGGACATGTTGTCAGGAGGGATCCGTCGCTGGAGAAGGACATCATGCTTGGCAGAGTACAGGGTCAGCGGAAAAGAGGAAGACCCTCGAGGTGGATTGACACAGTGGCTGCAACAATGAGCTCAAGCATAACAACGATTGTAAGGATGGCTCAGGACCGGGCAGTGTTTCGTTCTGTTGTGCATAGGGTCGCTATGAGTCAGAACTGACTTGACGGCACCTAAGAACAACAACATCACCTCTTCTGGAAACCCTGGTGGTGTAGCGGTTAAGTGCTACAGCTGCAGTTTGAATCCGCCAGGCGCTCCTTGGAAACTCTATGGGGCAGTTCTACTCTGTCCTATAGGGTCATTATGAGTCGGAATCCACTCAACGGCAGTGGGTTTTGGGATCACCAATTCTGATTTCCTCCCCACCAATCGGTGTGACTGATTCCAGGAGAAAAAGCCTAACTGAGTTAATACACACTCTAGCAGGAATTGTTGTTATTACCTACCATCAAGTCACCCTGACTCATGGCAACCCCATGCGCAATGGCGTGAATCGTTGCCTGGTCCTGCACCCTCCCCATGATTGACTGCAGATAGAACGCTTGTGATCCACAGGGTTTTTTTTGGAATTAGATCACCAGGCCTTTCTTCCTAGTCTGTCTTAGTCTGGAAGCTCTGCTAAAACCTGTTCAGCATCATAGCAACACACAAGTCTCTACTGATAGGCAGGTGGTAGCTGCACTTGAGATGCAGTGGCCAGGAATTGAACCTGGGTCTCCCTCATGGAAGGGGAGAATTCTACCACTGAACCACCAATGCCCCATCTAGCAGAAATAGCTGTATTTAAAAATGACTCATTAATTTAATCTAAATTCATCTCCAGTTGGCGAAATTTTAATGAGGGTGACACTTATTTTTAGCAGATGGGAAAGATGGTGGAATTTACATAGCATTGCTCACCTTTTAAAATCATAATCTACCTAATCACATCTGTGATGTGGTCTCGTTAAAATATAATCATGAATGATTTTTTTTTATTAGGAGTATGTATTTGCACTTGGTATTGATCACATTGCTTTCCAGTGACTGAAGAAACAAGATAAGAAACTTCCTGTGCCCCAAACCAACCGTATTTTCATTTCATTTCATTGCTAATATTGACTTGTAGGTTGCGATATGATACAGCCCATTTGTTTGGTGTTTGAAATTAGGGCACCATAAGTCCCAGGCTGTCTTCCCTATGGACTGCTGTGGGCCTATATTTGTATGCATCCAGACACAGCATGGGAAGAATCATTAGCAGAAGGGGTGAGCTTCAGAGTCTTCCTCACTCTGTTGTTGTGGTTGGGTGCTGTTAAGTAGATTCCAACACATAGCAACCTCATGTGATGGATTAGGACTGCCCCATAGGGTTTTCTTGGCTGTAATCTTTATGAAAGCAGATCACCAGGTCTTTCTCCGCAGTCACTGGGTGAGTTTGAACCACCAACCTTTCAGTTAGCAGTAGAGCACTTAACCATTCCATCACCAGGGCTCCTTTCTCTTCACTCTAAAGGCTTAGAAAACTCAACACCTTGCTCTTCTGCATGCCAGTTTATGATGGTTCCGAAACCAAAGTGGTTCTGGCTTGGCTAACCCAATCTAGGGTGTCTTCATAAATCACTTTACCTTGTAGTTCCAAGTCTTAGCTTTTCTGACCATCAGCCAGGGACATGTATGATAAACTCACGTATAGCTATATTCTACACAAATGAGTCCAATTTCAGAGGCAAATTAACTAGCTCAATTGGCCCTAATACAATGGTCTCTACTTAGTAAAATTCAGAGAATAGTGGGGGCTATATGGGACCTTCAGGCTTATGCCCGTTGAACCACCTCATTTATAGAAAAGGAAATCAAGGTCCTAGGAGGTGGCATGATTTGCTCAAGGCCACTTGGACTGTTACAGGCAAAGCCAAGCCTTGACTCCCTGCTGATTCCCAAGGCAATGTTCCAACAGGGAGACAGATGACGGCATACTCTAAGGTGAAGCTGGGTAAAGGCAGACTTCCTCCAACCTCCTTGTTCCCAGAACCAGTAGCTCCTATTCTCTGGGTCTCTAACTTGTCTTTAGGATTAAGGCAGCTGCTTACTATTTAGAATCAAATAATACTGGGCTGAAGCATTCAAATGATTCCTTGTGCTAAGGTAACTTGTAGGCTTACTATATCAGTGCACTTCCGGGAAGTGGCAGATGAAATGGGGAAGTGCAACTCTGCCAGTGTGGTTTGACATGAACAACGGGAGTGGGGTGACATCGTGAAAAGCCATAAGGGTGCCAAGTAGACCACACAGACCCTTAGATGTCAAGAGTTCCTGAGAGAGAGAGAGACATGGTGACTGAGAAGATTCGTTCAGAAGTGTGTTTGGTGAAATTCTCACTGGACTGGACCAACTCGTTCTGGGTCCAGGAGCCCCATACTCTAGCCAATTTTAGTCTTGTCCTCTTGGCCAGTGCGTGTGAAGATCAAAGGCCTTTTTTCAACAGATGCATGGCGCATGGAAATTTCTTGCAAAGGCTTGGGGCTTGACAGGGTCAGGAAGCAAAGCACATTCTTAGTCTTGGAAATTTGGAATCTTACCCAGGCCTTTATTAATTGAACATGCTATGGACTGTGTATTTTGAAAGAAGGAAAAATCTACCATGGATAAAACTGCCCCTGTCTAAAAACAGATACGAGGCTATTCCCAACCCTGGTCAATATTTCCTGAGTTCTCCTACAAGAAGTGACCAGGTAAGATCCACACACAAAAGGATCTTTAGAAAATACTTGTCTGGAAAGAAGGGAATAATATAATCAGATATAGGGTGGAGGCAAGCCAGCAGTAAAAGGATTCATAGACTTTTAAGCGGTGTCTTCTGCCACCAACATCCTAAAGGGATATTAAAATGAATGGGTAATTCTCCGGGATCAGGCCTGAAAAACAGGATGAGAAAACCCATTTCTGAGTCAGACCTAGGCCCCTTTCCTTCTTGGTCTATGTGATTTGTTATTTAGCAGACCTGGATGGCATTTGGTTAGGGGATATATCAAATCTATCCTCCAATGTGTTTGAAGCAAGGTAACAATACAGCTGCGTTTGTTCCCTTATGTTATCCTGGCAGGGGTGGTGGTGGTACATTTGACCAGGAGATATCCTGGTGGTGGTGATGACCATGATGATGGTGGTATCTATCATTTATTTTTTGAGAGTCACTGTGTACTAGGCATTGCGGTGCTAAACACATTGTTGTTGGTGGTGGGTGCCATCAAGTCAATTCCAACTTATAGCGACCCCATGTGACAGAGTAGAACTGTCCCATAGGGTTTTATTGGCTGTAATCTTTATGGAAACAGATTGCCAGATCTTTCTCCCATGGAGGCACTGGATAGGTTTAAACCGCCAATCTTTCAGTTAGCGACCGAATGCTTAGCAGTTGCGCCACGAGGGCTCCTTGCTAAGCATATTACATTATCTATATTGTCCCTCACACTAAAACTGAGCAATAATTAGTATTCTCATTTTACATGTGAAGAAGCTGTGTCTTGGGAAAGGGAAAGCAACTTGGTCAAGGTCATAGCCTAAGGGGTAGGGCAACCCTTGGCCCTAGGTAGAGGTGACCACAGACTTGTGCCTTTAGTCTGTCTGTTGCAGTTAGGGTCAGCGATGCAGATATGGTTTGGGGCATAAAAAATGGGTTGGTGTAGGGCTAAGTGGAATAAAGATGGTCTATACGTCCCTGGTTTGGGGCATGTACTGTGCTCATTAATGTTCTCCTTCCTCCATACCTTATTCTGCATTGAAAAAGACAAAAACTAAAGGAGGAGAAAGAAAACAGAAGTCCATGGAAAGAGTGAAGTGAGACAGTAAAAAAATAGGCAGGCTATCAAACCAGACAAATATAAAGGTCCTCTGTCCTATTTGGAAATCACAGAAGCAATAAAACAAGACCTGAGAGACAAGAATGAAGCAAGGAGGGCCAGAGGTGAGGGATTCCCAGGGTGAGGTCTCTGGAGAAGGCCTCAGCTATAGGACCAAAGAATCCAGGTGGCTGGGCTGGAACCATATACAGTAAAACCTGCGAAATCCCGAAACTGTGTAAGGCAGAAACCCGAGTCAAATATTTTCCACTAAAACGAGTGATAGAAAAGACTGCACCTTGTCAAAAGCAGAAAACTTGTGAGATCCAGAAAAACAAGGCAGTCCCGTCGAGTTCCGGCTCTCAAGGAAGGGTTCACTGTAGTTATCTTCCTCCTCTTGGAAGGCCCTGACGCTCTCCCTGACCTGTGAGCACACAGGACAGGCAGCTACAACCTCACTGCCCTTCCAGCCCAGGGGAACCCAGTTACCACATCCGAAGACTCTCCTTTGATTTGTCAAGGAGGCTTTGTAATGTAGGGGCCAACAACTCAGGAAGAAGGCTGTCCGCTTTGAAGATTCTGTTTACTCTGGTTCAGCCAGAAGAAGTATTGGTTTATAGCTCGAATCATTATGTTGTTAAGTCCTTGAAAATTAAACATGCTTCCTAGGGTTCAATTTCAATCACGCTTCCTGTCAGCTTAATATCAAACAGGAATGACAGAAACATTTCCTACTGACCTCTTCATTTTACAGATACTTGATTACTCACCAGTTTATTTCATCTGGAATTCCTAGGGATATACCTATCTTCATACCTTATACACATAGGACCAAAAAAAAAAAAAAAAAAAAGATGATGAAATCATATTTGTAGAGTGGGCAGTGGAGAGGGGTAAAGGAAAGCAAGAACACTAACCTCTATTGAGTGTCTGCCAGAGACAATGAAGTCTACATACTCTTATTTAGTCATCTAGACTCTATGTCTTTTTTGTTGATCTTCACTGTTTCCTTGAAGTGAAACACAGGATTTGACACATAAGAGGCTCTCAATACCTGTTTCCTGAATGATTTAATCAGATTCTCATCCCAACTCCAGGATACTTTCTGGCCCCATTTTACAATAAGAGAATTAAGACTCCAAGAGCTTAAGCAACTTGCTCAAAGTCAAAAAGTTATTAAGGACCAAACTTGGATTGGAACCCAAGGACACGTGACTCCAAAGTCCTTGCTCTTTTCACTATGGCACCATGGCAACTCCAGAAGCAACTAGAAAAGGTGGGCAAAATAGATCATCCTAGCCCTGTTGGTGCAATGGTTAAGAACTTGGATGCTAAGCAAAAGGTCTGCAGTTCAAATCCACCAGCCGCTCCTTGAAAACCCTATGGAGCAGTTCTACTCGGTCCCATAGGGCCACTATGAGTTGGAATCGACTTGATGGCAATGAGTTTAACCCTGTCACCACCACCCATCTGTCAGTTTGTCGTACTGTGGTGCTTGTGTGATCCTGTGATGCTGGAAGCTATGCCACTGGTATTTCAAATACCAACAGGGTGACCTATGGTGGACAAGTTCGGTGGAGCTTCCAGACTAAGACATATTAGGAAGAAAGGCTTGGTGATCTATTTATGAAAATTGGCCAATAAAAACCTTATGGATCACAACAGAACTCTGTCTGACTTGCTTGCTTTGGACATGTCATCAGGAGAGATAAATTGCCAGAGGAGGACATCATGTTTAGTGAAGTAGGGAGCCAACGAGGGTGAGGGAGACCCTTGGTGAAATGGACTGGTGCAGTACCTGCAACAATGGACTTGAACATGTCGGTGACTGTGAGGATGATGCAGGACCAGGCAACATTTTGTTCTTTTGTAACTTAAGGTTGCCATGAGTTGAAGTTGAATCAACGACAGCTATCTATCTAGCTCTGTCTAGAGATGCTGATACTGCCTGGAAGAGGTTCAGCAACTGTAACAGACATGCTTTTAAAGAAGATGACTTCAATATAAAGACCTCACTTACCTCTATAATAATATTGTATTGCATTTTGTAGCCTTTTCTGACATAGACTCAGCATCAAAAACCGTGTTCTCCTCTTTTCCTGAGCACACAACTAGACTGCATTTCCCAGCCTCCCTTGCAGTAAGACAGGGCCATGTGGCTGAGTTCTAGCCAATGGAATAAACGGAAGCATTGGGCACAACTTCCAGGCCTGAACACTATAAACCTCCTATATGTCTTCTTTAATTTTCCTTCTCCCTTTTCCTGTTGGATGGGGGAAATTCTGAGGCCCTAGAAGAGGATAAGGACATTAGAAGGAAGAATCCTGGCTCCCCAAATGACTGCATGGACCACCACCAGCCAACCAAGAACATGTAGCATTGGCCTTAACATAGGCCAAAAATAAAATTCTGTTGAATGAAGTCACTGGGATTTTGGGGTTCACCTGTTGAGATCAATCATTATTTTGCTAGTGGACCTTTTATGGCTCCAAATTGCTTTCCTGTTATATCATTAAATCCTTTACAAATCTAATCAGAGTCCATGGAAGCTTAATGAGTGAGAGGAGTGAAGGATCATTTGAGAACAACTGAAATATCTGATTGGTACATTGCTGTGTGGCCATATGCACATTACTTTAAGTCATTGGGCTTACTTTCTCCACATAGAAATATCAGGGTGTAGGGGCCCTGGTGGCGAGTGGTTAAGAGCTTGGCTGCTAACCAAAAGGTCGGCAGTTCAAATCCACCAGCTGCTCCTTGGAAACCCTATGAGGCAGTTCTACTCTGTCCTATATATAGAGTTGCTAAGAGTCGGAATTGACTCAGTGACAATGGGTTTTGTTTCGTTTTTTTTTGGTTTGGATGAGATGGTGTCTAGGATTCCTCCTAATTCTAAAGCTCTATAAATCTTTTCAGAGATTCAAAAATATGGATTGATGGGCTCAGAAACTGAGTTTTGATGGTGAGCTCCTCAAAGGTAAGGACTATTTCTTTATCAAGATTTTATGCCTAGTATCTGCTACATTGCAGATGCTCCAAAAATTTAATTAGAATCTTGCTGTTGTAAAAACTCAAAGAATTTACTTATGTTCTAATTTATGCCAATAATTTCTTGATCTAATTTGGTGCTCTGGCTCAAATGACTGAAATTCTCATGAATATTTTCATTATGCATCATTGAGAACGATAGGCTATTTTATATTCATTTACGTAGACAATATTTGAAGAATGATTTTATAATAATACTGAAAGATTTTTTTGATTCAAAGTAATGCCAGCAGTAATTGCTATTCTGATGGCTTCATTTATAGTTCTATTTAGCTAAATAATATAAGAATATAATTCCTACTTATAGTTGAGAAAATTGGATTATAAGAATATTCATAATTTCCTCATTCAAATGGTTCTCAGCACGAGGTCCATAAAAGCAGAGTTGGGGGAAACTATGAGCAATTTAAAAAGTTCGAAAAGGCCCAAGAGAAATTATACAGGATATGAAGCAGCCAAGGAGCCCTGGTGGTGCAGCGTTTAAGCGGTCAGCTGCTAACCAAAGGGTCAGCGGTTCGAACCCACCAGCAGCACTGCAGAAGAAAGCTGTGACAATTTGGTTCTTGAAGTTTTAAAGCCTTGGGAATCTGATGAAGCAGTTCTACTCTGTCATATAGGATCGCTATGAGTGGGAACGGACTCGACGGCAATGGGTTTGGGCTTGGGATGTGGTAGCCCACGCAGCCTTTGTGAAAAATTGATTGCCTTTTGCTTTTTGAAAAATATATAGAAAAATATCCCTGGTCATTTGGTTCTACTCATCATCAAAAATATCAGATTAGTAATTACATATGTTTTTGATTACTAAAAGGTAGGTCAATGAAATCTATTACTTAGTAGATATAGTTTGACAGGTAAAATGTTCAAAAACCCAGATCAGTGAAGGTGCAGGGGTGGGGTGGGGGTGGGGTGGATAACAAGAGAGGATCTTGACAGTAAAAAAATGGGGAACCACAATTTGACACCAAAATCTAATTATGGGACATTAGTGTGGTTTTAAACTTCTCTTCATTGGCTGCATGAAGGAGACACGTGCTTCTCCTGGTTTTCTGCTATCATTTCTTACATTATGGGGTTATATCACGCTACGTCCTACAGCCCGGGGAGAGCTGAGCACCCAGGAAAACACTGTAGGATATACTCCCTTTGCCTGGGCTGGTATTGGGACTGTTGCCAATTTAAAAAATGAAGTAATAATACCAGAAAGGCTTTAAGATGCTTATTTTATCAGTGACTGCGGAAAGGAAAACTGGAGCCCTGCTGGCTCAATGGTTGAGAGCTCGGCTGCTAACCAAGAGGTCCACAGTTCGAATCCACCAGCCGCTCCTTGGAAACCCTATGGGGCAGTTCTACTCTGTCCGATAGGGTCACTATGAGTTGGAATCCACTGGACAGCAACAGGTTTTGGCAGAAAGGAAGACATTGTGTTAAAAATCATCTACTTCCTTTTTCATGAATTGTTTGCTTCAAATCTTATGTCTAGATTACTACTTCATTAAAAATATCTTTCCCTAAAGTGATAATAATAAGAGCATTTCTCCTTGCTTGTCTCTTCCCTTCCCTACCCCGCTTCTTTTCTCTCTTCATTTTTTGGAAAAAGAAAAGGAGGCCTTAAACGGTACAGAAAATTCTTTCAGAAAATCCTGTATTGGGCACTGAATTTGAATGTGACACTAAGGAGGGAACATGAATTATGGACTTGAGCTATGCATCACTATATACAAGCCTGCCTGCAAAACCAGCTTCTTAAAAAAAAAAAAATACAAATGCTAATTTATATGTTTGTTTTGCAGGTTAAATTCATTGTAGTGCCATAATTCTATTGGGCATTACGAGAGATCAGTGCTGTTCCAAACTTCTCAAAATTAGCTTAACATCTGATGAACGCCTACTCTGTGCCAGGCTCTCCCTTTTAACGGCTGGTCTCTGTTGTGCCCCAATGCCCCAGACCCTGTGTTAAATTATTTACATAAATCTTACATCCTCACCATAGTCCTTTGAGACAAGTCCAGTACTTCCAGCACTAGGATTTTTAAAAAGCCCCCAAGTTTCCGAATGTGCAGCCCAGGCTGAGAACCTTAACCCTGTGACTATTGCTTACCAGAGAGTTACATTCTTTTGAGGGCCCTAAATGGAAGGCATTTAATTAATAACATTTTTAGAACGCTCTTGGGACAAAACCCTCCTATAATCAAAAGCACAACTAAAAACTACTCACTAAGGCAACGAATGGTGTTCTAAGCTCAATGCCTGAAAGAATCATTTATAGGCAATTTATGGGACAGAAAAGCAAGTTTCATCAGGACGGATCTATTTCTTCAGCGACGGATGTTGCCCTTGGAGTGCATTCCCCAATGACTTTTTGATCATCCGAACTGGAAAGGATGCTGCCCTGATGGACCATTTAGATAAGTGACAACGCCAAAGTTTCTGGCCAGCCGCACGGGTTCATGAACTGGGAGCCTGTCCTTCACGGTAAAAGGAACAAAACACACCCAGGTAATTAATCAACCAGAGCATAACATCGTTGTTTACATTTCAGTGTGTCACCCTAGGCCAGGCTAGACTCAGGTTAAAGGGTGATATTTTAAGTGTTTTTTGCAGATGCCCAAACTAACATTTGCCAAAATATGTTCCATAGGGAGAAGAAAACTGCTTAGATCAGTGGTTCTCGAACTTTGAGTGTATCAGAATCACCTGGAGAGCTAACAAAGAACACAGAAGCCCAGGCTTGAGATAAGACAGTAGGCTAGGGCCTGTTTTTTTTTTTTAAGCCAAATTCCCCGGATTCTGATACCCACCACCAAGTTTGAGAGAACAACTGCATTTTTCTCAACATTGGACACGTATTAGAATCCCTTGAGGAGGTAAAAAAACAAAGATGCTAGAGGCCTCACCCCAGACTAGTTCAATTGGAATCTTGATGGGATGGGGCCCAGGGTTTTATGTGTTTTTAAAGCTCCCTGGGGGACCATAACGGGCAACCAAGGCTGAGAACCACTGTGTCTTGGTCATGGTTCTCAGACTGACTTGTACTGTAGAATTATCTGGGTAGTTTTAAAAAAAGTACTGAGGCCTTGGTCTCCCACTAGAGATTCTGATTTAACTGGCCTGAGGTGTGAGCTGGCCATGCAAACTTTTTTAAAGCTCCCTGAGTAATTCTAATGTGCAGCCAACTTTGAGCAGGACGAGGCTAGGGCCTGCACAAAAGATGAAGCTCATAAGTTGAGGGAAAACTGCCTAGTACACCCTTTTTTGTGATTCAGTATGCACATTAGCACAATAAAGATTAAGGAGAACTTTAGTGACGAACCAAAAATGAACCACAATCTCTATTTTAAAGTCATTTAACCCACGATTTCCAAAGCTTTGGGAATGCGTGGTCAAAAAACCTGGCCATATGCTGTGCTGACAATGGGGAGGTTACTTCATGGATCCAGCCCTAGAGTGCCGATGTGTGAAAGGTGAGGCTTGGAGAAAATGACCCTCAGCTCAGGGCCAGCACTAAGTCAAGAATATATCCGCTGTCTGCAGACTTGGGAGTTCCACTCTAGTTTCCCTTTTAGAAGACAGCCAGATTCCAGAGAGAGAATGTCATCACAGCCAAGACTTGAAAGAAAAGCAAAAATGGACAAAACAAAAGCCTGGGACTTTTCAGTTGAGGGTGGTGGCATATAAAAGTAACTCTTGGCTCATCGCAAACAAAATTCACATTGCACATTGATTAGGGACTCAATTCTTTTTGAGAAAAATTGTTTTTGATTCCTTTGAAGGACTTGTATCAACATATGTGCAACTACTGTGGACTTCAGTGGTATCTGAGGGAAGAGTGAGGAAGCTATGTCTGGGCATAATAGATCCCTGTTATGTTATGACTGCTATTTGTGATTGTTTGCAGAAGTTGGGAAAAGATGTGCTAGGCAACTCTTGGTTATCGCAGGCTTGAAGGAAGTAGAGATGAGTTTATCAGAATGGTGATGATGGTGGTGCTGGTAGTGTAGATGGTCCTGGTGATGGTGGCAGTGGTGGTAGTGATGGTGATGATGGTAATGGTGGCAGTGGGGGTGAGGGTGATAACAGTGGGGTGTGGGGACAATGGGAGTAGGGGTGGAAGAGGAGGTCTAGGAGAGAAGCCCAATATTTCAAGAGTGGCTTCTAGGAAGAATACAGGGTTTGTTGAGGAAGAAATAAATATTTTTCTTCATTCTGCTCCCGTCTTTCACTCTCTATAAAGCCTCGTCCTTTTGACATTTTCAAATTCCCAATCACCTGGCTACAGCTCACATTTGAAAAATGAAGTTTTTTTAGAAGCAATTGTCTCAGAGGCCCCAGGAATCCTGAGAGACAGTTTCCAGTAATCTGACTCAACTTGGGGGGATGTCATTAATTCGCTCTCCTGCAGAAAGCCCCCTAACTTTTCTGTAGAAAGTTGCTTCTCTAGGAGAAGTTCAGGAGGTTAAGAAGGGAGGTATGGGATGAGGACAGATGGACAGAGGACAGGATGGACAATTCCCCTACAGGTAGGCTATTGGAAAGCACAGTAAAAACAAAACAAAACAAAACAACAAAAACAGTGCTGTTGAGTCAATTCCGATTCATGGAGACCCTATACCTATTCATATTGTACAAGGGGTCATTGTTTCTTCTATTTCTGAAGTACTTATGTTTTTTTTTTTTTAAAGGATGATGTGTTAGCTGCACATAAATTATCGTTTTTAGTCCTTAGACTGGTTTTCTTGATTTCCCCCTTGTTATGGTAAAAACTGGAGAAAATCTTGGACTGAACTGCTGGTCTCCTCTCTTCCCACCACTGGACACCATGGAATGATTTGCACTCTCTTCTGCCAATTTGTGTGTGACAAGAACAAAAAAAAAAGGTAAAATTATGAACATTTATGATTTTCCCTTCCCTATTTCCAAGAAAAAAATTTTTTTTTTTTTTTTAATTTGCAAGGAAGGAGCCTGGTAGCACAATGGTTAAGAGCTTGGAGGCTAACCAAAAAAGTCAGCAGTTTGAATCCACCAGCCGCTCCTTGGAAACCCTATGGGAGAGTGCTACTATGTCCTATAGGGTCACTATGAGTCAGAATCGACTAGGAGGCAAGGGGTTTTGGGTTTCCAAGGAAAGTGGGCCCCAAGGAAGATTTGTTTCTTTTGCTGAGTGGTTTTAGAAGAGGATGCAAATGGGAGAAGTGGAGAGAAAGGGTCCATGATCTACAAAGGAAATAAACAAGGGAAGTTATGAGGGTGGGAGCAGGACTGGGGGGGTGGGGGGAGACGATGGAGAGGAAAGAAGGGGCCAGAATCCTGATGGGAGTTGTAAGGAGGAGCAGTGTGTTCAGCAGCGACACTGAAGGACTTCTAGCCTTTGGGGAGAGAGGGAGAAGAGGACATGAGGTTCGCAGTTACCATGAAAAATGGATCCTGGGAGAGGGATATGTGGGATATGTGTGGAACAGCTTCCCTTGTACCCTCAAGGCACTTTGGTGAAGATGGATGTTTCCTTTCTAGCCTAATTGTGGTGAGATTTGTGATATCAAGCTGAAGAGGGAGGAAAAGGACCCATATTGCACAGGGTTAAACAGAGAAGAAATAAAATCAGAGTTCCTTTTTGCAATTGGCTCAACCCACGGTTGAGCTAGCTATTTGGGCAAGCTGGTATTTTTCTTTCTGAAATCTATTTGTGGAAATACTTGTAACTTGCATAGATGGCTCTAAATGGAACCCAAGGCCATATTTTATTTTTGTGCACAACTGGAGGAACAGGAATCTGGAAGAGAGTGGAACAAACCTTCAGATAAATAATTATGCCAGGAGCGCATAAATCAATAGAAAGCCTCCCAGATCCTGGAGCAAAGTGAGAAAGGAAGGCATGTTGGCGCTCTGTGTTGCTGGGCTCCCTTTGCTTCTGCAGTCACCTCCCCTGCAGGGGTAACCGGTCCAAAGACCTGGGCTTGGCTGTCCTGATAAGGAGAAGGAACGGTAGGTGCTCTACCATTGCCAGGCATTTGGTTTTGTTACTTGTGTTTTCCTGTCCTTTCCCACAAAGGCTGGGGTGGGAGGTCCTTTAGGTGGTTGGTGTGCAGGAAGGGTAAATGTGAAGGGGTATTTTTCCAGAGGATCTTCGACAATAAGAAAGTCACTTCAGAGAATGTTGAAATAGAAGTACTAAGCTCATTGCAAAGAACCCATTGAGTGCTGCCCCTCAGTACTCAGCAGAAGACATTTCTAAGCTTGACAACAAAGACATCAAACCAAACCAACCAAACCCGTTGCCATCGAGTCGATTCCAACTCACAGTGACCCCACAGGACAGAGTATAGCTGCCCCATAGAGTTTCCAAGGAGCGCCTGGTGGGTTCGAACTGCTGACCTTTGGATTAGCAGCCATAGCACTTAACTACCACACCACCAGCGTTTCCAACAAAGACATATAGCATTAAAAAAAAAAAAAAAAAAAAAAAGCCATATTTGTTGCCATCAAGTTGATTCGGACTCATAGTGACCCTATAAGACAGAGTAGAACTACCCCATATGGTTTCCAAGGAGCACCTAGTGGATTTGAACTGCCAACCTTTTGGTTAGCAGCTATTGCTCTTAACCACTATGCCACCAGGGTTTCCATATATCATAAAGCAGCACCTTAAGAGATCTTACTGTATATAAACAAAAAATACCATAGCATCACCTTCACAACTTATTTGTAAATGATTTAAAAAATATATAGATAGATGGATAAATAGATAGGTAGGTAGATAGAGATAGAGATAAAAAGAGAGAGGGAAAAGAATAAAACAAATGTGATACAATGTTAACACTTGGCGACTCTGGGTAAAGACTACCTGGAAATTCTTTGTACCAATTTTGCAACTTTTCTCTAAGTATGATGTTATTTCAAAATAAACAAAATTTTAAAAGGTAAAAAATAGTCAAATGAAAAGAAGAGGCATACACTAAAATGGGAAAAATATTTGTAACATATATGACAGACAATGGATTAATTCTTCAATACATAAAAAAAAGACAAGCATCAGTATAGGAAAAATAAATGAACAAGTTACAAAAACAGTTTAACACTAATCAACATGTATGTATGTATGTGTGTGTATGTATATATATATGGAGCCCTGGTGGGGCAGTGGTTAAGAACTTGGCTGCTAACCAAAAGGTTGGCAGTTCAAATCCACCAGCCACTCCTTGGAAACCCTATGGGTCAATTCCACTCTGTTCTATAAGGTTGCTATGAGTTGAAATTGACTTGATGGCAACAGGTTTATATAGATAGATAGATAGATTCAAACTCAATATCAATAAGAAAAATGTAAAGTTTTAAAGCTGTGGCAAAATTTTGCTAATAACTTTTCCCTTCAAAATCAAACTAATATATGTACATGTATACCATGGAATATTACTCAGCCTAAAAGAGAAATGAAGTAGTCATACATGCAACAACACGTATGAGCCTTTCAAACATTATGCTGAGTGAAACAAGTCAATCACAGAAGGACAAATATTGTATGATCCCACTTATATGAAATATCTAGAATAGGCAAGTGGATAGAGATCAAAGTTTATTAGTGGTTCCCTAGAGTGGGTAGAAGGGAGGGGAAAAAAGGGGCTCATTACTTAGGGGCACTGAGCTTCTGTTAACAGTTACTGGGAAAATTCAAGAGAGATAGTGGTGATGGTGGCATCATGTGATGAAAGTAATGAAGAAACTAACAACAACTCCTGCCCCCAAATTTGGAGGGTGTCTCATTAAATGGGGGCACTAGTGGTTAAGTGCTATGGCTGCTAAGCAAAGGGTCGGCAGTTCAAATCCCTCAGGCGCTCCTTGGAAACTCTACGGGGCAGTTCTACTCTGCCTTATAGGGTCGCTGTGAGTCGGAATCGACTCGACGGCACTGGGTTTGGTTTTTTTTTTTGGTTTACTGCCCTATTGGTGGGTGTCTGAACTGATTCAATAATCTGGCTACCATTTGTCCACAGAAAAAGTTTTTTTAAAGATGCTCAATTCCTCTGATCTAGCATTCCCTTTTACTTTGTAGGATCTATCCTGAGGCAATGAGAGAGGTACAAAACTACATATAAGACGGTTCATTCTAACATTATTTTTAATAATATTATGTCAAAAGCCTAACAATCAGGGACTGTATGGCTGTATCCATATGATGGACTACTAAATCGCTATGAAAAAAATCCTATTTTGGAAGAGGTAACGTGTTTATTGGCAACGGGAAACATTAGCAGTATGCACACTGTTAACCATCCTTGGGTGGTATCGTTATTTTGCTGGCAATAACCTTCTGACACCACGAAAGATGTTCTATATTGATTGTAGGATATAATACAGCTGTGGTTCTATTTCTGAAAGAACAAAAGGGCCATAAGGAGCAGTTGAAAAGCCTAAGGGACAGCTGAAGATCTACGTTTGAAAAATGGTATGGGCTTTACAATAAAACATTGTTTTCTCAACTTAAATATTTTGTTTGACTCCTAAAAACTTGTTCATTATGATAGTCTCAAACCACAAAATATATTTCTCTAGGGTTCCCATTTTCTTTACACCCTACCATCGATGTACGTATGCCTTACTTTATGAAAATGTGATATATAATATGAATATCTGAAGTATAAACAACCTCATCTTAAAAGTGAAAAGAGAACTAGAGATGGACTAGTCCAACTTTATCACTTAATTGGTAAGGAATCCAAGATCTAGAGAGATTAAGTGATATGCTCAGTTAACATCCTTAATATATAAACAGCCTCTACAAATAATGATGAAATGACAAACAGCAGTAGGTAAATGCGCAATAAATATGAATAAGCAAGTTACAAAACAAGAAATTCAAGTAGCCAATTAACATGTAAAAAGTATTCAACCTGAAGAGTAATGCGAGAAATGTAAATTTTAAAACAACAAGAGCGAACTTCTATAATTCTTATTTTTGCCTAAAAAATTGACCCCTTCCAAAAGCAAGGAATTAAACAAATAGTCCAAGATATGTTCAGGATAATACAACGGAAAACCCTGGGATAACAACTGAAATCTCCTGTCTTGTCCCTGCCAATATCCCTGCCTGGGAACCTGGGATATGCTCAACAATAATTATTTATTGTTAGGTGCTCTTGAGTTGGTTCTGACTCATAGCAACTCTATGAACAACAGAATGAAACACGGCCTGGTCCTGTGCCATCCGCACAATTGTTGTCATGGTTAAGCCCACTGTTGCAGCCACTGTGTCAGTTCACCTCGTTGAGGGTCTTCCTCTTTTTTGCTGACCTTCAATAATAATAATAAAAAAAACCCAAACCCATTGCCGTTGAATTTATTACAACTCATAGCGACCCTATAGGACAGAGCAGAACTGCCCCATAGGGTTTCCAATGAGTGGCTGGTGGATTTGAACTGCCAGCCTTTTGGTTAGCAGCCATAGCTGGCCTCAGCTCTTAACCACTGTGCCACCAGGGCTCCCAATAATAATAGTGTCTTGATAAAGGAAAAGAAAAAAAGCAACATCATGATAGGGAAGTTAAATGACCAAACAGTTCACAAGAAATGCAAGTTGAAGAACTGAATGAGGACTATATTACATAAAAAATATATTTTTCTCTTTGCAATGATTCATAGTAATGTGACTTTAAATTACCAGGGGTTGTATTTCAGTGAAAATATCAAACGCTCTAACTTTATGCCATATGCTTATTTCATAAAGTGAGGTTCACCGCAAACATAATGGATTCTTGTTTCTGCCTCTTCAGGCACATTTAGAGGAGTTTGAGCTCTTAGTTTTCTTTTCAATTGAGGGCAAAAGCCTCTAACTTTGGTATTTAAAATTTGAGGTATTCATATGCTAGAACAAACTCCCCTATGCTGTGAATCATGGCTTTATGCAAAATAAAGCTCATTATAATGCCATAAATGTTAGCAAAATTCCCCTCAGACTATACTTAATTCTACCCTAATAAAATATCTATTAAGGTACTTTCTTCTTTTTTTAAGAATCAGTATTTTTTAGTGCTTGATTTCATGTAATCCTAGTTTCAAATTAAACCAAAAACCAAAACCCAAAAAAACCTCATTGCCATCGAGTCGATTCATAGCGACTCCATAGGACAGAGTAGAACTGCCCCATTCAGTTTCCAAGGAGCAGCTGGTAGATTTGAACTGCCAACTTTTTGGTTAGCAGCCTTTGCTTGCCGTAGCTCTTAACCACTGCACCACCAGGGCTCCAGTTTCAAGTTAGGCGGGGTAAGATAATGAGAACATTTTGGCAAGATCTGACGCCACATGGCCAAAATTAAATAACCCCCCAAAACAATTTTCCATTTGAATTAATACAAAATACCATCAATTTAATAAGCCTTGTGTCTGACGGATCCCACACACCAAAAAGTCTTTATTTGAAAAGGCTGGCCTGTTTAGTTTTAGGAAAATAGATGCAATGCTGTTACTCCTGCTCATTTTCAAAAAATGAATTTCTTTTCATAAATGTTAATTGATTTCCTGTACTTCGTAAGAGTGACATTACCTATTATGTTTTCCAATGCAGAAATTTTCATAGTTGGCCTTAAAAATATGCTAAGACAAGCAATGACTTCCAATGGCTTACCACTTCAGTACTGTCTCTTGTTAGTTTTCTTAAAATAAGCACATAGCCCGAGCCCATAGCAAAGGAGACAGTGAAAAGGATACTGTTTTATTTCATACTCAAATAGAAGAGCCTAAAGTAATGGTTTTCTCATCTGACCTTATTTACATATGGGAGCCCTGGTGGTGTAGGGCTCAGCTGCTATCCAAAGGGTCGGCAGTTCGATCCACCAGCCGCTCCTTGGAAACCCTATGGGGCAGTTACACTTCATCCTATAGGGTCGCTATGAGTTGGAATTGACTTGATGGCAATGGGTTTGGGTTTTATTTTTACACATGTATGTGTACGTATTAGGTTTCCTTTGAAAATAGAACCAGGAGTAGTTTCTACACTATGACTATGAAATGCTGGCAAACGAAACCTCACTTGTCCACTAGGAGGCGCCTGTGGTTCCAGCTCAGCCTCTTAGGTGCCCTCGAGTTGGGCTCTGACTCATAGAGACATTATGCACAACAGAATGAAACACTTCCCGGTCCTGAGCCATCCTCACAATCGTTATGTTTGAGCCCATTGTTGCGGCACAGAGCATAGAGCTCGGCATAGAGGGACAGCATCCCAGTTTCTAAAAGATCGGCTGAAAAGCTGGCTTAGTGGAGAACTGTCCTGCGGTGAGCCTAGATTCCTAGCTTAGCCCTGGAGCTGACTCACCTTGGGAGCTCTGCTCAGCAATAGAATGATGCTCAAAGGGAACTTCCTAGGCTCTAGAGCAGGGGCTGGCAAACTACAGCCCGTGGCTGTCGCCAAAGCTGCTCTGCTCCCTGTTTTTGTAAATAAAGTTTTATTGGAACACAGCCACACTCATTTGTTTACTGCTTGTCTATGGCTGCTTTCATGCTACATGGCAGAGTTGAGCAGTTGTGATGGAGATAGTATGGCCTGCCAAGCTGGAAATATTTACTGTTAGGCCCTGTACAGAAAACTCTTGGTGATACCTGCTTTAGGAGAACCTGGGATGGATGGTCACTACTCTGGCTATGGCCAACTTCTATGGCAAGCAAATCCATTTGATTACCCACTGCTGTGCCAACTTTTGGCATCCTCATATGCCTCAAGTGGATGTTTTTGAGATGGTAGGTACCTTGGGAGACTTGTTCAGGTGGGCAAATTATCATGGAGTATTTATACAGCCATCCTTGTATAGTGCTTCATCCCACCCTATCCTTTATTGGAGGGTAGTACTTTCTGTAGGTTTTGCACATGGCTACCGGCTGTCTAAGGTGTATACTCACACATACAGGGGCACGCAAAGTCTTATGTCACCACCCTTTCTGACTGAGAACCCTCACTCACACCAGCACAATAGGCTCTAAAGTGAAAGTTGATATATCAATTTTTTACTGAATGAGATTTATAAGATAGAAGAAATGAAATTTAAGAAGGGAAGAATTTTGGCCTAGGTGGCGATGGAATGGAAACAGGAGTGGGGACTTTTACCAGCCTGCTAATGAGAAATAGGACGAGGAGAAGGTTTATGATTCTGAGACCCTTAGTTCTCATAGGTGAGAACCATCCTGGTTTACCCTAGGTGCTGTATCTTTTCGCTACAACAGAAGTTCAAGTGGAAGTAGGTAGAGAGGCAGCGACGTAATGTGGGGATATGTAATTTTTTTTTTTAAATTGAACTTTAGATGAAGGTTTACAGAACAAACTAGTTTCTAATGAAACAGTTAGTACACACATTGTGGTATGACACTGGTTAACAACCCCATGACATGTCAACACTCTCTCTTCTCAACCCTGGGTTCCCTATTACCAGCTGTCCTATTCCCTCCTGCCTTCCAGTCCCTGCCCCGGGGCTGGTGCACCCCTTTAGTCTTGTTTTGTTTTATGGGCCTGTCCCATCTTTGGCTGAAGGGTGAATCTCAGGAGAGACCTCATTACTGAGCTAAAAGGGTATTGGGGGCCATACTCTCAGGGTTTCTCCAGTCTCCGTCAGGCCAGCAAGTCTGGTCTTTCTTTCTGAGTTAGAATTTTGTTCTACTTTTTGGGAGATGTAATGTTTGTGGTTATTGGGAGGATTCCAAACTTTCAGAAGGCTGAATGGCAACACTCAATTGCTTAAATTTCTCAGGTCTACTGGGAAATCCATTCTCAGTGGAATTGTCTTGCGCATTTGGTTCTTCACTGGGTATGAAGGTGATATGAATGGATTATCAAAGGGAGGGTGGGCCAGGTCAGGCTGCATCCGTGACTCAAAGGGGTCTAAGCGTATCTGCCCTCCTGCCATTGTAGCCAAAAGGACAGTCATAGACTTGGGGCTAAGCTGAAAGTTGTACATCCGAAGTCATAAACTGACAGCCCATGGTTTGATTCCCATCAACATATTTTGAATGGCCCAGTAGTTTTTGATATTTTAAAAAATTAATTGCCAACAATTAAAATTGGGATATTTCATTTAAAATTTGGATTTCCAACTTCTCTTAAAAATCTGAAATCTCTTACATGTTGCTGTAAAAAAGCTTAGCATTAACACACTTAAGAAAATACCTCTGGGGGAAGGGCGCAGTTGGTAAACAAGCATAGAAAGCGTGCGTTATGTGCATAAAAATATGGTAAAGAATAAATATGTTTAGTGGGCAAGGGTGGTCTTAGGATGACTAAGATTAACCTTTTCCTGTAAATGATCATTTCTTCTCTATCATCTTTCTGGTGATGACACATATCACATTTTCTAAAGAAAGTGGAAGTGTATCTTAGGGATATATTCATAGGATCTAAACCAGGGTATCGCTGGGTGTCCCGGGGTGGTGCAAATAGTTAAATACTCAGCTGCTAACTGGAAGACTGGCAGTTAAAGTCCACCCAGAAATACCTCAGAAGAAAGACCTGGCAATTTACTTTAGAAAAACCAGCCATCGAGAACTTTATGGAACACAGTTCTACTCGGACAAACATGGCGTCGCCATGAGTCAGAAATGACTCACCGGCAACCGGTTTAACCACACTTGTTAGTCGGAAATGATGGTTGCTAAGACTTTCGGGTTAGCCTTTTAGGAACCCATATTTCACTTTCAGTGGAACAAAAGTGAAGACAAGCAAGAATATAAAAGAATATAGACAGATACCTGTCATACTGTTGGGAGTCATAAATTAGCAATCATTCTGGATCCTTTTTTTCACTGACATCTCCTGCAAAGAAAAGACAAGAAAAAATATGCCCACAGGTTATACCACCACTACTAGTTATATAAGCCTGCATTTCCCATAATGCTTTCCTTCTAAAACAGTACCACATGCATCAATTAGCTCATTTGCCTTTACAACGTCCCCGCAAGGCAAGATTTGTTACTCTCCACTCAGAGCTGGGGAAATTGAAGCAGAGGTGGGCTATGTCATACATGTACGTTTACAAAACCTCTTAATTTTTATCTCAGGATTTTTTCTATTGAACTTCACTGCCATCCTCTTTTCTCAGATGGAAGTTTTCCCTCAAGAGAGGGCTAACGACTGGGGTGTATACTTCTGTATGATTTGCAAAGTGATTTTTGGAGTTCCCACATGGAACTCATGGAAGTGAAATATTACAGTTTGTGTCTCAGAAGTTTTTAAATTTCTTACCCTTAAAATATAAGAAATCGTATATACTTACGTTCTCTACAACATTAAAAATAATTATTTGCTTTCACGTTTTAAAGTGTTAGGAAGAGGGCATTATCTGGAGGTGTGTTCTGAACACATTCAGGATGGGAATTTAACACAGAAAAGTAGGAGTTTGTGTTTCATCAAACTCAATGTTAAGAAATTAGGCATATGGGGGTCTTAAAAACTTGCAAATGGCCATCTGAGGTACAACAATTGGTCTCTCTTTGCCTGGAGTAACAGAGGAAGACAGAGAGTCAGAGGAATAGGAGGAGGAAATGGAATGTGTGGCTAATTGCCTCCATGCACAACTGCCCCCTTTGCTGTGAGACCAGAAGAGGATGGTGCCCAGCTTTCATTACTGAAAATTCTGATGAAAGAGTCTATAGAAGAATCCTGACCAAAAGGGGGATAATGTCAAACAGAATTTCAACTTCTCATAGACTCCAGACTTTCTGGAGCCAAAGGGGCTGGATGAACCCCTGAAACTATTGCCCTGAGATAATCTTTAAAACTTAAGCCAAAAATATCCCCTGAAGTCTTCTTAAAACCAAACAATAGTTTAGCTTAACTAGTAAAAAATGTCTGCCTTGAGCATTAAGCACTTTTAAGAACTGTCTATATGAGGTCAAAGTGACAACAGAAATTCAAAAGATAGGAAATTTAGGGGGCAGTGAACTTATGTTAACGGGGGAGGAACAACTCAGAAAAGCAACGTGAGAATGGTTGCAGACCTTGAAGAACGCAAGCAATGTCACTAAATTTTACAGGTAGAAATGGCTGAATTGGTGTATGTTTTGCTGTGTACATTTTCAACAACAACAACAAAATAAAATAAATAAAAAAAGAAGTAAGGCATAATGTAGGTATGACACCATATACTCTTTAAGTTCAGAATCTATTTTAACAATAAAAATTCACTTAAAGAAAAATTAGAAGTTTACAACAGTTTTTAGAGATGCATTGGGAGGAAGAAAAAAATACATTTTAAGTTTTTAAACAAAATAATAAATCTCATTTTAAGTTAAAAAAAAAAAAAGCATCATTAGCTTTCCATATCTTTTCTCCTGTTAACAGAAAATGGGGCAGGCAACCCATATTGGTGTGTATGGACTTGGCTGCACAATTCTCACAACTTTGACTGCACAGTCTCAAGTCTTCCCTCAGAACCTCTTCAATGTCATATGCTTTCCTTGTTGAGCACTTCGATGATTACAAAGTACTTTTTAATCCGTCTACTAAAAGTTTAGGATATCTTTTATATCTTTCTTTCCTTCTTCTATAAATGTGTTTTTTAAAGTCAACTTTTTATTCAAGAACACATGCCTGTTTTTCAATCTCTGGTTATTATGAAAGCTACCAGCCTACTGACTTGCTGTTTTTCCCCAAAGTGGCTAAGATGTATTAGCATCTTAGTGTGGTCTGTGGACCAGCAGTACCAGCATCACTTGGGAGCTAGTTAGAAACAGAAAATCTTGGGTCCCACCCCAGCTCTACTGAGTTAGCTCTGCATTTGGACAAAACACTCTGGTCCTTCATATGTACCTTATAGTTTGAGACACACTGCTTTAGAGAATTGAGTACATATTCTCATCTGCCATTTATGACTCTTCCCCAGTCTGGCCTGAACTCCCCATCACGACATAAATGAGACCCAAGAGCAACAGACAGACTTGGCCCTCAGTCCGGGGAAGGTGGGTGTCAGTGACCAGGGAAAGAATGTTGAAGGATGCCATACAGATGGATGACACAGATAGATGCAGGGGCTGATGAATGTGGGCTAGAGTCCTTCAACGTATTGGTGGGGATGGGTCAGATTCAATTTCTTTTTCTAGGGGGAGCTCTCTGTGTTCCGTGGCCAATGGTGACAGCAGGTGGATTAGGACTAGAGCCAAAGCCCAAGATATGGGTCCGAGGGTCAATGCTGTCATTCACTAGCTGTGGGATCTTGGTAGTAATTTCAAACTCCTGGGATTTCAATTGCTTCATGTGTAAAATTAGGCAAGTACTCATTATGCATACTTCACAAGGTTGATGTTTCTGAGGTTTAAGGACAATGTGAGAGAAAGTGCTGGGTAAACTAGAATGTACTGGGCTCAGGAAAGTCATAGGACAAAGAAAAAAATATTCTTGATGTAAATAACTGGTTGGAGAAGAGTTAGTACATAGTATGTAGATCATGTTTACAACCCAAGTTTACATACGACCATCTATTCTCTGTTTCCATGTTTAATACTGCAGCACTGAATTTATTCCTTGATCCAAACTCTTGGCATACCCTGTGGTAATTACGTGTTTATATGGCTGCCTTTCCCACTAGTCCATAATCACTTCCTGGAAGGGACTATATCTTTCTCACTTTTACATCTTCCACATCTAGCAGAGTGTCAGAGGTATAATAGGTTCTCAACAAGTAAGTGTTGAAAAAATAAACAAAATGAAATTAACAAAGGTATAATCTACCTGAATTGAATCTGATAGAAGAGATGACTATTAGCTACTTTTGCTAATAAAGTGGCACAGTGGTTAAGAGCTATGGCTGCTAACCAAAAGGTTGGCAGTTCAAGTCTACCAGCCACTTCTTGGAAACCCTATGGGGAAGTCCTACTCTGTCCTATAGGGTTGCAATGAGTCAGAATCGACTTAGTGGCAATGGGTTTGGGTTTTTTGTCCCCTCCTCTAGGAAAATGCATCCTTTCTACTGACTAGAATTTCAAGCGTCACCAGCTGCAGGCCCTCTGTCCCATCTTCATTTACCTATCTAGGAGGGTTTTCAAGGAGAGACCAGATCTGAGATGTCCTAAGCAAAACCAGACAATACCTGAGGTGGATTCTAAGTACTGAATGTCCAGGGTGCCGATGCTTCTCTTAGAGATTATGCTGCCATTAACCCTCTCCCCTTCCTGGTCCATGGAAGCCACCATGTTTTCTCATGACACTGTCCCTGAACAGTCTGGGAAAGATGGGCATCTGGCTCAAGCTAGGCCAACCACAGTGTCCCATCTCTGGCCGAACTGGTTCAAGACCTGAGCTGGGCTAATGAGGCCTTTTTCCAGGATATCTGAAGACAGAGAAAGAGAGAGTGAGGAAGAGAGGGAAAGAGAGACAGGAAGTTTATTTAGTACCTCTCTGCTGGCAGGTGAAGCTCTACAACTGTTTGAGGCCATGTAGTCACTTAGGCACATGCAAAAAGCCTGTCTGAAGGTGAGAGAGAGGATCTGTTCGACATTTACAGAGAACCTGAAGGGAAAAGAGAATACTGTGGTCACAAACCCTAGTTTTAGTTCTTCCTGTGGCCCAGCTGTTTCCCCTCCTGCATCTCCATGGGTTTGATTGCTCAATCCTTCCTTGGGTACCCTGAGCAAAACATCCCCCTTTTTACAGAGCTGATGGAAAACACTGATATTAAAATATAACATTAATACCAATGTGTCAGAAGAGTTTCGTGAGTCATTTTTATCATCTTGAAGGTGAAGCTACAAAATCCTACTTACACTCTTGCTACACCATCAACTTAAAAAATATCATTATTTTTGAAATTTCAATTCAACGTGCATGTAAACTACAAAAAGCCATTATGTGTGAAGCAGACAGTGTCTGGGATCAGAAAAGTAATCTTCATAAGGCTTTAAAAATATAGCAATGTTATCGCCACACAATTTAATACTAATATAACTATTTTCCTTCAACGAGCTCTACAGTTTTAAAAATGAAATTTCAGTAATGCTTCTAACAATCCTTAAAGGTAGGTAGGTATCCAAGAGCATCATTTTGCAGTCATCCTATAATACAAGGTGGGTGTCAGAGCAGTGTTCTGTACTGAGGAGGGGAAGCCCAGAGATGGTCCTGTCTAAAGCCATGGCAGAGGACCTGGGCTCCCTGGACAATTACAGGGTCACCTAAGAAAAGAACGTTCAAAAGTGCTTGAAAAAACAAACAAACTGAGTGTGATGGTAACTTTTATGTGTCAACTTGTCTAGGGTATGGTGCCCCACTGTTTGGTAAAACACTAGTCTAGTTGCTGTTATAGTTAACAACAACAACAAAACGAAGGTGTTTTTGTTGTTGAGTTGATTCTGACTCAAAGTGACCCTATAGAACAGAGTAGAATTGCCCCCATAGGGTTTCCAAGACAGTAAATCTTTATGGAAGCAGACTACCACATCTTTCTCCTGAGGGGCAGCTGGTAGGTTCGAATTGCTGACCTTTTGGTTAGCAACTGAGGGCTTTAACCACTGCACCACCAGTATTCCTCATAAAGTAGTTACATATGATTAAGTCAGTTGGCCTCAAGTGAAGCAGACTACCTTCCACAACGTGGGTGGGCCTCAACAAATGGGTTGAAGGCCTTAAGAGCAAAAAGTAAGTTTCCCTAGGGTGCATTCTGCCTCCAGACTATAAACATTTTACCAGAACACTCTTACTCTCTACTCTTCTCATCACTGACCAATGGATTTTCAGACAAAAACCAGCAGGACTCTCCAGTCTGTTGCCTGACCTACAAAATTGGGACTTGCCAACCCATCACAATTATGCAAGCCAATTCCTTGAAGTAAATCTCCTTCCTCTTTTTCTTCTTGTCCTCCTCCACCACGTCCTCCTTCTTCCTCTCTATCTGTGTATCTCACTGGTTCTGTTTCTCTTGAGAACCCTAAGACACTGGGTTTATTTATTTTCCAGGAAAGGAAACAAACAGAGAGAAGGGCTTCATCGAGTAGGTCAGCAAGCAGGAGGAGTCAGGTTCTAATGTGCTAGAAAGGGCTGGTCATGCTAACGAAGGGTTGACAACTGGCACTCTGTATAGGAAAGAATGAGTCATGGGTCTGTATACAGTTGATTAAAATAAGTCCTATTGTTCATTGAAGCCCTGGCGGTGTAGTGGTTAAAAGCTCAGGCTCCTAATCAAAAGGTCAGCAGTTCGAATCCACCAGCTGTGCTTTGGAAATCCTATGGGGCAGTTCTACTCTGTCCTATAGGGTCACTATGAGTCAGATTCCACTGGATGGCAATGGGTTTGGTTCGGGTTATTGTTCATTGGTCAGGGAAATGTCTTTAGTCAAAGTCAGTGAGGGTGCACATACCAGGGCCCTAAACATTCATAGTCCTTTAACAGCTTCAGCAGCTTAGCACCAGTTAAGGGAAACATGGCATTCAGTTTTGATACCTCCTAGGCAAGGCCTACTGAAGTGGAAAATTCCTTTTACAGGGTCATTTATTCAGTCAGTCAGGAGGCCTTGGTTGAGGGCCTCCTTTGTTCAGGCACTGCCCTGGCATTTAGGATTTAAAGACAACATAGGTGCCTGCCCACAAGGACCTCTAATTTAACAAAGAGAAAGGATCACACCAAGAAATAAATGTAAAAAGGTACAAAGCTTTACCTTACATGTCTCCTCAGGGTAGAATGGACACAAAGGAATGAGACAGAAGCCATTTCTACCTGAGTCTGTCTGGATAGACTTCTGAGTGGAGGAGACCTTGCCCTGAAGGTCTTATTTTAAATAGGCCTGTCCACCATTAATGATTTAGTTCTTTACTCTTATCCTTGTGCTCCAAAGGCACCTGGACAACTCTACAAGGAATCCACTTTGTATAGGAAAACTGGGCACCTTCTTTATATTATGCAGATGTTAAGCAGGGGAGTGATGAACCAACTTGAGCTTTTTAAGGCTTCACGAGGCCATGGTATGGGAAACAGGCCATTTAGGAGGCTACAGCAGTGGTGAGGGAGGTGGCAGTGGACGTGGTGAGAGGGTGAGGGACTCCAACGACATTCCAGAGGTAGAAATAAGAAGGCATGGTGATGAATACGATATGAGCATTTAACACTAGGATAAACACTGGGTATGTGAATAGGTTAAGATCTGCTGTCTGCCCTGAAAGAATTTACAATCCAGTTTACAAGCTGGCTGGGAAGATAGAGCACCCTGTCAAGGAGCAGCCAGAAATATAAGCAGTGGATGACATGTGCCAAGAGGGTGGTGCTGAGAGTCACCCAGGCCTGGAGCCTTCCTCCACCCACTCTCACCATTCCTAGTCCAGGTGCCATGATGCTCGCTTCCCTTGGAAGAATGGAAGAGTGGGACATTTACCTCTCCAACACATAAAATGCATTTATATTTTAAAAATACCAATGATGGTAAAGTTGTTATTGATCACTCTGAACAGGAAAAGTAAATGAACTATCATTTTATCACCAGGGGTTTCAGAGGACGCTGGGCTCCATGCAGGAAAGCGCATGTGTAGGTCCTGCCACTTACCAACAGAATGACACGGGACAGTTAGACTCAGGAGTCCATTCTCAAAGTGGGAAGCAGGTCATCCACCTCAAAGGGGATGTGTGGATCTGATAGGATAAAATGCACTTGATGACAGTTGTATTCTTCTCAACTATATGCTAGGCTCTGGGGATACAACATAAGTAAAATACTGGTACAGGTGGGATTCTTGGAATTCGAGTGGGCTTTAAAACAAAGAAGCCCTCTGCAATCTATAACTATCTGCTACATCTAGTTCATTACCACACCAAATGATGCCTGGAATACTTTTTAGCCACATGAAGTGGTGACAGAAAAGTTGAGACTGCCAGTAAAAGTTTTATAAGGCCATCGGTGAAAGAACCAGTTGACCGCCTAGTATGTTTATACCTCATTTCCCTCTTAGTGACCTTTCTGTACAGGTTGACTCTATCTCTGAATGCTTCTAAGGAGTGGAAGCTGGTCTTTTAACAGGAAAAGGGTGGTCTGAGGAAACACCTCACGCAGCAGAAGAAACAAACAGATGTTCTGTTGGCCAAAGCAGGCAGTTAAAACTGACTCTACTGACACCTGGTGGAGAGTAGGGTAGTTTCCCCGTGCCGAAGAAAAGTGAGTGTGCATGTGCGTGTGTGCGTGTGCATGTGTGTGTGTGTGTGTGTGGTGTTGCAGGGATTGGAAACACATTCATCATGTCAGAAGAATGAAATCACTCCTGAGGAATGAAGGTACCATGCAGAACCACCAGATGCCTGAATATATAATATTGGTTAGGTGACTCACTGAGACACACACACGAAAAACAACAAATGATAACGTGGAAATAAAACACTAGGACCGAAGCAAATGACTTATTACAAGTAGTTGATGTCCATGAATAAGACTACAGCAAAACAGACCCTGCTCCCTCGCCCCTGCCCTTGGACAGCTTCATAAGAAAAGGCTCTACTACTTGACCACCTGATAGAGGTAACCGCTACTTTAAAAAAAAAAAAAAAATTAATTTTCTGGGGAGATGGTGTCTCCCATTCTGAGCTGGTGCTCTGCTGCCTTTGGTATCTGCAGCAAGCTCCTTGCAGTTTCTTTCTTTTTTTTTTTAATTGTGCTTTAGGGGAAAGTTTACAGCTCAAGTTGATTTCTTGTTCAAAAATATATATACATATTGTTTTGTGACATTGGTTGCAATCCCCACAATGTGACAGCATGCTCGCCCTTTCCACCCCGGGTTCCCTGTGTCCATTTGTCCAGTTCCTGTCCCTTCCTGCCTTCTTGTCTAGCTTTGGTCTCATATATCTGACTGAACTAAGAGGCACGTTCCTCACATGTGTTATTGTTTGTTTTCTAGGCCTGCCTAATCTTTGAAGAGTTGGCTTCGGGAGTGGTTTCAGTTGGATGAAAAGAATAATCTTCCTAAGGTTATGCTACAAAGACTGCTTTGCTCCTAAAAATTCCTTGAAAATGAAAATAAAATACTCCTCATAAATATAGTTCGAATTGTTTATTACTTCTTAGATGCCAAATGGTGGGTGGGGAAGGGGGGTTCCACTGCAAAGTTCCTACAGAAATAGACTTCAGAAATGTCTACAGTCTCCTTTTCCCCTTCATTAGGTTCTTGTTTGATGTTGTTGTTAGTGTCTGTTGAGTTGTTTCCAACTCATGGCAACCCCATGTGTGCAGAGTAGAACTGCTCTATAGGATTTTCAAGGCTGGAACCTTTTGGAGGCAGCTTGCCAGGCCTGTCTTCTGAGGTGCCTCTGGCTGGGTTTGAACCACCAACTTTTGGCTAGTAGTTGGTGTGTAACCCTTTGCACCACCCAGGAACTCTCTTGTTTGATATACGTCATGGACTGAATTATGTTCCCCCCAAAATGTATGCATCAACTTGGTTAGGCCATGATTCCCAGTATTCTGTGCTTGTCCTCCATTTTGCGATTGTAATTTTATGTTAAAGAGGATTAGGGTGGGATTGTAACACCCTTACCAGGTCACATCCCTGATGCAATGCAAAGGGAGTTTCCCTGGGGTGTGGCCTGCACCACCTTTTATCTCTGAAAAGATAAAAGGAAAGGGAAGCTAGCAGAAAGGGGGGACCTCATACCACCAAGAAAGAAGCACCAGGAGCAGAGCGCATCCTTTGGACCTGGGGTTTCTGCACAGAGAAGCTCCTACTACAGGGGAAGGTTGACGAGAAAGACCTTCTTCCAGAGCCGACGCAGAGAGGAAAGCTGGAGCTGACTCCCTGAATTTGGACTTTGAGCCTAATTTACTGTGAGAAAATTAACTTCTCTTTGTTAAAGTCATCTGCTTGTGTTATTTCTGATATAGCAGCACGGGATAACTAAGACAATATGCTGATAAAGATTCTTTTGGCTAAGTGTATCAAAACTCAATAGCTTCCAGCCTAGGTTTGGTCTTTCAATAATCTGTTTTAGGAGGTGATTCTCAGCAAAAAAAAAAAAAAAAAAAAATAGGCTAGAGCAATTCCTTTAATATTAGTTCAAATTTGTAAGAATTAATCCTATATGCTTAAGTCAGGAGGAAAGGGCTGAGGCATGTATCAAGAATTTAAAGCCGTTAATATTTTTTAAAAAAATCACAGGAACTTAGTTCAAGGATGAGTCAGGGAGGTGGGATGATAGATTTAGGTAGAAAAGAAAGAAGAAAAAAAGAAGCCTCTAAAAGATGCAAGGGTAGTTATAATTTTTAGTCCTCCCCACCCCCTGCCCCCGACGTTTAAGTTAAATGTAGAAGGCATGTTTCTTTAAACATGCTAGTTCGATCAGAAAGGAACTCCTTAACTGTACAGCCAAAATACACTTCCTTCTGGGGACAGTGACGTTAGAACACAGGGATTCCCAAATTTCTCAGTTCATGGCACCGTTGGTGTTTCAGTAATTTTTTCACAGTGGCCTCCTAAGTCAAAAGAAATACCATAAAGTTTTGTTTACTAAATAATTAGGTTCAAGCTACTTAACAGCAGTCGTTTGCACGGTGTTTTTGACAAATATTGCTGTTTTCCTCAGAAATTAACAATGTTCCATAGGCCTTTATGGGTCTGCTATGGCACTCTAAGCTGCCTTGGTATACAGTTTGGAAACCATGGCTGTAACAGCTTTAGAAATCAATGAAAAGCTCAAAGGTATGATTTACATTATCTCCTTTCCCCCTCTTTGTGAGACCATGGCCACATAATTTGACCCTTAAGTGCTAAGTGGGTCTGCTTAGATTACTACTGTAGAGAATACGAGAACAAAACTCAGAGTAAAGTCTTTGCAAGGTTTAAGCCAGTCCCTGGGAATAAAGCAGCTTCATCCAACATTTAACAATGTTTCCTGAGTTCCCAGCATATAGTACAATTGTGATGAAATCTATAGAAAGAACACAGCCCCTGCATCATGTCAGAAGGAAGATGCAGTAAGTCATATTATGACCGATACAGGATGCCAGAGGTAGGGGGAGACGTTGGCAGTACGCTCAGTACTTTAAGTTCTTAGGGAGAATCTGACAAATGAGCATGAGATGTTAAACACGCCAGAATACTTGTATAAATGTCTCAATACATTTATAAGTGGCAGGTCACTGGCATTTCCATTCCGTTCTGTTTTTGACTTATCTGTAGCAAAAAAGAAAAAAGGCATGGCCAGAAGGGCTGGTCTAAACTCGTGGTTCTCATACTTTGGAGAACACCTGAAGGGCTTGTTAGAACACAAATTTCTGGGCTTCCCCCCTTGGAGTTTCTGGTTCAGTCAGCCTGGGGGACCCTGAGGGCCTGCATTTCTAACAAGTTCCCAGGTGACCTGGCTACACTTTCCAGGGACTACACTTTGAGAAACATCAGCCTAAACATTTAAGAACATGTAAGAGGAACTGAGGTGCCATCTTCGTAGGCTAGACTTGATGGTGGGCAGGTATTCCCACCGTTCCAGGCCTGATCAGCACGCAGTCAGCCTTGCCTGGAGCATTCCAAGTGGAACGGCACCTGGTTCTGTTGGAGGACAGTTACCTTCTCTGAAGGCCACTTGCATTTTCAAAGCATACCCCTGAATTTAGAACATTCAAGTCATGTAATAATACATTTAAAATGAGATGTGACATGTAAGGGGTTTTTGCATTTTCAAAGAGATCGGCTTTGTACTCAGCTTATGGGTACATATGGACATAGCCACTGAGGCTGCAAAGTGGCTGTCCATTTTCAAAGGGGAGGAGGTTCACCACAGAATCACCTGAGGAGATTTGCTCAACAAACATCTTCAGGGCTGGAGGCCAGGCATGTGTGCTTAGAAAAGGCTTCCCAGGTGGTTCTGTGGACAACTTCTCCTCATGAGAGAAATGCTTGCATGAGCATGAGCATAAGTGTGGGACAGGGTCTCCCTGCTGTCACCCCCTTACCCCTGAAACCATTCACTTCTGCTCTGTGAGCCCACACCCATGCTTATCAGTTGAAATGGCTGAACACAGCCCTGTTGTGTTATGTCCTATTCGACCCCCTTCAACCTGCAGAGGATTCTCTTCCTCTGGCCTTTCTGGTCATGCTTCCTTGGGTGGTGGCAGAATCACCGACAGCAGGGTTTATTGCTCATTAAAAACCATTAGCCATGCGCCTGAGAAGAGATTTTAAGAGGCACCTACTACAGCACCAACAAACCAATGGCACCTTTCTAGTGGACTTCTGCTGTGTTCTCCATGCTTACCCACTTCTCCCGCCCCAGGCATCCTTAGAGCAGGATTCTCAAAGTGGGGACCCAGGCCAACACCATCAGCATCACTTGGAGCTTGTTAGAAACACAGAAGCTCAGATTCCATCCCAGACTTGTTGAATCAGAAACTCCGAGGAGGGAGGCCCAGCTTCTGACTGACTCTCAAGTTTGAGGACCACTGCCTTATATTGTACTATCTCTGTGTTCATCTGTCATTGCCACAGATTACAAGGTCCTCAAAAGGCAGGGAGCTCCCTCCTTCTTCACCCCACAAGCTAGCGCTGTTGTTAGCTCATAGTAGGTGCACAAGAAACATCTGCTATTTCTTTAAGCCGGGGCAGCTATACTTCTGCTCATGAGAGTAATAAGCTCTCCCTTGGCGTGCCATCTCGGGGAGGTTGCCAATGCTGGGTCTAAATCATCTCCCATTTCTTACGGGTTGTGTTTTCCATATTTACAAATCAGCTTTCCCTAAACCCTCTCCAAGTTTTTTACATTCCTTTCAGCTCAGGAAGCCAAAAACAAGATGCCATGTTTTAGCCTGTGCCTGCTTCCTGCAGGGGGGAAGGGCACGTCTGCGTGATTTCTTAAATTTCATACTCCCAGCATCGTGATTATTTTCCAAACAATAGAACGAGATTGCTGATTCATGTTCAGCTCACGGCTTCAAGCATCTTTTTTTTCCCCCTGCTGTACTGGTGCGGATGCAACACAATAATGTTCTATTCATTCCTCTGAATTAGAAATGCCAACAGCTCAGATATGCAACCGAAGGCGCCCCCCCACCCCAGCTTATTTAAAGCCTTCCCACAAATAACACATTTCGAAATCTTATACAGCATTCACTTGGAGCCATTTGGCTAGGACAAGGACAATTAGGCCTTATCTTTTTTATCAGCAGTCCCTTGTGCAATGCTTGGCACACTGTAACTATCATTCACCAAAAAAAAAAAAAAAAGTTTGTTGATTGACTAACAGACCCACTTCCTGGGGTTCAAGTCTTACCCTTCTATTCTGCTCCGATGTATTACAACAAGGAGTCTTAGATGCAGAGGCTCCTGTATGAGTCCAGCCAAAGACGGGACTGACCTCCTAAAGGTCTGACTGCCCAGGTGGGCTCCAGCTGGCCTGCTCCAGTTTGCATAATGTCTTTAGCTGCAGCAGTGACATCCCTGGTTTGAGTCTCTGAACAGCTTTGCCAATGAGCAGCTGGGGACACCTGTGAGTTGTCTGGCGCGACTACTTGGTGTGCCTAATTCTGGTGGCCAACACGGACTGCATGTCATAATCAGCTTGGTTGGTAGCTTTTTAAAAATCCGAATACCTGGGTTGCACCCCAGACTGATTAGTGTTTTGTAATCCAGCCCTCAGCGAGCATTGTGGTTCTGTGGTAGAATTCTCCCCTTCCATGTGGGAGACCCAGGTTCTATTCCTGGCCAAGGCACCTCATTCACAGCCACCACTTGTCTGTCAGTGGAGGCCTGTGTGTTGCTATGATGCCGAACAGGCTTCAGTGGAGCTTTCAGACTAAGATGAACTAGGAGAAAAGGCCTGGTGGTCAACTTCTGAAAACTAGCCAATGAAAACCCTGTGGATCACAAGTGTCCGGTCTGCAACCGATCATGTGGATGGTGTGGGACTGGAGCAGCGTTCATTGTGCATCGGGTTGCCATGAGTCATGGGCTGACTCCAGGGCAGCTAACAGCAGCACCCCAGGCCTCAGAGTTTTGTAAAGCACCCAGGGTGACACAGACAGGCAGCCAAGGTTGAAAACCACCACCCGAAAACAGCCTCTACAGTGCTCTCTGAGCAGGTCTCCCAGCTTCTGCTCTTGCTTTCTTTCTTATAATCTCTTCTCAACAGGGCAGCCAGCCTGGTCCTTTCAGAGTCTAAGTCAGCTCATGTCACCCCTCTGCTCAAAAACCCAGAGTGGCTCCCACCATCTGCCCCGTTTGCCTCTCGGGCCTGATCTCCAGCCTGCCTGTTATCTTTCCAACATGCCATCCTTGTTTCCAATAGAGAGCCTTGTCATGGGGACTCACCATGCTTATCCCTCACATACCAGCTTGGGTCCCTTGCTCACCTCCATTGCATCTTGCAAACCTTAATTTCCAGGGATGCCTACCCTGAACACCCTATTCTTGCTGTAATCTACCCCTTCCCTGTGAGCTGGCTTTTCCAATACCCCTTAGCCTCCTCTACTTTTTGTTGTCGTTGTTTTTTTAATCCATAGCACTTATTATCATTTAATATGTTGTACAGCTTACTTTTTACTGCTGCTGTTTGTTTATTGTGTTGTCTTCCTCTGCTAGGAAGTCAGCTCCATGACAGGCATCTTTGTTTTGTTCAATAATTATCCCAAGTGCTCAGACAGTATGTGGCGCGCGCGCACACACACACCCCAAAGTCATTGCTGTCGAGTCAATTCTGACTCATAGTGACCCCATGTGACAGAGTAGAACTGCTCCATAGGGTTTTCTTGGCTTTACTCTTTATGGAAGCAGATTGCCAGGTGTCTCTCCTGCAGAGCCACTGGGTGGGTTCAAACTGCAAACCTTCAGATTAGTAGCTGAGTGCAAACTATTTGCGCCACCCAGGGACCTGTGTGACACATCACCCGTCGCCATCGCGTCAATTCTGGCTCATAGCGACCGTATAGGACAGAGTAGGACCGCCCCATATGGTTTCCACAGAGTGCCTGGTGGGTTTGAACTGCCGACCTTTTGGTTAGCAGCCATAGCTCTTAACCATTACACCACTGGGATTTCCCTGTGGCACACAGTAGTCCCTTAATAAATACTCATTAAATGAAAGAATGGATAGGAGTGAAAACCAGATGGTGACTGGAACAGAGGTGGGGAAGCTGAAGGACACAGTGAAGAAAATGAATTTTCTAAAAAAGTAACAGATTTTGAGGAAACACATTACTTGACTCCAATTAAAAGTCAAAGGAAGGGACTTCCAGGCAATGTCTAGGTTAAAAAAACAAGCACACTTATTGAGTCAGAAAGTAGATTAGTGGTTGCCTAAGGTTTCCCTGCCCCTAGGTCGAGGGATGAGGAGTGACTGACTGCTAATGGGTGTAATTTCTTTTTGGGGTGGTGAAGTGTTCTAAAATCAGATCATAGTTGTGGCTACACGGCTCTGTAAACATACCAAAATCCATGGAATTGTATACTTTAAACGAGTGAACTTCACGATATGTAAATTGTCTCAATAAAGCTGTTAAAAAAATGCTCTTAACTGAGGCATCTCACAGTGCTAAACCTAAAGCTGAAAAGGAAATACAGGCTCTCATTATTTCTTATCAAGCACGTGGATTTTCTTTGGCTTGGGTTTTGAATTCTCTGTTCTTAATCGGGGCTGGCAGAGCCTTCCTTAGCTCTTATTTGCTGCCAGAGACATTTATTTGTTGATAAAGAAAAGCAACTTAAAATTCTTGATCAAGGCTTACCTCAAGAGTAATTTATTTGGACTAAATGGCTTGCCCTTAATGACTTCCATGTCTCCCCAAATTCTGCAGTCTTTGTCTGAACTTCGGAAAAACAAGCAGCCACTTTGTGGGAAGCTGAGGTTTGCCCAGGTTTGACGCTTTTGAGCTTTTCATGCCAAGAAAGACTCCACCCATGTTGCCATCATTTAACGTTCACTGACGGTTAATTGTCCTGCACACCACTGTTAAACGGCAGCCCTGTGAACCTTCCTCCAACTTGCCAATGTTACGGTTATTTAATAACATGTAAAGGGTTGTTATGAGTCGAAATCAACTTTACGGCAATGGGTTGGGTTTTTTGATATTTTATGGGACGAGAACACCATATTACAATGAAAACAATAGACAACAACTCAGCTGGGACCTTTCTTCCTTCCCCAGAGACCTACAGCACACCCTGTCAGGCTATGAAGGGGGAAAACCTTTCTGCTCCCTTGCCCATCTCCCTGCTCAATATCTTGACCCATGCCTGAGCACAGAGGGTCTGGTTGAATGAGAGTCAGGGGGCTACCCAGCGTCCTGGCTTCCACATTCTCATGGGGACTCCTAAGGTGTGAGTGACGTTGTGGTATGCGTCAGAGAATTCCCAAGGAGGGTACAGCTACTATGTCACCAACAACCATAAGAGTTGGAAGAAGAGATGCTCAGAGTGGTTTTCTGCTCATTGATGAAACACGGCTAGAGGGGCTGAGAAACTTGCTTGTTGTCAGCCCCGCTGGTAATAGGGGGAGTTAGGATGGCAACCCAGTGTGAGTGCACTTAATTGCTGAGCCAGCCTTCCACCCGCCATGTGCGTGTCACTCAGCTGGGTGCTCTGACAGGCACCCAGATGACTAAGCCCTACTCCTTTCCCTTGGCAAGCACTGACTGGTAGAGATGACAGAATGCACACAAACAACTCTAATTAAAGAAGGTTGTATTGTACTCTATCAGAGGTGCCGAGGGCCATGAGAGGGCGTGGGAGGGAGAGATTTATTAAAAAAAAGAAAAACACTCTGTAAAACACAGATGCTCCACAAATCTTCATGCCATCCCTGCACAGAGGCCCTGCCAATCTCCGCAGTAAAGATCTAGCTGTGAACTGATGAGGGTCTCCTGGGATGTGGGTTATGTAAAGGGGAAGGGATTAGGCTGAAATAGTTCTGACCATACAGTCCAGGGGGCTTGGGCGGAATATCGACAAGAACTTGTTTTAATATCATTCATACATTTGTGCTAAAAGAAGACGATCATATGTCCCTTACAGTGATGCTGTAAGGACGCAATGAGTTCATACAAGAAAAGTGCTCAGGACAGTGTCTCTTGCGTAGTTAGCGGTCAATAAACATGAGTTGCTATTGTTACTTTTGGTTAATCATGGCTTCTGGAGAGTTGATTTCTGGGTACCAGAGGCTTAATTCCATAGGGTCCCCATCATTTTGTTGCACGGTGTTTTATAAATAAGCCAAAGATGACCTCTGTGTATTGGCCTCAAGTTGTTTATTTCTTCATAACAGGCTGCTGAGGCCCATAACCCTCAAAAGCCTGCTGGTGCCAAACTCAAATTTTAATACATCCAAATGTTTTAAAAATAGCCCAAATAAGCAGACATGTAGCCACTGAGAGCCTGCCTACTTTGCATGCTGTGTGAAACCATGCCCAACATCTGGTAGCCATAGATGAGAGAAACCCTGTAGTTATACAGACCTCAAGCTCCTGCTGCTCTTCAGAGCCCTCTGACCCAGAGACCCCCCATCTTGCTGCTAAGGGGCATCACCTAGACACATATGCCTTCCCTTCCTCTGCTTGTTCCCTCTCTCCTAATGTTCCCTTGCCCTCTTTCCTTTCTAGTGCCCCCTGCCCCACATCACTTGCCTTTGGAAGGTCTCCTGCTATGAGAGAAGAGCTGGCATGTGAAGTTGTGTCCCTTTCAAGGGGTCGCTAAGGTGGGCTCAGCAAAGATGCAAGGGAGTGGAGTACTTATTAAGCCTTGTCACTACCTGTGGAGAATTCTGTCTTCTTCAATCATTGTTGCCTTTGCAAGGGGCATAGAATTAATTATGCTATTTGCCAGTAAGGGTGAGATCATTTTTTTTTTTTTTAAATTGTTAACATCAAAAATGAGTGGGATCTCCATCCTCTAGGATGATATTGTGTAAAAGGTCGGCAGTTCGAATCCACCAGCCACTCCTTGGAAACCCTGTGGGACAGTTCTACTCTGTCCTATAGGGTCGCCATGAGTCAGAACTGACTGAACAGCAATGGGTTTTTGGATTGGGTGGTCTCTGTTGGCACTTCCGCTAATGCTTTCCCAGCGAGCAAACATTTAAATCCGTGGTTTTTCACAATTTATACTTTCCCTCAAAGAAGATAGTTTTGATCCAAAAATGATAGTTTTGATGAATGTGATTTGGAACACTTCAACTGTATCATATCTAGAATCAAAAGAAACTTTACCGTAAGCAAGATCCACTTACCTACCCATTGTCTTACATGAAAAGGAAAGACAGTGAGCTTTGATTTTAACATCTGGTCATCAACTCATATTGTTGATTTTACCTGCCATAAAATAAAAATGAACCACTTGATTTTCCAGGAAAAAAAAATCACGTGATTTGCAAATAAAGATTTCCAGAGAAAGAGGAATCTACCAATTTCCAAAACACCAAAGAAATAACGTGGATCCTACACAAAATACATCAATGTGTACTAGGGCTACCTGCTCTCAGCTCCAAGGCAAAGGCCAACTAGACAAGACATGGCCCTTGGCTTTATGGCAAAAATCTGCACAAATCTTAACAGCGTCTATTTGCCACGTTCAAGGAAATTGAGTAGAGAAAAAAAGAAGATAATGACATTTTAAATTTATTAATCACCATACACTTTGCGCTTGTGTAGATGGTTCTCTACAAAGTTAGGATGACAATAATGCTCATAATAAAGGAGATACTAGCAAGAGCAGCTAACCTTTACTGAGTGCCATGTGCTAGGGATTCTGCTAAGTGTTCTACCTTTATCACCTCCTTCATTACTCTCAGCAGCCTTGGCCGCACAGTGGTTAAAAGCACTTGGCTGCTAACTAAAGGTCACTGGTTAGAACCCACCAGCTGCTCTGCAAGGGGAAGACGTGACAGTCTGTTTACATAAAGATTTACCGCCTTGGAAACCCTATGGAGCAGTTCTACTTTGTCCTGTACGGTCGTGATGAGTCAGAACCGACTCCACGGCGTGCGTTTTTGGTTTCATTACTCTCAGTAACCCTGCGACGTAGGTGATATCATCCCCATTTTACAGTTGGGGGAAGTGAAGTTGAGAGGTGTGAATCCGTTGCCCTAGGTGGCAAAGGTGTTAAGTAGGAGAGACAGGAATTAAACCTAGGTTTCATGGACTCAGACTCTATGCTCTAAACCACCACACTTGTCTACCTCTTGCACAAGTAATCAGGGTTACACGCATTTATCTCACCTTTTTACATCTGTTATTTCATTCGATGCTCTCTTCACAGTGGAGGATGCTGAGGCTCACATGTTAAATGCCTACGGATAAATAACTGGTATGTGAGAAAGGTGGGGCTCAAAATTATGCCTCCAGACTTCTAATTCAAGTTTCTTCTTAGAGAATTCTCTGAGCTTAAACCTTTTCTGAATGGAAAAACCCATTGCCTTCAAGTCGATTCTGACTCATGGCGACCCCAAGTGTTATGGAGTAGAATTGCTCTGTAGGGTTTTCTTGGCTGTTATCTTTACTACGTCAGATTGCCAGGCCTTTCTTCTGTGGCATTGCTGGGTAGGTTCAAGCTACCAGACTTTAGAATGGAAGAACTGACAAATAATTTTAAACGTCACTACCTCTAAAGACAAAAGTGGAGCCATATATGCACTTACAGAATATTTTCTAAATATGAGATTTCTAGCTCGGGGTATCAAGCAGCTGGAATCTTAATGTACAGAACACAGGGCCTGTCATGGATTGAACTGTGTCCCCCCAAAATATGTGTATCAACTTGGGTAGGCCATGATTCCCAGTATTGTGTGGTTGTCCTCCATTTTGTGATTGTAATTTTACGTTGAGAGGATTAGGGTGGGATTGCAATACCACCCTTACTCAGATCACCTCCCTGATGAAACATAAAAAGGGAGTTTCCCTGGGGTGTGGCCTGTACAACCTTTTATCTATCAAGAGATAAAAAGAACGGGAAGCAAGCAGAGAGTTGGGGACCTCTTGCCACCAAGAAAGCAGCACCAGGAGCAGAGCGCATCTTTTGGACACGGGGTCCCTTTGCCTGAGAAGTTCCTCGACCAGGGGATGATTGAGGACAATGACCTTCCTCCAGAGCCGAGAGAGAGAGAAGCCTTCCTCTGGAGTTGATACCCTGAATTTGGACTAGTAACCTGAATTTTTTTTTTTTTTAACCTACTAGACTGTGAGAGGATAAATTGCTTTGTTAAAGCCAGCCATTATAGCAGTACTAAGACCGGGCCTGACACAAATTATTTGAAAAGTTCACTCTTGATGAGTTTGAAACTCTCTCACACACCCAGCCCCTTCTCAGTGAGACACATATTACCTAAGTGGCAGACAGGCATTTCTTGTTAGACATGAGACATTTTCTGAGTTCAATAAAGGTTACACGGTTGTTCAGAAAATTAGAGGTTCTATTAATAATCGCTGCTCTGTTTGATTCAGGATATTACTCTTATTAGTTTGGGGTCGAGTACATGAGAATAAACCTCTCAAGTGGTACCAATTGGGTAAAAAAAAAAAAAAAAAATTGGGTAAGAGCGTGTAAAATGAACTGCCCTAAAATTCTAACCCTTCACAGGCTACCAGGAGCAATTCCATATTGATGCTTACAGAGATGTATATAAAGGGATTACCAGTGGATACTCCACTAATAAAGGAAGGTTCTTTTCTTGAAAAGCCAAGAGACATTTAGAAATTTAGGAATCAGCAGATGTTTAAAGGAAAGGTTTGGGATAACACAATGGATGAAGTTGGCTGCCTTCCACTTACAAAGCCATTGACTTTCCAACCCAAAAGCTGGGTGCCAGTTAGTTACTTATTGCTTCTCAGCTCTAAATCTACCCTTCTATTCTCTGCTCTGTGATGCTGGGACTGAGACTTTGCAATCTATTTCCCAGAGTCCCTTGCCAATTGGCTTTGTATTCGATTCTGCCAGCAGGAGGCACTACAGGGAGATTGGGGCAGTAGTGGTTCAGCGGAAGAATTCTCTCCTTCCATGCGGGAGACCCAATTCAGCCAACATGCCTCATGTGCGGTCAGCACCCGTCCGTCAGTGGAGGCTTACAACTTGCCATGATGCTGGACAGGTTTTAGTGGTGCTTCCAGACTAAGACAAAGAAGAAAGGCTTTTCCTCTGGCCTTTTCTCCCTATTACACTTCAGCGTATTTTAAAAGAATCATTATTTTTGAACAACGCTTGGTCTGTAATATCTCACACGATGATATAATGAGCTCACTTTAAGAGGGGTGTCATTTTGCTTCATTTCAAGGACAACTGGTCTCTCTGGCTTGGAGACTGGATCTCTCTGTCAGGGGCTGCTTACCTCTGGCCTAGAAACTAGACAGAGGCCAGGACTACAGGCAGCCATCTCTGGTATGTCTGCTGTACCTTCTCAGTTGGGATCGTAAAGCGACTAAGAAATCTATACACATTCGGAAGGAATGTTTCCTATGTTATGAGCTGGCTCCTGGGGTGGGTCTATGAAAACGTTTGAAGGAATACAGAACACAGTAGTCTGCCCTGTAAGGAGCTGCATATTTGGATGGAGAGGTGGCTAAATGACCTGGTTTGCAATACATATTTTGTATTTTTCTACTTCTGGACTCATTCCTTCATTCATTCGCTCACAATCCCTATCAAGGACATCTACCAAGGGCAAGGGCAAATTACCTGTGGTAGCTGCTGGACATATGGATAAGATACAATTGCTGCCTTTTCTCACAAAATTCATAGCCAGAAGCACCAAACTCCAAGAAAAAGGAATTAAAGGACGAAGCACATACATCCTCATGCCACGTATGCTGGATCATAAAACATCTTATTGTTACATGTATTTGTTCTTGGCTCACTCACAGGTAACACCTGTCTCCAACTCCCTGGATCCCTTGAGAAGTCTCCAATTTTGAGATTTTCTCAGATAAGTTGGGGGTAGCACCAATTGCCCATTGGTCCAATGTTTCTGTCTCTATTTGTCTTAAAGCTATTCATGTGGTGGAAAATATAACTGTCATGAATTTATGCTCCAACTAACACAGCACTGAAATAAATGCCGAGGAAAATTCAAGGAAAAATAGATGGAAACAAAATAGTTGAAGGCATTAACACACCTTGGATCCCTTGAAAGATTAGGTAGATATAAAATAAGAATGAATATCTGATTAATATTCTTAATAACATTAATCTAGAATTATGTATCAAATCTCATTCCTGGACAACAGAATAATTACAAGATAACAGAAAAATGGAATAATTACAAAATGTGACCAACGTTGGGTGATCAAGAAATGTCCCAAGAGTGAAAATACTAGAGACTAAATTATCTTCCCACAATATAATTATCTTAGAAGTAAAACAAGAAGAGAAAAGAAAAGAAAAGGCAGACATATTGTCATGGATTGAATCGTGTCCCCCCAAAAATATGTGTCAACTTGGTTAGGCCATGTGTGTTTGTCCTCCATTTTGTGATTTTCCTATGAACTATAAATCATAATCTCTACCTGTGGTTAAAAAAAATTAGGGTGGGATGTACCACCCTTGTTCAGGTCACATCCCAGATCCAATGTAAAAAGATTTTCCCTGGGGTATGGCCTGCACCACCTTTTATCTCTCAGGAGATAAAAGGAAAGGGAAGCAAGCAGAGAGCTGGGGACCTCATAGCAAGAAAGCAGCACCAGGAGCAGAGCACATCCTTTGGACATGGGGTCCCTTCCCCCTAAGCTCCTTGACCAGGGGAAGATTGAGGACAAGGACCTTCTTCCAGAGCTGACAGAGAAAGCCTTCCCCTGGAGCTGACACCCTGAATTTGGACTTGTAACCTACTAGACACTGAGAAAATAAATTTCTCTTTGTTAAAGCCATCCACTTGTGGTATTTCTGTTACGGCAGCACTAGATGACTAAGGCACATACATAAAAAGAAAAACTGCCATCACTTAGAAATCAAGAAAATTCTCTCCTAAACAACTCTTTGTCAAAGAGTAATTAAGTGTCCCATTGCCAAATATATAAAGAATAATTATGATCTAAATAATAATTGTCAAAGCCTATATGAGACCCTCAATGAAGTTCTTAGAAGAAAGGTCATGGTTTTAAACATTTTTATGACGTAAAAAGAAAAAAAAAATGAGTTAAGCACTTAAAATATTTTAGAAAAGCAATGACAAAGTAAAAAACAAAAAAAGCTGAAAGAAGAATTAATAAAGATAAAGACAAAAATGTTATAGAATTAAATTAGAAAGTATCATAATGGGACAGAAGAATAAACAAATCTAAAAGTTGATTCTTTGGGAAAAAAACAAAAACAGTATAATAAATAGATGAACTACCAGCTAGCCTAATTAAGAAAAAAAGAAAGGGAAATACCAAATTCACAAGATTAGGAATAAGAAATAGACTCACTTAGAGATGCTGAGAATTAGAACTATTATAAGACATGACTTTTAGTAACTGGGCAAATATACTGAAAATTTTGATGAATTGTTTAGTTTTCTTGAAAAATATAAAGTAGCAAAATAAAAAAACATTTATATATACTAATAATTAAAAAAAATAATTACATATATGAAAAAGAAAATACTATTAAAAACTTCTCTCCCTCCAATAAAAATTCCAAATTCCATGGAGGCTGGATGAGTCCCTGGAACTATTGCCCTGAGATAATCTTGAACCAAGAGTATCTATCCCCTGAAGTCTTCTTAAAACCAAACAATAGTTTAGCTTAACTAGTAAAAAATGTCGGCCTTGAGCATTATGCTCTTTTAAGAACTATCTATATGGGAGTAACATGACAATAGCAACTCGAAAGACAGATAGGAACCTTAGCGGGTAGTGAGTTTATATTAGTGGGAGGAACAACTTAGAAAAGGAGGGTGAGAATGCTTGTATGCCTCAAAGAATGTAATCAATGTCACTGGATTGTACATGTAGAAACGGTTGAGTTGGTGTATGTCTTGCTGTATATATTATCAACAATGACAACAAAAGGCTATAAAAAAATAAATTCAGATGGCTTCAGGGGAGATTTATATTATATATATATAATCATACATCATATATCATATATGATACACACACATGCATATATGTTTAACCATTTAGACTTTTGAAAGCACAAAGAAATATTCTCAAATATTTTTGTGAAACTAGCATAATTCTGATACCAAAAATCTAAAACAGGCAGCGTTAAAAGGAATTCTTCCCAGAACACTTACTTATATTGATCCAAAAATATTAATTAAAATATCAGTAAATTGCTTTTGGAGAAAACTGGAAGAACAATACACTAGACAAAAGGGACTATTTCCAGGAAAGCAAAGGTGCCTCAACATTAAAAAAAAAAAAAATGCAATATTAGCAACTCTAAAAATGCTAATCATAGTAATAAATCTACCGAGTAAAAAAACACTTGCTTTCCCTGATGGATGCCAAAATGGCATGTGATAATATTAACTGTCTGTTTTGATGACTTAAAAATCCTCAGTAAAATAAGACTATATAAATATTATATTGATAGAATATTGAATATATGGAAAAACTTTGAAAAAGCCAGATTAATGAGGGGGAATTAATCCTATCAGATATTAAAATGGAGTACGTTACCTAAATAATTAAAACAATGCAGAATTGGTACTGACTAGATAGCAGACCAATGGAGCAGAAGATCAGAAATAGACCTCAATACATATATGGGAATTCATAATATGATAAAAGCTGGCTTATTCAATTCCCAGAGATAGGACAACCAGAAAGCTATCTAGAAACAATGAAAATTGAATCTGTATCTTATTCCTTACACCTGAATAAATACCAAGTAGATGAAAGATTTAAATGTCACAAACGGAAGAAACCACAGGAGAAGCCACTGGTAGCTTTGAAATAGAGAAGGCTTTCTAACGATGATACAAATCCAGAAACTACCCATAATCCCACTTTTAAACACTTGTAACACCCATCTCGAACACCTGCAAAAGGAGATATGTAAAATGCAAATGCCCATCACTAAAAAAAAAAAGCCCATCACTAGGGCCTAGTTAAATAAACCATGTGATCATCACACAATGGGATAAAAAAGGAGGAAACTATGAGTTGACATGAAATAATCTTCAAGAAATATTGTTAAGTGAAAAAAGCAAAGTGTATAACTGTATGTAGTAGTCAATATTTGCATATTCAAAGACAAAAGAAGAATACATAAATGTGTATGCAAGGGATATCTATGGATGGGCACCTAAGAAATTAACCACACTGTTTGCCTACGAGGAAGCGAACTGGGTGGTTGAGGGATGGGGACCGGAGGAAGATTTTTTCCTGCAGACCTTTTATACATCCAGGCCTGAATGTCTAAGACATTCTGAATTCTGAACCATGTCCAGAATGTAACGCTTGTTCAAAAAATGAAATAAATACAACACAATCAAGTGAATATAATAGATAGGTAGAAAAAATAATGCAGAATTGTTATGAAGGCTAACTGCAATAACGTTCGTCATAGTGGTATAAAAGAAACAATATTAAAAAAAGTGTGTATAGTATAAATTGTTTCGTATCAATAAAAGATACAAATTTAGTCTTCTACTGAGTATGCCTCTCTACAGCAAGAGTTGTACAGCCAATCGCCTACAGGGACTAGACCTAATTCGTTCATGCTATAAACCTGCATCAAGTGCCAGCTATGCACCAGGCACTGGAGATGTAACAGGGAAAAAAAATCCCTACCCTCATGGAACTTTTGGTCTAGAGGGGAGAGGGGCAGATAGCTAAACAAATACACATTACACAGAACAGTAAACAGTGAAGGAGATGGAAGTGCAATTTTAAATAGTGAGGATCAGGGCAAACGTTAATGACAATGAGTGACACTGGTCCAGCTGTTTCCTTTATAACAAAGATGGCAGATAGTCCAACCCAGTGGACGGTTGTCATGTGGAACTGTGGGAATAGCTTTGCTAGATCTTCAGAGTTTCCAGAGGAGACCAGAAATCCAAATTTGTACTTGAAATCTCCTGATTTTTAAATCTTGACTCAATTTTAAAATAAAACCACTCTTGGCCAAATAAAACACGTTTTGCTGGCCCAGGCTGGTCCTGTAGATAGCCAGTTCAAATCCCTAAAGAAATGAGACTGAATTTTAAAACAAACATCCCAGAACTTGTAAGCCCTGTCATCTTACAACACTATGCAAGTTTCCCATTTCTCCAGATATTTCTGGAACTCTTCACTGAGAGCCAGTTGGCCCTTCAGAGCCATTTGTTTGCTCACCACACAAGAAAACTGTTTCATTCTGGCGTTACATCTTGTTTGGGGCCAAATGCTACTAGTTAACTTCATCTCTGACTTTATTCACCAGATTTGATTCTTCATAATATTCGAGAATTTTCTAAAAATCAAATCTACTCTCACAAAGGTTGAAGATGTGCTTTATAAAAATAATATACTCTCAGCCTTGAAGGCAGTCCCAAAAGAGGAGTAGCAAATACTTAGAATAAAGGCAGTATCACTATAATAAATATCCTTCCAAGTTTGGAGAGGGTAGCACGTAAACGTCTAAGAGTCAACACAAAGCTCCTAGCCTTACAGACACTTAGTAAAGGGCTTAATACTTTGGACTTGGCTGATTGCAATAAGGTGATTTTTTTTTTTTTTCAGTAAGGACTCAATTCTTTGGGCTCAGTTGATTGCTACAAGGTCGTTCATTCTAGGGACCCCTTGGCATGTACTTCCACCCAAACAAAGGCTCTGTGCCAAACACAACCAGCACGTACACCGTCTTTATTTTTCCTGTGACCAATGGCTTAGTTTCTGTGGTCAGCTAATGACATGAATCATATAGAATCACAGTGAGGAAGAATGCAGAGCTTCTTATAAGCTGGTGACAGCTTGGACTTTCCTCCTTCACAGCATGTATAAACCAGAAGCCACAAGTTTGCATTTAAAAAATATTTGTGGGGGTTAGGAAATACATACTTCACTTACTATTATTATATTCCCATAGAAGTAGAGCATCCCTGGCAACAGTGTACAGTGACATGGAGGTGTTCACCCAGATACAGACTTTAGCAATGCCATTGTTGTCAAATGCTTATGTTTTCCTTGCTTTTAGTTATTGCAAAGTCTGCACAATATTCATCTCACCGGTCTACAGTATCTATGCCAAAGCACCTATCTCAGATCTAATGAATTGTAACCATCCGTTTACTTGTTTGTCTATGTGGTCATCTACCCATCCACCCGCCCGCCCACCCATCCACCCGCCCGCCCACCCATCCACCCGCCCGTCCATCCATCCACCCGCCCGTCCATCCATCCATCCATCCATCCATCCATCTTTTCAGGAAATATTTACTAAGCATCTACTATGGATCAAGCACTGTGCTAGGCACAAATGTAAAACAAAAATAATACACAGTATCTGGGTTTATAGAGCTTACTGTCTATTGGGAGAGAACAGATATTAATTAAGTTAATTATGCAAGTCAATGTAAAATTATACCTATGTTAAGTGTTACAAAGGAAAGACTAATATGTAGAAGTCGACATGAGATTAGTCAGGGTATTCTTCTTAGAAGAAGAAATTCCTAGAAGTGAGACTGGGGTGAGATCAAAGAAGGACCAGGAGGTTGTCCAGATAGAATGGGAGAGAAGGGCATTCCAAGTATAGGGAAAGGAATGTATGTGTAAAGGCTTTATAGAAACGGGAGGGAGCCTGGCCCATAAAGGGGTGACAGAAGGCTGGTATAGGTGGAGCCAGTGCGGGTAAGGAGCATGGGATGAGATGAGGCTGGGAAAGCAGAAAGAAGTCCAGGGCCTTTTGGGCCATTGACAGGATTTTCATATTTATCCTAAATTAGAATAGGTTCCAGGGTTTTAAGTGAAGGAAGTGGAATTGATCAGACTTGCCTTTGAAAAGGTCTCTGTATCCATTGTGTGGGGATGAATCAGAGGAGGTCTGGGAGACATAAACAGGTGATTCATTTGCACATAGATAAATGGTAACTGAAGCTGTTGACATGGATGAGTTTGCTTCAGGACTGCAGATAAACAAGAAGAGAACCTATGGCCAATATTTGAGAAACTCTAATATTGAAAAAAAGGAAGACAAAGTGAACTAGCAAGGAAATCTGTGAGGTTCAAAGGAATCCAGGAGAGTGTTATGTCAAGATATCCAAGAAAAAGCACTATGTCATGAAGGAGAGAGGTCTAAGTGGTACTGAACGCCACTGGATGTCAAATAAGATGAGGTCTGAAGACCATTCACTGGATTTAACAACATGAAGATCACCACTGACCTCAGGGAGTGTTACTTGTATGGTGGGAGGGGAGCTGAGGCCAGACAGATTGGACTGAAGAGTACAAGGAGATGATGCCAGAGAGACAGTGCACATTGATAACACTTTTAAGAAATGTGACCACGGAGAGAAGAAGAAATTGGGAGTTAGCTACAGGGGATGTGTGGATGATAGTTTCATTTTATAAAGAGGAGATGTGAACATGTTTAAAAGCCGATGAGAAGGATGCCAATGGAAGGGAGAGGTTCAATATATGAGTGAGAGAGAGAGAAGAAAGAGGAGAGAGGAGAGAGAGAGACAAAGAAGAAGAAGAGAGAGAGGGAGGATAATTGATATCGAAAGCTTACTAGGAAGGTCCTACCCAGGGGGAGATACCTGTCTCAAGTAGAAGGAACAACTCTTTTATTGTAATAGAAGGAAGGGAGGATGTGCACAGATGTAGGTGGATTTGTATATTTGGTATCAGGACAATCCTGTCTGATGGGTTTTATTTTCTCTAAAGCAGGAGGTGAGGCAATCTGATGAGACTCAGGAAGGACTTGGTGGCATCAGAGGTTTGTGGAAGATGATGAAGTATGAAACAGTCATTATAGAAAGTGGACGAGTGTGTTGAACAGAGATACTCAGTGGGATTTCAGGTCAAAGATAATAGTCCAGTTGAGGCTGGTGATCCGAATTCATATCAGCACCAATCAGCTCTGTTCAGTGACTTTTTTTTTTTAGCAGGGCCAGCCAAAGCCCTGGACAGGATGTTAGGAGACCTAGGTTATTGATCATGACAGTTATAACTTGTCTTGTGATGTTGGGCACATCTCCCTCTGGTTCTCAGTTTCTTCAATTTATCAAATGGTTGGATCAGATTAGATACTATATAGTCTCTTTACAGCTTTAAATGTCTATGAATGGCTTCAACATTCATGAAGAGACCCTCTTCACTTATCAAGATTTTTCTATTGATTCCTTTAGTTTTTAAGTCAAAAATGAGATGGATCTTTATAAGATCTATAGGAAAATACATGCTTTATAGGAAAAAAGAAACCTAGATAATGGATATTCATACTCAACGGACCAATCATATCTGGTGTGTCTATATCTAAATCAGAAGTTGTCAAACTTCATCTGAACAGGGCCAGATACGATATATTTTAGGATTACATGGGCCGAACAAGTCTCTTTTACAACTACTTAACCATGTTGTACATCACAAAAGTAGTCATAGGCAATACATAAATGAATGAGCCTGGCCCAATAAAACTTTATTTACAAAAACAGTCAGTGGACTGGATTTGGCTGTGGGTTGTAGCTTGCCACCTCTTGATCTAAATACTGGGATATTCCAGTTTCTTGTACTGGGGAATGTCCAGTCGTGTCAATTGGCCTCGAGATTGAAGAACTTTCCACAATTTATAGGCAATGAGTTATACAATGCATTAAACACACTAACAAAGCAATTGAGTGGGCACCACTATAAGCAAAAGGGGTAATCTCCCATCGTCATGATTTGGCCTTGAGAGTGACAAAGCAGAGCCCAGCTTGGAGAACTCTGCAACTAGGAGCTCAGTGATGTGGTTTGGCACCTCACAACCAGCACAACACTTGGAAACCAATGAGTGCACTGACAATGAACCGGCCGCATGGAGAATCAGTCTGTAGCTTCTGGAGATCAAATTGGTGTAACAAATCAGAACACTCTCTTTGTACTTATTTAGCATAGGTTGGGGATATGCTTCTCTGAGCAGAGCAGAGAGTGAGGGAAAGAAGGCGGAAGCAAGCATGCTAGGAAGCAGGATTAGCTCCCCAGATTGGGGCCAAGAAATCATTTAAGAGGGAAAACATACAAAGGGCACCCAGCTATGCAAGTGACGCCTGAGAACCAATGTGAGGTGGGAGGGTCCTGCCAGTCTGGAGCATGGAGACAGGAAAAAGCTGAGGGTCTGGTGCTCTGCTGGCTCCCTTGGGTGGGCCTGGTTTCAAAACTAAAATAAACTTGGGAAAGCCAGAGGGCAGGAGGGAAGGAAACAAACAAACAAGCAGAGCTTCAGTTTACGGTTTCTTCCAATCAACATTCCCAGCCTTGCACTAAGCTCTCTGAAAAGCCATTTCTCCTGTGCGCCATCTAAGCCTTTCCTGAAGGTCTGTTGCTTTGTACTTAGTAAGCAACAACCAACCAGATGGCGTGGAGTCGATTCCAACTCATGGCGCCCCCATGTGTGTCAGAGTAGAACTGCGTTTCATGATGTTTTCAATGTCTGTGATTGCCAGGCCTTTCTTCTGAGGTGCCTCGGGGTGGATTCAAACCACCAACCTTTCAGTTAGTTGCCAAGCACTTAACCACTGAGCCATCCAGGGACTTCTATGGTTAATAATTTTACATATGCTAGCTTTGTTCCCCAGCTAGACTAAGAGTGTGGGGGCCATCTCTTTTGTTTTTGTGTTGAGTACAGACACAAAATAACCATGAATACCAACAGATTTTATTCTGTCAGTTGCCCTGTGATCAGTAGCTGGACCTAGGCAGCAGGTAGGATTACTATTTCCTTTTTCTACAGGACATAATTTAGGCACAGAGAGGTTAAAGAACTAGAACAAGGCTTCTGGCAAGTAGCAGAACCAGAATTCAAAGCAGGTCGCCTTGCCTCTGAGGCCCCAGCTCTTCACCTTTCAGAAGTACACTGCCTCTTCTGGAGTTTAGAGTTGGAAGGAACCCCAGAGATCGTTTGATTCAGCACCTTATTTTTAGACATGGAAATGGAAAATTAAAAGGCTTGCCCAAGGTCACAGAGGCACTGGCGGCAAAGCTAACTTGGCCGCTTGAAGCCTCATCCATGCCCCATGCTGCTCAATGAGTATCCAATAACTTCTCTGTGAAAAACAGAGTAGATGATCAAGCTGGACAGGATTTTTCTTTTTGGTGCTGGAAGGCAAGACTCTTCGTGGTGTTGGGACTCTTCCTGCACCAAGACAAACCAGCCAAGGCGAATGACTATGGAGTCACTTTAAGTCACCAAGAATGCGAGATAACTAAGTGCCAGCATATTTCAAACAGGGACAAGTTGCACATCTTAACTGTGGTGGCGTGGAGAGGAGTGTGCTTATCTAAGCTCAGAGCAAAACAGTTAATGTGCAAATCTGAAACAAAGGCCACTTAGCGCTCCTGCACGAAGCTGTCAGAAGCAAAGGTGAATATGTTCTTGATGGCATATGCCACTTCGACGGAAGAGGGGTAGATCACCTTAAGACTCCTGGAACCGTTTGCTTTGAACAGTCAGAGAGGATCCAGCTTTGAAAAGTAGAACCAACAGCAAGTTTGAGTCCAAGTTTTCTGCAACAAAGCACTCCTGAGCAGGAATTGGCTTTCTTTCCTATTTGTCTATTTTTTTTTAAAGGAGAAAAGCTGAAGTCCCAAAGTTTATTTTCCCTAACAAAGACGAGAAGCTTTTTTAATTTTTATTTTTTAATACATTGGAAAGCATTTGAAGGAAGCTCTTTAAAGCTAAGTGCAAAAGAAATGAGTCGTAGGTTGCTTAAATAATTTGGTTTATCTTCCTTCATTCATAAGTCTTTGATTTTCATCTATACAAAGAAATAATTAAATGTGTGGGTGTGCAGATTTTTTTTTAAGACAGCTTTATTGAGATATAATTCACATACTATACAATTCACCCATACAAAGTGTGCGGTTAGTGGATCAGTATATTCACGGAGTCGGGCCACCACCAGAGTTGTGGTGATGTTGGTGAACATAGCCACCACGTCATAAAGAAACCTATACGTACCCTTTAGTTATCAACTTCCTACCTTCCCACCACTCTCAGCCCCTTTCTGTCTCTATAGATTTGTCCATCGTGAACATTTCATATACAGAATCATATACTATGTGGTCTGGTGACTGGCACAGTTTTGTTTCAATAATAATCTTGTCCAATAGGAAACATGATGGGCGGGGGAGACAGTGAAGAAAGGGTCCTTTCAGGGTGCTTGGCAGGTGCATTCTTTAGCTCTTTTCCTAGTTTGGCATCTGAGCAGCCAGGTGGTCCTTGCCATGTGTAGGACTTGGGATTCATAAACTGCACAATAGAGACAAGATTGTTGACACAACTCTTCTACCAAGAAGCAAAAAGACTAGGCCTCCAGGCTGGACTTAGTTTGGACTTTAAGAATGAGAGGTCAGGTCTACAGGAAACAAAACAATTTCCATGCTGGAAAGCTTGGATTTATGAGACATTAGTCATCTGATTCGTGTACTCTTCTCCTGGCTGTCTCTTTCATCATGCCAACTCCAGCTGGACATGGCTGGAGAAAAAGACACAACCAAGCTGACTTATTTCAGTGTAGACACGTGACCATGAACCTCAGGTAGGTCCTCACTGTTCCCAGGCACTCACCATATTCCCCAGGTCACTCACTCTCCCATTCTCCTAGATAACAAATTCAAACCTCTCCTGTCTTCTTAATGCGACTTGTTCACTATCCTCACTCTCAGCTTATGCCCTTGCTTCCTATTTTTCTGAGAAAATAAAAACTATAAGAAAAAATTCCCCAGGCTCCCACCACTATATCTATTCCCTGACCAGCATCTGTACCCATATATTCTGTTACTATAGAACAGGGCTTCTCGGGCTTTACTGTGTATCAGAATCACCTGAGGGACTTGATCAAACCAGGTTGCTGGGCTTCACCCCCAGAGTTTCTGACTCAGTAGGTTTTTGCATTTCTAATAAGCTCCCAGGCGACTGATGCTGATGCTGCTGGTTTGGGGCTCACAATCTGAGAACCAGAACTACAGACGACCTAGCTATAGTTCTATCTAAGGTCAACCCCTCTACCATGCATCTGATCCCAAGTCCTCCCACTCAGGGACATTGCTCCAGCAATTCCCTCCTTCTTCTTCCTGCTTAATTATTTGTTCTTCTTTATTGAGTCATTCCCATCAACTCACAAATGTTATCTGTTGGATAGGTAGATAGATAGATAGATAGATAGATAGATAGATAGATAGATAGATAGATAGATAGATAGATAGATAGATAGATAGATAGATAGATAGATAGATAGGTAGATAGATACGGATATATATATATATATAAAACTGTTGACCTCACCTTATTCTTTAGCTTCACTGCATTTCTCTGCTCCCCTTTGCAGCAAAAGTGTTGTCCTTACTCTCTGATTCCAATTCCTCTCTCCTCTTTCTCTCTCAAAATCTCTCCAATCAGCTTTGACCTCACTACTCCCATGAAATCCCTAGTCAAGGCCACCCATGACATCCACATTGAAAAACCCTATGGTCGGTTTTATCTGATCTATTAGCAGCTTTTGACACAGCTAGCTGATCACTCCTTCCTCCTTGAAGCACTTTCCTCATTTGACCTCTAGGATAAGACACTCTGTTGATTTTTCCTCCCAAACCAATGGCCACTCCTTTTCAGTCTCCAGTCCTTTCTTATTCACCCGACATCCTCTCTTCTCTACCAGTACTCACTGTTCTTGTGATCTCATCCAGTGTCATGGCTTTAAATACTATACATATTCCCAAATTTATATTTACAGTTCAGATACCTCCTTGAACTCTACACTTGTATGGCTAATTATCTGCTCTAATGGACATCTTTAACTTGACATGTCCAAAATTGGTTCACAGGCGTTCCTGAGGACCCCGCCCCCTTCAAAAATAAAATAAAATAAATAAACTTGTTCCACTTTCTGCCTTCTCTAACACTACACACGAATATTTTAAATGATTCACAATCAAAACGTTCTACCTGCCTCCATCACTACTGCTAACATCTCTCACTTGGGTTTCTACAATAGCCTGGGCTTCCTACTTCCATTCCTGTCCCCCAACATTTTATTCCCAACACAGCATCCAGAGGTGATTCTTTGAAAACATAAATTATATTACATGACTCCATTGGTCAAATTATAGGTCATTTAATTTCACCCATCTGCACCAAACCCTGCAAGTGTTTCCTGTTTCCCTCACGGTAAAAGTGAAAGTCCCTCCATACCTCTGATTTTCTCCCCCGATGTTCTTCCTGACTCACCACTCACTCCATTGCCATCTCACTGGCCTCTCCCTGCTGTCCCTCAAGCTCATCCGGCTTGGTCCTGTCTCAGAGCCTTTGAACATGCTGTCTCTGCAAAGCTCCTCGCCCAGATATTGTCAAAGATCTTACCCCCACCTGCATGTTGCCTTTTCAATAAGATTTTACCTAATCAGCTATTTAAAATTGCACCCTTTACTCCCAATCACACGTTCCTAGTTTCTCTCCATAGAATTTTTTACTTTCTAATATACTACATGATTTTGGAGCCCTGGTGGCGTAGTGGTTAAGAGCTTGGCTGCTAACGTAAAGGTCAGCAGTTGGAATCCACCAACTGTTCCCTTGGAAACTCAATGGAGCAGTTCTACTCTGTCCTATAGGGCGGCTATGAGTTGGAATTGACTCAACAGCAATGTTTTTTTTTTTTTTTTAATACTACATGATTTACTTCCTCATATTATTTATTGTCTATTCTTCCACTAGATTGTAAAAACCATGAAGACTTTTTTTTCTTCTTTGTATTTTTGTTCATCGCTCTGTCTCTAGCACCTACAACAGTGTTAGGCACATAGCAGGTTCTTGATATATTTATTTACAGAATTTAGTTCTTATAACTCTTCTTTCAGTCAATTCAGATGGCTGGCTAAAACAGAACATACCTCCTAGGTAATCTGGGCCCAGAATTGAAAGTCAAGAAATATTAATATGATACGGAGGGGAAAAGCTGTCCATTTTTAATTCCAAACATAATAGAAGAGGATATTACTCTTCAGGTTTTTTTTTTTTTAATGACTTCCATCCATTTATGTACAACAACATTAACAAAGTTTGCCATTTTTGGCATTCTGCCAATCCCAGCTTGTCTCCTGGCATGGTTCCAATTTTCTTTTCTCTCTTTTTCACCCAGCAGCTGCCATGTATTAAGTATGTATGCCAGACTTTTTATACACATTATCTTATTTAATCCTGACAAAACCACTGCAAATTAGGGAGCATTATCTCTATTCATCAAGTAAGGAGACAGATGTGGAGAGAGGTAAGGTGGCTTGCTCAGCATCACCCAGTGAAGAAATTAAAAGGGAACTTGTCAGGCTCCAAAGCCCATGCTTTTAAAACCATATTGTGATCCCACCAACATGCATAATACACTTAATGTACTTAATTTTTCAGTGTTTAAATTTTGACATTTTTGCTCTTCCCAAAATATTTTGGAAGGCTATATTGGGATTGACTTCATGACATGCTAGATAGTAAACTTCATGAAGATTGGGGTTACAGTCAATCCTTTTGCAGATATTTCCTCAGTGGCAGCCCTCTCCATAGTGGGGACTCGATAAATGTTTACAGAATAGATGTTTGTTGAACTAAACATAAAAAACCAAAAAACCAAACCCATTGTGGCCGAACTGATTCCGACTCAGAGTGACCCGATAGGGCAGGGTAGAACTGCCCCATGGGGTTTCTAAGGAGCGAATGGTGGATTCAAACTGCCAACTTTCAGTTAGCAGAGGAGCTCTTAACCACTGTGCCACTAGGGCTTTGAATTAAACATAGACAATTATATTAATATATAGTTAATTATACTCAGAGATCATTTATCACTTATCAGTTAAGGATTGCCTCTAGAAGCTTTAAAGAAATAACTTTGTTGAAATATAAGAGGAACTGAAAGTTAACACTATGTGTAATAAATATATAAATCCTAGGTCATTGTCCAAGGAGCTCTGGTGGCACAGAAGTTAAGTGCTTGGCTGCTAACTGATATGCTGGTGATTTAGACCCACCAGATGTGGCAGTCTGCTTCGGTAAACATTCATGGTCTTGGAAACCATATGGGGTAGTTCTACTCTGTCCTATAGGGTCACCATGAGTTGGAATTGACAAAACTGCAATGCATTTGGTTGATTTGGTATGTCCTTATCCAAAGTGATGTCTTACTTATTAGGTTTTGAGCCACTGTACCTGGAAAGAATGAAGGCTACTTTTATGGCACTGCATAATAATCAAAGTTTATAATAATCAAAGAATGAAGGCTACTTTTATGGCACTGCATAATAATGAAAGTTTATAGTGATGCTCTGTAAAATTATTTTTCTAACGCAAAGAAGAATACTTATCTTAGAAACAACTTCATCAAAAAGAGTTTTACTGAAATATTTTGACAGAAATACACCCAAAGATTTATACAGAGAAATAGTCATTCCAGCATTAATGTTAATAAAAATTATAAATAGCATAAATATCCAATAACAGGGAATTATTTAAATGTATTATGATGTATGCAAATGATAAAAAGTCTGCTTTCAGAGATTATCTAAAGCTATAGAAAAAAAAATTTTTTTATAGTAAATACTCGTTCGTACAGTTAAAGGAAACACAAGCAACAAAATAAAAACTACATATGAAAGGTGAGCTCAGATTTAACTATACATAGATAAGCAAAACACTAAAAGAAAACACCAAAATGATATGACTGTATTTTCTTTACAATATTTTTGTGTATTAAAATTTCTTCAAAGAGTAAACTTATAATCATAAATTCAATTGCGAAATATACTTTAATATATTTGGCACAGAAATTTTAATCTTTTTTGAATAACTTCAAAATCTGTTCTGTTTTTTTTTTTTTTTTATATAGAAATGTATGTAGCTTTTGAGATGACAGGGAGAAAAAACCGTTGCGTGAAGTTAGATCCTAGAGTCTCCCTCCTTTAATACTTCATGGGGTGAACAAAAACATATATTAAAATAAAGCAAGAACAAAACAAAATGTTGCCAGCAGGCATAAAACAAAGATAGGCGTACGACCTCTCACTGTAAGACATGGGGGCCAGAGGAGTAGACGTCTATGGACTGCTGCAGTGTGTCTCTAAGCCCTCTGCCTCTGAGGCGATACAGAGGAAAGGAGGTGAATGGGCTGCATCTAGAGAACCTCTAATGATAACTTTTGACTTGGAAAGGACTGACCAGAGGGAGGTGAAGAGGTAGCCCTGGCAAAAGTCAAGAAAAACACCTTAGGAAATAGTAGCTCAGGTATACAATCGCGGCAAAGGCAAGTATTATGTTTTTCCAGGGCTCTGATCCAAACTGGGGGAAGGAACTGAGGCCTACAGCAATGGGATCTACTCCAGTGGGTGGAAGGGCCCCTGGTATGGAATATTTAATGGGATTTAGAAGAGGGAGCCAAGCCCAGGTCCCCATCAAAGCTAGCATGCCATACTGATGCTTCCCCCATTTGTATCATTTTGCACTAAAAAGAAGATGGAAGCCAATATCCAAACTACAAAGTGTACTCAGAGAGGAAGATAGAAGATTTTGTGATGAGGATGGGAAACTGTCATGAAAAATTCAACTATACTCTACCAGAGTAAAAAGAAGGTCTGGACAAAGTTGCTTCGTTAAACATAAACAGTATTAAAAGATACAGCATGGCAAATAGGGAGAGAGATTGAGAGGAAGAGAGAGAGAGGGAGAGAAAGAGAGAGAGAGGAGAGCGAAAAGCTCCGTCTGTGAGGAAAACATAACACAAGAAAAACAAGTAAATTTTTTCTGAGTGTTTAATAAAACCAAGAGATTAAAACAAGATTATAAAAAGAACTGAATAAGGTGAAAAGGGAGATTGCAGAATAAAGGAAACAAACTGAGAAAAAAATGCCACCATTGTAGAAATAAAAGTAATGACTCAGCAAGGAATATGTAATTAAAATACTAACAAGAGGAAAAATTTAATAAAATAGTGAATCCACAGAAAAGAGACAGAGTTTATAGCAGTTAGCTAGAAGATAGAGGTGGAGAACAAAGATAATAGAACATAAGACCAATTGGTATTTCCAATTAAATGAAATGAAACAGAAAAGGTATTCATAGGTATAATACTGGAAATTTTTCTGAAATAAAGAAAGGATCAAACCTGCAGATCAAAATGACACACAACGTTCCAGGAAAAAGATAATAAAGTTATGAACTTCAAGGTTAAAAAAAAAAAAAAAATTTTTAACCAATTAGGAGGAAGAAGATAGTTACGTATAAGGGCAGTAATTTTGGTCAACTTAAGGTTTCTCCATGATGACATTCAGTCTCAAAGACAATGAAGCAATCATCTACAAAGTTCTCAGGAAAAGAAAGTAGACCAAGTGAACATTGCTGAGTTATAAGAGCTACAGACATGCTTCTGAAAGACAGAGGAACTCAGGAATTTAAAGTACCCCCAAGCAATTCTTGAAAAAAAGCACTTGACAATGAAATCCAGCCAGGATTACAATACAGAAGCCAGGGTAAAAGGACTGTTGGTGAGCATTGCCCACTTACATATAGAATATACGAAGCAATTGGGGAAATTAGAATGTAATGTTATAAACCTTGACGAAGTAAAAATAATATAACAAAAGCTAGAAGATGGGAAGATGAGGTGGGAAGAAATGCAGTCTTTTTTTTTTTTTAATAGATATAGTTTTATAGTTAACTAATATTGTTTAAAATTGAAACAGTCAATGTTGGGATAGTCTTATTTTTCAAAATGTTTTAATTTTATGGGGCTCTTTTGAGATCTGATATTCTTTGGGTGAAGGAACATCTAACTGGGATTCAGCAATTTCTTTAGTTTCCCTTTTGGTAAATTCAAGAAAAGTTAAATTTCACACTTATATTAAAGTCATATTTGTATGTGACCCCATATAATAATTTTGACATTATTTCTATTTATCCATACTTTCTTTCTCCTTCTTTTCTCTTATTTTGGACATATACATGCAGAGATAATCTTGAAAGCATGTTCTCTAAATATTAACTCTGGTTACATCCGGGTGGTAGAACTTGGGGGTTATATTTGGCCTTATTTCATGTATTTTTATTCTGTTATGTTTAAGTTTTAATGGTATGTGTTATATTCTATTACATAAACTACTAAATATACATACTGTATTTTATTTTAAAAAATTCTAAAATAAAAAGAAAACAGTAATGCCTTACACACTTCTGGCATTGGCATTATTATTTAAAGTCCAGTTGTGAGCAGGGAAGAGCCCTGATGGCACAATGGTTAAGCATTAGGCTGCTAACTAAAAAGCCAGCAGTTCGAATCCACCAGCCACTCTTTAGAAACTCTATGAGGCAGTTCTACTCTGCCCTATAGGATCGCTGTGAGTTGGAATCCACTTGACAGCAATGGGTTTGTTTGGTTTTGTGAGCAGGGACAGCTAGCTATCCAGGCAGCCATGGCTTGTGTCCTCAGGACAATATATTGTGGGTCACAGTGACCTACTCTCACAGAAGGATGTGGAATGATGACACTATTGACATATTGCATCACGGCCAATGTACTGTCTCAGTCATTTCTCCACAAGTATGAAATGCTGACTGGTTGCTTATGGATGTCGTCCATTTGTATTAAAGTAACAGAAACATATAGTACAATTTGAGGTGGGATTAAAGTTTTAATTATTTACTAAAGTCATCTTCAGGAAACCCTGGCGGTGTAGTGGTTAAGTGCTACGGCTGCTAACCAAAAGGTCGGCAGTTCGACACCAGAAGCTCCTTGGAAACTCTATGGGACAGTTCTACTTTGTCCTATAGGGTCACTGTGAGTCAGAATTGACTCGATAGCAACGGGTTTGGTTTTGGTTTTCGTCATCTTCAGGAAAGAGTCAACATCACCCCGTAGTCAACAGGTGCAGAAGTTCCCACAGGCTTATTAAAATGAGTATGTAGACATGGAAATTATTTCTATTTAGGGGTAACAACACTAGCTTTTGTGTTCTATCTCTAATTTATTCATTTCTGACAAGTAATTAGGGCAAAAAGATGTCATTTTATCAGTAAGAAATTCATTGTCAAAAATTTTTATTTTTGTTATAGATATACATATACAAGAATAATTTTGGTCCTTCCTTGTTTGGCTTTTTCTGAATCATTGCATCCCAAAACTATCAGTTTATTTATTTATTTGGTAGCATTTAATGTATTCAGAACACTGAAGAATTAAACAATGCTATTTAACTCTTACAAATGGGTGGTATTTACCAGACTGAGAAATTGAAAAGAAACATTTTTTTTTTTAATGTTACCATACAGATCAGAGGTTTATATTTTGGAAACATAGCAGGTGGCAGATAGTTCTAATAAAAATGGCAAATTCTTTGAACTGCAACTCTAAGGCAGTACTGCGTCTTTCTTTTTAGTAATTTGTCTTGCTTCACATCTTTGAAAAGCAAAGAGGCCATTCAAAGCCTGCACAATGTGCTAGGTACTTAGCCAGGTTGATTACTGGATGGCATACAGTTTTATTAAACTTTAAACGCCTTTTAATGAGCTATAGGTATAGTTTGTTCTGTAGAACTACAATGGATTGTTCACTCCCTGACTTGCTTTAAAAACGAAATACAAGTGTCAGGTCAGAGATGAACTGGAAATTCCATCTAATTATCAGAATAACAAGAATGTAAAGGGATCCACGCTGCCATCTAATCAAGTGATCCAGCATTCTTGGGTGCTAATGTTATGAGCACTTGTCTATAATGCCATTACGCAGACTGGCAAGAAATTAGACACCTCTCAACCCTTCCAGCTGGGGCTTAATAGAAGCATTGCTAACCTCTGTATAATTCTTGCAAGGGTCTGAAAAGGAAGTGTCTCTAAAGTACAAGCTAATGATGGCTCAGTTCGACAGGACATGGAGATTTAAGTCACACAGTGTCCTGGAAATTGCACTAGACTGGGAGTTGGCAGACGTGACTTCCAGCCTGATCTCTGTCCCCAATCAGTCTGGGACTCTTGGGCAAGGCTCTTTGCTCTTTGGACCCTTTGTAAAACGGAGAGGGTTGACTAATTCCTTTCTAAAGTTCTTTCCTTCTCTAACATTCTTGGATACTGAAGCATGAGTTTTCACCTAATCTTGCACAAGTGTTTAGGATCCTACTATACACTTTGTTTTCCTGTCTGGTGACCCCTGATGAAGCTCCCTGGGATGATTCGAGAGCGCCAGGATCCTTTTTCTTCTGGATGCTCTGTGTAAGAAATTTTTCTCTAAAAGATACACATCCAAACATAGCCCTTCCTGGGCCAAGCATGAATAATGATCTAAGTCACTATTTCCTTAGAATAAATTATTTGTTAGATATTTTAATTATTGTAGTGGAGTTCCTGGGTGGCAGAAACAGTTAAGCACTCGACTAGTAGCAGAAAGACTGGTAGATGAACCCACCCAGAGGCACCTTGGAAGACAGGCCTAGCGATCTGCTTCCAAAAGGTCACAACCTTGAAAACCTTATGGAGCAGTTCTACTGCACACATGGAGTCGCCATGAGTTGGAATCAACTGCAGGGCAAATGACAACAGCAACAACAGGGTGTGATCAGAGGTAGGGAGAAAGTTCTGTATACCAAGAGGATATTCAGTGCTGGAACCAAAGTGTCCTGCCTTCTTTTTTGTTCTTTTACAGAATCAAGCCACTATTTTTGTTGTTTTACACCAGAGTGTACCTGAACCTATAAGCGTATGACTTCCGTAAACACCAAACAAATCGGAACTTGTTCTTTTTTCCCTATGCCACATCTTGGGATGAGCATCTCTGGAAAAGGGGAAAAAAGAAAGTAAAGATGATGAGGCTTGGACTTTTCTAGAATATTCCTTTCTGAGTATGGCTAAATTGGAAAAGCAGACAGCTGTGGTGTGAGGTTAGTAAAGGGCTTTTCTTCCAGGGCAAAGGGCAGGCCTCTGGGACATCCTTCAAGAAGCAGTGCTTTCACTGGCTGGGGGGAGCAACAGAATACAACTATTTTTTCCAGTCGGAAGTTCTCAGTAGAAGACACCCAACTGGGCCCTCTTGGAATTCCTATACCCACTGCCATCGAGTCGATTCTGAGTCATAGAGACCCCATAGGACAGAGTAGAACTGCCCCATAGGGTTTCCAAAGAGCGCCTGGGGAATTCGAACTGCCGACCTTTTGGTTAGCAGCCGGAGCTCTTAACCACTATGCCACCAGGGTTTCAGATCCTCTTAATTTTACCAAAATTGGTAAGAACTTTATAATAACTTTTGAGTCCAAAAGTGTGTCCTGGATTTCTCCATAACCTAATTTCTCAATCAAGAACATACTGTGGTTCACAAAGTACCTACGGCAATGGCACTTTTTTCTTGTGAAATAAGCTAAAATTTAACAGTTTGAATACAGGCATATAGGCTCTCGGGAACCTTGTTGCCCAATGTTAAAGGTGGAGGCAAAATATCACAGGGTTAATGCTCGAGAGGTAAGAATAAAGGTCCGAAGTTAATGTCTGTATTTTAGCTCAAGTTCAGATGTACATTCAAAGACATCTTAAAAAAAAATAGAGTATCTATGTTCAAAGCAGAGCTAATAAAACATAATGCTTCTACATTTCAAGTGGTTTGTAAACATTGTCGTTGTTGTTTGCTGTTGAGTCGATTCCAGCTCATAGTGACCCTATAGGACAGGGTAGAACCACCCCATTGAGTTTCCTAGGATGTAATCTTTACAGGAGCAGATTGCCAAGCCTTTCTCCCCTCCACGGGGCCACTGGTGGGTTCAAACACGCCCGTCTTTTGATTAGCAGCCAAGTGTTTAACCATTGAGCCACCAGGGCTCCTTTTGTAAATATTATCCTCAGGCAACGTCTAGAGAAAACTTCCTTCCATAACATCCTGTTCACAGATAACCAAAAAAAAAAAAAAAAAAAAAAACACACAAACCCATTGCTGTCAAGTTGTTTCCAACTCAAAGCGACCTTATAGGACAGAGTAGAACTGCCCCATAGGGTTTCTAAGGAGTGGCTGGTGGATTCAAATTGCCCACCTTTACAGTTAGCACCTGTAGCTCACCGTAGCCCTTTACCACTGTGCCACCAGGGCTCCATTCATAGATAGTAAGTGAGCAAATTATTTGAACTTAAGTTTTGATATCCTCCAGTTGTAACTGAGTCAACAAACCATGGAGATTTTCGAGAGGACAGACAGATCAACGTAAAGTGCCCAGCGTTCAAGTTGCTCAACAGTAAAGTTCTTTTTTGCTGTTTTATCCACTTTATCTTAAATTAGTACTTTTAAAAGCTTTTTTCTTTCCTTCAAATGAAAGCTACAGGAAGCCCAGTAAATAAAACAGATTTACTTGGAGAAGAATTTGTTAAAGGTGGTTGGATGGGGGAGGGGTAGGGGGCTGATCCCCTCTGTACCCCAAGCTCTGTGTCAGCCTCTAAATACCTGCTGTGAACTTCGGGGGTCTCATGTAGCACATTTTGACAACCTGGGTTCGAGAGCTGCCCAGCAGCATGAGCATCACCTGGGCGCTTGTTAGAAACGTAGAATCTCAGGGCCCACCCTAGACCTCTGGGATCAAAATCTGCACTTTAAACAAGATTCCCGAGCTCCTGGAAGTCTGAGAAGCCTAGAAAAGTGAGAGGTTTCATAGAGAAAATGGGAGAGATGGAGGGTCATGCCAGTGTTATGGATTGAATAGTGTGCCCCCAAAACATGTGCTGAAATCCTAATCCCTGCATCTATAAATATGACCCTGTTTGGAAACAGGGGTTTTTCTTTTTTTATGCTAATTAGGTCATGCCAGTGTAAGGTGGATCCTAAACCTAATCACTTCTGAGTCACACAAAGACCAGAATAGACACAAGTTCACACACATGGGGGAGAGGAAGACAGACGATAGAGATAGCTGTATCTACAGGCCCAGGAACACCAAGGATTGCTGGCGGCTACTAGAAGCTAAATAGACAGGGAAGGACCCCTCCCTAGATCGTTGCTCTCAATTCAGACTTCTAGCCTTCTGAACTGTGAGAAAATATATTTCTGTTCTCTAGAGCCACCTCCCTGTGGTATTTCTGTTACCATAACCCAGTGCCGTCGAGTCTGTTACCATATCACTAGGAAATTAAGACAACCAGCGATTCTCATATGTAGCTGCATTAAGTTACCTGGAGGGCTTTTGGAAACACAGATTGCTGGACCCCACCCCCATCCTGAGCGTCTGACTCAGTAGGTCTGGGCTGGGCTTGAAATTTTGCATTTTGAACAAGTTTTCAGGTGATGTTGATGCTGCTGATCCAAGGGCCACACTTTGAGAATGACTGGTATATACCATTTTATCTCCACATACTTCCTTACCTCACACCTTCCACCCACCTTGTTGTTGCTGTTAGCTATGATAGTTGATTCCAACTCACGGCGACCCCATGTGTGCAGAGTAGAACTGCTCCACAGAGTTTTTAAAGCTGCAACCTTTCAGAAGCAGATTGCCAGGCCTGTCTTCCGAGGTCCAGCGTACAGATTGAGTAGGTATGGTGAGAGAATATAACCCTGACACACACCTTTCTTGACTTTGAACCATGCAGTATCCCCTTGTTCTATCTGAACAACTGCCTCTTGACCCATGTGCAGATTCTTCATGAGCACAATTAAGTGTTCCAGAATTCCCATTCTCCACAATGTTATCCATAATTTGTTATGATCCACATAGTAGATTGCCTTTGCATAGTCCATAAAACATCTTTCCGGTATTCTCTGCTTTCAGCCAGGATCCATCCGACATCAGCAATGATACCCCTGGTTCCACATCCTCTTCTAAATCTGGCTTGAATTTCTGGCAGTTCCCTGTCGATATACTGCTGCAGCCACTTTTGAATGATCTTCAGCAAAATTTTGCTTGCATGTGATATTAATGATATTATTCGATAATTTCTGAATTCAGTTGGATCACCTTTCTTGGGCATAGGCATAAATATGGATCTCTTCCACTTGGTTGGCCAGGTAGCTGTCTTCCAAGTTTCTTGGCATAGGTGAGTGAGCACTTCCAGTGCCACATCCGTTTGTTGAAACATTTCAATTTGTATTCTGTCAATTCCCGAAGCCTTGTTTTTCGCCAATGTCTTCAGTGCAGCTTGGACTTCTTCCTTCAGTACCATCGGTTCCTGATCATATGTTACCTCCTGAAATGGTTGAACATCAACCAATTCTTTTTCGTACAGCAACTCTGTGTATTCCTTCCATCTTCTTTTGATGCTTCCTGCATCATTTAATATTTTCCCCATCCAATCCTTCACTATTGCAACTGGAGGCTTGAATTTTTTCTTCAGTTCTTTCAGCTTGAGAAATGCTAAGCGTGTTCTTCCCTTTTGGTTTTCAATCTTCAGGTCTTTGCACATGTCATCATAATACTTTACTTTGTCTTCTCGAGCCGCCCTTTGAAATCTTCTGTTCAGCTCTTTTACTTCATCATTTTTTCCTTTTGCTTTAACTACTCGATGTCCAAGAGCAAGTTTCAGGGTCTCTTCTGACATCCATTTTAGGTCTTTTCTTTCTCTCCTGTCTTTTAAATGACCTCTTGCTTTCTTCATGTATGATGCCATTGATGTCATTCCACAACTCGTCTGGTCTTTGGTCATTAGTGTTCAAAATGTCAAATCTATTCTTGAGATAGTCTCTAAATTCAGGAGGGATATACTCAAGGTCGTACTTTGGCTCTTGTCAACTTGTTCTAATTTTCTTCAGTTTCAACTTCAACTTGCGTATGAGTAATTGGTGGTCTGGTTCTCAGTTAGCCCCTGGCCTTGCTCTGACTGATGATATTGAGCCTTTTCATCGTCTCTTTCTCAGATGTAGTCGATTTGATTCTTGTGTATTCCATCTGGTGAGGTCCTCGTGTATAGTTGCCATTTATGTTGGTGAGAAACGGTATTTGCAATGAAGCTGTTGGTCTTGCAAAATTCAGTCATGTGATCTCCAGCATTGTTTCTACCACCAACACCATATTTTCCAACTACCGATCCTTCTTTGTTTCCAACTTTTGCATTCCAATCACCAATAATTATCAGTGTATCCTGATTGCATGTTCAATCAATTTCAGACTGCAGAAGTTGGCAAAAATCTTCAATTTTTTCATCTTTGGCCTTAATGGCTGGTGTGTAAATTTGAATAATAGTCGTATTAACTGGTCTTCCTTTTAGGAGTATGGATATTATTCTATCACTGACAGTGTTGTACTTCAGGAGATCTTGAAATGTTCTTTTTGACAATGAATGCAATGCCATTCCTCTTCAAGCTGTCATTCCGGGCATGGTAGACCATATATTATCCAATTCAAAATGATCAATACCAGTCCATTTCAGCTCACTAATGCATATCGATCTTTATGTGTTCCATTTCATTTTTGACAATTTCCAATTTTCCCAGATTCATACTTTGTACATTCCAGGTTCTGATTATTAATTGATGTTTGCAGCTATTTCTTTTCATTTTGAGTCATGCCACATCAGCAAATGAAGGTACTAGAAGCTTGACTCCATCCACATCATTAAGGTCAACTCTACTATGAGGAGGCAGCTCTTCCCCAGTTGTATTTTGAGTGCCTTCCAATCTGGGGGGCTCATCTTCAGCACTATATCAGACAATGTTCCACTGCTATCCCTAAGGTTTTCACTGGCTAATTCTTTTCATAAGTAGACTGCCAGGTCCTTCTTCCTAGTCTGTCTTAGTCTGGGAGCTCAGCTGAAACCTGTCCGCCATGGGTAACCCTGCTGGTATTTGAATACCGATGGCATAGCTTCTGGTATTGCAGCAACACACAAGCCCCCACTGTACTACAAACTGACAGACATATGGGGGTTCAACTTACCTATATTTACGTATACCCACTTAATTTGTCTGTCTGCCCACCTGTTTCTTTTCTCACCTTTCCTTCCTTCCTCTCCCCCTCTCCTCCTTTTTCTCATCTATCTTTGGAGCAATAGAGTCAATATTTAGTTTCAACTCACCATAGCTACTCATCTCTCACCTGAGGGTTACAAAAGTGTTGCTCACTCATCAGTCCTATCCTCAAGGTGCTGACAGGTCCTCAGGGTAGATAAGACTAGTTGTCAAGGATTGAGTTGTGTCCTCCAAAAATGTGTGTCGACTTGGCTGGGCAATGATTCCCAGTATTGTGTGATTATCCACCATTTTGTCATCTGATGTGATTTTCCTGTGTTGCAAATCCTGCTTCTATGAGGTGACATTAGAGGCAGTTACGCTAATCAGGCAGGGCTCAATCTACCAGATTAGGTTATGTTTTAAGTCAATCTCTTCTGAGATATAAAAGAGAGAAGTGAGTAGAGAGACATGGGGACCTCATACCACCAAGAAAGCTGCACTGGGGGCACAGTGTGTCTTTGTCCCTGGGGTTCCTGTGCAGAGAAGCTCCTAGACCAGGGAAGACTGATGACAGGGACCTTCCTCCAGAGCTGACAGAGAGAGAAACCCTTCCCCTGAAGCTAGAGTCCTGAATTTGGACTTCTAGCCTCCTAGACTGTGAGAGAATAAATTTCTCTTTTTTAAAGCCATCCACTTGTGGTATTTCTGTTATAGCAGCACTAGATAACTCAGACATTAGTACGTAAATATCTATAATATAAGGTAGAAACAGATAAACCTCCTGCAGAAGGTCTAGCTAAAGTGCCAAGTGAGTAAATGAAGCAAGTTAAAAAAATCTCTAGTCCCTCATTTAATACAATCAATTTAATCTTTCTGAGGTGAATCAGTGTCTTAACCATCCAGTAAATGTTTATTGAACTAAAAATTCTGAACATCAGAATAGTAAATGATGCTCAACCATCACCACTGCCCTTTCAAGTTCTCTGACTAGAATGGATCTGGATTTTGTACACTTGTTCAAAGTGTGTAAATACAGATTGTACAAAACAGTGAGTTAGTTATCTTTCTTAACTTTCTGTCTTTTGTTTCTTTCTTCTAAGAATTCAACAGCGGAAATTATGGTTATATGAGGATACTAGCTATTTTAACTGAGGCTTTACTCTATATTGATTGTGGTATCTGTATGAAGAAATATATTTTTTAAAAGCCAGGCACATTTTTAGTTACACTGTCAGGAGGAGGGACTGGCCACCATTTGTGTGAATTTTTTTATTTTAGTCACAACACTATATTTCAGATTATAGCCCTAAATAAAGTTTTGACAAGCTGTAGAATGTTCTACTTTTAATAACAGTTAGGGAAGAACACAGCCCATCACTGGTTTGGGAGGGAAGGAACCTCTGGGGAAGGGAATACACAGCGACCCCTTTGGTGGGTGGACACCTGTCCATGCCCAGTGGGGGAATGCACTGGCCTGGAGTAGAAGCCTTGGCTTTTATTTTCCTTCTCCTATCGGGTGCCAGTGTCACAGCTCAACCAATGGTCACACTGCAGTCCCAACATAAACTTCAGGAATAAAGTGTAAACCCCAAATCCCAGCCATATGTATCTTTGTCATGCACAATTAAAAGGCTGTAGAGAAAAATTCTTCAGCAAAATGGCAAAAAATCTTACTTAGGGGTAAATTTCTTGCCGCACTGCCATCTGCCTGTTAAATACCCCTCTTGCTGCCAGAATAAATGTTTGCTCCCGAGAGAGATGTCCAAGTAGATATGTTTCCACTAAGCCAGTGCTCAAATAGGCATGATTCTAGGATTTCAGTTATTAGGGAGGCATAGAATAGCAAGGTTTCAGAGCTCAGCTCAGCAGAGAAATAAAAGGGCACTGGCCGAAGGAAAGATGATTCGGAGAGATAAGTCGGGAGCACAAACAAAATGCAAATGGCGGAGAAGCAGATACAAAGGAAGGGACCACAGTGTCTGAACTGAATCAGCAGGAGGGAGAAAGGGGAGAACAGACTTTGATACTCTGGGCTCCAAGAGTTACTCTTTATACCATCTGCATAA